>NC_137786.1:216977965-217577965 GCF_963383645.1 Muscardinus avellanarius
TGCAATATGGAATCTGAAATCAGATCAATGAATTTTTCATACTCAGTGACATTAAAATTCATTAGTGTATCTCATACTTTGAGTAGGTCTTGTATCTATCTTGATTTTATAACTTTATGCTTCAGAAAATATTGCTTCTTGAGTTTTATAGACTTTCCAAATGTTGATAATTAAAAAATAGTCACAACTGTTAATATCACCCTCAATCTCATCAGAACTCTTTTCTCTCAAGCTCAGGACAGTGGATGTAAGTTTCCCAGAACTCTACTTTTCATTTAACAGTTTACATTTTTTCATGGACAACAAATACTATTGCTTGTTTTTCTCTAAAGGAAAGATGCACTTCATTCATTTTTGAGGAGACGGCTGTCAAACCTTAATGACCGCCATTTGTCTGTCAGTTATTCTTTCAAGTAAAATGGTATTCTGTGAAGATAGGGGCTGACTCAGCCTGTGACTCAGTTGTACCCAGTGCTTTTCCTCAAGGCAGCCATTGTATTAGGTACATAGGAAAAAATGTGCATACTTCCCAGTTTGTCACACAGAACATGAAAAAGATGTACACTCAAGGGTAGAAATTTAATAATATTAATGATTTTTACTACTTCGTCAGGAGACATTTTCTTAAATGAAATTGGCTCTGTTTTTTCTTTTTTACTACAATTATGTGAAGAGTACAGCGACTTGCAATACCTTTAGGTGCTATTACTCTGATTCATTTTAAGATCCTAGCAGTTTTATCCAACACCATTTTGTCAACACAGTGAAGAAGGCAAAGAATATCTTGACTCCCAGGGATTCTCAGCCGTCATGGACCACTATATTGAAGTATTTTTGAGCACTGGGTATCATGTCAGCAGTTTAATAAAAAGTGATTCAGTGTGAAAATTTAACTTAGACAGCATTTGCAACTTTGAGAATATGTCACAATTTAAAAATGCATAAACTGTGGCCTTTCAAATGTTGGAAATGGACATTTATGAGAATAATCACCTACAAATTTCAGCAATGAGCCTGTAAGTCTTGTGCAACTTAAGTGATATGATATCATTTAATAGAGTTATTGGCATACAGCTGATGCTAAATAAATGGTTACCATAATAATTATTACTCTTCCCTTGTGGTAGATCATTAACTGCATCCCTACACATTGCATGGTCCCCCTGTGTCCCATAGGACATCCTCGGATCAGAAGCGATTAGTGTCAAATTCTTATTCTTTGTTCTAAGAGCATGGAAGTGCACACCTGTTCTTCATCTACCTTTGATTTTATTTTGGTTTAGTATATAAGAACGATGCCCCCCATCCATCTTGGACACTGGTGATTGAACCTAGAGACACTCTACCCCTGAGCTCCATCCCCATCTCTTTTTATTCTTTAAGAAAGGGTCGAACTTCCAGGAAGATGGCGACGGAGGAAAGCGGCACTTACAAGTCCCGCTAACAATCCAACTCTACTACCACAAAACCAGCACCTTTCAGAGCCAGAAAACATCACCAGCAAAGAAATAAAAACGGTAAATACAAGGGACAGAGAAAAAGGGCTGGTAAAACAAGACACCAGACAAAAAACAGCCCGCAGTGCCGCGCCCGCGCGGCGGGGAGCGGCCGGAGCAGCCTGAGCAGAGTGGCCGGAACAGCTGAGCGGAGCGGCCAGAGCAGCTGAGCAGAGCGGCCAGAGCAGCTTGAGCGGAGCGGCCAGAACAGCCGGAGCGACCAGAGCTGCAGCACGGATTGGAGGGAGCCGCGGAGCAGAGCAGCCTGAGCAGCCGGAGCAGCCAGAGCCGCGTCGCGGAACGGCCCCTCTGGCCGGAGTGGCCAGACCCGTGGTGCAGAGCAGCCAGAGCCGCGGTGCAGAGCGGCCAGAGCAGCCGGAGCGGCCAGAGCCGTGGTGCGGAGCAGCCAGAGCTGCGGCGCAGAGCGGCCGGAGCGGCGCGGCCTACATCTCCCCTAGCAGCACCAGGCTCCAGAGAGGAGGGAGACTCAAAACAGAGCTCAAATCCAGAGAGGAGGTACTCTGGCCTCACGGCCTAGGATGCAGAAGCAGCGTCTTACTGCTGGCGGCAGCGGCGAGTTCACCGGATGGCCCTAGACCAACCCACTCAACCAGCCACCAGGCGCCTGAGAGGAGGGGTGGACAGCGAGTCAAGGTGAGTAGGTGCTGAACAGCCGGGCGGCAGTCAGCAGTTTTGTTGGTGCAGGGAACATCTAAAGCTCCCAAGGGCCGGGCACAGCACAACTGGCAAGGACCCAGAGCGGAGTTCAAAACCAGAGAAGAAATACGCCGCATCACGGCCGAGGGCGTGGCGGTGGTGTCATATTGCCAGTGGCGGCAGCAGCGAATCCACCGAGTTCACTACAGTTCCATCAGCGCACTCAACAACCATGAGTCAAATTGCGGCCCCTAGGGGAGAAATGCCAGTACTGCACTCCCAGGGACTTGCGCAGATCGTCTCCCTGGGTCGGAGATTTTAGCAGTGCAGCCCAGTGGGGGAGTGGCAGTGGCAGAGATATCATACCATAGTCACAACTCCCCGCTGGAGAACGCCCAACTTGGCACCCCCCACAGTCTAAGCAGCCTTGATTGACTCCCTGGGTCTGAGACTTTGTGATACAACCCAGTAAAGGAGTAGTGGTGAATGAGATACCACAGACTCGAGTTCTAGAGCACCTTAAGTGAACTCGTAGTGACTCAGGGAAGAACCCAGAGAAGGCACAAACATCGGAAATCATGGGAAAGAGAAATAACAATGGAGCAGTGAATGCCAACAACCCCACAACATCAGAATCTGATAACACAGAAATCCAAAGATCTCTAGAAGATCAAATTAGGAAAATAACTCTAGAAATAATAGAGGACTTTCGAAAAGAATTTAGAGAGAGTCAAAAAGAGATAAAAGATGCAATTAATGAAGTGAAGGCATCAATTCAAAGTATAAACAACAGATTAGACCACATGGAGAATAGAATCTCGCTTCTTGAAGATGATCATTCTAAAAATGAACGCATAGTTTCTAATTTAGAAAAAAAAACCCGACAGCAGGAATCTGACATTGAAGAAATATGGGCCCATTTCAAGAGAGCTAACCTAAGAATAATTGGAATAGAGGAGGGAAAAGAAGGTGAAACCAAAGGGATCAACAATCTCTTCAAGGAAGTAATAGCAGAAAATTTTCCAAACATAGAGCAAGAGGTTGATACACAGGTCCAGGAAACTTATAGAACTCCCTTTAGAGAGGATCAGAGAAGAGGATCCCCACGCCACATAATTGTCAAAATGACCAATGTGGAAGTCAAGCAGAGAATCTTAAAGGCAACAAAAACAAAGGGCCAAGTGACATTCAGAGGCAAGCCAATTAGAATCACTCCAGACTTCCCAAACCAAGTCATGAGAGCCAGAAGGGCTTGGAGTAACATATTCCAAACTCTGAAAGAAAACAACTTCCAGCCAAAAGTTTCCTACCCAGCAAAACTATCCATCGAATTAGATGGGGAAATAAGAAGCTTCCATGACAAATAGCAACTGAAGGAATTTATGTCTTCAAAACCAGCGCTAGAGAAAATACTCAAGGAGATTAATTGCAAAGAGGAAATGGGTAATACACGCCAGAACCAAAGAAACAAGAATTCCCATCCAGCAGACAACTAAGCAAAGAAGAATAAACAGTATCTCAAACAGAAATAAGATCTTAACATGTTGGGAATTAAAAATTATCTCTCTATAATCACACTGAATGTCAACGGCCTCAACTTTCCAATAAAAAGACATAAAGTGGCAAAATGGATTAAAAGCCAGAATCCATCCATCTGCTGCTTACAAGAAACACACCTTACAAGTAAAGATAGGAACAAACTCAAGGCAAAGGGCTGGAGCAAGGTAATCCATGCTAATGGTACTCGAAGACAAGCAGGAGTAGCAACTATGATATCAGACAAGTTAGACTTCAAACCCAAACTTATTAGAAGAGACAAAGAAGGTCACATTTTACTGGTAAAAGGAATCGTCCAGCAAGAGGAAATAACAATAATCAACATCTATGCCCCAAACATAGGGGCAGCTACTTTCATAAATCAAACTCTTTGTGACATGAAGTCACACATAAATCCCAACACAATAATATTGGGAGACTTCAACACACCTCTCACAATACTAGACCGATCTTCCAGACAAAGGGTCAGTAAAGATGTCTCAGAACTAATGAACACCATTAACCAAATGGACTTGTTGGACACATATAGAATATTTCACCCAACTACAGCAGAGTTTACATTTTTCTCAGCTGCTCACGGAACCTTCTCCAAAATAGATCACATCCTGGGACACAAAATGAGCACTAGCAAATTTAAAAAATGTTACATACTTCCCTGTGTCATTTCAGACCATAATGGAATGAAACTAGAAATCAACTATAAGAAGACCCAGAGAAACAACATAAACATGTGGAGACTGAACACCACACTTCTGAATGAAGAATGGGTCATAGGAGATGTAAGAGGTGAAATCAAGAAATTTCTAGAAACAAATGAAAATAAAGAAACAACATATCAAAACCTCTGGGACACTTTGAAGGCAGTATTAAGAAAATTTATAGCACTGAGTGCTCACATAAGAAAAACAGAAAATCTTCAAATAAACAGCCTTATGACACACCTCAAAGCCCTTGAAAAACAGGAACAATTGAACCCCAAAGCCAGCAGAAGACGGGAAATTATTAAAATTAGAGCAGAAATTAATGAAATAGAGAATAAAAAAACAATACAGAAAATCAACAAAACCAAAAGCTGGTTTCTTGAAAAAAATTAACAAGATTGATAAACCACTAGCCAACCTAACTAAAAAAAAGAGAGAATCAACCCAAATTATGAAGATAAGGGATGAAAAAGGAGACATTACTACTGACAGCGTAGAAATCCAGAGGATTATCAGAAACTACTTTGAAAAACTATACTCCAACAAAATGGAAAATCTGGGGGAAATCAATAACTTCCTAGATAAATACAACCTTCCTAAACTGAGTCAAGAAGATATAGAACACTTAAACCAACCAATAACAATTAAAGAGATTGAAATAGCAATAAAGAGCTTACCATCAAAGAAAAGCCCAGGACCAGATGGTTTCCCAAGTGAATTCTATAAAACCTTTATAGGAGAACTAATCCCAATACTACTCAAACTATTTCATGAAATAGAAAAAACCGGGACTCTCCCAAATACATTCTATGAAGCCAACATCACATTAATACCCAAACCGAATAAAGACAGTTCAAGGAAGGAAAACTACAGGCCTATATCTCTGATGAACTTGGATGCAAAACTATTAAACAAAATACTAGCAACACGCATTCAAAACCACATCAAGAAAATCATTCACCATGACCAGGTAGGGTTCATCCCAGGGATGCAAGGCTGGTTCAACAAACAAAAATCAATCCATGTAATTCATCATATAAACAGAATTAAAGACAAAAACCACATGATCATCTCAATAGATGCTGAAAAAGCATTTGATAAAACTCAACATCCATTTATGATAAAAACACTGCAGAGAATTGGAATAGAAGGAACATATCTCAACATAATTAAGGCAATCTACAATAAGCCCACTGCCAACATCATATTAAATGGGGAAAAACTTCAAGAATTCCCCCTAAAAACTGGAATGAGACAAGGATGTCCTTAATCACCACTGCTCTTCAATATAGTACTAGAGACTCTAGCCAGAGCAATAAGGCAAGAAAAGGAAATCAAAGGAGTATAAATAGGAAAAGAAGAACTTAAGCTTTCACTATTTGCAGATGACATGATACTATATTTAGAAAACCCAACAAACTCAACCAAAAGGCTTATAGAACTGATCAACAAATTCAGCAAGGTATCTGGATACAAAATCAATCTTAAAAAATCAGAAGCTTTCCTGTACACCAACCATAAATCCACTGAAAAAGAAATTCAGAAAACACTTCCACTCAGGATCTCCCAGAAAAAAATAAAATACCTAGGAATAAACTTGACCAAGGAAGTAAAAGATCTCTACAAAGAAAATTATAAAACACTGAAAAAAGAAATCGAAGAAGATCTTAGAAGATGGAAAGACCTTCCATGTTCATGGATTGGCAGAATAAATATCATTAAAATGGCCATCCTCCCAAAAGTGATCTACAGATTTAATGCAATGCCCATTAAACTACCAAGATCATTCCTCACAGACATAGAAAAATCAGTCCTTAAATTTATCTGGAATAACAAAAAGCCCAGAATAGCCAAGGTAGTTCTCAGCAACAAAAACCACGCAGGAGGAATCACAATACCTGACTTTAAACTATACTACAAAGCCATTGTAATAAAAACAGCATGGTACTGGCAAAAAAACAGATACATAGACCAATGGAGCAGAATAGAAGACCCAGAAACAAGTCCATAACACTTTCAGCCAATTGATTTTTGACAAAGAGGCCAAAAACATACACTGGAAAAAAGATAGCCTCTTCAACAAATGGTGTTGGCAAAACTGGTTAACCATATGCAGAAAATTGGATGTTAATCCCACTTTTTCACCCTGTACAAAAGTCAACTCACGATGGATTAAAGACTTGGAAATTAAACCAGAGACTTTGAAGCTCCTTGAAGAGGGCATAGGTCCAACACTACAACACATAGGCACAGACAAACATTTCCTCAACAAGACCCCAAAGGTACAACAAATTAAAAGGAGAATCAATACATGGGATTGCATGAAACTGAAGAGCTTCTGTTCAGCAAAGGAAACTATCAAGAATCTCAATCGAGAAAGCCCCGGCCCGGGGCCGCGGAGCCCATCGGGACGCAGCCACGCGGGCGGGCGGGATATGTGGTGCCCATCTTAATTAAGCTCTTGAGAGTTGCCTTGCACAGAGCCCAGTGGCACCATGAAGTCTAATCCTGCCATCCAAGCTGCCATCGACCTCACGGCGGGGGCTGCAGGTGGCACGGCATGTGCGCTGACCGGGCAGCCCTTCGACACGATGAAGGTGAAGATGCAGACCTTCCCTGATCTGTACCGGGGCCTCACTGACTGCTGCCTGAAGACCTACTCCCAGGTGGGCCTCCGCGGCTTCTACAAGGGCACGAGCCCAGCACTCATCGCCAACATTGCAGAGAACTCTGTGCTCTTCATGTGCTATGGCTTCTGCCAGCAGGTGGTGAGGAGAGTCATAGGACTGGACAGGCAGGCGAAGCTGAGTGACCTGCAGAACGCGGCGGCCGGGTCCTTCGCTTCCGCCTTTGCTGCACTGGTGCTCTGCCCCACCGAGCTCATGAAGTGCCGGCTGCAGACCATGTATGAAATAGAGACATCAGGGAAGATAGCCAAGAGCCAAAATACGGTTTGGTCTGTTGTGAAGAGTATCCTTGGGAAAGATGGACCGTTGGGCTTCTACCATGGACTCTCAAGCACTTTACTTAGAGAAGTACCGGGCTATTTCTTCTTCTCTGGTGGCTATGAACTGAGCCGAACGTTTTTTGCATCAGGGAGATGAACTAGGCCCGGTCCCTTTGATGTTAAGCGGTGGAATCGGTGGGATTTGCCTCTGGCTTGCTGTATACCCAGTGGACTGTATTAAATCCAGGATTCAGGTTCTTTCCATGTCTGGAAAACAGGCTGGGTTTACTGGAACCTTTCTTAGTGTTGTGAAAAAACGAAGGAATAACAGCCTTATATTCTGGACTGAAACCTACTATGATTCGTGCATTCCCTGCCAATGGGTCACTCTTCTTGGCCTATGAATACAGCAGGAAGTTGATGATGAGCCAGGTGGAGGCGTACTGAAGTGTCCTGGTGGGCCTGATCCAAGCATTTGAGGACTGCTGTTCATCTCAGGGCTTCACAGACTACAAGAACAACGTGGAATTATTTTGATTTTGGGGGATTTTGTCTTCATCTTCCCTTCTTCTACCCAAAGTCTTAAACTTTATGGAAGGACCTCTAATTTACATCATATAACTTCTGCCCACAACTGTGTTAAAATAGAAAGGCTGCTGCTTTTGCCCTTGGTGGAATTATACAAGGTGACTGGCAGGGCTACACACCCAGCTTGAAAGGCTGAATCTAGTACCATCAGGGCTTTATTTCTGCATAAACCTGTTTGTGTACATTTAGTTTAGATAGTTATATGTTGAGGAAAACACAGTGTGGTTCTATGTTTAATCTCAAATATCTGAAAACCCAGAGGCAGCCATTTTTTTTTTTATGAAGATGGTTATCCACGATTGCTTAACGGCTTAACCCATTCTAGATGTAGGGTCTTTCTTAAGGTCTGCTGTACCTATGTACTTAAATGTTAAAGTTTTCATATATTACCTGGAAACTAAAATATCCATCTAGATTTTTGAGAGAATATACCTGCATACTGGTGTGGCTTCCATATTCTTAGTAAAGTTCCTGGGTAGGCATCCTGGATTTTCCCAAGATGTTCTACTCTAACAATAGTGCCATTCATTTCGTAGGTGGGTTTGACTACATCTCTAGGTATAACCAGGCCTTTGGGAAGCAGTGGTTGTCCTCACCTACTTCTTTTTCAAAGAGCTTTCCCTGTGCTGGGCTGTAGATTGAGGAAGGGGCCAAGGGGATGGGCTGTGCCGTGCTGCTCTGCTTTGATGACCTGTGTGGCTGACAGCAGCTCCTGCTTAATTCTGTCTCTGCGTCATGGCCTGGGTAGGAATCCAGGATATTCTGTTGGCCCAGATCCAGGGCTGCTAATCTCATTTTGGACCATTCACTGTCCTCTGCCTTCACCAACCAAGTGCCCTTTTAGGGATCAGAGTGCCAAAGCCAAGAGGAGCCTTTGCCCCGTTTGATGATCAGGGAATAGTATTCACAGTGTAGCCCTCTTCACCCAGGCAGACCTAGGAAGAGCTGGGTGCTCACACCGCACATGGAGTGATGTCGGGGCTGACCCATCTTGAAGTCACCTGGGGATCAGCTTCTTGCCATGCTCTGTGGATGTTGGGGCCTTATATATTTAGGACTAGCAATCAGTGAATTTTAGTGATGACTATAGATAGGGTGTGACTGTAAAGCAGTGGAACATAAGAGCAATTTGGTTAAGTAGGTGTATGTGTATATGCACTAATCCGAATAAACCCCAGTTGTCTGGTCTCCACAGACTTGGGCTGGGTAGCTGCTGTTTAGCCTTATGGGACAGGAGGTCATTCTTGTCACCACTAAAGTCAGTCCCATCATTCTGCGGTGCTCCACGACCAGCAGGGGTACTCACAGTAAGAAGTGTTCTTAGCCTATAAAGCCAAAGTCAAGCACAAGCCGATGATTTGAGTGAGCCTTTGCTTATACTTTCTGCTGTCTGGCAAGCCTCTGCTGCCTCAGCAGAAGCATCAGGAGGAGGGCGCTGCCAGACAGGGAGGCGAGAGCCGGGGATATTCAGGGTAGGGTGCCTGTCGGGCCTGATGTGCTACACAGCTGTACAGCTGGTCCTCTTCACTTTTTCTTTATGAGAAACCATTTTTCTACTTTATTTTTTTCTCTGTACTTAAAGGGTCAGTAGCTACTGAACAGTGCTTCATTTGAACAAACCTGAATTGAAGCAAAATAGAAAATGGGGCCGGCTTTTAGCAAGAAGCGAGCCACTTAAGAATCCACAGCCACCTGCCTGGTGCCAGGAGCAGGTCCAAGTTAGCCAAGTGGACAGTAAACCTTCTCACAGGTCACCCATTAACTAATATCCTCAATAGAAATTCTGAAGCAGGTGGAAGTGAGAAAGAGAAACCTGTCAGGAGAAGTTTTTTATTGTTTGCTTAATTTGTGGTTAAATATCTGAGTACAATTTGTGCCACTTTGGATTTGTATGCAAAACAAAAATATAACAACTTGAAATATTGTGTACAAAGAAATTTGAATGTTCTGTCATCATTAAATTATTTACCTAAAAAAAAAAAAGAATCTCAATCGAGAGCCAACAGAATGGGAGAAGATTTTTGCCACCTACACCACTGATAGAGGACTAATATATAGAATATACAGAGAACTCAAGAAACTCAATACTAAGAAAACAAAGCATCCAATAACAAAATGGGCAAATGAACTAAATAGACACTTCACAAAAGAAGAAATTCAAATGGCCAATAAATGCATGAAAAAATGCTCAACATCACTGGTAATCAGAGAGATGCAAATCAAAATTACCCTGAGATTTCACCTAACTCCAACTAGAATGGCAATCATTCAAAACACAAACAACAACAGATGCTGGCGAGGATGTGGAGAAGTGGGAACTCTAAGACATTGTTGGTGGGATTGCAAATTAGTGCAACCACTTTGGAAAACAGTATGGAGAGTCCTCAGAAGAATGGGAACAAATCTACCATTTGATCCAGCAATACCACTGTTGGGTATCTACCCAAAAGAAAAGAAACCAAACTACCAAACTAATGCATGTGTATCTATGTTCATAGCTGCACAATTCACCATAGCCAAACTATGGAACCAGCCAAGATGTCCATCAACAGATGAATGGATTACAAAACGGTGGGATATGTCCACAATAGAATTTTACTCAGCCATCAAAAAAAACTCAATTACATCATTTTCAGGGAAATGGATGGAACTGGAGGACATTGTGCTAATTGAGATTAGTCAGGCACAAAAAATAAGAAATCAGATGCTTTCCCTAATATGTGAGAGTTAGGGAGAAAAGAGGAGCAAACAAGACAACCTAAAGGAGGAGAAATGAGGGGGGAAGAGGAAAATCTCTAAAGCTCACAATGTACTTAAACATATCGAAGTCAATCACTAAGCCACACAAGGGAGGGAGGGACGGGGAGGGAATGGGGTGGGATTTGGGTAGGGGTTAAATCAGCGATGAGTACATGTTTGTACACACAAGTTTTTTTACCCCAATAAGTTGTATGAATATAATGCACCAATAAAAAAATTAAAAAAAAAAGAAAGGGTCTAAGTTTTGAACATGTGATTCTCCTGCTTCAGCCTCCCAAGTGCTGGGATTACAGGCATGCCCAGCTGTGCCTAGCTAAAACTGTACTCTTTGAATAATTTAAATAAACAGGGGTATTTTCTGTGTTGAATACAAAAATGGTTCTAGTCTTAACAGAATGTTGCTTAACTATATTGATCGTAAATGCAATAAATACTCATTTCATTAGTTGACAATTAAATTTTATATTTCTGATTAAAATTTTCAAAAATTTCTATAAGAGAAGTGAGAGCACCTATTAAGCATCTTTTTTCCAAAGTGAGGCTGCTAGCATAGGTCAGTGGTAAAGCGCTTGCCTAGTCTATGTGAATCCCTGGGTTTGATCTCCAACACAGTATAAACAACCAAACAAGAAACAGAAAATAACCACAAAATTAATAGAAAGGAATACTTTGTTTTGCCATGTGGAAAGGTTTTGCAAAAACAGAATGTAAAATTATATAAAGCGACAGGTTAATATAAAAAGAGACTGCTTTTAAAAAAAATTCACTGAGTCAGCATTTTTAGCACCTTGTGATATTTGACTTGTAATTTTTAGATATCTTTATGTTTCAAAGAAGAGAGGAATAATATGGTGGGTTACACAAATGTCTCTTTTGCCTTCCAACTTGATTTTTAGTTCACAGTTTTCCTGCATAGAAAATTGGTCAGCTCTGACCCAAATCTCATTGGTAGTTATTTCATTTTTTTTTTCAAGCCAACAAAGAGAGAAATAAGATGCCTCAAGAAAAGACTAATTCTACCAAAAAAAAAAAAAAGACAAAAAATGCTGAGACATACTCACAGGAACATTGCTTAATATGCAAAACCAGGAAGACTGTTTTAGCTCTGAGATATGATAGTGTATTAACGAGATTTCTAAAGCAAATGGATAAAACCCTTGTGTCCTCTGTCTCCCCAGAGCTGTGTATCTAATCAGTATAAAATCCTGCAGTCCCTGCCTTGGAAGTCTTTTCCAGACTGCTGCCCCCTATTTCCACCGCTGTCTCCTTCAGGCCTCCTCTCTCACAGAACTAACGAAGCGGCGGCTTTTCCTTTTCCTGACACCTGTGGCTTTTCTTAACAGGCTGTGGGTCCTCTGCCACATCCTTTCCTTCCTAAAAAACAAGTGTGATCTTGTCACTCCCCAGCTTGATGGGCTCTGCTTTCCGCAGCACGCAGGATGAAGTAGAACTTGTTACAGGGCTCAAGTCTGGGCGTATGACTGGTGCATCTGTGGAGGCCCCATGTTTGGAAGGGTGCACCCTTGGCGGGATGCTCTGCTGCCATTTCTTGAATTCCTCGTCACTTTTGAACAAGAAGCCTCACATTTGTATTTTGCACTGGGTTCATCTAATTACGTTGGCCAGTCTCGCTTATCTAAGCACGTACAGTCTCTACCAGTCTTCTCCTCCAGTGTTCCCCCCACTTCTCCCCGCGGGCCACGTCCGCCGTCCGCAGGGGCTCTTCCAACATGCTGTTCTTTTCCTCTAGTTTCTGTATTTGCCTGCTTCTCTGCATGGTTGATTCCTACATTTCCTCAAAAACTTCATGCAAATGTTATCTCCCATTTAGAACCTCACTCTGCAAGAGCGAGTTGCTCTCTCTCTAACGCTTTGTTCATATTTATTAGAGCAGCAGTTGGGTTTACACATACCTCCTCACCAAAATATGACCACTTTGAGTGTATTAGTTATTGTCCTCAGGGTGAAGGCTGGCACGTAGGTACTAGCTCAGTCTGGGTTTTCTGTAATATATTTGACAAAAATATTTACTTAGGATGAGTTCCTTTAATTTAGTTGATAAAAATATTTATTGGATTAGGGCATGGTGGCACATAACTGTCATCCTCGTACTAGGGAGGCTCAGAGAGAAGAATCAAGGACAACGTCTGCAAGGTAGCAAAACCCTGTTTCCAAACGAAAAATAGGAAAAGGGCTGGTGGTGTAGCTTGGAGGTAGAATGCCTCTGGGTTCAATCCCCAGTACCATACACAAACAAAAAAAAAAACATTATTTTGGAAACTAAAATGTAGTAATATTAGGAATTTCTTTCTGTATTTTTCTCTCCTTCAAAAAAATAAAATCCAGGTGATTCCATTTGTAGGTCTTTGTTTTTTTAGGTGCAAAAAAAAAAAAATCCATGTTTGAAAATTTTCTCAAGAGGGACTTACCCAAGAGTCTACAATTCCTGAACCAAGTATAGAACTCAGCTTTTAAGAGAATGGAACCTATTCGTGTCCTATGAATAGAAAAATTCACATGGTAGAAGGTTTTTATTTATTGCAGGTAGTTGTTCTAGTTAAAGAGGCTATAATGAATACAATATAATAACCTTGGCTTAAAATAAAAAAAAATACATGGTTGGGATGGAATCCTGATGAGCTATGATTAATTTTTTGGTTTGACTGAAAGTAGGTCTCTATATGAGATTTAAATTATCATGAATATTTTTCAAGGGCAATGTTAAAAAATGGGCCATTGTTGGTGTAGCATCTCTGATAAGTCTAATTAAATGAGCCTTTAAAAATGGAGTCAGATCAGTTATTCCCTCTTTTTCACAGCCATCTCCCCCAAGGAGTAGGGGTGGAAGGATGCGGTAAGACCTAGGGAGATGGAGGAGGAGGAGGAGCAGACAGGAAAAGAAGGGAAGTGGTGAGATTTGTTTAGGGGGCTTTTTGTTCCTTGTTTTGTTCCTTGTTTTTCCTTCATTTACATCTCAAGATAATGTAAAACACGATAATTTATGTGAAAGTGGAGAGATTTATTTAAAAAAACATGCTAGATATGTTTATAGTTATAAACCGAACTTAATGAATTTAGATGTAAGAAGCACAAATTGGAGAGCATAGACTGTAGTGCTGTTTCTCTACGAGCCTTTCCCTTGCCCGCCCTGACTAGGGCTAGAGAGAGTGGGCTATCCATTTGATCAGATAACCTCACCCTTCATATCTGTGCCCACCCTGTAGCACTTTGGTCATGAACCAGGATGGCTTCTAAGGTTTTTAATAACTTAAAAATGTTTGACTATAGCCAGGCGTGGTGGCACACAGCTCTAACCTCAGTTCTTAGGAGGCTGAGACAGGAGGATTGCAGGTTGGAGGCCTGTGCTTGTTAACTTGGCAAGATCCTGTTTCCAAACTTAAAAAAAAAAAAAAAAAAAAGGTGAGGCTGGAAGGCTGGAGATATAGCTCAGAGGTAGAATGCCCCTAGACTCAATCCCCAGTACCAAAATTAACTAATTAATTAATTAAAATCTCTATGAGAAAGATTAAAAGAAAAGAATTGTCTCTCAGTTTATCCTGTGTGTTAATGAATCAGCTGTTTTGGAATAAGTAGGATGCACGTACTCATTCAACGTGCCTTTACTAGAACGACCATTGGCTTATGCCAGATATTACACTAGGTGCTAGAAATACAAAGACACAAAGAATGATCGTGTTAGGAAAGTGACTCTTGCTTAATATGTCATGATACTAATAGGGTGGCAGTAAAGGGCTCCAGGAATACTCCCAAGAGAGTAAGTAGTTTTTCCCTGGAGGAAATGAAAACCACCAAAAATCTGTCCACACAGGCCGTAGCATGACTCGAATATTGAAAGCGGTTATAATATGGAAGAGATAGGAAGAGCAAATGAATAGGAATTTTATAATGGTTAGAACTCGGAACTCAGGGGAAAGTAGGTTGTTTACTTGGAGCAGAGGTAGGGATAACGGAGAATTGATATATATCTTTTCAGTTATTAGTAAAAAATTATAAATAATATACAAGTTTGTGTAGATTAGACTTCATTTCTGGCATTCTCACACTTAATATTCCCAATCACTTAGAGGAGAAATTTGAGGAAAGTCCTTCCAAAATCTGTAAAATTATTTTCAGAGAAAGACTGTTAAAATTTAAAAGGAGATGCCACGCTGGGTGTGGTAGCACACACCTCTGATCCCAGTACTTGGGAGGCTGAGACAGGAGGATCGCAGGTTTGTAGCCATCCTCAGCAACTTAGTGAGGCCCTCCACAACTTAGACCCCGTTTCCAAATAAAAAATAAAATAGGCGTGGGGGTGTGTCTTGGAGGCAGAACATTCCTGGGTTATCCCCATTACCACAAACACACACAAACACAAAAATGATGGCCAAGTATGTTAAACATGCTTAAGTATGTTAAACATGCGGTTCTTCTGAATATGTTTATGCCCTTTATTGACTCAAATCAAAATATGTGTGAATTTTAAAACTGAGAGGTGTTTCAGCAGAATGTTGTGACTACTTGTAGGTGGAGTTCCTTTTCTGTCCTTTCTAGACTTCACCTTGAACCAGTTTAGGATACTCTGAGTCTAAAACAGCAGTGTGGCTATAGAAGTAGAACACCCATGCTTGCAGGTGATGGAAAGCTTGAGGCTACTGGGGAGATATATTAAAAATGCTGTTTGCAGTGGACAGAAAGGAAATGAATATGTTCAGCTCACTTATTTCTTAGCTTCCTTCTCTACTGCGAAAGCCAGACTGCTTTTCTGCCTGTTTCTAGTAACTGGCTGCCTTGAACAGCTCATGCCAGTCATTAGTGGGGTTTGTTTGTTTGTTTGTTTGTTTTGGTTTGGGTTTGGTTTTTGGTCTTGGCCACCAAGATGGGAGACAGTAGGCCAAGACCATCTCAGAATCATTTCATTCTGGATAAAAAGTGGGAGAAGGCATGACTCTTTGGAAACTGTAAGTGGCAGAATGCCAGCATCTTCTAAAATTTCAAATACCACATAGTTTTTCAGTAGAAATTATCATCAACAATATTGATTGTCTATATAAGTGGATAGGTTTTCTTTGCCCGCCCTTCCTTTCCCCTCCCTCCCTTCCTTCCTTTCTTCTTAGTAGTAGTAGAGGTTGAACCCAGGAGCATTGTAACTCTGAGCTACAACCCAGCTCTATTTTTATTCTTTATTTTGAAACAGGGTCTCATTAAGTTGTAGAAGACCTCACTAAGTAGCTGAGATTGGCCACGAACCTTCCATCTTCCTGTCTCAGCCTTCCAAGTACTGGAATGACAAGCATGGGCCACCATGCCCACCCTTTTTTTCTTTTCTTTTTGTACTGGGGATTGAGCCCAGAGAAATTCTATCTCTTAGATACACCCCCGGCCCTTTATTATTTTTTGTTTGAAATAGGGCCTCACTAGGTTGCGGAGAGTCTTGTTAAATTGCTGAGATTGTCCTTGAACCTGTGACTTTCCTGTCTCAACTTTCCAAGTATTGAGATTGCAGGTGTGCACCACCACCGCCAGCAATAGTGGGTAGTATTCTAATAATGGGTTTTTTTTTTTTTTTGACTGGAGATCAAACCCAGGGTCTCATGCCTCCTAAGCACAAGCTCTGCCACTAAGCCATATCCCCTAGCCTATGAATTCTTTAATTCCTTACTTTCTTTAAGAGCCTAAAGGGCTCACCACATTGTCATTCTTAACAAATTTAATTGAAATGCTTAATGAAAAAACAATAAAAACTGAGACTAAACAGATGAGTAGCAGTAAATAAATTGCAAATTTTAATAAAAAGATTAAAGAGATTTGTATTACTAGAAATACTAAACCCTACCTTAAAGCTCAAATAGCTAAAACTAGGGCATTACAAAGAACAGAAAAAGAAGTTACTAAGCAGACTAATTCTGCAGTCAGAACCTGGAAGGTAAAGCTGTCCAGTGTCTCTGTACATGAAGCTTCCCTGGGCCTTCGTGATGGGCAGTGATCAGCGGGTGCCAGCGCAGCCTCTCCAGGGGCTGCAGTGAGGTTCTTCTCCCCCAGCAGCGGGCTGTTGCTGAGTTTTCCGTAAGATCAGCAGGGGGCTGGCGGTGCAGAGCGATAGGCTGTGGTAAGGGGAGAGATGCCTAGTCTAGAGTGACTCTCCTGATTCTTAGGATGTCAGCTGCTTCCTGAGTCAGCCCTTTATAATACCTGTTCCCCTCATCCTTTGGCCTCAGACCCAGAGAGAGCAGTTCTTCTCCTATCTCATAGATGTGTGCTGCTGGTTTTTGCTTCACACAGCTTTGTGGTGGATATGGAGCCAGTTTATGGAAACATGTGAGCCCATCCATGGGCATGTTCAAGAGCATGTATCTGCTGTGACCGCAGAAAGGAAATGTGAGGGGGATGTGTTGGGTTCCTCTGGGGAGGTTTTTCTCAGGCCATGAAAGGGATACGTGACAGAGATGTCCAGTTTCTGCCTCTGAACATTGTTGTCAGAATGTGATATTTGGAATGGCAATGGCCTTCTAGAACCTAGGAGGGGAGGCAACCTAAGAGAATGAGTGGAAGGTGGGAAGATCCTGGCTCTTTTGTGTCATTGTTAAACAACTGAGCAAAACAGAGCCGAGTCCTGGTCTTCGTGAAGCTTGATTCTCGTAGGGGCAGATGCACAAACAAGTGCATGCGCATGGAAATACAGTCTATTAGGAGTATCCAGGTATAAGTTTAAAATTTTTAATTATCGCTGGGCGCGGTGGTGCGCTTGTAACCCCAGCATTTGGGAGGCTGAGACAGGAGGATCGCGGTTGGCGGACAGTCTCAGCTACTTAGTGAGGCCCTTTGCAACTCAGTGACACCCTGTTTCAAAATAAAGAATAAAAAAACGGGTTGGGGTGTAGTTCGGAAGTAGAATGCTCCTGGGTTCTATCTGCAGTACCACCAAAAAAAAATTATCTTGAAAAACTTACATGAGATGCCATTTTGCTTATAGTAATGCAAATACAAAGAAGACATCCATGGACATTCTTTTTTTTTTTTTTTTTTTGGTGGTACTGGGGTTCCTGGAAGCCCTTCTACCTCCGGACTACACTCCCAGGCCTATTTTATATTTTTGAAACAGGGTCTCTTACGCCAGCACGGCTGGCTTTGAACCTGTGTGATCCTCCTATCTCTGCCTCCCAAACGCGGGAATTACAAGCGTGCGCCATCACGCCCGGCCCATTCATTTCTTAAGTAACATTCTTTCCAGAAGTGTCACTAAATTGTTTTTAACACGTATACAAGACTCTATAATAATGCAAGTACATTCATTAAACCTGTGAGATATAAAAGAGTAAATTTGATTCAGAGGTTGTGAAGTGGCTTTTTATTACTACAGAGATATTTTTCTAAATGTTAGTACCTAGTGCTAATAGAGGAAAAATACTTTGATTTTAAAAATAAGTCAGAAATTTATCTTACTTTATTCTGTGTGTGTGTGTGTGTGTGTGTGTGTGTGGTACTGGGGTTCCTGGAAGCCCTTCTATCTCTGGGCTATACTCCCAGACCTATTTTTTTTTATGTATTTTTTATTTCGAAACAGGGTCTCTTAAGCCAGCACGGCTGGCTTCGAACCTGAGCGATCCTCCTATCTCTGCCTCCCAAGCGCGGGGATTACCAGCGTGCGTCACCACACCCAGCTTTACTTTATTCTTATATAGGTTTTTATAGAGAGTAAAAAGTATTCTTAAGATGGGCACTATCCCAGTACTTGGGAGGCTGAGACAGGAGGATCACAGGTTTGCAGCCAGCCTCGACAACTTAGTGTGATCCTCTGCAACTTAGGCCTTCTTCCGCAAGAAAAATAAAATAGGGCTGGGAGTGTAGCTCAAAGATAGAATGTCCATGGATTCAATCCTAATACCACATGCACACACTCCCACAAAAGTATCCTAAAGCCTTATGGTTTGTACTTTTTTCCCCACTGTGAATCTTGGACTATAATACAGTCTGTTCTTCATATACCAATGGTAAAGTCTGAGAGCTGTTTATAGTAAAGACATGTGGGGTATTCGGTATTGGGAAATGGCAACTCTGTGTCCAACTCTTCATTTAATCAATACTTATATACTTCATTTATGTTCGAACAGTAGGTATATCTTTAACACCAAATAAGGTATTTCTTTGGTTAATTTTTCTCGTCTCCAGTTTATACCTGGATTTCTACCTAGGGTCAATACTTTTCATTGAGTCTAACTAAGAATCAGGTCTCTCATGAACCAGCTCTTTAGTTTTAGACTTAAATCCATTTAGATCAAGAATGGATACTTCCTATGAGGATTAATCCTTGCCTGCAAATTCTGATGAGCTGACATTCACTTTGACTGAAGAACGATTTACTTTGGGAAGCAGGGTTTTAAAATTAATTCTTTTGAATTCTCAGCAAGTGACTAAAGAATAGCATTCTTAGCCTATTGGATTTCACTAAGGGCAGTGAGGGTAGGGCCGGATGGGGAGAGGAAGGGGACACTAGCATTTACGGAGCGCCTTCCACGGCACCACGGCATCAGTTGGGTAGTAGTACCGTCATTACCACAGGTGGACGCTGAGGCTCAAAGAGGATGTATGACTTGCTCCAAGTCATTTTGCAAATAAGTGTGGAAGAAATGGGAACCTATGTCTAGGTGACCTCGGAGCCCACGCTGTCTCTTCAAAGGGGCGGACTAGTGAAGGCCTCACCTCAGATGAGTTTCGTTGCTCCTGGGTCTCATTTCTGAAGTTGTTATTTCCATCAGTTCTATTTGGACCTTGATAGTCCTGTGTGAAGGAGAACACTGAGGTCTTCCTTGTGTCATTTTAGTCATTTATTACTGTGTATTTGGTGTGGATTTTTAAATGTAGTGGCTATTAACTATTAACCAGGCTCTGAAATTACAATAAAATCACATTCATTTTATTTCCATTTTAGTAAGATGGACTTTTTTGGGTTAATATATCACACTTTAAGATACTTTACAACATATAAAGACTTTCTCCTGAAATTATGAAGCATCAATTTGCATTTAAAATCACAAAGCCAGTGATATTTAAAGAGTATATAACATTATGATATGAATCATGTTTTATTATTTGTACCTAAGGGTCTAAAAAGTAGTTATCATTATTGATGTATAAAAGGAGAACTGATTAAGGACCATCAGCCAGCCCTGTGATGACACTGGAATTTTTAATTGCTGAACTATTGTGTTGACTGTATAGCATCTCTTTAGATGCTCCCATGATTGCTTAAAATTACCCTGGTCTAAATGTCATATCAAATTGGGAGGAAAAAAGAGTTTGAAAGGTAATGTTATTAAATGCTTTATCCTAATTGCCGTGTATTAGTTTTTCCTATCTCTCCTCATTTTTTGTGTTTTATTTTTTTCCAGAAGAAAAATTCAAAGTGGAGACAAGGACCATTGCTGTTGACTTCACATCAGAAGATATTTATGACAAAATTAAGACAGGCCTGGCAGGTCTTGAGATTGGAGTTTTAGGTTTGTGTTTTTGCCACATTTATGTATTCTTGTTGCATTTATCATTTGACTTTTACTGTGCCTTTCTTTGGATGTTAGGTATTCAGTGGTAAAATGACTAGTGAGAAGAAAATTGTCTTATTAATACAGTTGATTATTAGATGATAATTATATATGTTTGAGTCTTTGTGTTGATGTATGTTAATGACCATTGCACAGTTTTGGTTATTTTCCCTGCCTGTTTTATCTTCAGTCTCAGTCTTTCTGTGTATGTTAAAATAGTTACATCATAATAGTCCCTCAAGATGGGTGATGTGACCCATTTATAGTTGAGGAGATGAAGGCTTAGAAGAGTATTCTCAGCCCTTTGTTCACTATGGCCCCCTAAGAAACCTTTTTAGACATCAATCTTCCCAGACTTTCCCCATGAAGGTTTTGGTTTTTTTTTTTTTTGCGGGTCTGGGTATGAAACCCGGGGGCATTCAACCTCCGAGCTACACCCCCTGCCCTAATTTTGATTCTCTATTTTGAAACTGGGTCTCACTGAGTTGCAGAGGGCCTCACTAAGTAGCTGAGGCTGTCCACAAACTGCGATCCTCTGGTCTCAGCCTCCCGAATGCTGGGATTATAAGCGTGCGCCACCACACCTGGCTACCCCATAAAGTTTTTTTTGTTTTGTTTTGTTTTTTTGGTGGTACTGGGGTTCCTGGAAGCCTTTCTACTTCTGGGCTACACTCCCAGACCATTTTTTTAAATTTGGAAACAGGGTCTCTTAAGCCAGCGAGGCTGGCTCCAAACCAGCATGATCCTCCTGTTTCAGCCTCCCAAGTGTGGGGATTACAAGCATGCGCCAGCACGCCCGGCCCCCATAAAGTTTTAATACCAGAGATAAAATGCATATGTAAGCATTACACAAAAAATAAATACATAGAGTCCTCTCATATTCACCAAATTTCATTAGGAAATTTGCTTAACCTCACATAAAAATTGAGCAGCAGCCAGGCACAGCGATGCACACTTATAATCCCAGAGCTTGGGGAGGCTCATAGAAGGATTGAAGGTTTGAGAATAGATTCAGCAACATAGTGAAATCCCGTTTCACAAATAAAAAAATAGAGCCAGGTATGGTGGTACACACCTGTAATTCCATTACTTAGGAGGCTGAGACAAGAGGATCTCAGGTTTGAGGATTGCCTCAGCAAGTAGGGAGACTCATCAACCTAGTGAGACCCTTTCCCACAGAAGAAATAAAATCAGGCTGGGGGTATAGCTTGAAGGTAGAATGCCTCTGGATTCGATCTCCGGTACCACACATACACGACAACAATAAGAATAATAAAATATAGTTGAGCTGAGGGTATAGACCGGAGGTAGAATGTCCTTAGGTTCAGTCTAAAGACAGACGAAGGAAGGAAGGAAGGAAGGAAAGAAGGAAGGAAGGAAGGAAGGAAGGAAGGAAGGAAGGAAAGTAGGTTGGTTGGTTGGTTGGTTGAGAGAGAAGAAGGAGGAGGAAGAGAAGAAAAGGAAAGAAAGGTTGAGTAGCATAACTGGGAGTGTCTTTGACTTATTTTTTTTAAGTCAACTACTCTCTTGTTAACTTCAGCTATTCTGTTCATATCTTGGAGAATAGATGTTTTTGCTAAGGTAATGGGGCTATTGGACTTTGTTATGGAAAAGACTCAACAGAAGATAATGAGTGGGAAATGGCCATTGATAAGTTTTTCACCATTCTTTGCATCATTTCTAGAAAGTAACAGGGTATCTGGTCCAGAAAAACCTGTTCCTCACTAAATTTTTATCTCACTGCCTAAAAACATGGGAACTTGGTAATTGCTCTTGTTTTCTTTATTGGGCTACAAAAGGAAGATAACAAAAATTCTTTGTTTCCTAACACTTCTTTAGTCATAAATACCCAACCTCCCTTCCTCATCCTAAAAAAAGAATATCTTTGTAGGAGAATCAGTTACACAAGTAGGGTACTTTGATAGCTTTGATATACTATCCTTTTTTAACTTCTGGTCCATATCACCATGCCCCATCTGCCCGCATCTCTTCCCTCACTTATAGGAGAACTGGTAGGCAAAAGACAAATGAAAACACAGGTCTAGTGTTTGCCTTTGTATCTGCATGTTCTTCCTTCCTTTCTCAATGAACTAGAACTACAGCAAAGAACAAGAAACCTATACTGTACTATTTATATAGTATAATATTTTAGTAAGAACAGTAACTAAAAAAAATAACCTATAGGATAAATGTTTTTAGGAGGGAAGAGCAGAATATAATAAGAGCATAAGGGAAAATTGGGAGTTGATACCAGGGGAAATAACTGTGACTTGGCCTAGTCATTGGGGTAGGTAAAAAGGAGTATTCCAGAAATATTTACAAAGTAATTGAAGCAGGTTGCAATCGGGATAGAGAAGAGATAACTCATGGATAACTCTTGGGGTTCCTGTCTTGAGCATCCACACCCACAGCACCATTGACTTGCGCGAGATATCCTTGAAAAGGAGCTATTTGGGGAGTGGGGATCATTTAAGCATGGCATTCCTCTAGGATAGCCAAGTGGGGCTGTTAAGTTGATGATTCTTTTGGTTTCAGTAGTGCTCCGGCTTGGAGGTATAGTTTGTAGATTGGTCATCCAAGCACAGTCATTTCATTGAAGCAGTGTCACGGGGGATCATCCAAAGATACTGTTGAGACTATAGAGCAAAGACCATGGGCGGTGTAAAGGCTGCTGGAACCCAGAGTTCAACAGAACTATTATACAAGCCACATATAAGATTACAACTTTTCTAGTAGTAGCCATGTTTTTTTTTTTAAATCAACAGATGAAGTGTGTGTGTGTGTGTGTGTGTGTGTGTGTGTGTGTGTGTGTGTGTTATTGGGGACTGAACCCAGAGGATTTCTACTTCCCCTTTTTTTGAGACACATTCTTACTAAGTTGTAGAGAGCCTCACTAAGTTGTTGAGACTGGTTATGAACCTGCAATTCTCCTGTCTCAGCCTCCCAATTGCTGGCGTTACAATTAACTTAAATTTAACTGTGTATTTTATTTGAGCCTACTGTATTCAAAATAGTACTTTAGCATATAGCCAGTATAAAATTATTGAAATAGTTTACATCCTTTTTTAAATACTAAGTCTTTTTTTAATTTTAGTGTATATCTTGTAGCATATCTTCATTCTGACTTTCCACATTGTAAGTACTCAATAGGTACAACGTGGCTGGTGGCTACTATACTAGACATCTCAGCTCTTTTCCATCCTGTTTTCTCTTCTCCTCAGTGTGTGTGGGAGAACCATAAGTATAATTTCTAGATTTTTAAAAATACTTTAAAGCAGTGGTTCTCAGCCAGGAACAGTCTTCAGCATCTCTTATTTGTCACTACTTGGTGAGGGGAGAGAAGTTTTATTGGCCTCTAGTGGGTAAATGTCAAGGATGCTGCTGAGCATCTATAATGCAACTGGGGCAGCCTTGCACAGCAAAGAATTACTGGTCTAAAATGTCTGTAGAGCTGAAGTCGAGAAATGCTGCTTTAAAGTTAAACAGTTTTGATCGAGGGGCTTGGGATGTAGTTTAGAGGTAGTGCACTTGCCCTCTGTGAGCAAGGCACAGGGTCTGGGTTCAGTCCCCAGCACCACAAAACAAACAAAACCACAGTTCTGATTGAATGTGTATTGAAAGGTACAGGATTTTGGCTTTGATTTTGGTTAGCTATTTATCAATAATAGAAATAATTATAGCTAATATTTATGTAATCTTTGAAAGTGTATAGTATCACTTGTGCATATATTATTATCTCATTTGCTGGACTCTACATTTAATTTTTTTTTAAATTCTACCACAAATGTCAACTCTATCATTTATATTTCTTAGCTAACACACTTACATTGCATTGTAATTTTGTGGTCACTTTTAAAGTAACTCTGTGAGCTGAGTTTCACTACTTGGTCATATTTTAAGTCTAATCTGATAGTTCTTTCTGTAGTCTGGATGTGACACTATGGAACTAACAAGGGGACACAGATGTTTACGTTTTCTTTCTTAGATTGTATGAGTTTCTAGCTCCTTCAACTCCTTTTCTCTTTCCTTCAAATCCATCCAGATCCCATATACCCCACCTCTGTCTCATACGGCCCAAATCATCTTCTTTATTTTTCTTGCTCCTCTGCTTAATACAAATCTTATAGCATTCTGTGTATAGATTGATTTCTAGTAAGACATAGCAATCCATATTAAGTCATACAAGAGATTTTTTCAACCAAGTATTAGTGAAACTAGTAATGATAAAAAGAAAAATAAATGACCCAGGCATACTCATTTTATTTGAATAGTGTTGAGCACCAAATAACATCGATGCTTAATAAAGAGAATTAATATTTTCAGAATTACAATGGAAAATGCTAAAGCCCTTTGTCATGAAAGAAACATTAAGCTTTCAGTGAGATAAGTGGAAAGAAAACAACCATGAATTGTGTGAATTTATCTTGAAAGGTCACCATAACTTGATGAGACTCTAAATGCTTAAAGTTGAGAAGTTGGATTCTTAATTCTATTATGTAAAAAAGTAAGCATCTGCTGTCTTCTTTCAGGCAAATGCCAAGAAATACAGATTTTAGGAAGCATATAAAGCTTCAACTATTTAGAGAAAATGGCATCCTTACTTTTTTGAATAAGCAAACAATTGGTTAACAAAGTATGATTGCTATAATACTTACTTGATCCTCGCGAGAGACTCTTGTCGGTACTTCAAATTGGTTTGGAGGACTTGGCACAATACATCGCAGGGAGGCGTAATTTATCAAGGCCAAAGGAGTAGCCTTGGATTTGAAATATGCCACAGACAATACTTTTTCAAATTCCACTACTATGACTTTAACTTTATAAAAGTATAATTCTGTATTATGGAAAGAGAAAGAAAGGTCTTCTTGAAAAAAAATTATAGTTACTTAGTTTGTGATCCATTTCTTAAAAGCCACCTCAACTTTATTCAATCTTTTAATGCATACTAGAGAAAAGTTTCTCCACGTCAGATGCTCTCAAAGTCCTCTCCACCCATCACGTCATGGTTTACATAAATCGTAGAATAAAAAGAGTCATTAGATTCCAGATGACCAGTGTTGTCATCCTGGCTTAGTGTATTCAGGACTGTTTGTCATCCATGAACCTCTTCTTTTGTTTTGTTTTGGCCCTACCAATACACATTGCCTGTAATTTTAAGAGGTCCCATTATAATAGCAATAATATGTATAGATAGTAAAGGTGGACCCGGCCTTATATTCTTTCCATTCCCTTTAAAAATGAATACTTGCTCTTTGAATGCACTTGGTAAGCTATACTTTGATCAATGTCCTTCCTTTCTTAGCCAAATGCAAACTCTGTTATCTTTGCTCATGCCACCACATTCCCCATTGGGAAAAGCATTTGAATTCCATTTTTCTCTCCTAAAGCCTATATTTCCCAGAATTTTCCGAAATAGAGAATAGTTGAATGTAAATACTGTGTTTACTAAACTAACAGCTTGAGCAGAGATATTCATCATAGTTTAGATCAATTTTGTCTTTGTGTACACTAAGTTTTACAAGTTGGCTAATAAAAGTCCCAAGAGTATTATTAGCTACTTAGGAAGCTATTAGTTAGCTTCCAAATGGCAAACTCCTAGATAATTGGTTTGGGATCCAAAAAGAGCTTCCTTGTATTTCAGTCCCCAAAGAATCCAAGGAAGAGGGATAGACGTTGGTGTGATAGTAAGGACCACAGGGCCAACGACCTGAGCTCAGGGAAACTTGCCCAGGATTGCTTGGAAGGAAGGGAGAATGAGCCTACTAGGAAATTGTGTAGCTTCCTAGTTCCAGTTGATTAAGGGAGCTAGGAATGGAAAGGTCTTACTGTTTTAGAAATATGTAAAGCTATAGAGTATTCTTTCTGTTCTCAGAAACTATATAAATTAGAAATTAGTTTTAAACTGCTCTCTTTGCAATATAAATACCTCTGATAGAACCAATGACATCTATCATTTACCTCTTATTGAGAATAGTCATTCAGTTTATTATCTGTCTGCTTTTAACTGAATCAGTACACTCCCCCCCTCCAAGAAATGCTACTTAAGTTAGTAAGAGATATGTAAAGTCTTTTTTTTTTTTTTTGGTGGTTGTTGTTGTTTGTTTGGGTGGTACTGGGGGTGGAACCCAGAGGCTTTCTACCTCCAGGCTATACTCCCAGACCTACTTTATATTTTATTTGGAAACAGGGTCTCACTAAGTTGCTGAGAGGCTCACTAAGTAGCTGAGGCTGGCTTCGAACCTGTGTGGTCCTCCTGTCTCAGCCTCCCAAGCACGGGGATTACAAGCGTGCGCCACCATGCCTGGCTGTGGAAAGTCATTTTGAAATGGAGAAAGATATGAATGGAAAGAGGAAACTATAGTGGTAGGTTGGTGATTGTTGTGGTGCTGAGATAAACTTCATGTACTTGGAAATGCCACTTTCCCCCCTCTTTTTTTTAAAAAAAATTTTTTATTGAACATAAGTAGTATACATTTAAACTATATTTGGTGCCCTCTCCCCCCCGCCCCCGTTTTCCCTCCCCCCTCCCACCAATGGTTGTCCAGGTTAACCATGTCTTATTCATAATTTTACACATGTTCAGGTGTAGACCCTCATTAATCAAGATCAGCCTTCCTCCTCTCCTATCTTTCCATTCAAACTTTGCTGGTATTTCCCCTCCATTATCTGGAGTCCCACTGGTATCCTTTGTGTTTCCTAGTTTGGGCATATTAGAGGAAACATGTATCTTCTCCTTCTGTGCTTGGCTGATCTCACTTAACATGATGCTCTCCAGGGCTTTCCATCTTCTTGCAAATGATATAATTTTGTTCTTCTTTATGGCTGAATAGAATTCCATTGTGTGTATTTCCCACAGTTTTGCTATCCATTCATCTGTTGATGGTGATCTGGGTTGGTTCCATATTTTGGCTATTACAAATTGTGCTGCTATGTTCTTATCAGTTTTTGTTGTTTTTTTTTTTTTTGAAGCCCAAGTATAAATGATTTTAGCTTAAGAAAGCAGAAACTAGTAGCCTAAGAAACTAGGAAAGGATTGTAGGAGTGTGATCAAATGATAGTTTGGGAGCTAGGGGATGGAGTTTCCCTGTTAATACCAGGATAAGATCTTTGTGCCTTCTAAAGACACTTCTGAAACTTCCCTTTTATATATAGTACTGCTATCACATTCTGTCACTACCTACCCAGAGTTAGCATGGATACCATAGGGTCAAAGGCACAGTTTTCAACAAAGTCCTCATTTCAGATGTCAGCTATAAGTTTGGGGGTCCCTGGGGGACCTGCCGTGTTAACCAGCTGGCTACAAATTTTTGAGTTCCCATCATTTCCTCAGGCTTGACCATTAGTTAGAACCATCCACAGAACTCAGGAGAGTACAGTACTCATGATCACAGTTTTCTTATGAAGGGTGCAAACCAGGCTCAGCCAAATGATGAGGCACACAAAGCAAGGTTGAGATGGTCCCAAACACAGAGCTGCTTCTGTGTTCCCTTCTTTACAGTCGGGGCACCCTCCCAGCACATCCATGTGGTTCTCCAACCAGGAAGCTTCCCCAGGCTTGAGTGTCCAGAGTTTTTATTGGGGTTTCAGTATATAAGCATGATTACTCGGATCATTGGCTGTGTGATTGAACTCAATCCCCAGCCATCCTGTCTTACGTGAAGATTGATCTGCCTCAAAGGCCCAACTGTTAATCACAGAGTTGGTCTTTCTGGTGACCAGCCCCCATCTTGAGTCATTTTGATATAAACTCAGGTGTGATCTGGGGTCTCGCCATTAATAGTGAAGACACTGCTATCACTCATGGAATTCCTAAGATCTATAACTTTCATCCCATTAACAAAGGCTGGACAAGTCCTTTATTATACAGCACCTTTTCTTTCCTATTTTAGAAAATATTAATGGACTGCAGTATGATATTCCAATCCACAGTATATGATGTGTAATGGTAAGAGCTATCACCTCAAACATTTACTGTTTCTTTGTGTTAATAATGTTGAAAAGGCTGTCCTTTCTCCAGTATATGTATTATCAAAGCTTTTTCAAAAAAGGGTGTTAGGAAAACTGGCTATCCATATGTAGAAAATGGAACTAAACCTTAACCACTGACCCTTTACCAAAGTCAACTTAAGATGATTCAAAGGCCTAGAAATTAAACCAGAAACTTTGAAACTGCTAAAAAGAGGGCATAGGACCAATACTTTAATACATAGGAACAGGTAGAAACTTTCTCAATAAGACCCTGAAAACTTAAGAAAGTAAAACAAAAATTAATGAATAGAATAGCAATAAATTAAAAAGCTTTTGCACAGCAAAGGAAACTATCAAGAATGTATAGAGAGAGCCTATAGAATGGGAAAAGATATTTAGTGCCTGCCCATGAGACAAAGATCTAGAATATATAAAGAGCTTAAAAGCTTACCACTAAAAAAATAATAATAATAACCCAATCAAAAATGGGCAACAGAACTGACTAGACTCTTTTCAAAAGAAGAAATACAAGCCGGGCGTGGTGGTGCATGCTTGTAATCCCTGCACTTGGGAGGTGGAGACAAGAGGATCACACAGGTTCCAAGCCAGCCTCACTGACTTAAGAGACCCTGTTTCCAAATAAAAATATAAAAAATAGGTCTGGGAGTGTAGCCTGGAGGTAGAAAGGCTTCCAGGAACCCCAGTACCACACACACACAAAAAAGAAGAAATACAAATGGCCAACAAATATATGAACAATTGTTCAACATTTCTAGCAATCAAGAAAATGCAAATTAAAACTATAACGACATTCTGTCTGACCCCAGTTAGAATGGCACTCATCAAGAACACAAATATTAATAAGTGCTGGTGAGGTTGTGGGAAACAGGATCCCTATTAACACTGTTAGTGGGAATGCAAACTAGTACAGCTGCTATGGAGATCAGTTTGGAGGTTTTCTCAGAAGGTTGAGAATGACCCAGTGATAGTTCTCCTAGACATTTTCCCAAAAGAAATTAAATCAAAATATCTTAATGATACTTTAATTTTATGTTCATAGCAACACAATTTACAATAGCCAAATTATGGAGCCAGCCTAGGGGTTTAGTCAACAGATGACTAGATTACAAAACTTTGGTATATATACACAGTGGAGTTTTACTCAGCCATAAAGAAGAACAAAATCATACTATTTGCAGGAAAATGAATGGAACTCGAGAATATTCTACTAAATGAGTTTAGCCAATCTCTAAAAATGAGTGGACATCTGTTTTCTTTTATATAGGAAGCTAGAGAGATATTCAGAAATAATGGGAGACAGATGAGATTAGACACCAGGGGAGTGACCAAGGGGGTTAGGGAAGGGAGGAGGTGAGACAAAGTTATAAAGAATGTAATAGTTGAAATAATGCTATGAATGTATCTGAAAGTACCAATTCCAATCTCAAAGACATGCAAGAGGGTGAGGGATGGGAGAAGAACTTGGTGGGCTGGGCACCAAGAGCTGTGTGCATGCATTTTTCTGACGTTATATACCCTAATACAATGTAAGATGTACCAAATTTAAAAAAAAAAAAAGAACACTGAAAGTCCTCTGTACTAGTTATTTGAAACATACAATTGTTCTCAACTGTACTTACCCTACTGTGCTAGAGAGCATTATAAGTTATTTTTCCTTTCCAACTACAGCCCTGTACTAATTAGCTATCCTCTATGTGTCCTTCCTTCTCTCGACCTGACGCAGCCTTTGGTAACTACTATTTTACTCTTTGTTAATTGAGTCATTCAGTCAATCTTGTATTAATTCACTAAACAAGTAAAATTTCAGAGCTGTCTCAGTAAATGAATCAGACATTGTTTCTGCTTTCTTAGGAAGATAGAATAGGTAGCTATTGAACAAGTAGTTGGGCATGAGTTCCATGTCATGAGAGAGTATGTTATTGAGAAAGTTACAGGAGTCACAGATGGTCTTCCTGAAGAAGTAGTATTTCAGTTGAAACCTGAAGCCGACTCTGGAAGGAGAGATGCAGGAAGGGTTTCTGGTAGGAGGACCAGTAAGTTCAAACACTCTGAAGTCTGTGCATGGCATGCTGGAAGAACTGCCAGGAGACCTGTAAACCTGGAGCAAGAATTCAAGGGAAATAGTAGCAAGAGAGGAGTCTAGAGGTTAAGCAGAGCCATATACAAAACTCTTAGAAAACCAGGTTACCAAATTTGCACTCATTAAAAGGAAAACTTAAGAAGAACTAAATTTAATAGTGTGTGTTTGAGCAGAGAACTGTTCGCATATCAGGTAGCATTCAGAACCCAGAGAGGCTCATAGAGCTGTGCAGTGTGGCCAGCGGCGTTCACAGTAGAACATGGAAATGTTCTGTAGAACAGCTTGACGGGCACCGCCCTCTGTGTGCAGCATTGAACATGGTCTCCGTGGTTTGATGCCTGTGATGGACCCAGGCTCATATATCTGTTACAGAAGTAAACAGCTGCAGTTTTTTATGTAGATACTCAAAGTATGGGGGGCCCATTCTCGTTTAGTTTAAGAGACTTCTTGGAAATACAGTGGAAAGCCAGTGGCAAATTCTAGGCGTCAATAGCATATTAAAATTGTGGAGCTGGGCGTGGTGGCGCATGCCTGAGACAAGAGGATCACAGGTTCGCAGACAGCCTCGGCTACTTAGTGAGACCCTTTGCAACTCAGTGAGACCCTGTTTCAAAATAAAGAATAAAAAATAGGGCTGGGGTTGTAGATTGTAGGTAGAATGCCCCTGGGGGTTTCCATCCCCAGTGCCAAAAAAAAAAAAAAAAAAATTTTTTTTTTGAGAGATCCTTCCCAAGTGCAAAAAGGTAAGAACTGATATGAGACCAGTAAGATTATTTCAGCAATAAAACATAAGATGAGGGTCATTTATATTAGGATGGCAGTGGTAGAAATAGAAATGATTGACTAAGTGAGGTGCTTAGGAAATAGACAATAGGACCAGTTTTGATGAGGAGCCTCAACCAGATCTTGAGTGAAAAACAACAGTAATTTTTTACATCATTATTGCCAACACTCATTGAGCATTTTTATACGCCAGGCACCATGATGATAGATCTCATATAATCCCCAGCAACCCTGTAAGGTAGATATAAATGTGTCTGTGTCCATTTTACAGACAGCAAAGAGACTTAGAGGCTAAATTCATTGTTGAGAATTAGACAACTAGTAAAGAACAACTTCTAGGATCTGGCTTTGATAACTGGTGGCATTTCTCTAAGACAGAAAACTCCAGGTCTGGGGCAAATTCTGTAGAGCAAAATGATTTCTTCACTTTGCAAATATGTTAAGCTTGAGAAGACGTGAGAAACCCAAGTGGAGATTCAAGGAGACAGGTGGCTCACTGGGCATGAACGTCTCTGCTAGAAGGGAGCCTTTTTTGTATTGAATGAGGCAGAAGCCTGGCATTGCCAATCATGGTAAGCAGAATAGGAGCATAAATTTACACACACACACACACACACACACACACACACACACACACACCACAAACACACACACTTGGAGACTCAGCAGGAATATAATCAGACTAAGAGTAGTGCCTCTTAGTTCCATTAGATGTGTTGACTAAGATTGTATTTCTAAGGTGAGCATAAAACTTTCAGACTTCAAATTTATTTCCTTTTACTCAGAACCCACTAATGATATTAATTAAAACAGAGCCTTTAACTTAAAACTGGGTAAGTAGCTTTGCGATTTCAGAAATGTAAATAGGAATGTAAGTCACGAAATCAGTGTTCCCCCGTTAGCCAGCATTTGACGACCAGCCTCATGTCACTCTTGTTTCCTCACCCTCCTTTCTAACTTTATCTATGGCAAATCTTACCTAATTTTGTAACGAGGATCACACAGCAATTTATAATTAAACCGTGGAAATGTTCTGTTTTGTTGCTTCTGACTCAATCTTAATTTTTCAATTTCCGATTAAGGCACTGCAAATTTGAAGCCTTGTAAACTCTCTTTTATTTGGATATTGCTACTCACAAGTGTATGAAAACTGTAAAGTTTGCAAAATGTTTTACATGGTGTTCCAAATATCATCTGTCAGTGTATGAACATGTGCTAGCTACAGCAATATGTTAAAGAAGGCAAAGAAGACATCTCTTGCATCACTTTCCACAGTCTGAGACTGGGAGCCAGATCTACTTGAATTCAGGAAAGAGGGCAGAGCAGGAGTCAGGAGAAATTTGGTCAGTATCGAGAGCTCTTCTGATTCACTGCCATCCCGAGATCTGTCTCCCAGAAGGACTTCTGTTCTTTGATGTTGATCATGTAAAATAGAAGCAGGGCACTTTGTGCTAGGTACAATAAATTTTTGTTGGATTAATGACCCTGTAATAATGAAAACTCTTCTTTCTCCACTTATTGACATATTAATATGTTTCGGGTGTCAGGTTAAAGATTTCGTACATGTATCTCATTGGATTCTTAGATTATTATCCCTATTTCATATATAAGAATAATGAGAAAACTGAGACTTATCAGGGTGAAATCACATGCCTCTTGTTAGAAACTTGTGGTTTTAGAGCCAAAACTAACCTCTGGGCTATGTTGGACTTTGAAGGCTGTATCTGCTTTTTGTTGTGTTTTGTTTTGTTTCCAGTTATGGGGACTAATCCCGGGCCTCATGAATCTAGGCAAGTGCTCTACTACTGGGCTACTTCTCCAGTTCTTTTCTTAAAATTTTATCTCAAAAATTTAAGACAGAAAGGATTTCCTCCCCTTTTGGTATAATCACTATTAATGAAGTCTGTGTTTTAAGAATTTAGTTTTTTCAGTTTAATGAAACCAACAGCTGTTGTTTTCTCTTTCTTTCTTTCTTTTCTTCTTTCTTTTTTTGTAGTACTAGGGATTTTACCTCTGAGAGATATACCCCCAGCCTTTTTTTTTTCTGGCACCCAGGGGCATTCTTCCTTCAAACGACACCCCCAGACCTATTTTTTATTCATTATTTTATTAAATAGGGTCTCACTGAGTTGCAAAGGACCTCACTAAGTAACTGAGGATGGCTGCGAACCTGGCCTCCTGTCTCAGCCACCTGAATGCTGGGATTACAAGCGTGCGCCACCACGCCTGGCGTTGGATTTTCTTAAGTAAGAGATATGGAAGTGATTTTTTATAAGCAGCATGATGGAAGTTAAAATAACATTAAGAGTTATTTTGTAGATTTGTAGATTTTCTGAGTCTTTAAAATGCAGCACTTATGTTTTCCTGAGTGTTTTCTGGAGTTTTAGATGGGGCTGCAGAGAGGGATCAGCTCTGTGAGGGTTACACCTCTATCCACATCAACTTCTCTTCCCACTTCCCTTGTCCTTGGTCCTGGTCTGCTTTCCTCTGTTCTCTGTCTGCCTCATCTTTTCAACTGGGTTCTTTCCAGTCTTAAGACTCCAGTGAGAGGCTGATGGGAAAGAATTTACTATTGTTCAAGGTCGGTGGTGATTACTAGGCTAGGCATGGTATGTGCATTACATGTATAAGAGGTTTCCATAGGCCACTGGAAATTATATCCATTTCTGGTGGCTTACTTCAAGAATTCAAGAAAACTCGCTAATAACGTAATATTTAATGCTAATTTAAGATATTACCAGTTAGAAGGGATTTTCAGCTTTCTGAATGATGTTGGAACAATTTGTGACATTGCTTGGTTTTATAAATCCAATAACGAATCTTGTAAAATATAGAGATGGCATTGCCTGCACCCACTCTTAATGAGATTAAAGTATAATGATAATATTTCCATCTTTCACTCCTATCCAAAGCTGTTTTCTGTTTGCAATCCCCTGAAAGCCCTCTGCCTGCTATTTGGTCATTGCTGCCACCTGATGTCTCAAAATGAGATTGCAGTAGATTTGCCTTTTCCAAAAGATCGGCGCTATTTTGCAGTTTATGGAAATAACTATTTTGGAATATCGGGAAATCCAGACTTTCCTTCTGAAGGTTTGATAACGGAGTCTGCTAAAATAAGCTGACAAGAATAGGTTAACAGGGGAAAAGGCTTACAAATTGATTAACATTTACATGTGTATGGGAGCCATGTGAAATAGGAAATTCAAAGAGTCTGACAGTTCAGGCCTAAGTACCCTCTTGGTAGGGGAGGGGAAGAGGGAATGTATTCAGTTTTAGACGGAGAGGAAATGATTTTTAGGGGCGATGAATAGACCCAGGGAACAGATAATGCCTAGGACAAAGTTCCTCTAGGCTCTAGGTGTGATGTTTGATTTTCAGTATTCTCCTCTGTGATATGAGTTTAATCTTCCTTGGTTAATGAAATTTCAGTAAGAAGATTGAAGGCAATTGTGCTCCTCTTTGGTGGATCCGGTCTCTAAGTCGATAAGAGAACTTCAAAGAAAAGCCTCATCTGGAATCTGCTGATCCCTAAATGCCTTTAATTTAAAATTATCAGCATAGCAAGGGACCATATTTGGGGGTATCATTTTCTGAGCATCCAACAAGAGCAACAGTTGTTTCTATACTCTTGAAAAATAGTACTCTGCAGTGATTCTTTATTGTGGAAAGAAAGTAGCACACATTCCACAAACAAAAGGTGCAAACAATGATCTAAGAAAGGATATGAGTGTCCTACTGCCTTGCACAGGATACGTTGCCCATTGTGACCTCATAAAATTGGACTTGACGCTCTGAAAAGCCAATTCTAACTCTAACTTTATTGTTTCCACTTATGTTCAGAAAGGCATAGTCCTTCTAATCTACATGGTGCTATTTACTTCTTCAGGCTAAAGTTCCGTGTTACACTTGTTTTCTTTTAGAGCGATGTTAAAAGTTCTCATGTTTGCTTAGTTACACGTGGATTTTCTTACCTCAACTTTGTACTTGTAGATTATGTTGAGATTTTTTTTTTCCCCCCTGTGGTACTGGAGTTCCTGGAAACCCTCCTACCTCTGGGCTACACTCCCAGACACCTATTTTTTTATATTTTTATTTGGAAACAGGGTTTCTTAAGCCAGCGAGGCTGGCTTCGAACCTGCGCAATCCTCCTGTCTCGCCTCCCAAGTGCAGGGATTACAAGCACGCGCCACCACGCTCGGTTTATGTTGAGATTTTTAAGTCAACTGTCCATTTAAAGTTTCCAGGTTTAAAAAATAAGAACAAAACAACAACAAAAAACCCCACCATGTCTGGATTTTGAAAGGTGCATAATTATACTGTTTAGTTTCCTTTAATATTTTTAAGTATGGCATTAATGTTTCCATAGCTTAGAAAGAAATCTGAGGACAAAAAGCTTATAGAGAATGAAGGGAGATGGGATTTGCTGTACATGATGGGATTTTTAAATCCTGAAAAATATTACAATTTGGCAAAAAATTTCCTCAAAGATTCTGCTATCTTAAACTGACTTTGTAAAGAATATTGTGTGTATATGTGGCGTTGTAAGAAGTATCTCGGTTTCTCTTAGTCACTTTAAGTTATTCTTTATAATTATGTGATGGTGAAGGCAAAGTCAAGGGATCCCGTCAACTAGTCAACTAGTCTAGACTTAATTGTTAGTGGACCTTTTATAGAATTAGTTCCTGGGATGCCTGGTGGAGGGAAAACCCACTGAACAAAATAAAAATGAATTTGTACCTGCTGTTATTGATTAGACTTGGATATGATCCTTATACAGTTGGGCATGATTCCTAATTGAATGCAGTTTGCTTTGCCAGTTATCTTTTTACATCTTTTTAGACGAGTTGCAGTGGTCTGTTCACACCATCCTGACTGAATTTTGCAAGTGAAATTTGGAGACCCAGCTTCAAGTGACTGCTTAGCCAAATATAGAGCCCTTACTGAGTTCCTTTGAACTACTACTTTCTTTGTTAGTCTATTGAAAAGTTACTATCACTGCTCTCAGGTTTATCTGGCACAATTCCTTATAAGCTTTAGCAGACTGATCATAATTATCACTTTGCAACTGAAACCTTTCTTTTCTATACTTCAGTTTTGTTAATAAACATTGCTATCAGATTTTTATTATCTTTATTTTTATGTGGGTCATATTAAAATTGGCTTACATTCAGGCTGTGCTATTATCTTAACTATTGCTGAGACTTTTTTCTGAGCTGCATTCTGGATGGTGTATGGAGGCTTTAATGTAATGGTTAACAGCCTAGCCTCTGATGTCAAATTTCCTGAGTTTGAATTCTGGCTTGGTTTGTTCTATCATCTTAGGCAAGTTATTTAACTGCTTGAATTTCAGGTTCTTTTATATAAAAGGGAGATAATAGAGGCTACCTAATAGAATTGTTGTGACAAATATAGATAAGAGCTGGACATGGTGGTACACTCTTGTAATTCCACTACTTGTGAGACTGAGACAGGAAGAATACAGGTTTGTCACCAGCTCCAAGAACTTAGGAAGACCCCGTTTCAAAATAAAAAATAAAATCAGGCTAGGGTTGTAGCTCGGAGGTAGAATTCCCCCCTGGATTCCATCCCCAGTAATGTGCGCACGCGCGCACTCACACGCACGCACGCACAAACACACACATCATCTATTTCATTACTTAGTTAATGAATATTTGGAACTGAGTGTGTAGGCACATGCCTGTATTCCCAGTGACCTGGGAGGCTGAGGCAGGAAGATCACAAGTTCAAGAACAGCCTAATAAAGTCAGTGACACCCTGTCTCAAAAAAGGGACTGGGGATGTAGTTCAGTGGTAGAGTGCCCTTGGATTTAATTCCCAGTACCACCGTGTGTGCGTGTGTAAAAAATTGTAGATACTCTTAGCCCCACCTTAGCTTAGGTGACTGGAAGGTGGGGGTAGAAGGAAAACTAAGGCCTGAACTCAGCCTCCGATGAATGGTTTATCAGACACATATAGTCTGACCCAGTCTCTTGGCTGCCATAAAGAAATCTTTCTTCATTTTCTAGATGAAATCAGGCTTTCTAGGGATAGATGTTCTCTGCACTCCGTCATGTAGTCATTGTTTGACTTTGGGGGGGTCGAGCACCCTTTTCTTCCTACTAGATTGTGTGCACCATGATGTGAGGAACTTTCTTTTCCTAGTTTCTGGTGCATGTGTTGCCAAAAAGTGTATGGCAAATATTTGTTGTATGACTAAACTCTTGTGTTAGAGATGAACAAATTGAGATGCATAACATATGTGACTTACTCCAGGTTACACGTTTTCAGAAATATTATAACTAGAATTCAAGTTTCCACTCTTCTTACAGTACTGTCCTCTCTGCTACACTATGAAAATTTAAGATGTAACAAAGAGTTTATTCATATCTGCAAATTACTATTATAGAGAAGATACGTGTGTGTGTGTGTGTGTGTGTGTGTGTGTGTGTGTGTGTGTGTAAACTCTCCCAGTGGGCTATGGAAAGTAAGAGGTTAGTAGAAGTCCTTTTGAAAGAGGTTCAATGCTAGTATAGACAGAAAGCCTTAATGAGGGAAGACTTTTTGAACCAGACCGCTAATGGTGGATAGATTTTGGATAGAAAGGTGTGGGAAAGGTCATGCTAGACATAAATAATATTTTATGTAATTTTATCATTTTAGTCTTGATAGCTTTAATCTCATTATTTTGATAAATCTTTGAAATATATTAGCTAATGATCTTGTCTCATTGCAGTGAACAACGTGGGAATGTCATATGAATATCCTGAATATTTTTTGGAAATTCCTGACTTGGATAATGTGAGTCTTTCTTTGCCACTTATGATAAAAAGAATGTATGCAGGTATTGGTGAGACACTCGGGTACTATGATCCAGACTGAGCATTACATCCCGGCTCTTCTACTTAACGCCCAAGCTACTCTGGGGGTAAACTTAACCGTACTTAGTCTCCGTTTCCTCACTTGTAAAATAGGCAGCTTCATAGGAATGCTAGAAGATTGAATGAGAAAATATTTATAACCTCATTTATACAGTTCCAGGATCAGTAGCAGCTCTGTTTATCACCATCATTAGTATTAGTATTAGTATTAGTATTAGTATTAGTATTAGTATTATATCAACACAGCTCTATTTTGTGTTAAGATTTAAAAATCAAAATAAGTTAAGATACAGCAGCAAGTTGATTCAAGTAAACCAGCTCTGCCAAAAGGAAAGCTATATCCTTGATATATACATAATCATTTAATGAAAACTAAGAAAGCACATTATTAAAGGACTATGTGGATTTTTAAAAACTATTAAAACCTTAAACTCAGTAATTTCTACTCGCCGTATTAGTAGAGAGGAAATTATGAAGTGTTCTATTTATATTAGATTTAGTGTGTCTTTTCACTTCCAGATTTTATCTACACCATTTACTTTGTCTTTTGAATATTAGCATGAATTGCTGTTTTTATTAGAAAAATACTCTAACAGTGAAAATAAGAGAAAATTTGTCCCTCCACCCCAACTCATCATTTTTCAAGGTCTCTCTAACACCTGGGGAAACTTCCAGTGCTTCTCTAGATTACCAAAGTATCCAAAGTATATATGTAATGAATGTGGTCATTTCCATGGTCAAATGTACATAAAAGTATCTATTTTTTTGCAGGTCATTAAGAAACTGATAAATATCAATATTGTTTCTGTTTGTAAGGTAAGCCACTTTGTTATAAATGTTTTTTTTTTCTGGTTCTTTCTGTTTAAAAACACTGATATGTAGTCATTTGGTTCACTTCACTTCAGTCAACTCTTGTTTAGAGTCAGCATGTATTTCAAATGAACATGGGTTATTTACTGAGTCTTCACAGAGCAGAAAGAACTAACCACCAAACACATATCTGTATTATTTTTATTTTTAACCAGCCAGCAGTTAGGAAGTATTGTCTATTAAAAAAAAAAAAAAACAAAAACCACTGTGGTAGGTACTGGGTCTGTAAAAACTTAGGATAAAGATTGATTGACTTTGTGCATCTGCTCTTCATCACTGATAATTTTTTTTATTTTATCTCCCCTGTGATTTATTTAAACTGATAACTTTAATGTTCTGGTACAACATTATATGGGAACATGACACTGTATAGTAATGAGAGTGATTTTTATTAGCCACACATAATAACCAGCTTTGTTGTTAGTGGCTAAGCATGTGTTATAACCATGTCACTTGTATATACCAATAGAATACAGCTATTATCTGCTAAAAGGAACAATACCTTTTCTTAAAATTTTTAACAGTAACTACAAAAAAAAACCAGCAACCCATATTTGATGATATACACCAGATCAACCAAAAATATTATTACCTGAGGCAGAAATCCCCTGGTCAATGTCAGATGCGTTAAATTTGAACATTTTATGGAAAACTAAATATATTTCAGTAACTCATATATGTTAGTTTAAGGAAATAAAACTGTTGATCTCAGAACTATTCAAATTGATCAGATATCAGAATTTTGTACCTTCCCTGGGTCACTACGACTTCACTTAGGGTGCTCTGTATCTCGAGTCTGTTGTAATCTCAGCTGCCACTACTCTTTTACTGGGTTGTATCGCAAAGTCTCATACCCATGAAGTTAATCAAGGCTGTGCGAGACCGTGGGGGTACCAGGCTGGGCGTTTTCCCACAGGGAGCTGTGACTAGGGTGTGGTATCTCTGCCACTGCTACTCCTTCACTGGGTTGGACTGCAAAATATCCGATTCAAGGAGATTATCAAAGCTGTGCAAGTCCCTGGGAGTGCAGTACAGAGATTTCTCATTTAAGGGCCGCAATTACACTCACGGTTATTGTGTGCGCAGATCTGGAGCTGTGGCAGGGCGCAGTGAACTGTCGCCACTGGCAATATGGCGCCGCTGCCATGCCCTCGGCCGTGAGGCTGGTGTATTTCTTTTCTGGTTTTGAGCTCCGTTCTGAGTCCCTTGAAGGCATGATGAGCTTGGCCACTGGGAGTTTTAGACATTCACTGCGCTGAAAGAACTGCTGAATTACACCCGAATGATCTGCAGCTGTTCACTTCAGCTCCTTGTTTACCTTTCCTCTCTGGAGCCTGGTGCTATGAGGGAAGATGGCGCCGGCGTGGCTCCACTGCTACATTGCGGGCTTGATTTCTGGTCTCTGGTTGTTGTTCTAGTCTTTTTTTTCTCTGTCCCTTGTGTTTACATATTTTATTTCTCTGCTGATGGTGTTTTCTGGCTATGAGAAGCACTGATTTTGTGGCAAGAGATCGAGTTTTAGCGGGACCTGTAAACGCTGCTTTTCTTGGTCACCATCTTTCCGTGGGGGGAAAAAATTGATCAGATAAATATAGTTAAGAATTAGTTGTTAATTTTGACAACAGTAACAACTGTGCTGTAGCCTTAGTCTTTTTCTCTATTGTGAATGTTTAAGGAAAAATTCTCCTGTGTCTTCATGTCCCAAGAGCAACTATAACCTTTACATGTTTGATTTCAAGTCCAAGAATCCAATAATGTTATGCCTTGCCCAAGTTGGCACATATGGCTATCCTCCTAGTGTAACACATGTGTCCTTTTTAAAACACAGAACATTTGACATCTTGCCTCCTTAAAGACACCTCAAACAGACTATATTTTAAAGTCGCAATAATTGGTTTATTGTTACTAACCAAGCTTTTTTTTTAATCACACATAAGATTCATTTAAAGTGAGGTGAATCACCAGCAAGTGGGTCTGTTTCTAGAGTTAGAACAGGACAATATGCATAAAATTGAAGCTTTAAAAACACAGTTAATATGGGCATACCTGTGTCATTTTAAATGCATTTCCCTTAGCATATTTGTATAGATATAATCATTCTTTAACAATTTCATGTGGGTTCAAGTTAATTAAGTAATGCTACCATTTACTAGTGATATTGGACCTTGGGCAAGTTATTTAACCTTGCTGTTTCAGTTTTTCATCTATAAAAATTGAGAATGATAATTCTCTTTACCTCATAGTTATGAGAATTAAACAAGGATATATATATACTTCTTAGAACAGTACCCAGATTATATAGTAAGCGCTCTAAAAATATTATTCTATTATTATTAAACTTAGAATTGATATTTTTATAAATATGCACAGTTTTTTATTGGTGCATTGTAGTCATATTTGTTAATGGAGTACTAGATGGTGGAGGCATATATGCACACATCACCCAATTAGCCCTTACCCCATTCCCTCCCCATTCCCTCCCCTCTCTCCTTCTCATATTTGGCTTAGTGATTGACTTAGATATGTTTATGTATTCTTTTTTCAAAAGCAAAGCTCTTTGATCAAATCAGTATCATTTCTAGTCTATGATTTCGATATTTTGTGGGTTTTCCTTTTGAAGTGACTGATGTGTACTATTATTTTGATACATCTTTTCTGGTACATTTGGCCGAGTATTTGAAAATAATGGGTGTAGTGGGTTGCAGTGGTGCATGCTTTTAATGCCAGTACTTGGGAAGCTGAGACAGGAGGATCAAAGGTTCATGGCCGGTGAGGCCCCCTGAAACTTAGTAGGACTCTATTTCAAAATAAAGAATAAAAAATAGGGCTAGGGGTGTAGTTTGGAGGTATGTGCTCCTGGGTTTAATCCCCGGTACTGAAAAGAAAGAAAATAACGAGTGTTAAAACAATGCACACATTTCATAATGAAGAAATAGATGCAAGGGTTTAAACTTAATTTGACAGAAATCTTAATACAAGCTGCAAATTTGCCTACTGATAATTTTAATTCTTCTGTTAGATAAACTATGTAATTCTTTTACTCCAGGCCTAATAGTGTTCTCTCTTATAACCTCCCACTTGTCTGCACTTAGGTGTTTGCATAGCCTTATGATGTAAAGCCCTGGCCTCCCCTGTCTGCCTGAATGCTCACTTTGGCTGGTAGTCTATTAGAAAGAGGCCAAAATCCTGCCCTTAATCTGGGAGAAGCAGTCAACCCTCTGTGTTCACAGCCACAGCCTGTGTCCTTCATGCAGCCTCTGAGCACCCATCAGCAGGTGCAGCAGCCATCACATCGCATCCTCACTGAAAGAGCAAAACCAGCACCATAAAGAAACTTAAGCCTTTTTAAAAATCATGATGAAACAAGAGTGAGGCACCATTCCCAATCCACTGTTGAGTTACAGAGTGCCTCTCTCCCCATCTTCATTCTCCCTCATCCCCCTTCTCTTTTCACTTTGTCACATACACTTGTTCCCATGAAGGACTTAATAGAGACAAATGCTAATTTCTTAATTATTGTGAGGCATACTGATAGAAAGCAACAATAAAAATAGGATATATGCCTAAAATTTTTGTATGTTGGCTTTTTTTTTCAAACCAAATTCCATCTAAAAAGCACTAAAGGAGTTTGCTACTTAAAATATGTCTTCATTAAACCAAATAACCAATTCTTAATTGGTTTTCAATACACAGGTGAACCTGAATTTTCCTGTGCCTTTGTGGGATGCACTTTTTTAATAGAAAAACAATTTAAAATTCTTGTTTTGGGTCTTGGTCTTGTTGTCAGTGAATCGTGGAGTTAGTAGCAGCTGGAGGACAGCCGATATATTGTTGTTGTACTGTGAAGATCAATGTAGTTTCACCTCTGGCATAGCCGACTAGTGACAGGAAGAGGGTTCGACTGGAGCAGTGACGAGTGTTGTGCAAACAAGAATGCAAGGAAACAGCTCGGGCAGCAACTTGAACGCTGTGCTCAAGAGGCCAGAGAGCCCTGGAAAGCCTTACCGCAGCAGAAGCTGCAATCCCGTGTGTATTTTAAGAGAGCTAGTTCCAGTGGTAGAGTGACTTGGCAGTAGGTATTCTATGCCATGCGTGTTTATCTTATTTATACTGAGAAAAAGGCCTTCACCTGGGTGAAACTTTGTGGGTGATGCTCCCGTGTTTAGGGCTATCTCATGTTGCTGTGATTTGCCCTTGAGGCTCTTTTGATAAATTACACTTACTGTTCTTTAGTCTACCATATTATGTTTCTAAAGCCAGTGTCACATTTTCAGTAGCAGTGGCTATTTGGAGCTCTGGGATAACGGAGGTAAAAACTGCTCTGGCTAAGAATCTTAAAATCTTTATGTTAGCTGGATATCAGGGAAACTAGGGCATGGATGTGTATAGGCTAAAGCTACAATAAATTTATCAATGAATCTTCTCTCTCCAGCAAAGTTGGTCCAAGTGTTACTTCCTCACCAAACCACCTGGGGGAGTTGAATAGCTGAGGGGTTTACCAGGAGAGGCTGGTGAAATCATCAATCATCTTGCCCTGTGACTTCAAGTTTGTACCCCTAATTTGGAAGTTTGCTCAGTAAGGCCCCAGTATCATATTTTCAGTATTTCCTTTTTTTTTGGGGGGGGGTACTGGTACTGGGAATTGAACTCAGAGGCATTCTACCTTCGAGCTACACTCCCAGCCCAATTTTATTTCTTATTTGGAAACAAGGTCTCACTAGGTTAATGAGAGTCTCACTACTTGCTGAGGCTGTTCTCGAACCAGTGAACCTATCCTCCTGTCTCGGCCTCCCAAGTACTGGGATTACAGGTGTGCGCCACCACACCTGGCTTGCATTTTCAATATTTTCAATCTTGTGCTCCACCATGAGTCCTGAACAAACTGACTTGATTTTTTAAATTTTATTTACTTATTTATTTACTTATTGGTACACTCTAGTCTCACATCGTAATGTGGATTATATTGACAATGGCTTATATTCACATAGTACGTGGTGCCCCCCTTCTTCCCCTTTTCCCTCCCCAATACTGAGAGTCCAGGTTAACAATGTTATATTCACATGTATACACATATTCAAATATAGCTTTTTCATTGATTAACCTCAGCCTTCTTCCTCCTCTACCCCTCCTTTCTGGCTTTGCTGAGGTTTCCCCTCCATCATCTGGAGTCCCTCTGGTATCTCTAATACTCCCTAGCTTGAGCATATTAGAGAAAACAGATGTCTCTTCTCTTTCTGTGCTTGGCTGATCTCACTTAACATAATGTTCTCTAGGTCTTTCGTCTTCTTATGAATGACATGATTCTGTTCTTCTTTATATTGCTGAGTAGAATTCCGTTGTGTATATTTCCCACACCTTCAGGTCCTCTGTCTGCTGTCTGGTGAGTAGGTCAGGTGATTATAAAAATCACATAATATGCTTACAATAGAGTAGTAGGCAACTATATAAAGGAACAGAGTTCTTTTTTTTTTTTTTAAGTAGAGATTGAACCCAGGGGCATTCTGCCTTTAAGCTACACCCCTTGCCATATTTTAATTTTTATTTTGAAACAGGTTCTTTGAGTTACTGAGGGCCTCATTAAGTCGCTGAGGCTGGCCTTGAATGAAGACCTCCTGTCTAGCCTCCTAAGTACTGGGATGACAGAAGTGTTTACCACTCTACCCAGCTTATCTTGTTTTAGCATGAAAAAAAAACCCTGTTATTATTAAGTTTAAAAAAACAATGGATAGAAAAATGTGCAGGATGTTAATATTAGAACAAAGAACAAAGGCAAAATACGTGTGTGTGTGTGTGTGTGTGTGTGTGTGTGTATGTGTGTACACACGTGTGGAAGAATAACCAAGAAATGAAATATATTGGCTCTGAGAGAAAAATAAAGTAAAATATCCTGAGGTCAAAGGAATTTCAGGACATCACAAAATAAGGTAATGGTGGTATGGTCCAAGAGAATATTGGGGAATAAATACTAACCAGAATAGTTTTAACTGTAGACATCTGCTGTTTAGTTGTAGACAGCTCTCTTGGGCCATGTACCTCTGGCTTCCATCTGACTCTTCCATTTTTAGTGTCACCCACTAATTTGGGTTTACTGCTTCTTTCTCAGTGGCTTACTTGACCAGGCTTTCCCTTTGCCTCAGGTACTTAGAAGCTTTGCCATCTGCTTTTTCAGTTTTGTTCTCAAATGTGTAATCTTGTTCTTCTTTCCTGCAAAGCAATTAAATGGTGTAGAATCTCTATGTAAGTGACCAATATGGCAGGTCGATCAGTCTCACACTGAAAAAGTCCTATTAGGCATGTCTTCCTCCTCCTCCTCCTCCTCCTCCTCCTCCTCCTCCTCCTCCTCTTCCTCCTCCTCCTCCTCCTCCTCTTCCTCCTTACAGTTTCAGTGCTATGTGACTAAAATCTAAGGTAAATCCTGTTTCTCATCAAGAATGATGACCTTCATTCCAGAAATGGTGGCATCTAGAGACAATTTAACCTTAGGCTATTGAACCAGACTCTCCTAAAATAGTTCCAGTTTTATGCCTGGATGGATTTCCATCCCAGAATGTTGATTTTTTTTTTTTTTTTTTTGTGAATGAAATTGTTGACCTGCTGTTGATTCTGTAAGAAAAACAATGGAAAATGGGAGAAGTGTCACATTGCAGAGGCAGGTGAAATAGGTGTGATTTCAAACAGATTGTACAACGAGCTTCATCAATCTAGAGACAAAACAGATCTTGTTTAGATGGTGTTTGATTTGAGATTATTATTTGTTATTGTTATTGTTTTAATGGTACTAGGGATTGGATCTAAGGGTGTCCTGCCTCTGAGCTAACGAGGTAAAAACTGCTCTGGCCCAGTTTTATTTTATTTTGAAACAGTGTCTGTTAGGTTGCTGAGGCTATCCTTGAACCTGTGTTCCTCCTGTCTCAGCCTCCCAAGTACTGGGATTACAGGTGTGTACCACCATACCTGGCAGGTCATTTGCTTTAACATTTGCCAAATTTGGGACACAGTCCTATTCCTAGCTGTCCTTTTCTTTGATTTCTTTAATCACAATTTTAGGATCTTAGGAGCCCACAGACTCCTCTCTCCTTTTTGGATGAGCAGTGTACAAACACTATTACCTGAACTGACTTTAAATCTTACCAGAGGGGGGAAACCATTCCCTCTGAAGACCCTTCACCCTGGGCGTTGGGGCTTGCTCCATAATGCGAACCTAGGGTCTGGCCTTCCTCACAGCTGAACCTCTGAGGAAATATCCAGGCTACTACTCTGACAAATTGACTGGCGTTCTACACTTCTTTGTTTCTTTTCTTTTTCTTCCTCTTTTTTTTTAATGTTACTAGGGATTGAACCTAGCGCTCTACCACTGAGTTATATCTTCACCCTGTTTTACTTTTTTATTTTGAAACAAGATCATCCTACAGGTTGCTAAGGCTAGCCTTCAGCCTGCAATCCTTCTATCTCAGCCTCCCAAATACTGAGATTACATATGTGCCACTACATCCGGATCTTCGTTACTTTTCTTATAGCAGAGAAGGGAATGGGTAGGGATGTAACCCACAATAAAATTTATGAACCACTCTCACTTATAATGAAATATCTTTGAATTTTGTTATTTGCTTTATTGAGGGGTGGGAGGGAAGAATCTTGAACACAGGATAATGATTTAGTTCTTCCACATCTTAATAGGATGGAGATGGGTAGGGAGTCTTGTCGGCCCTTATGACCTAGATATGGTCTGGATATTGTGGCTCCATTGCACAGTGCATCTTACCTCCCCTCAGCATTCCATGTTTAATGTCAGCCTTCTACAGATTGCAAGCTCTGTGAGGACTAATATTACACCCTGTCAGTTCCCTGCCATATCCTTGTCTCACATATGGCAGGTATATAATAGACAGTTGTTTATTTGCTTGCATGCTTGGTCGTTTTGTTTTATGTTTGGTACTACGAATTGAACTTAGAACCTAGCATATGCTAGGTAAATGCTTTACAACTCGGCTACATCCCCAGACCCAACAGATTTTTTTAGAATAAATGTATGAATGAATTTTAAAAACTGAATATTCTATGTCTAGTTCTTTAGGCACAAGGATTGTATTCATTGCACGTGGCTTCGAAGGTTGAACTTGGGTTACTTGCTAATATTTCCACTGGAGTAAATTGTGAGAATTTCTGGGTCTTTGGACGTTATAGTAGAATGGGCAGAAGGTATTTCTGATTCTGGGTCAGAGGTTACAAAACAATGATCTCAAGGCTAGATATGGCTCACAATGTAGTTTGGCTTAATTTTCAAAATTGGGAAAGTTGACATCCAAATTTCTACTTCTCTTGGAGAAAAAACCCTGAAAATCAGGTGACACAGACTTCAATTGCTACGTCCCTGCAGGTGACTAGAGCTGAGTGTGTTAAGGAGTGAGGCCGCTCTCTCCTCATCACTTCGTTCCCACTCAACACACTCATTACCTTCCCGGCCTTTTTCAGGCATTGGAGTGTGAGTTCTCCTATTCCAGGTGACTCCCAAGTGTTCAGTTTACTAAAACTGAATAACTGCCTAATGGAGTTGATGGATTCGAATGGCTTTGACAAAATTGATCTTTTCTTAGACCATTTGGACTGCTATAACAGAAAATACCTTAGACAGTGGGTAACTTATAAAGAACCAAGATTTATTTGTTGTAGTTGTAGAGGCTAGGAAGTCCACAGTGCCAACAGGTTTAGTGTCTGGTGAGGGCCTTCATAGATAGTGCCTTCTTGCTGTGTGCTCACGTGGTGGAGGGGCAGACAAGCTCCCCTGGGCTCTTTATAAATGCACTGAACCCATTCATGAGAGTGGAGCCCTCATGGTGTAATCCTCTCCCAAAGTCCCACCTCTTAGTACTGCACCACACTGGAAATCAGATTACCCCATATGAATTGTAGGGCCACATCAACCATCTGCCATTCCTGTGGTTCTCTAAAATCAAAGTTCTCATCATGAAGCCCTTTACACTTTTGAAAAGCCAGTTGTTTTCTTCTCTACCACTATGTATTCATTGTATCTCGCTTATCCAGAAATGCCTTTGGAGCACATGGTAAATGTCTGGGTAAATGGACAATGAATGTAAAGCAGAAAGCATTTTTTCCTGCATGGATTTGCCTCTGGCATGTGACAGGCAACCAGTAGGGGGAGCCCTATATTAATTTGGAAACCCACAAGAATTATCTGTTCTTCAGTCTAATTGTATTAATCTGACGATTTTGCCAAGAATGCATCCCTGTACCGTGCTTCAAGAATTGAAGTTAACAACATTAAAAGACTAAGAAATCCTGAGAAGAAGAGCGTGGCCTGCACAACCGGTCCGCACCCGGGAATCTTCTAGATGAAGATATTTCAAGTTAATATCTTGAGTCTTAATCTATTTTGAAAATAGCTATCTTTGTGCTTCTAAAGTTTTTCAAATTATTGGATATATTTAGTCCTTAGAGTCTCATACTAATGGGCTACTTCAAGTATAACTATAAAAATGATGGATTTTTACCAAGCTGCATGACAACCACTTTTTCTATAATTTTCCCCTTTTTTTTTTTTTTTTTTTTTGGTGGTACTGGGGTTCCTGGAAGCCCTTCTACCTCCGGGCTACACTCCCAGACCTATTTTTTACATTTTCATTTTGGAAACAGGGTCTCCTAAGCCAGCGCGCGCGGCTAGCTTCGAACCTGCGCGATCCTCCTGTCTCCGCCTCCCAAGCGCGGGGATTACAAGCGTGCGCTACCACGCCCGGCATAATTTTCCCCTTTAAAAAAAAAAAAAAAGTAGTAGTTGTGGATTGGTCTTAAGGTCCTTTTCAGCTTAAAGCAAAGCTAATAAGTAGGAGAAATGCCTGATATATGAGTAGAAAGATAATAATCTCTTTGAGAACTTTAGGGGTCATTTCTTGTCCCAAAGTCTACCCCTTTTGAAAATTTATTTTGAAAAAAAAATTAAAAAGTGGAAGCACCTTTAATATACTATAATAGTATACTAAACTTGGGGAAAAAAGAGTATGATAATATATGTATTCTTTTTAAATTTTTGTTTTGTGATTATAAATTATGACTTTAGGTTTTTTATTATTAATTGTCATGCAGCCCTCTATTCTGGAAAGTTCTCTTCTTTTTCTCTTATTAAATTGTTTTTAATGTGGATCAAATTGGAATTTATTACAAAAGGAAAACCTTTGTGGCATGATATAGAAGTTCAGGGTACGTAATGTGGGGTGGGGAAATTGGCAAGGGGAACTCTTAACTTCCACAAAGACTTAAATATTAATAAAAGGGAAAATTAAATAATGCATGGAGATCTCAAAGCTCCCTAAACACTTTGTTTAATTGAACTTCCCTCCCCCTCTGCAGTAAATATTCTGTTAGCCATACAGGTGAGATTCCAAGAATTTCTCATTAAGTTGTGTTCTTGGTACCATAGAGCTCAAATTACACACCTTGCCAAAGAAATGTGTGCTGTGTCATTCTTGTATGGTTTACAGTAGAGTTCAATAGAGTTACCATCTAATTTCTCCAAAACAGACATTGTTCAATGTTACTGCTAATTCTTTCACAGTTATAGTGCAATGTTTAAAAATCATTAGCTACTTCTCTTGAAACCTATTTAAGATATTTGCACCTAAGAAATTGCTTGCTTCTAAATCATGTGAGTTCATTTTTTAGTTGCATGAATTCAGATCCTGTTAGATTTAAGCAGATTTCCTTGGGAGAGAGGGTGGACAGGAGTGGACAAAGTGACTCTTAGTGGTGCCCCAGTTTTCTATATGATTAGCTTGAATTCTAGGCAAATTGTTACTTTACTCCTTGCTAACATATGACGATGATATCGCTGATAACATTTGTTTTCTTATATTATTAACAAAATAGAAAATTAAAAAGTGATATGGGTATAGCTCAGAGGTAAAATGCCCCTGAGTTCAATCCCCAGTAATCCCTCCCCTCCCCCAAAAAGAAAAAAGTAAGATAGGAAAAAACTTTATATTAGGATTTGTTTTTAGAAATAAGATTATCGGTGGGGGGGGGCTTTCTAATTATAGAAGCAATGCAGGATGGTTGCCAAAAATATGAGAAAGCTATATGAACACTAAGAAGAAAATAAATCATGTATAATCCCAACCACAGATGGTTACACTTTAATATCACCATTTCAGGGGTTTTCTAGGCCAGCCAGTGCATTTTTGAGTTGTGTATCTCAACTAAATGATCTCACAATAGTGATTTTGATTTTGTATGAACTAAATGAACTTTCTTATTTCCTGGCCAGAAAATATATATATGGCTGTACCAGTAAATAGTTCACTCTTGAAATTAAATATTTGTTTTCTCCAAAAGAAATCTAAGTTTAGCTGTCATCAAAACTTCCCAGTATCTTTGTATACTTTAAGACCAGCTTGTCTGTAAAATAATGTGATATCTAAGTATGATCACACACACACACACACACACACACACACACACACACACACACACATTGAAGCCAGGCGTGGTGGCGCACGCTTGTAATCCCCGTGCTTGGGAGGCAGAGACAAGAGGATCGCGCAGGTGCGAAGCCAGCCTCACTGGCTTAAGAGACCCTGTTTCCACATTAAAAAAAAAAAAAAAAAGTATAAAATAGGTCTAGGAGTGTAGCCGGAGATAGAAGGGTTTCCAGGAACCCTAGTACCACACACACACAAAAACAAAACAAAAAAAAACCATACATTTACTTGTTCTCCTTTAGATTTTAGGCATCTATGTCTTTTTTGTGGGGAAGATTAATGAAATCGTCACTAAAAAGTAGGTATGTAAACGGGGAACACTTGTACTTTTCTACAAGGATCTCTACAAGTAATAGTACTTCTAGAAGAAGTACCTTGGACACAAGGTTTATCTACTTCATTTAGAAATGAATTACATTCTTGTATACGCTTTTAGAAACAGTGTCCACATGGAAGAAAATAAGTGTAGAGGTTGTGTTTACTGCTACTTGTGTAAAATTCTTAACCTCTGAACTTAAAGTTATGGAAACTTCATTTTAGAAATAAGTTAAGAGAAACAAAAAATTCCTGGTATAGCAATTATCACCTGCAGATGGCCTAAAATTAGCATATTGTGTAAACTCCAGAAATAGCTTCTGAGCTGTGAAATGGAGTTCAGACAGAGATTACCAAGAAATGCTTGGTGTATTGATATAAATAACCATATATGAAGATTCCAATCAATGCATACAAAAGGTAAGATGAAACTACTATCAGCATAGTTAAAATGTCCTATATAAAACCTGATCCTAAAGAGAATTTTATTTAATGAGAACAGAGTGACGTCTTCACTTAGGCATATTAAGAACAAGTTGGCCAGGTGTGGTGGTGCGTGCTTGCAATCTCAACATTTGGGAGGCTGAGACAGGAGGATCACAGTTTGTGGACAGCTTCAGCTACTTAGGCCCTTTGCAACTTGGTGAGACTCTGTTTCAAAATAAATAATTAAAAAAATAGGGCTGAGGGTATGGCTTGGGGGTAGAATGCCCCTGGGTTCCATCACACACAGTACACACACACAACACACACACACACACACACACACACACACACACACACACACACACACACACACGATTTGTGTTTATGTACCCAAAGACAGCTTCAACTTGAATTTATTAAGACTTACCATCTGATTAAAAGGAAACATCATTTTAATGTAGATAAAGGCATTAATCAGTTTAATAAAATATGTAGATTTCAGGTTAACTTTTCTCAGACTTTTCAGTGTTGTTATTACTTGACACATAAGAAAAAGCTGCTCCATTTTACAGTATGGAAAAATAATTTAGAGCCAGAATTTAGAAGTGGAAGCTAATGAGCTGTAAGGAAGAATTCAGCTTTTACATAAGAAGGCTTGTCTTGGCTGATGGATCATTTGGCCACTGAGTAGTCAACAAGTATTTTTGGATCTTTAATAGCCAGGCTTCAAAGGCACCATCTTCTCCCTTGTGTTAAGTTTCTAAAACTCCTTGAGTTTTAATTTTCACAAATAAAACCATTTTGACATATATATACATATAAAATCATCAAGAAAGCATTTAGTGCTTAGCATGCTGTGGATATAATTTTATAAGTATAGTTGTATCTTATAAAGTTTCATTTTATCTCTGGTCATTTTCTGGACAATTTTTGCCATTCAAAAGGGAGACATTAGTATATGATATGCACATGGTTTAAGAAAAAAGAGTTCTTGATGTATGCATTTATATTTTCCTAATTCCAATATGCTTATTATACTATACTTAAATATATAAATTTGTATCTTGGAAAACTTTAAAACTCTGTGTGATTACTTATTAGTACTGGGATTAGAGAGTACTGGGATCCCTAGTCTGTAAGAGTCCATTAACATATGCCAACCATAAATCCACTGAAAAATCCAGAAAACATTTCTCCTCATGATATCCCCCAAAACAATAAAATATGTAGGAACAAACCTAACCAAGGATCTAAAAGACCTCTACAATGAAAATTATAAAACACTGAAAAAAAGAAATTGAAGATCTCAGAAGATGGAAGGACCTTCCTTGCCCTTGGATAGCACAATAAATATAATCAAAATGACCATTCTTCTAAAAGTGTCCTACAGATTCAATGCAATGCCCATTAAAATAGCAAGGTCATTCTTCAAAGATATAGAAAAAAATCAGTCCTTAAATTCATTTTTAACAACAAAAAAACTAGAATAGCCAAAGTACTTCTCAGCAATAAGAATCATGCTGGAGGCATCACAATACATGACTTTAGACTTTACTAAGAGCCATAGTAATAAAAACAGCATGGTATTGACAAAAAAACAGACACACAGACCAGTGGAGCAGAATAGAAGACTCAGAAACAAATCTACACCATTACAGCCGATTGACTTTTGACAAAGCGGCCAAAAACATACACTGGAAAACTGATAGCCTCTTCAACAAATGGTGCTGGCAAAACTGGTTATCCATATGTAGAAAAATGGAAATAAACCCCACTTTCTTACCCTGCACAAGAGTCAATTTAAAATGGACCAAAGACCTGGAAATTATACCAGAGACCTTGCAGCTACTTGAAGAGTGCATAGGACCAACACACCAAAATATAGGCACGGGTAAAAACTTCCTCAACAAGACCCCAAAGCACAAGAAATTAAAGTGATGATCAATACATGGGATTGCATTAAGCTGAAGAGCTTCTGTGCAGCAAAGAAATGATCAATAATCTCAACAGAGAGCTGACGGAATTGGAGAGGATTTTTTTTATCAGCTACATCTCTGATAGAGGACTAATATTTAAAATATACAGGGAATTCATAGAGGACTAATATCTAGAATAGACAGAGAACTCAACTCACTGCAAAAAAAAAAGGCAAGTGAATTAAAGAGTCATTTCACAAAAGAAATACAAATGACAAATGTATTAGGAAATCAGAGAAATACAAATCAAAACTACCTTGAGATTTCACCTAACCCCAATTAGAATGGCAGTCATTAAACTCACAACAACAAATGCAGGCAAGGATGTAGAGAAGTAGAAACTTAACACACTGTTGGTGGGATTACAAATTAGTGCAACCACTTTGGAAAACTGTGGAGATCCTCAGAAGAATGGGAATGAACCTACCATATGACCCAGCCATACCTCTCTTGGGTATCTGCCTAAAAGAATAGAAGCCAAACCATCAGAGTAATCCATGCACATCTATGTTTATAGCTGCACAATTCATAATTGCCAAACTATGGAACCAGCCGAGATGTCTATCGGCAGATGAGTGGATTACAAAACTATGAGAATATGTATACAATGGAATTTTACTCAATCATAGAAAAGAACAAAACTATGTCATTTGCAGGGAAATGGATGGAACTGGAGAACATTATGCTAAGTGAGATTAGGCAGTCACAAAAAGTAAAAAGTCGGATGTTTTCCCTAATATGTGGAAGCCAGGAAGAAAATGGGACATAGCAGGGACTCCAGACAAAGAAGAAACCTTAAATGAGTGAAGAAGAGGACTTAACTGAGGGAGATGGGAGGGGGGAAGAGGGAAACACCTCAGCGGACATGATGCACATAAACAGACTTATGAGCCGGGGAGGAGGGACGGAGGAGGGCAAAGGACAGGACCTGGGGGAGGGCTCCGTGAGTGCTGTGCGCACAGATGCCTCCATCACCTTGAACTTCACCAAGACACACCTAAAAAAAAAAAGTCCATTACCAGATCTCTTGGACGTCACCAGTATTTCTCTGGATTGATTGCTGCCTACAAATGTTATTCCTTCTCTCCTTTTGTGTAGGAGGCTATATAGGCACTAGTATTCCTTCTAGATTTTACTTAGCTACTTTGCATTTAGTTAACAGGTCTTATTCCTTAACCAAATGTTTGTGTATCTGCGTACGTGTGTGTGTGTGTGTGTGTGTGTGTGTGTGTGTGTGTGTACATGCACACACTTGGGTAAGGACCGTTTTATTGCTAGTCGTCTTAGTCTTTCCATTTCTGGTGATCTCAGGGCTTTGTGGAACTGAGTAATAGTTTATTTTCACAAAATGAATAGAGCCTTTTTATAATACATTAGCTAAGCATTATCCCCTAATGAAATATACTAAAAGAAAAAAGTTGTCAGATTCTGTTGTGAATGCATATAATCTATCCTTTACCATAAAATATTTCACAGCTTTTGATACGTCTAATATATATTACATCTATTTCACTAATATGGGAAGCTGTCCATGATACTTCATGCAAATGTAAGTTGCATGACCTATTTTAACAGGATGCACATACTTTGTATTTCCTTACATATTTAATTCATTCATCCAAGAAACAAATGTTATCAAATACATTTCTTTTTTTTCTTTTTTCTTTTTTTTTTTTTTTTTTTTTGCGGGTCTGGGGATGGAACCCAGGGGCATTTGACCTCTGAGCTATACCCCTGCCCTATTTTTTATTCTTTATTTTGAAACCGGGTCTCACTGAGTTGCAGAGGGCCTCACTAAGTAGCTGAGGCTGTCCACAAACCGCGATCCTCTAGGTCTCAGCCTCCCGAATGCTGGGATTACAAGCGTGCGCCACCACGCCCGGCTTTATCAAATACATTTCTATTCTTCACATTTATGTGCCTTTTTATACTCCATTTCTTCTACTGGAATGTCTTTTCTGCCTAGGGAACACACTATGTATTATTTTAGAATTTAACCACAACATAATCTGTGATGCCTCACCTGATTGCAGGCATATCTGGTCCTTCTAAGCATCAGTGTCCTCTCACCACTCACAGCAGTATCGTGTAAGGATTTGTATGTGCATCTGTTTTCCCATCAGATACTGAGCTCTCACGTCTACCCTGTTTCAACCAAACATAAGAAAGACTCTTTCTTACTTCATGTTGCTCCAGGCTACAAGTTGATATACATGGAGCATTTTGAGTGTCTTTTTATGTCCTGGCTTTTTTTTTTCTTCTCGGTACTGGAGATGGAACCCAGTGGCATTCTACCTCCGAGCTACACCCCAGGTCCTATTCTTTAGTCTTTTATGTTTTCAAACAGGGTCTCACCGAGTTGTGAAGGGCCTCGCTAAGTAGCTGAGGCTGTCCGCAAACCACGATCCTCTGGTCTCTGCCTCCCAAATGCTGGGATTACAAGTGTGTGCCACCATGCCCAGCTATGTGCTGGCATTTTGATAAAATAACATGAAATGTATTTTTGTGTTTCATTTCTTTAATTCTTATCCATATGATTATTTTAGAGCAGTTTCCTTGACAAATAATTTATGCCATAAAATGCATCTGTTTTAAGCACACAATTCAATGATTTTTAGTAAATTTACAGAGTTTTACAGTGATTGTCACATCTAATATTAGAACAATTTCATTGCCCACAAGAAGTTCCCAACTAAAGTATTTTAAAATATTAATAAAACTGTCTGGCACGACTTCTTGGTGGTAAGTTAAACTGGACGACCTCGATTGTGTCATTGTTTTGGGCCCTAGAGTGTGTGGGGCACACCAGGCTTACAGGTAGGACTAGGTGCTTAGAGGTGTTTCATCCTGAAAGGAGAGTTCACACTGACATTAAAGGGTACTAATTTGCCTTCAGCTGCTTCTCTATGACGTGCTCTGTGCTGGGTTCACCGTATACTAATATTACCTCATTTGGTATTCAGAATATAATAACCTTTATTGTTGAACACATTAGGACTCTGCAGAGGAGGGAGAAGGACGGGTCTCAAGGTCACACCACGAGTTAGTGGAGGGGCTGGGCTTAGAACTGGGGCCTGACTACACGCCACATTTGCGTTAAGTAGCAGTTCCCTGGATATACTTACACTATGAAAAGACTAACCTTAGGAACTGTGTAAGTAAGTGGAAGAGTTATTACTTAATCTAAGAAGAGAAAAGGTGGCTGTGTTGATAGAATCTGAAATCAGCTTTTTCTTTGACTTGATTTCATGAAGTTTGGTTTGAAGCCCGGGAAGCACATATTGAATTGGGTCAAGCAAACCTAGAAAAGAAAAGAGATAGAACTGTGTTTAAAAAATAATAAAATATTTTAAAAGGATAAAATATAGATGCTGTTTGGGTTATTAACATATCTGGTTGAGTTTGCTTTTGGGGACTGCTTTTTTTCCCCTTAAAATATCTTTATCAATACAAATGGTTAATCATATTAGCTAGAATATTGGCTTAACTCTTGTAAAAGAGATAAAAGAGTGGCTGAAAACGAAATAAAGCCAGGCGTGGTGGCACAGGCTTGTAATCCCCGCACTTGGGAGGCGAAGACAGGAGGATTGCACAGGTTCGAAGCCAGCCACGTTGGCTTAAGAGACCCTGTTTTTAAATTAAAAAAATATAAAATAGGTCTGGGAGTGTAGCCCGGAGTTAGAAGGGCTTCCAGGAACCCCAGTACCACCAAAAAGAAAAAGAAAAAAAATAGAAATTTCTTTTTTTTCTTTTTTTGGGGAGGGGGGATAGGACTCAGGAGTATTCTACCTCCAAGCTACATCACCAGTCTATTTTTTATTCTTTATTTTTTGAAACTGGGTCTCACTGAGTAGCAAAGGGCCTCACTAAGTAGCTGAGGCTGTTCATGAACCTGGATCCTCCTGTCTTAGCCTCCCAAGTGCTGGGATTACAAGTGTGCGCCACCACGCCTAATGAAATTTTTTTCTTTCTCAGATAAAAAGCTAGCTAGATAATCAAAGCTTAGCATATAGCCCCATAGTCATTAGGGATTCTTTTCTTTTATTATATTCCTCTACCACTATTAGTGAATGGCTTTTACCTTGGTGGTCTTAGATGGCTGTTCTAGCTCCTTTGTTTTGTTTTATTTTGTTTTCTCTACCACTACCTCCACTCCTGTCTGTCTCTCTGTCTGTCCGTCTGTCTGTCTGTCTGTCTCTCTCTCTTCTCTTCTCTTCTCTTCTCTTCTCTTCTCTTCTCTTCTCTTCTCTTCTCTCTCTCTCTCTCTCTCTCTCTCTCTCTCTCTCTCTCTCTCTCCTCTCTCTCTCTCTCTCCACCCAACCCTATTTTCTTTTAATTTGGAAGCAGAGTCTCACTAGGCTTCTGAGGCTGGCCTTGAACCTATGACCATCCTTGCAAGTACTGGGATTACAGGCGTGCACCACCACATCCAGCTGGTCCAGCTCCTTTTATCACAAACATATTCTAGCCATCAGGAAAAGGGAAAGGTGAAGGAGAAGACATGAATTTCCCCCTCTTTAAGAGCATAACATATCAAGATGCTTATGTTGCTTTTCTTCATGTCTTATTAGATAGAATGTAGTCACAGGCTACACGTGGCTACAAGAGAACTCAAAACGTGATCTTCATGGGAGGCCTTCATGGGAGGCGCTGAGGGTGGGAAAGAGGCCTATGTTCAACTGGTAATTCAGTTACTGTGTATTAAAGAAGGAATGAATGAGAGAGGACAGCTGGCAATCTCTGTTCCATCATTCTATGGAGATGAGTTTAATGTGAAAAAAAGTAGACTTATACATAAGAAGGGAGATAAGGGAAGCTTTAGTCTCCAAGATTTCTCTTATAGCTTCTTCTGTCTTATCTGGGCCAGAAGATTTGGCCAAATCCATATATACCTGTGTTGAAATGATTCCCTGGTGCTTCAAAGACATGCCTTCGTTTTGAAGTTGGCAATATGCGAGTACAGCTTAAACTTATGTTTTCTCTGGAAAGTCTGTGTAGCTCCAGAGTTGACTTCTGGAATGGATGTCCACATAGCAGAGTTGACCTGGGGCAAAGTCTGAATATTTCAGACTATTCTAGGAAAAAATCTTCTGTCGTCAGAATAATGTCCATTTTATTTAATCCATTGCATTATTCAAGGTAGAAAGCTCAAAACTTCTACGCTTGGCATGCATTCAGTCTTTATTATTATAAAACAGTGTTGTCTCTTAGAGAACTGGTGATAACTGGGAGTCAGAAATTCATGTTCTAACCTCGGTACTTCATTGGTGTTACACTGACAAAGCCATTAGACTTCTCAACCTTTCTTGGTTAACAATATCTCAAAATAGAGTTTAGAAGTAACCTTTTTCATCATTATATGGATTTGACCAACAGTTTTATAAAATGTAGCTATTACCTTTTCCTTGTTAATTACTGGAAATCGCAGATAACCTTAACTTGAAGGATGAGTTTTACTCATGACTAACTGGACCAACAAAAGAAATGAATGTGAAAATCCCACTTTATATTTGCCAACATGTCACTTGATAAGCATTCTTCTAAAGGCTTTTTTTTTTTTAATCTGAAAAGATTATTTGAGCCCCTGAGATTAGAAAGCTTAAGTAGTCTTGGTAGGCAGAATATTTCTTGTGATAACACATGTCCTTTTCTGAGAATGCATTTCTGGGAGCCGTTGATTTCACCCTAAATCCTTTATGATTTGAAGATCTCCAGGCCCGGATTTCATTTCAGGCAAGACTAATTTTAGCCAAGTTCACTGAATGTATTCCTGGCGTTATCTCCAGTAATTTCATCTGGTTCCTTTTCTGCACTGTTGACACCTCCAAGTGATAGAGAGTGCATAGAGCAAGCTCTGTCTGGGCGAGTGGAGAGCCGTGCCCCGGTTCCCTTTCCCTCGGGTGGGTGGGTGTCCTTCAGACGGTCACCTAAAGTCGCCTGCGTCCTCAGTCACCGTGTTTTGTTTTCTCCTTTGCAGATGACACGATTGGTGCTGCCCGGCATGGTGGAAAGGTGAGTCACAGGCTCACACACAAGCACTGGATGTGGAGCTCATGAGTATTTATAGGGAGAATCCTTTCTTTGAAAATTTCATTAAAGTGACTAATGAACCTAGCCTCCATGTCTTGATGCCAGGCGAGTCACGCTGTGGAGCATGAGTCACTGGCGGAGGAGGCCTTTTCCACTCTTTTTATTTCCCTCTCTACAGCTGTGGTGGTTCCTTTAGATCAGGATTAAAAAGTCGGCCTGAGTCACCATCACTAACTCAATTGCCTGCTATTCTGAGGGGGCGGATAGAGTTCCGGGGATATTCCCGGGAATGCCTTCTTAAAGCTGCGTCCTCCCAGAGTCACAGTCGGTGGAGTTTGATGAGGCAAGACACCATGCTCTGGTTTTTGGTTCTTACTGGGAAATGGCTATGTGAGGAACCTAGGCACGCGATGAGATGATCCTAGATGTTAGAACAACCCCTGGAGGGAAAGGCAGTGTCCTCCAGCCTCATCTTTGTTCCAGTTTGGTGGAGTACAATGAGGAGATGCTGGATGCCTTCGTTTTTATTGAGAAATATATGGTAGAATTTTTAGATTTGAAGTGTAAAATTGTAATTAAGCTCTGTTCCTTCCTTGGAAAAATTTGAATGATGGCAAGACCTTCAAAGAAAACCTGTTAGAAAGAGCTCAGCTTGCATCCTGAGCCAGGTTGGTCATTTGCTGAATGCAGGGCTTCACGGCCATCCTTTTGCAAGATGCTTTAAGTTTGGAAGAGATCAGAGGAATAATAGCTCTGAAAGGGGAGTACCTAAGGACCCCACCTCTGTTAAGAAACCTCCGTGATCAGCTCCAGGTGGGGGTTACAGCTTGTTTTTATTGAGTACCTCTATCTGCCCAGTGTTATACTTAATATGTGTTCACGTGTTTACGCATTGTCGATGAGGAAATTGAGGTTAGACATCTGAGAGAGAGTCAGAGAAAGAGACAGACAGAAACGTAAGGCTTGAACCAAGGGGCATCCTACCTCTGAACTACACTCCCAGCCCAATTCTATTTTTTATTTGGAAACAGGGTCTTGCTAAATTGCTGAGGACCTCACTAAGTTGTTGAGACTAGTCTCAAACCTGCAATCCTCCTGTCTCAGCCTCCCAAGCACTGGAATTATAAACATGCACCATCATGCCTGGCAGGAATCCATTTGCTGAGCATCTACAGAGACTGATTAAGAAGTGTTTTCTTTTCTTCCTTGCTTCCTTCTATTAAACCCAGAGCCATTGTACCTCTGAGCTATACCTCCAATCCAATTTTGTATCCTTTATTTTGAAACAGGGTCTCACTAAGTTGTGGAGGGCCTCACTAAGTAGCTGAAGTCCTGAACCCTGCAGTCCTCCTGTCTCAGCCTCCCAAGTACTGGGATTATAAGCAAAGCTGCTTGTTGTTGGTCCATAGTGGGGAGCGTGCTCCTTGCTCCTTCTGGTCAGATGTGGAAATAGTCATGGTCAAACCAGACCAGAACCCTAGAAGAGAGCAGAGTTGGGGAAGTCAGAACCAAGCTGAGTCAATATAGGTTTTAACATCTGCATATGATATTGTACTAATTCATTAAAGTAAATTCATCTATTAAAAAGGAAATACTTGGGCTGGAGGTGTGTTTTAGCATTAGAGGGCCTGCCCAGCATCTGTGAGGCCCTGGCTTAGGAAGGAAGGAAGGAAGGCAGGCAGGCAGGCAGGCAGGCAGGCAGGCTGACTTCAAAACCACAGAAGTTTACAAGTAAAAGTGTGTTCGCGAAAGTCACATCAAAAGTGAAAGCATCTTGCAGAGCATAAAGTATTGGATTCATGGAGCCATAAAAATTTAGTACTTTAAGTGAATTGAAGGCATCACTCCCCTTAATTTGGCAGGTGAAGAAACTGAGATCCAAAGAAATGGAGTGCTATGGAGCTACACAATAAGTTAGTGAAGATTACAAGTGTAAAGAGCTTGGAGACAGGCATGGTGGCATACCCTTGTAATCCCAGTACTTGGGAGGCTGAGACAGAAGGATCAGCTACTTAGTGAGGCCCTCTGCAACTAGGTCCTCTTTCAAAATAAAGAATAAAAAATAGGGATGGGGTTGTATCTTGGAGGTAGAATGTCCCTGGGTTCCATCCCCAATACCATAAAGAATAAAATAAAATAAAATAATAATGTAAAGAGTTCTGGACTTCACTGCCACCTCTGTAGACCTAGCCATTACCACAGTAACAGTTGTAACATTAGATAAAAACCAAGTGCAAAGAAAAGGATTCATCCATTCAACAGACATTCATTGAGTGAAGTTTATCTTATAATATTTAAAGGATGAATTGTTTCTCTGCCTTTAATAAGTCAAGTTAAAGCTGGGCACAGTGGTATATGCCTGTAATCCCAGTACTTGGGAGGCTGAGACAGAAGGATTGCAAGTTTAAAGCTAGCCTCAGCAACCTAGTGAGACCTTGTTTTAAAATTAAAAAAGAGCTGGAGGTAGAGCTTGGATATGGAATGCCCCAGAGAAAGAAGCAATCATGTCTGGACGTGGTGGTACACATCTGTAATCCCGGTACTTGGGAGGCTGAAATGGGAAGATTGCAGGTTCAAAGCCAGTGTTAGCAACTTAGCAAAACCTTCAGCAATGTAGTGAGACCCTGTTTCAAAATCAGAAAGGGTTGGGATGTAGCTGAGAGGTTGAAAGCCCAGGAAACTCCCTTCCCAAGAGAGAGAAATCAAGTTGATTTTAGACTGAAGTTGAGAAATGATCTAGTGGAAAGCCATCCGAACTATGGACTGAACTGACGTGGGGGTGATCGTGGTACTTGCTAAGAACTACTGAGAAATGCCTGTGGATCTATGAATCAGTACCTTTTTTTTTTTTTTTTTTTGCGGGTCTGGGGATGGAACCCAGGGGCATTTGACCTCTGAGCTACACCCCCTGCCCTATTTTGTATTCTTTATTTTGAAACCGGGTCTTACTGAGTTGCAGAGGGCCTCACTAAGTAGTTGAGGTTGTCCGCGAACCGTGATCCTCCAGGTTTCAGCCTCCCGGATGCTGGGATTACAAGCGTGTGCCGCCACACCCGGCTTGAATCAGTACTTTTGATTAGGAGGAATATCTGTGTCCACTTGAATTTAAGAAGTTACTAGGTATATTAGTCAAGGTATGCTGACTACAGTTAACTACCTAAATCTCAGTGGCTTAACATAGTAATGGCTTATTATTTTCCCCTCACATCTACCAAGTCATCCAGAGATCTGAGGTTTCTTTCATCTAGGGGTTCCATCATTCTTAGAGTCTGGGAATTCTCCTGTGCATGCAGATGAAGGGAGAGAGAATTGGGATGGTTTTAGGAAAGATTTTGTGGGCCAGCCCAGGAAGTTGTGTACATCACTTCTGCCCATTCCATTGTCCAGAGCTCAGTCTGTCACAGGCTACCGCTAACCGCAAGGGAGCCCAGAAATACTAGCTGTGTGCCCAGGAGGAAGGAAAAGCTCCAAGTGAACAGATCATCTGAAAGCGGTCTTACTTACACATTATGAGTGGTTCCATTGTAGCCTGCTCTTTACCCCACCTCAAAACGGCCTATTTCCTATGGTTGGTTTCCATAGGGTTTGTATCTCCATTGCGAAGCAGCAGTAGCCTTTAGAAAGAGCCTTTGTTGTTTCCGTGGGCTTTCTTTTTCTTTTCACTGATTCTTCCTCTGATGTATGAGATTTTCCAAACCCTCTAGAACTATAGCCTAGGGCCAACCGACTGTCGCTAAACAAGTATCTATAATCAAACTAAGGTATTATTACCATAGAAGTAGAAAGTGCATAATTACATTATAGAGGAAACTTGCTCTTTCTACTTCCCTGGAATTATAAACATTGTGTACAGCTGGAGCCAGGAGGTGGTTGCCATAACAACCATGGAAAAGCTAAAAATAGCCTCTTTCATATTGTATTGCTTAAGGTGGAATTATGACATGTTATGGTGTTTTAGGGCAGGTAATTCTCTTTCATGTGCTAAATGTTTGCAAACTTTCTTCAACAAAGCAATATTTGTATAATGTAAGTATTTGGATTGCTGGTTCTAATTATATGCCTGACCCCTGTGTTCCAGGATTCTTTTCTGACATAGAACTCTATTTCAATATATTTCTCTGTCTTCTTGAGACTCTGTTAGAGAACTGCCTATACCAATTTTGGTATTATGTTTAAGCTTAAAATGTGTGTGTGTGTGTGTGTGTGTGTGTGTGTGTGTGTGTAATGACCCTGCAAGAGCGTGCTTACGTCTTCTCTGAGAGGAAGTGGAATTGTAAAGAATCGTGATGAAGTCTTCTGCACATCTCCCTCATTTGCCATCAGACCCTATGAACAGGTGTCTGCACTGACCTGGCAGTTCCATTTCTTCACAGCAGCATTTATACCTCCCCACCTCCCTCTCCTCACCTGCGGCACGGGGCCTGGCTGAGGTTCCCTGAGGAAGGCAGAAATCAGAGGCTGCTTTCAGAGGAGACCTATTCCTGTATGACAGTAGTGTTTTTGTAGAGGTGAGGACAAGGATACTACAAAGGCTGATAGGACAGTGGGCCATTTATGGGACAAAGGCTTGGTAATTTTTAAATCCCACTGACAATTAAAGAATGTCTTATGGGAACTACACAGGTCTGAGGGAATTCTAGAAAGCATAGCTGTAGAGAGCTATAAATAAAAGCTACTGGATTTTATCGAGTTGGTTCGGGTTGTAAGGGAACTAATAATGGAAGGGAACATGTATATATGAAAAGGTGCTTCCTTGTCAGCAGGTGGTATTTTCTGTTTGAGCAGTGTTTCAGTTGTAGTGGACCCTCAGTGATTTACACCAAAGACACCATTCTGTGACTGCACCTAGTAAGCAGTGTGATGAATTAAGAACATTGCATCACAAAAAGTGTTTCTTGACATTTGTCACATCGGGAAATGTGCCGGAGGATGAGCAACATGAGTCTTCATTATAGAACTTCAGCAAAACTCTTAATGTGTCTTCCAATCTTAGAATTGCTCCCAAACCCCCAGAAAATGAGAGATTAAGCAGAATTTGGCTCTGTGTTTGTTTCTGTGTGCAATTAACACAGCCCATTTCGTCCTTCTGCTTGATATAACAGAGTTGTCATGAGTCTAGCTGTGCCATGGAAACTGGTTTGACGTCACTAATTCTGCTTAGATGGAGGATTAGAGCTAGACAGAGTGGTTGATTTTAAAGAAGAGTCCTTTGTGTCTGCCAGTCCCAAATGTTCACCCCCATTTCTATATAAAGAGTAGGTACTGCATATAGTAGAGGATTAAGACAGGCAATGCCAGTATGTTATTTGTGATTCAGACAAAACGGAGTTGAATATTATTATCCTTAGAGAGACAGAACGAGAATTGAACGTGTGTGGGTGTGGGAAGGTTTTTGCTAGACAAATATGTGTTCTTGACAGTAGGACAGCCTTTTCTACCATCATTTGGGTACAATTATAAATGCTATCTTTAGGTCTAAAACATTCTCGCTTTATATAACACTGTAATAGCCTTAGATTTGTTTTAATGTATTTTAAAATGCAAATACTGTATTTTGTATAGAGTACCCTAAAATTCTGACTGCACTCACTCAAAGGAGGTCCCACCTAGAATTTTAAATCAGGACAGGACACATGAGGCACAGTGATCCTAATTGCCTCGAGGAGTAAATAGATAAAGGAGCATGACTGTATAATTGTGACAGGTTGGATTATTGATATTAATTTTTTAATGGGAAAAATGCTTTATTATCTTTAAATGACTTTTCCTCTGTTAAAATCATGGCTTTGGTGAGTCATGTTTTAAGAGTCTGTTTGATTTAATTGTTAAAAGTATTTTGATAATGTTAAACTTTCACCTTTAAAGACTTTTAAATTGCATATCATTTATGAGACATGAAATCTTTTTTTTTTAATTTGGTGCACTGTATTCATACATCATAGTGGGATACAAACTTTTGTAGACATACATGTACACATCGCCCAGTCAGTCCCCACCCGATCACCACCCCATTCTCTCCCCATCCCTCCCTCCCATGCTTGGCTTAGTGGTTGACATCTAGTATTATAGCAATTTATCCAATATTAACAATGATAATCTCACATAACAGTTTCATTTGTCTGATACCAAGCTTTTGATGACTTAAAGATAACATTTCAATATTTCTTTTTACTTTCTTTCTTACCAGAGAATATTTTTTTTCTATTTTTTTAGGTGAAACTATCATATATTTATATATTTATTTTTCAGAAAAAAACTCTATCCTAATATGGAATATGGACTCTAGATACCCAAAATGATCTTGAAAAAGAACAAAGCTAGAAGATATATATTTTCTGATTTCAAACCATATAAAGCTACAATAATTGAAACAGTGTAGTACTATTCTAAAGGCAGATATATAAACCATTGGAGTTAAATAAAAGCCTAGAGCTAAATTCTTCCCTATATTGTCAAGTTATTTTTGACAAGGTTTCCACGAACATTTGGTGGTGGAAATAATAATCTTTTAACTAAATATTGTTGAAAAATAATAATTACATGGAAAAGAATAAAATTGGACCCTTACCTAATCCCACATACAAGTATTAACTCAAACTAGATAAAAGACCTAAATATAAATCTTAAGACTATAAACTTTTAGGAGAAAATCTGGGTCATAAAACCTCACAACATTGAAATTGGCAGTGATTTCTTGGATATGATTTCAATGGCACAGGCAACAGAAGAGTATACAAACTCCCTAAAAAATAAAAAAAATAATGTATATCCAAAGACATTGTAAACAGAGTTACTAATAGAATGGAATAAAATATTTCCAAATGCTATATCTGAAGGTATATTAATATTCCAACTAGAAATCCTAAAAATTAACAACAATAAAGGCAAACAATACCCTTTAGAGATAGGTAAAAGACTAACATAAGTAATGAATCTCCACAGATAACCAATCTTAGTTGACTGTTGGATGGAAACTCTTGTTTCTCTGGTTCTGGTGTGTGTTACCTATTTCTTCTTTGTAGTTAATCTCTTTGAGTATTTTCTCTAGTGCTGGTTTTGAAGACATAAATTCCTTCAGTTTCTGTTTGTCATGGAAGCTTCTTATTTCCCCATCTAATTTGATAGAAAGTTTTGCTGGGTAGGAAATTTTTGGCTGGAAGTTGTTTTCTTTCAGAGTTTGGAATATGTTACTCCAAGCCCTTCTGGCTCTCATGACTTGGTTTGGGAAGTCTGGAGTGATTCTAATTGGCTTGCCTCTGAATGTTACTTGGCCCTTTGTTTTTGTTGCCTTTAAGATTCTCTGCTTGGCTTCCACATTGGTCATTTTGACAATTATGTGGCATGGGGATCCTCTTCTTCGATCCTGTCTAAAGGGAGTTCTATAAGTTTCCTGGACCTGTGTATCAACCTCTTGCTCTATGTTTGGAAAATTTTCTGCTATTACTTCCTTGAAGAGATTGTTGATCCCTTTGGTTTCACTTTCTTTTCCCTCCTCTATTCCAATTATTCTTAGGTTAGCTCTCTTAAAATGGGCCCATATTTCTTCAATGTCAGATTCCTGCTGTCGGATATTTTTTCCTAGATTAGAAACTATGCGTTCATTTTTGGAATGATCATCTTCTAAGAAGGAGATTCTGTTCTCCATGTGGTCTAATCGGTTGTTTGTGCTTTGAATTGAGGCCTTTACTTCATTAATTGCATCCTTTATCTCTTTTTGACTCTCTCTGAGTTCTTTTCGAAGCACCTCTATTATTTCTACAGTTATTTTCCTGATTTGATCTTCTAGAAATCTCTGATTTTCTGTTTTATCGGATTCTGATGTTGTGGGGTTGTGGGCATTCATTGCTCCAGTATTATTTCTCTTTCCCATGATTTCAGAAGTTTGTGCCTTCTCTGGGTCCTTCCCTTGGGTCACTATGACTTCACTTAAGGTGTTCTGGATCTCGAGTCAGTAGTATCTCAGACCCCACTACTCCTTTACTGGGTTGTATCACAGAGTCTCCGACCCAGAGAGTCGATAGAGGCTGCTTTAGACTGTGGGGGGTGCCAGGTTGGGTGTTCTCCTATGGTGTGATATCTCTGCCACCGCCACTCCCCCACTGGGTCAAGTCCCAGGGAGTACAGTACTGGGATTTCTCCTCTGTGGCCCACAATTTGACTCACTGTTCTTGAGTACGCAGATGTAGCTGTACTGGACTCGGTGAATTCGGTGCTGCTGCCGCCGGTGGCAATATGGCGCCACTGTTACGCCCTTGGCCGTGAGGCTGGCGTATTTCTTTTCTGTTTTTGAGTTCCACTCTGAGTCCCTGCAGTGTGTGCTGAGCTCAGCCACTGGGAGCTTTAGATGCTCCCTGCGCTGAAAAATCCCACCTGGCTGTTCTGCAGCAGCTCACCTAGGCTTGCTGTAGCCGTCCGGTGAACTCTGCGCTGCCGCCGGCAGTAAAGCGCTGCTGCCGCGTCCTCGGGCGTGAGGCCGGTGTATCTCCTCTGTGGCTCTGAGCTCTGTTCTCAGTCCGCTTTTCTCTCTGGAGCCTGGTGATTTTTTTGTTTCTCTGGTGATGGTGTTTTCTGGCTATGAAAGGCGCTGATTTTGTGGTAATGGAGATTGGTTGTTAGTGGGGCTCTTAAGCCCTGCTTTTCTCGGTCGCCATCTTCCCGGAAGTCAAGACATGAAATCTTTAAAGATGCAAGATTTTTGTTCAAGGGCACACACAGCCACCCCATCTAGTTTGAGCAGAAGAAAGTACAGAATCTAGCTGATAAAACCAGCAGTGGTAGCTTCAGTGAAAAACATCTGTATCTCATTTGGGCTTGCTTTTTCTTTTCTTGTGAGTGAAGATATAACAATTCTTGGTTAGATGAGAGAAACCCCATACCTATTAGGATGCTTAGGGGTAAAGGGCTAACCTGTCAGGATTTGGAGCTACTTCTCAGAAAGCATATTATGTTGCGTAGGGTACAATAGTTCTTTGCATCCGCTCCACTGGGATCTGACCCTGCTTAAAGGTGATGCATTCCAGTATATTATAAGTATATTTTCTCTCTTTACAGATTTATTAATGCATATTTTATATACTATAAAATGTATCCATTTAAAGTGTAGAGTTCAATGGTTTTTAACATAGTCACAAAGCTCTGTAACATACTCACAGAGCTCTCTAAAAAGATAAAAGATAATTCAAACACCATAAATGGATATTGTATTAAAAGCCTCTTGTAATAAAGTGGTTTTTATTCCATTTTTACCCAAGGAATTTCTCATAAATATAGGTAAGACGAAATAACTACGTACTCATTGTTAATTCACCAGTCTTTTTATCTTAGAGGGCTGGGTTCTAACTCCTGGTACCTTAAAACTCCTCTTACCTTAATATTTAAAAAGAAGACGCTCTGTTTCTGAGAGAGGCACAAGCAAAATATAGAAGAATGATGTAATTCACCCATCAATCACTTATTTTCACCTTTTTTCAAACCCCCTTAATTACATTTTTAAATTTGAAATTTTATTTCTATCACCAGATTAATGGATTTCATTGCTCGAGAAGTATGTATTACTAATAAGGACTTTGATTTAAAAAAAAAAAATCACAAAAAAACAACTTGTTTCCGTTGACACACATGAGGCCCGGGATCCAGACTCCCTTTGATGGTTGGAGTGGCATCTTGCCTGGAGGCTGGCAGATGGAGCGGGTGACCTTTGGGGATTATTTCTTTTCAGATTTATATCTGAAATAACTTAGATGCCATTTAATCATGTTTCCTCTGTTACTTTGCATTAAAGGGGTCTAGGTAGTCCCTGTTTTAAAACTTAAAAACTAGACTTTCTAGCAGTCAATTCAGACAAAGAGAAACCTGGTTGAAGGAAAGAAACCTGACTTGGAGGAGGGGGGGGTTGGTGGGGTCAGATTTCAGTAGCTGAAGAAAAGGACTTTAGCTCAGTGGTAGAGCACCTGCCAAGCATGTGGGAGGCCCTGGGTTCCATCCCAGCACACGATGGAGAGGGAGAAGGAGAGGGAGAGGGAGAGGGAGAGGGAGGGGAGAGGGAGAGGGAGAGGGAGGGGAGAACAGGCAGACCTCTAAGAAGGAGATTTGAGGGGAGGAGTTGGTGGTTAGTTCTGACATGCCTAAAATCTTAATTTCACACTTTGCCTGCCTAACCTATATATGCTTGCTAACAACTGGTATATTCACAGCATTGCTGTTTTTACACTGCTTTTCATTTACTTGTAAAATTAGAAATTGCTGATAACTTTCTGACTTGTAATTTATAATGGTCTCTAGAAGTTAAAAAAGCAATTGATTTTTGCCCTTTGACAAAATAATTAAGATTTCATGAACGATAGTCACATCTCCCTCCCTCCCTCCCTCCCTCCTGGATTGAACCCATTGTCATTCTATCTCTGAGATATACCCCCCCAGCCCTTTTTATTTTGAAACAGGGTCTCACTCATTTGCTAAGCCTGGCCTGGAGCCTGAGATCCTCCTGTCTCAGCCTCCTGAGCACTGGGATTACAGGCGTGCACCACCACGCCTGGCTATGAGTCACACAGTTGTAGAGTCAGCTCTTTGGTGCCCACATATCTACAACCCAGGGGAGGCACAAGGGCAGGGCATGGCCGTTCACCCATTGCCAGAGGTTTTAGTATGTATCTGTTTGTTATATACTCAACATTAGCAGAGTGTTTAAAGAAAGGTGGGCAATAAAATCCAGATATTTGTGACTTTTGCTAAGTGGGATGGAGGCATTCCTACATAGAGCATAATTAAATACTGTAGTAAATATGTGATGCTATGCCAAATAAAGGTGCACAGAGGGAATATAAGAGTGTCTGTGAGAATGTGTGTGTGTTTGTTTTGGTACTGGGAGCCAATCCGGGCATCGGGTCACGCTAAGCACCCATTCTCCTACTGCACCTTTCAATTGAGCTTTCTTGATGGTGTGGCCAGAGAGGACCTCAGGGAGGAGAGATCAGTTCAAGGAGAAGAGATGTGACCCAGTCACGCCCTGGATTACTAAGACCGGGAAGTGAGCTCATAGCAAAGGAGAGCTATTTTTAGTTGATTGAATTATGCCTCATTCTCTGACCAAACATATCACACACTAATGAAAGGCTGGGAGTGTGTGTGAGAAAAGCAGCTATGCCGTTTTATGTCTTGATCTGTAATTAACCAACAGTTGTGTATATGATGTAGCCCGTTGACTTGGTACATTTTCCTCTTCAGATCTAAAGGGGCCATTCTGAACATCTCCTCCGCCAGTGGCATGCGTCCAGTTCCACTGCTGACCATCTACTCTGCGACCAAGGTGACCAGCGTTTCAGTAAATTATAAGACTGCGGAGTGACTTTTTCAGTAAATTATAAGACTGCAGAGTGATTTTCAGTGCAAGCAGCTAACACAGATTTAAATTTCTTGAGGTTCTATCCTTGGCAATTTTCCGGTGGGCTAGGGAGGAAAGGAAAGTACCTGTTGTGCGTTTCAGGACAACCACAGCTGGAGACATGCAGAGCAAGGGGTAGACCCACAGGTGCCCACATCAGAGCAGCCACCGCTTCCTCTCCTCCACGGAGTTTACTGTATATGTACATGTATATATACAGTATATATGTATATATAGTACCACTATATATATAGTAGTATAGTAGTACTGGGGGTGGAACCCAAGGGCTTTTCTACTTCTGCGCTATACTCCCAGACCTATTTTATACTTTATTTGGAAACAGGGTCTCACTAAGTAGCTGAGGCTGGCTTTTAACCTGTGCGATCCTCCTGTCTCAGCCTCACAAGCACGGGGATTACAACCATGTGCCACCACGCCAGGCTTGAATTTACTGTTTTAAAAGTATTACTTGTGCCAGGCGTGGTGGCGCACGCTTGTAATCCCCGCGCTTGGGAGGCAGAGACAGGAGGATCGCGCAGGTTCAAAGCCAGCCACGCGTGCGCTGGTTTAGGAGACCCTGTTTCCAAATAAAAATGTAAAAATAGGTCTGGGAGTGTAGCCCCGAGGTAGAAGGGCTTCCAGGAACCCCAGTACCACCAAAAAAAAAAAAAAAAAGTATTACTTGTGCTTTTCCATAGAGAACTGGCCCAGGCCAGTTACTCAGTTGGCCAGTTACTCAGTTGGTTAGAACGTGATGCTAAAGTGTCTGAGGTTGGAGGTCAGATACAGAAATGAGTCAGCTTTGCACAACATAGAAGAAATATGGCCAGTCAGCACGCAAACGTACAGTGGACCACGGCGACTGGTGAGCGTGTGACTGTTTTGCCACTTGGTCTAGAGCTCACAGCTGCTCATCGGCATTTCTAGGGTATGACAAGAATTTCCTAGGCTTTCTGTAAGATGTCATAATTTCATACAATACCACCATTTAGCTTCTCACATGACTGCTGGGACAATAATTCAGAATGCAGCTGATCCTGCCTGCGGGTCAACAGCATCATCTTCAGATACATTACTGAGCATGGAATACATTTCCCAAGGGAAGAATGGCCATTCAGATGTTGAAGTTAAACAAGCTTTTAGGGAAAAATAAGCAAATTATAATACATAACAAGAACTTGCTATATGTCAGGGAAGGAACGGAGCAAAACACTCGCCCCCCTCCCTTTTCCTATGAAAAAACGCAGCCACTGCTGCCTTCCAGAAAATCTTGTCATCACCCCAACCCTTATAATCGTCTTGCTCTCTTATCTCTGGAACATACTCTAGGCAAGTCTAAAATAAAGAAGAACCTTTTCCAGTTGAGTAAACATTTGATCTAGACCATTATATTTGGTAAGATAATAAATCATTTGGTGGCAGATAAAAATCACTTGCGGTTTTAAGGTGGTTTTCATTAATTTTTCCTTCATTTGAAAGTAAAAGAATGACTAGAAATGACAGTGTTAAATGGTTAGTTGATTACTTTTTGTTTCCATGGCTCTGAATCAGGCAGCTGATGTCATGTGTGTTTTCTCTCCCTCCCACCACCCTCCTAGGCTTTTGTGGATTTCTTCTCCCGGTGCCTCCATGAGGAGTATAGAGGCAAGGGCATCTTTGTGCAGGTGAGTGGAGTTAGTTTCACCTGAGTATTCCTGTTTTTGTGTGGTTTCCACAGCAACAAGTTGCTGTCTTGGCAACGAAAGAAAATCATATTCCTCAGCGAGTGAACGTGACGTTAGCACACCATTAAAGACACGGGTTCTCTCTGCCTTATGCAAGTGAAGTCGAGATTTTTAAAAATCATCCCCAAGAATTTGTTAAGTAGCAATACTGAAAGTAGAACTAAATGCTACATAAAGAGTGCAAGCTTAATTATTGTTAAGTTCTCATGGTTTTATTTTGAGAGAATCAGATTATTGATATCTATTTGTTAAGTTCTAGAAAATGCACAGCATAAAATTTACCACATTAATCATTTTGGAGCATGCAGTTCAGTGGCGGTAAGTACATTCCATGGCTATACAGCCGTCGCCACTCTCTGGACCCCAAACACTTTCATCTTCCCAAACGGAAACTCCATGCCCATGAAACGCTGGCGCCCCCTCTCTCCCTCTCCCCAGTCCCTGGCAACCACAGTTCCACCCTGTCACTCCAGGTTCATCTATTTTTAACATCGCCTAGGAGTGGAGTCGTATGCTGTTTGATCTTTTGTGGTCAGATCTCTGAGCCCAGTGACTTAGACTCATTTCATTTAGTGTAATGTCTTGAAGGTTCATCCATGTTGAAGCATTTTACACATTCCTTCAAAGGCTGGAGAATATTCCACTGTATGTATGAACACCGCATCTATCTGCTCATTCACCAGTGGACACTTGGGTCTCCACCTGTTAGCTATTTGTGAATAACCCTGATTCGAACATGGGTTTATAAATATCTCTTTGAGACCATGTTTTCAGTTCTTTGGGGCATGTATGCAGAAGTGAACTGCTGAATCATATGGTGATTCTATTTTAATTTCTTAGGAAGTGTCATTCTGTTTTCATATCAGCTGCACCATTTTGTATTCCCATCCAGCAGTGTGCAGGGTTCTGAAGTCATCACATCTTGGTGCACATTGTTATTTTCTGGGTTTGTTTATATACAGTAGCCATGTAACAGCCATCCCAGTGGGTATGAGGTGAGGACGTGGTATCTGGTTGTGGGTTTGCATTTTCCCAGTGATTAATGTTGTTGGGCACCTTTTCAGCTGCTTACTGCCCATTTGTATATCATCTTTGGAGAAATGTCTATTCAAGTTCTTTGCCCTTTTTTTAAATTGGGGTTTTTGTTGTTGAATTACAGACGTTTTAAATAATTTGGATATTAAGCACTTATTAGATACATAACTTGCAAATATTTGCTCCCATTCCATGAGTTGTGTTTTTTACTCTCTTTTACTCTTTTGCACACATGTTGACAGGGTCTTTTTGTCTTGATGTAGTCCAAGTCACCACTTACTCTTTGGTTCCTGGTGCTTTTGGCATCATATCCCCAAATTCCTTCCTCCAAAATAGGAGAGGAAGCAAGTGGATTTTATGAGTGTCTATCTCAAATTGGCTATTGTTCAACTCAAATAATGCCTTGGAGTATCCCCATGCTTACGTATATTTTACAAAACATTTTGGAGCTGGGCCTGGTGGTGGATGCCTGTAAACCCAATACTTGGGAAGCTGAGAGAGGAGGATCTCAGGTTCAAGGCCAGCTTCAGCAACTTAGTGAGACCCTATTTCAAAATAAAAAGGGGGCTGGGAGGTAGCACGCCCCTGAGTTCAACCCCTAGTACCACTACCACACCCTACAAATAATTGTTTCGAAGAAGTTCTGTTTCTACCCCTTTCCCGGAATTCCTGCCCCTCGCATACCCTACAGTACACATACAAGGTGCTCATTATACCCTTCATTACTGTGAGCCTTGTAGTTTGCCTTTTGTACCTTAAAACCTCAAATGATCATTCAAAATAATGACTGAATATCTGAGTGAGGACGGAAAACTCTGTAAGGCCATTGTCACTCTCGGCATCCATCATCTCCTACGTTCGAGCCAGACTGGACAGGGCGGTGTCCTGTAGGTGCTCTACCCTCTGAAGCACCCACGCCGGCTCCTCCTCCAGCTCCACTCCAAGAGCACTCCACATTTCCCCCAGCACCTTTCACACCTGGAGCCTGCAGCCCGCGTCTGTCTTTCAAGGGAATCCTTATCTCAGCCCCTTGGCGCATTTGCTCATTCCTTTCCTTCTACTTTTCTGTGTCTTTTCTGCCTGCTACTCCCCGGCTCTTCCTCTCTCCCCCACTTCAGTGCAGTCTTGAGAACTGGAGTTTTTCTTGTCTCTGTGATGCTAATGGCTTGTATTTTGTGCCACACTCCAGGCCTGCCTTTTGCCTGGTGCCTCCACGGGCTCTAGTTTGAGTGTGGTCGTGCTTCAAGACACAGTGGTCTGTTCTGAGGGCCTTTGGAGCCTCTGACATTGTTCCCGTGCACCTTCTGGTCTTGAATTTTCAACCTCTCTATCTAAGTAGCCTCCAGGATTAATGCTGTACTTGAAAGTTTTAGGTTTACTTTGGAAGGATAGCTCTTTTTAGGTCTGCCTGGATGTGAATGGATATCAGATTGCTCTTTGGGGGGAGAAAGAATAATAGTTTTCAGATTCTATATTAATAAAACTATATTACTTCCTTATCAATAGTTTTGCTCTTCTTTTCTAAACATGATCTTTTTTAAACATGATCTCACTAAATTGCAGAGGGTGTATTTTTATAAGGACATTTAAAATTCCCTCTGAAAAATATATGAGCATTTTCTGGAAATGCCACTATAGAACAAGCTATATAAATGCTCTGGGGGTGAATTATGGGGCTGATACACTGTATTGATTTGGGGGAACAGATGAGAAACACATTCTTGGGTAAACCTTATCAAAAATGTGCTTTACTGATGAGGACCATTTGTGGTTTTTTATTACCTTATAATTAAAGAATAGCCAAAGAAAGTTATGCTTAAATTTTTCAAAGGGCAAAGTCACAAGTAATCTGACATCTAGGTTTCAGGCCTTAGTCCCAGGCCCTTCTGTCTGTTGAGCAGCATGGAGTAGCTGGGACTGAGAATAAATCCTAAAGCTGTGCCTCTTCAGCCCTTACTCTGCAAAACTTCATGTTTTCTATATATAAACTTTAATTTATTAGGAAGCAACTTCAAAGCTATAGAAAAGTTATAAGTGAAAAAAAAGCACAAAGAACACCCTAATACCCTTTGCCCAGATTCACTTTGGCCCCAGTTGTCTTATTAGAGAGTGACTTGCTTATGTCATGATCCTTTACCTCCAAATACTGTGTATATTTCAACCCCTTTGGAAAGATACCAGGAGGGGTACAGCCGGATCATATGGTGGATCCATTCCTAGTTTTCTAAGGAGTCTCCACACTGATCTCCATAGCAGCTGAACTAGTTTACACTCCCACCAACAAAGTAAAAGAGTTCCTCTTTCCCCACATCCTTGCCAGCATTTGTTGTTGTTTGATTAATATGCTCAAGCTAAGGAGCATTAGGGACACCAGAGGGACTCCAGATAATGGAGGGGAAACCTCAGCAAAGCCAGAAAGGAGGGGTAGGGGAGGAAGAAGGCTGAGGTTAATCAGTGAAAAAGCTACATTGGAATATGTGTATACATGTGAAGATAACATTGTTAACAGACACTTAGTATTGGGAGGGAAGGAATGAGGGGCACCGAGTACTGTGTGAATATAGGCCATCGTCAACTTGGTCCAAATTATGACGTGAGAATATAGTGCACCAATAAAATTGTTTAAAAATACTACCAAATAAAACCAGATGAATTTTAGCTCTGAGTTTCATTTAGACCAGATCTTTTGCCCCTTTCATTAGAATTAATATGAGGTTCTCTTTCTATACTACATTAGAATCCTAATTAGGCGTTCACATAATACGACAACTGTACCTTCCTTCATAAACATTTGAGGTTTTTTTTTTTTTTTTGCCAAGTTCATTTTAAGTTTAAACCTCAAATGAATTTGTATTACAAAAGACAATGACTGGTGAAATTACATAATTTAGAATTCATTATTAGGGACGCTCTTCTCCAAGTTACACCCCCATCTGCATTTTATTTCTTGTTTTGGAAGAGGGTCCCACTAATTCGCTGAGGCTGGTCTCAAACCTTCGTTCCCTCAGGACTCTTAGCCTTGCAGGTATCTACCACACTTATTCTTTATAGAACTTTTTTTTTTTGTCCTCCAGTAAAGCATTCAGTGTAAGATGGGTACTTAGTTGGCCTATGTCTAGAGTTCCTTTTCATCTGGAGTGTGTATCCACAACCTTTCTCTGTCTTCTACGACACTGGCAGTTTTGAAGAGCACTTCTCCCTGCTCTTTCTGATTGAACACTTCTCACTGGGGCGTAGTTGATGCTTCCTCTTAGTCAGATGCAGATTGTACTTTTCCAGCCCCCCCCCAAAATATATGATGTTCTGTCCTTCTCGGGCATCCACAGGGAGGCACATAATAGCCCTCTGCACCTTGGTGGTGTTGATCTTGCCCCCAGTCACGTGCAGACCCTTTTTCCTGCTGTTTAGTTACTTTTGTTTCCCTTGTATTAATCAACAATCTGTGGGAAGACACTTCAAAACATGAAAATATCCCACTTCCGAATCTAACCTCCCTGAGGTTTAGCATCCAGTGATGTTTCTTCACAAACCTGCTCTATAAGGAACCAAAGAGTCCTAAAAGAAGTCACAGCAGAAGCATGATGACTTCAGTGCTCCCTCAGTCTAGTCTGTACTTCTACACAAACTGCGTTCGTCACCCACGTATGGGGGCAGCAAGGAAAGGACCCTGAGCTGAGTCCGCAGGCCATGGTTCTGCGTCTGCCTCGGTGATCGTCTGACCCCTACAAGGTTGCTTTGACCCCAGTCTCCCCTTCTGACAAGTGGGATAAATAATGTGATATATTAAAAAACACAACGTGGTAGGTGTGAAGAAGAGAGGAAAGGAACTTCCACTCGTTTATTATCTACAGTGTGCCCCGTGTTCACCTGTTTGACTCTCTCAATGTGAAGAGAAGCCTAGTCCTGTCTGCTACTTGCAAGGTCCTTAGCCAGGCAGTAAGGAAACAAAGATAATAAGACACTGTCACCATCCTTACGGTGCAGAAAGCATGAGAGAGACAGAGACATTTAAACACATTGTACCATCAATGGGCCCAAACTAGAGGTGCAGATATTTATCATTCCACATTTCTTTAATCAAAAAATAGTCTGGCAATTGGAGATGGCAGTGGCGGAAAGGACAGCCAGAGTCCTTGTGGTGGGTGAGTTTACATTTTGCAGGAGGAAGACAGACAGTAAACAAACAAATGCATGACCAAGTCATCTGATACCGGGAGAATACTAAGGGAGGGTGATGCGTGCCAGCGTGCGGGGAAGTGTAGGGAATTTGCTGCCTGGGTTTGTAGCCTGGGTTCCCATGACTCCAAAGCTGTGCTCTGCCCACAGAGCCTTCCTGGTTCTCATGGAGGTGTTGCTCTGCACCATACAGTTCTCCTCCTTGGACCTGGGAAGCCAGCTCTATGAAAATGCTGTCGACAAGATTGTATACCGACCAGGATCATCCCCTGAGGTTTCTTTGCTTGGTTTTGCCAGAGGAAGGGTGAGACCACCGGAGCCCAGAGGATGCTCTTGCAGGCTTCAGCTACCCTGGGTAGCAAGTGGGTTTTCTCATTTTTAGCCAGACATTATAAAAGACTACAGCATTTGAATTTGAATTTATTGCCCTCATAATGAAGTCTCTAGGGTTCCATTCCCTTTAGCCACCACCTCCCAGTGTTTCTGCTCTCTTTGTTGATGAGAGCTGGTAGTTTTGGTACTTCAGTTAAAGATATGGTTGTTTAGTCAGAATAAACTTGATTTGATTCCATCTATAAAATTCAGGAAACAGTACAAATTAAGATAAAAGAGAAAACAAAATTCAAGGTTTTTTTTTTAATGTAAGATGCTTCTGTTTTATATTTTGCTGAAGTATTTTGCTTAGAGTAATCATAGAGATCTATTGGGCTTCAAAGAGCCAGAAAATAGTACTGAGGAATGGCATCTAGGATCAGAAACATAAGAATCCATCCATTTTTCTTGTTAATTGCCAATGGCCATAAAAGGAGGTAATAGTGTGTGTCTTTAGTGCAAATGAAGTCTAAATAGAACTATAAAGCAATGTAAGGATTCTCACTGGAGATATCCATACCTGGTCAGCTGCACCAACTTTGAGAAATGGCTTCAGAATAGTCAAATGAGATCGGTTGGTGTAATTGAATTCCAGCCAGGTGAATCTTCACACTTGCCAGAAATGCCAGCTTTTTCCTTGGCCCCTTACGTATATTGCACCATAAAACCCACAAACTCAAGTGGTCCCTCCTCACGCTTACTTCTGTGTCCAGAAGGATGAAAATATCTAAATGGTTACCTCAACAGATATCATCTCTGTGGAAAATGGCTTTTACTTCTCTCTTTCCAAGATGATTCTGAAAATGTAAATGTTAGAAAATAATTAATATGTAGTAGAGTTTAAACCCTACACTCCTAACTGACAATATTTCCGTCCTCAAGATAGTACAATAAGGAAGCATGGAAATCGAGTATTTTACTCACGATCACAAAACTAAGTTGTCAGGCTTGGAATTTGAGTCGAAGTTGGTCTGACTCAACCAGTGCTGATCCTCCCCACAGTGCCCCACTGCCTGTTTCTCAGACCCCAAATTTGGTCCATAAGGAGATCCTACTGGCCTTAGTTGATCACTGAAACTTTTCTACTGCCTGCCCACTTCCCATGACCTGTACCGCCATCACTGTGCTCTGAGCCACCTTATATCTCACGCTACATGATGTGCAGTCTCCTTCCCTGGCCTCCCCACTCCCGTCCTTGTCCATAGCCCTTGCAGTCAGCTCACAGCAGCCAGTCATCTCTGTAAAGCAAAACCCAGCCCAGCGTGGTGGCGCACACCTATAATCTCTGTACTTGGGAGGCTGAGACAGGGAGATTGCAGGTTCAAGGACAGCCTCAGCAAGTAGTGAGACTTGCATCAACCTAGCAAGACCCTGTGTACAAATAAGAAATAAAATCAGGCTGGGAGCATAGCTTGAAGGTAAAATGCCCCTGGGTTCAATCCCCAGTACTTCCACCAATTTAAAAAAAAAAAAAAAAAAAGCAAAACCCAGTCCTTTTACCGCTTTGCTTAAAATGTTTCCATGCTTCTCATCTCATTCAGAGTAAATCCATAAGTTCTTAGAACTACGATGGACTGATTTCAAGCTTCCACATCATTTTGTATCCTCTCTTCCCTGCTACTTCTCTGGCCTCCTGATAATTCCTGAAATACCCTGAGCACACTTTCACTCCCAGGGCCTTTGCACTAACTGCTCCCTCTCAGTCTAAAGGCCTCTCCACGCATGTATTCCTTTGGCTAGCTGCCCTCCCTTCTTTCAGATCTTTGCTTATAAGTCAACACATCTGAGAGACCTCTCTTGATTAACCAGGTACAGAAACAGCCTCCACCCCCAGTGTCCTTTACCAGCACCCCCTACTAAACTGCATTCTTAGTGCCTAAACATTGTTCTAGAATGAGCTCAGGAAATAATTTATTGTTAGCTGAAGGCTTCTTGTGTGATGATATCATTTTCCTTTTGTTCTTGAGGTATTGACATATAAATTCCATGTGTTTGGGGTAGGTCACTTGTAGGATTATTAGGCAGCCAGCATTTTAAAAATATTATGTGTAGAGCATAATATTTTGAACTCCTTCATTTAGGGATTAGGCACTAAAATGTATACCTGTTATTGTCACAGGCCCTTTTCCATTGCCATGCTGCCAAGATCTCTGGACCATCAGAATAATCCCTCTTCCCTAACATTTTCTAAAATATCTAAGGTTTTCTACCAAAGAGATAACCCAGGGCCCTTTTGTAGGAAAGCTTTCATAGTCTGCAGGTAGGGTAACACAAATTCCAAAATTAGAATATATATATGTATATGATGATTCAGATTTTGTGTATGTGTGTAGGTAGGTGGTGCTGGGAATTGAACCCAGGGCATTCTACATCTAAGCCACACCACAGCCCTATTTTATTCTTATTTTGAAATAAGGTCTCACGAAGTTGCTGAGGTCCTTGATATCCCAAAGCATTTTTATGAATTGTTCTGGTCATTTTTCAAAGTTGAGAGCCATGTTTATACACAGTAGAATATGCCTGAAGAAGCGCTGCCATGTGAGATTCCAAGATTGCATGTTTGATGTCTGAATATCTGCTTCACAGCTTTGGGCATCCTTTTCACTGCTCCATGGCATAAGTTGTAGCAGCTTTTGTGTTCTGAAACAAAGCCACCTCAACTGTTTTGTGAACACCAGAGGAACACCTAACCAATCTATTCTAGTGAGTGAGAAAGAAAACGATGCCAAGTTATCTTTAAAAAAAAAATGCTGAGCAAGGAAGAAGAAGAAAACCTCAAAACCTTTTTCTTTATAGCCTAACCAATTATTTTCAGTTTGGGATTCTAAATTTAGAAACCAGGATACTTGTAGCTGTCAAGAGCAGGTTGTTTCTGGGGCCAAATTCATGATGCCAACTTGTTGAGTTTAAGCAACTTTTAAAGTCTGTTCTGCTCCAAATGCTTCCCATAAAAGTACGAACACTCTCTTGACCGGTTTCCCATGTTTTCCTGAGTAAGCAGAGGAGTGGATTATTTTATGTAACAGTTTAAGGATGTACCTGAATGACTTCTTAATATAGAAAAGGTACCTCTCTCCTTTTACATAACTTAAACTATTCATTTTACAATTCTTGGCAACTAGCTGGATCAGTGTTTGCCTTTGTTAAAATAGATCGTCTTCTTCAGCTTCAGGAGAGCTAAAATTTGGCTCAAACTCATTATCAACTTCCTGGTGTGTGTCTTCTCTCTCTCTCTCTCTCTTTCTCTCTCTCTCTCTCTCTCTCTCTCTCTCTCTCTCTCTCTCTCTCTCTCCTCTCTCCTCTCTCCTCTCTCCTCTCTCTCCTCTTTCTCAGCCTCCTGTAATCCTCCTGTCTCAGCCTCCCCATGCTAGGATTACATACATAAACCATCACACAAAACAAATTGTTCTCATATAAATTCATTCAGTAGATATTCATTGTGCTCCTACTGTATACCAGGTACTCTCTCTCTCTTTTTTTTTTTTTGGAAACATGGTCTCCTAAGCCAGCACGGCCGGCTTCGAACCTGCGCGATCCTCCTGTCACCACCTCCCAAGCGTGGGGATTACAAGCGTGCGCCACCACACCCGGCGTACCAGGTACTCTTTTAAACATTGACAAGATAGTGGTAAAGAAGACCAGGTCTAGCTGGGCAGAGTCACACACACCTGTAATCCCAATATTTGGGAGTCTGAGGTAGGAGAATCTCAGGTTTGTAGCCTCAGTAACTTTTCAAGGCTCTCAGCAACTTAGTGAGATCTTGTTTCCAAATTAAAGACCCTGGGTTCAATCCCCAGAATCACAAAAACAAAACAAACAAACTAAAAAAGATCTTCATTGGAGCCTGTGTCCTACCTAGAACTTGACGGAACCGTGCCAGGATTTGTGGCACCGCCGCTGCTTCACGCACAGGCGATGTTTGAGCTGTACTGAACCCACTGACAGCTCCCTGCAAACGCCACACCTCTCTGTCTCCTTTGCTTTGCTCCTGTTGGTCTTGTATTTTCATCCTGGCAAACTCCACCACATTGAGGACTTAGTCCAAACACAATTTCATCTCTGAATCCTTCCCATCCTCTACCAAGCCATGGAATTCGCCTTGATTTCAAATAAATTAATGCCTTTTCCAGAATAGAAATTGTATTTCTTAGTTGAAAAATATAGCTCACCCTGGAATTCCTTGGTGTGCACCTCTCGTCCCTACCCCCAGAGCCAAGGCTTTCTCTAGACTCTCCACAGCGCAGCCAAGGGATGCGTTGGCTTGTGGCACCACCAAGTGGCTCAGTCAGGCAGTGCAGCCTACTTCTAGAGCAAAATAGTCCAGTATACCTATTAAGGGAGAAGGAAGGATGGATGGAAAACAGAAACCAAGAATTATAATGCAACTAAAAAATATAAATATCACATCATCTTTATCTTGAAAAACTTTAAACTTTATAGTACCCTTAGCAGGCTTATGATACATATTGGATTTTTTTTTTTTTTTTTTTTTTTTTTTTTTTTTTTTTTTACTTTTTAGCCAGGCATGGTGGCACACGCCTATAATCCCAGTACTTGGGAGGACAGGAGGATCACAGGTTTGAGGCCAGCCTCAGCAACTTTGCAAGACCCTGTTTCAAAATAAAAAATAAGGCTAGGGTATAGCTCAGAGACAGAATGCTCCTGGGTTCAACCCCCTTCCAGGCCCCCCTCCCCATACCACACAAAAAAACTTTTTTTTTATAACCAATAAATTCTGTTTTGCTTTGTTTGCTATTCAGCTTTGCTTTGGTGAACAACTACTTAATGAACTACATATTTTTTTCTTTTTTTCTTTTTTTTCTTTTTTTTTTTGGTGGTATTGGGAATGGAATCCAGGGGTCTTCTACCTCTGGGTTACACTCCCAGACCTATTTTTTATATTTTATTTGGAAACAGGGTCTCTTAAGCCAGTTGAGGCTGGCTTCAAGCCTGTGTGATCCTCCTGTCTCAGCATCCCAAGCGCGGGGAATACAAGCGTGTGCCACCACACCCAGCTGAACTACATATTTCATACTTTGTGTCAGTTGGAAGTATTTCTTTGATCTATATTCTTAACACCCTTGCAACAAAATGGCTTTAAAATTAAAATCTTGGCCGGGCGTGGTGGCGCACGCTTGTAATCCCCGCGCTTGGGAGGCAGAAACAGGAGGATCGCGCAGGTTCGAAGCCAGCCGCGCGCTGGCTTAGGAGACCCTGTTTCCAAATAAAAATGTAAAATAGGTCTGGGAGTGTAGCCCGGAGGTAGAAGGGCTTCCAGAAACCCCAGTACCACCAAAAAAAAAAAATTAAAATCTTATTTATTTATTTATGTGGTACTAAGGATGGAGCCCAGGGGCATTCTACCTCCGAGATACACCCCCCAGCCCTATTTTTTATTATTTATTTTAAAACAGGGTCTCACTGAGTTGCAGAGGGCCTCACTAAGTAGCTGAGGCTGTCCGTGAACTGTGATCCTCCTGTCTCAGCCTCCTGAATGCTGGGATTACAAGCATGTGCCACCACGCCCGTCTAAAATCAAAATCTTTTTTAACAACAACAACACAACTTTGCTCCTTAAGTGAAGAATAAATGTATAGTGATAATTTCAACAAACAAATTCTCAGAAAATCAAGTCACATGCCAGGTGTGGCAGTGCACCCTACAATCCCAGTGTTTGAAAGGCTTAGGCAGGAAAATTGCAGGCTCAAAGCCAGTCACAGCAACTTAGTGAGACCCCCATTTCAAAATAAAAAGGGGTTGAGGTCTAGCTTGAAGGTAAGATGCCCCTGGGTTCAGCCCTCAGTACCGTCCCCCAAACTCAAGCTGCATAATTGAAGTAGGCCTAGGTGTTTGAATGGTTTAGTTAACTAAGTTGGTTTAGTTAGTATATGTTTGTGGCTATGGGGATGAGAAAGAAAAAGATGGAGAGTAACTGTTTAGGCTTTTGGCTCTTTATGTGTAATCTGAAACTTCAGCCCACAAGTTAAGGATGGTGGGGTTTGTTTGTTAAGTAGGAAAAAAAAACAATGTAAAATTATGAAAACATATCTATACACACACATACAAAACAAAAGCACAAAGAAACATGGAACCTGGATTTTTTTTTTCCAGGTCTCAAAGAAACCCATCATGTGGAATAGATCTCAATTTTATTCCTAATGTGTGAGTTTTTATTTGATCACCACATGTTGGAATAGATGCTCTTCTTGAATAGAAATATCACTGTAATTTTAACTTTTCACACATATAAGATGAAGAGACTATTCTCCTTTGGTGAGCTACCATGCCCAAGGTATTTGCAATCACAGAATCTTCTTTACCATTACTCAGGACTCCTAATATTAGGATTTCCTAATATCCCTAATACTTCCTAATATTCTATGTTCATAATCCCATCCTAAGTATAGAAAACATATGCAGTGAAGACTCTAACCTCAGTGAAATGCCTCTGAGAGGTCATGTTCAGGTTGGCTACCCGACTCATGGCCCGTCAGGTGTCTTTCAGTTACTCAAGCAGTTGCCATGGTGTTAGACTACCTCTCCCCAAACTAGGGAGAATGTTGAAAATAGGACGTGGTCCTATCTTTTCAGTAGAAAAGTTTATAAAACTTAGAAGCACCACCTGGTGTGGTGCACACGCTTGTAATCCCAGTACTTGGGAGGCTGAGACAGGAGGATCTGGGGTCTACAGCCAGCCTCAGCAGTTTGGGGAGGTCATCTGCAATGTAGTAAGACCTTGTTTCAATAAATTTTTTTTTAAAAACGGCTGGGGGTGTAGCTTAGAAGGAAGGAAGGGAGGGAGGGAGGGAAGGTGGGAAGGCAGGCAGGCAGGCAAACTTAGAAGCATTATAAGAAACCAGGGGAAGGGGAGCCAGGCGTGGTGGCGCACGCTTGTAATCCCCGCGCTTGGGAGGCGGAGACAGGAGGATCACGCAGGTTCGAAGCCAGCCGTGCTGGCTTAAGAGACCCTGTTTCCAAATAAAAAAGTATAAAAATAGCCGGGCGTGGTGGCGCACGCATGTAATCCCCGCACTTGGGAGGCAGAGACAGGAGGATCGCGCAGGTTCGAAGCCAGCCGCGCGCGCTGGCTTAGGAGACCCTGTTTCCAAATAAAAATGTAAAAATAGGTCTGGGAGTGTAGCCCAGAGGTAGAAGGGCTTCCAGGAACCCCAGTACCACAAAAAAAAAAAGTATAAAAATAGGTCTATGAGTGTAGCCCAGAGGTAGAAGGGCTTCCAGGAACCCCAGTACCACAAAAAAAAAAAAAGTATAAAAATAGGTCTATGAGTGTAGCCCAGAGGTAGAAGGGCTTCCAGGAACCCCAGTACCACCAAAAAAAGAAAGAAAGAAAGAAAGAAAGAAAGAAAGAAAGAAAGAAAGAAAGAAAGAAAGAAAGAAACGAGGGGAGAAAAGTGGTAACCTAAAGCTAGGAGAATGAACTGTCTGCTGTATAAGGACTAAGGCAGGGAGAGCACGGTTAAGCAGCTATAAATTACGGAGGGATGGTGTTATCTCTTTAGGAGGGCAAAATGTCAAAAATTTCAGATTCATTAGTTCTGTAATAATGTTACATTTAGTCAGGGTTTCCTATCCCAAGCCTCTGCTCTCTGGATTCCCATCAATTCCTTCCCTCTTAAAGATTTGAAAAGGTATGTTTGTGCTTATTTTTAGCATCTTCCCCAGTCACCGTGGTTTTATTCCTAGATTGACTTGTTACAGTTTGTTCTGTGCTGCCAGCATTCTATCAAGCTGGCTTTCGATAGCTGCCTCTCCCTTCTTCTCTCTCTCTAAAGATATCAACTTCAAGATTTCATCTGAGTGTTTCTATCCATCAAGCATCACTGTCAATCCTGAGTTTGTGGCCTTCCTAATTAACGACATTTGGGGGGTATTGTCTTTCTAGAGTGTTCTGCTCAATCCTGAGTTTGTGGCCTTCCTAATTAACGACATGTGGGCGGGTATTGTCTCTTTCTAGAGTGTTCTGCCATTCTACGTAGCTACGAAACTGTCTAAAATCCGAAAGCCAACCCTGGACAAGCCCTCTACGGAGACATTTGTGAAGTCTGCGATTAAAACCGTGGGCTTGCAGTCCCGGACCACCGGATATCCAATTCATTCTCTTATGGTATGTAGAGTTTTTACGCCCCAAGTCAACATTTTCTTATTTGAAGTTTTTCTTTCCTATTAAGTTACAAAATAGCATATGATATACATATTGTCTAAACATACAAGGCACTGGTGCTTCATTTTAAACTACACCCAAGAACTTTAAAATCTGCCTGTAATTAAATCATAGTAGAATGAAACACAAGATCACATAATTCAATTTAGTCCCGTTTGTCAGCTTAATTACAGATTTCCCTCGTTTCTTTTCCTAGGGCTCCATAAACTCCATCCTGCCCTCTTGGATGTATTTTAAAATAACCACGGGTTTGAACAAGTCTTTGCGGGCTCGCTATCTCAAGAAAAACAAGAAGAACTAAGCGCTGGTAATGCACTGAGGAACTTAGCCAGATTGCCTCGGCCTCTGCGTGTCTCTGAGGCACCCCGCCAGTCCCCGGAATCTGCGGCCTATCCTTTACTTAGTTACTAACCTGGCTGACTGACATAACTGGGAGGGAAACAGAAGCTGCTTTTAGAATTTCCCGACATATATTCTGGACACTGCCAGGAGTAATTTTGCGGTTTAATATCAATGCTCCTATCAAATGGATCTAGAACTAATATCACCAAGAACAACTTAATAGGAAGGACACGACTTAGCAGGTCTCAGGTGATAGAGTCGGACATCAAACACATCAGTTTCCTCTGGTCAAATGTCAGTGGTCATTATTCCTATATTTCCTCTGAAGCATTCCATAAAGTGTAAGAGCTAACTACTCTCTTTTTTAACTTGACAGGAATGGGGATTCATTAGTTCACTTATAGATAGACAAGTGCAACTTACATACAACTCTGTAAGGTTTTCTAAATGGATGCACCAGTTTGTACTGTTATATGAAACTATGTTTTCTTCAAAATAGCTAATGGTGTAAAAATAATTGTGAAATAATGGAGTTATTTCTGACATATGCAGCCCACTAAACTATGCTTTCTTGTAACATGTTATTTCTTCTTGTAATACATTATTTCTTCATTAAAATATGCTTTCTTGTAACACATTCTTCTTTCTTGTAACATATTATTTCTTCTCACTGAAATCTCTATGATATGGTTGAATTATAAAGGTAAATGGGCCAAAACATGTACCAGGACTGGTAGCTTCCTCTGTCTGGACCACTGAAACTCTGACTCAGGGAAGTGGCCTGCGTGGGCCCAGCCCTTCATTTCCGCACTGCAACCAATGTTGCTCATGTGCGACAACAGACTCCTTCAATAGTGATGGTTGTCATGGAAATGGCATCGTACTTAAGTGGTACCCTACAGGTACTGGTATAATTGGTTTTAATAAAAGATGATGTAACCATGGTGTTGAGTGAACGTTTATTTTTTGGATCCTTGAAACTAAGGCAATAAATAGTTACAACTGGCTTAAAACAAGACTGATATCTATCCTACTTCATAGTCTTGATAGGAATGTCACCAAGGAAGAATTTAATTCTGTCAAATAGGCAGCACAGAAGACAGGCCTTTACCTAGGTTGTGGCGTGTAGATTTACACACCAGTGCCAGGTGTGGTGGTGCATGCCTGGAGTCCCAGGAGGGGTTTATAGGGAGGCTGAGGCACGGGGATTGCAGGTTTGAGGCCAGCCTCAGCAACTTAGCAGAAACCGGAGCAACTTAGCAAGACTGTTTCAAATTTTAAAAATAAAAGGTCTGGAAGGGGATCTCAGAAGTAGAATGCCCTAATATGGAAAGAGCAAAAAGAACTGAGCACTGGTAGATTTGTTTAAAAAAAAAATTGTGAAGCTGGGCATGGTAGCGCACCTTGTAATCCCAGCATTTGGGAGGCTGAGACAGGAGCACTGCAGTTCAAAGACAGCCTCAGCTACTTAGTAAGGCCCTTTGCAACTTGGTGAGGCCCTATTTCAGAATAAAGAATAAAAAAAATATAGGGCTGGAAGTGTAGCTCAGAAGCAGAATGCCCCTGGGTTCCATCCACAGTACTGAAAAAAAAAAAACAAAAAACAACTAATTGTGGTGTTTAAGTGTTTCTAGCTGTTAATTTTTCCAGCTACAATACACTGAAAAGATAGAGAAAAAAATTACATCTGCTATCAGAATCATTTTTTGTAAAAGAAAAGGTATTTTAGCACCCCAAAATAGGGAATATATAAATCTGAAAACAAGTCATTTAAATTGAATAAATTTAGCTTTATAAAACCCATCACATGCCCTCCCCCCCCCACCTTTTTTTGTGGTACTGGGGGAACCTAAGGGCATTGTTCCTCGAGCTACACCCCCAGCCCTAATTTGTTTTTTTTTTTTATTCTTTATTTTGAAACAGGGTCTCACTGAGATGCGAAGTGTCTCGCTAAATAGCTGAGGCTGTCCTCAAACTGCAATCCTCCGGTTTCTGCCTCTTGAATGCTGGGATTACAAGCGTGAGCCACCGCACCCAGCCTCCCTCTCTCCTTTTGTTGTAGAAACAGTGACGTCACCATGACCTGGACAGCCCTCTTCATGTTTGTTTTGATGAAGAGGTAGAAGATGGATATCTATGGGTAGATAGGGAAGGAATTGGTTATAAAATAAATTTTCTGTTATCCTACTTAGTAAATAGTTGTGATTCTGGCTAGAAAATCCCTCATCAATTTCAAAGCCTCATTGTTGTGGGTTCTGTTTTGTTTTTTGCAGGTCTGGGGATGGAACCCGGGGGCATTCGACCTCCGAGCTACACCCCCTGCCCTATTATTTATTCTTTATTTTGAAACTGGGTCTCACTTAGCTGCAGGGGGCCTCAGTAAGTTGAGGCTGTCCGCGAACCACGATCCTCCAGTCTCGGCCTCCTGAATGCTGGGATTACAAGCGTGCGCCACCACGCCCGGCTAGTGTTGTGGTTTTGATTGCTTCGGCTTGACAAGTATTCACTTGTGTTTGACATTCAGGGATGAAGATGAAAACATGAAAATAAAATTTTCAAGGCACATGAAAAGAAAAATTATACTAAAGGAATAAACAATATATATATATATATATATATATATATATATATATATATTCTAAACCATTAAAATAGTGACATATTTTTGAAAGTTAAGCTTTGTGTTCCTTTTATTTATTTATTTATTTATTTGCCGTTCTTGGGGTGGGGACCCAGGGGCATTCTACCTCCGAGCTACCCCCCTAGCCCTATTTGTTATTCTTTATTTTGAAACGTTCTCACTGAGTTGCAAAGGGCCTCACAAGTGTGCAACACCATGCCCAGCTTTATGTTGCCTTTTAAAGTGAAGCTTTATGTTGACTTTATGTTCTGATATGTGTTAGATAAGATTTGAGTCTGAAAATAATAGAAGAGAGCCAGGCGTGGTGGCGCACGCTTGTAATCCCAATACTTGGGTTCGCAGCCATCCTCAGCAACTTAGTGAGGTTGCCAGCAACTTAGTGAGGCCCTGTTCCAAAATAAAGAATAAAAAGTAGGGCTGAGGATGTAGCTTGGCGGTAGAATGCCCTGGGTTCAATCTCCAGTACTGCAACAACAAAAAAAGTAGAAGATAGCATTTATTATATATATTAGGGTTAACTTACAAGATAGAAAGTTATATTTTAATTTATTCTTATTGTCCTAGGCTTGGGGAGCACTAGACAAAGTATCTTAACACATAATCATTTGCCCTTGGTCTAGTTTGCACTTGGAAGAAATAACTGCTGGGTGGTGTTGGTCTCCCATTTCCTTAGATGCTCCTGCCTTTGACTTTCTGAAACTAGCTGATCCCACTTAACATAATATTCTCTAGTCCCATCCATTTTTCTGCAAGTGACATAATTTTGTGTGTGTGTGTGGTACTGGGGTTCCTGGAAACCCTTCTACCTCTAGGCTACACTCCCAGAACTATTTTATATTTTTATTTGGAAACAGGGTCTCTTAAGCCATCGAGGCTGACTTCGAACCTGCGCGATCCTCCTGTCTCCGCCTCCCAAGCGTGGGGGATTACAAGCATGCGCCACCACGCCCGGCCATAATTTTGTTTTTTATGACTGAGTAAAATTCTTTTTTTTAATTCAATTTTTATTTTTTATAAGTGGAACATATTGAGAGTGGTGTACATTTCCATTGTGCTTCATGCCCTTCCCCTCCCCCCCAATAGAGAGTGTCCAGGTTAACCATGTTGTATTTATGCTATTATACACCTTCGTATGCAGCTCCTCCATTGAACAACCTCAGCTTTCTTCTTCTCCTATCCTTCCGTTCAAGCTTTGCTGAGATTTCCCCTCCATCATCTGGAGTCCTGACTGAGTAAAATTCTGTTTTGTGATTTGTGCCACTATAAGCAGGGATATGCATGTATCACCATAGTAGACTGGCTTGAATTCTTTTGGAAAGACATGAGCAGCAAAGCTGGATCCTACGATAGTTCATTCCTACTCTTCTGAGGAACTCTTCTGATCCCCATAGAGGTTAGGTCGCTTGTTTTTAAATTCGGTGTTTAGCTTATGTAACTTTATATGATTCCAGTGTTTTGAATTCTTAGGAGATCTATTGTTTGTATGTCTGTTAGCTCTCATTCAAAGTAGTCCAGTTTTTCTTTTTCTTTTTTTTTTTTTTTTCATTTTTTGAGACTTTTATGCTGAAGTCCTGTCTGGTTTCTTTCAGCCTGGGAGAGCACCCTGAAGGCGCCATTGGGGTGTTCTTGTGCAGCGATAACCAGGGGCTTCTTTCCTGAGCCTGGGGCCTCTGTCAGCCTGGCACCACTTTAACCCCCTTTGAGGCATGTAACAAAGCAGAAGTCTCAGGCTTAGTCCTCGTTACCATCTAGTAATTTCAGTAATTAGTCTCCTCTCCCCTGTACTGGGTTTTGGCATTATCCTCAAGGGACAGCTCCTAATTTCCTCTTCCTTACTACTTCTGCTGCTAGCTCTGATTTCTGGTTGTTGTTTTTTTTTTTATTAATATTTTCCCCCTTTGGTTTAATTTGCTCTCTTGCCTTTAGAGATTTTACTTATTTCTTATCAATCCAGCCTTGTATTAAAATGCTTAGGGTGTTAACAAATTCATTATGCAGGAGTTTGGGTTCTGGGCTAATTATTTTACTAGGTAGGGATTCAGTGTGAAGCAAGCAAACATAATAGAACAACAAAGGGCAAATTGTAAATTTCTACTGAGAACAGAGGAGAAAAAGAAACAACGTCTCACTAGCATTGATAGGGACACAGAGTCCATGCTGTCTTGTTCTAATTTTGCTTGAATCTAGTTATTATTTGACCATACTTTCTAGAAACCTCTACTAAATTTCCTTCCCCTATATTCCCCCTTCTACCTTCCCTTCCTCCTCCTCTCCCTTCTTTCATCCCTCCCAGTTTAGATAGCCGATTAGTCAGCTTTCTGTTATTGTAACAAAATATGTGACATCAGTTGACTTAAAAAGAAGAAGGGTTGATTTTGACTTACAGTTTTGAAGGTTTCGTTCCGTGGTTGGTTGGACCCTTTGCTTTGAGCCGGTGGCGACTAGCAAGCACAGCATGGTAGAAGCGTCCTGCTGTGGAAGCTGCTCACTTCATTGCCAAAGAAGCAAAAAGAGAAGGCGGAAGGCCAGGGCGCCATATCCCTTTCAAGGGCACATCGCCACTTGACTGGTCCCAACCCAGCTCTACCTCCTAAAGGTTCCACCACAGGCTGGAGACCAGGCCTTTAACATATGGGACTTGGGGAGATACTTATCCTAACCATATGCTATTGGCTTTTTCCCCCAAATTAATAAACTATCCTTTAGAGAAGTTTTCAGTTTATAGGAAAGTTGGGTAGGAAATACAAGGTTCTCATCTGTCCCTTTTCTCCAGCCCCCACCATTTTCTCTGCTATGAGCATCTTAACATCTTGCATTGGTACCATAGTATGTTTTAGCTAATGAACTAATGTTGTTCCATTGTCTTTAACTAAAGCACATAGTTTACATTAGGCTTCATCCTTCTTGATGGATCTTAACAAACTCATGTCATGAATCTTCCATTCTCATAACATACACACTAGCTCTCTGTCCTGAAAATCCCCTGTGCTCCAACAGCTGATTCCTCCCTTATTCCACCTCCATCTTCTGGCAGCCACTGGTCCCTTTACTGTCTCTACAGTGTTGCCTTCTCAGAATGTCTTACAGGTGGAATCCTGTGGCTTGTGTCCTTTCCCAGCTGGGTCCATTCCCTTTAGCAGTATTCACGTAGAGTCCATCCATACGTGTCTTTTTCAGGCCTGATAGCCCATTGTTTTTTAATCACTGAAATTATCCCATTGTACAGATATACCACAGTTTATCCATTTACCCATTGAAGGACATCTTGGCTACTTCTAGTTTCGACTATTATGAACAATATTATTATAAATACTTGAGTGCAGGGGTGTTTTGTGGAGGGGGAATGTCAACTCGTGTGTTCTCTCTCTCTCTCTCTCACCTAGGGGCAATCTACCTCTCAGTTACACCCCCAGCTCTATTTTATTTTTTAATTTTGAAACAAGGTCTCACTAAATTGCTGAGGCTGGCCTTGAACCTTCAATCCTCCTGTCTTATCCTTCCAAGCGCTGAGATTATAGGCATGCTCTACCACACCCACCTTTTAGCCTGTTTTCTATTGACTGTCTTAAGTTCATTGATCCTGTCGCAATGCAGGGTACAATCTGCTGTTGAGTTCACCCAGTGGGCTCTGAATTTCAAGTTTTGTATTTTTTTTATGCCTGGAATGCTCATTTGATTCTTTTATGTAAGTTCCAGATATCTGTTGAAATTCTTTTTCACACATGTTCTTTTCATCTATTTTTATAAATATTCATAATCATTTAAAAGTCCTTGTCTGATTATTTCTACATTTGAATCATCTGTGGATCTGCATGTGTGTTTTTTCTCATGATCAATCACATTTTTTCTGCTTCCTTGCATGTATCATAATTTTTAAAAATTATATGACAGACTATATGCTTTTTTTTTTGAGGATCAGGGGATGGAACCCAGGGGTGTTCAACCTCTAAGCTACACCCCCTGCCCTGTTTTTTATTCTTTATTTTGAAATAGGGTCTCACTAAGTAGCTGAGGCTGTCTGCGAACTACGATCCTCCTGTCTCAGCCTCCCGAATTCTGGGATTACAAGCATGCGCCACCACGCCCGACTGAAGGTATGCTTTTAGATAAACATTAAGACTGAAATCAATGTTATTTTCCTCCAGAGAGAGTTTGCCTTTTCCTTGTCCCACAGGTTTAGCACTAATCACTTCAGTGTAGTTAAGAAGTGGTCAAGGGCTGGGACTCTTCTGTGATTAGATTCACAGTCCCTACAATTCCAGTTGTCTACAGAATGAGGCCTTTGATGTGTTTAATGTGGGCTCCTCTTTGTCAGAACTTTGTGCCCTAAATACATCAAGTCTATGAGACATTCTTTGTCTAGTTCCCCCCCGTCCCCCCCCAGCCCTCCGCCCCTTTGCTGCCCCACTGTGCAGCAAATGCCCCCTGGGGCAAACTGGCCCTGCATTTGGGGTTTTGCTAAATACCATTCCATCATGCCATCCCAGTCAGGGCTGCTGGGTTCTCTTCCCCCTGGTGGGGATTCACTGCCTTTAACAAGTCAAGCCCTTGGCTCTCACACTTAAAAAATGTCCCCAGAAAAGAACATGGCCAGCTCACTAAGACAAGAAAAAGTTAAGAGAAAGTTTTTCCTTCTCTACAATATTAGCTAAACTAGTCCTGTTGCTTACACAGATCTCCAATGTCTTTTCTTCCTCTTCTTTTTCTCCTCTTCCTCCTCCTCCTCCCCCTCTCCTCCTCCTCCTCCTCCTCCTCCTTCCCTCTCCTTCTCTCTCTCCTTCCTCTTCCTCTTCTTCTTCTCCTTCTCCTTCTCCTTCTCCTTCTCCTCCTCCTCCTCCTCCTCCTCCTTCTTCTTTTCTCTCTCTCTCTCTCTCTCTCTCTCTCTCTCTCTCTCTCTCTCCCTTCTCTCTCACTCTCCTCTCACTCTCCCTCTTTCCCTCCCACTCTCCCTCTCCCTCCCTGTATTTTTTACTGGGGGTTGAACCAGGAGGCATTCTGCCTCTGAGCTACACGCCGGCTTCAATTATTTTTTATATAACTTTTGAGTAAACATTTTTTAGTTGTGTGGATAGTGAAGAACATGAGGCAGAAAGTGATTGGAAAATTGAGATAGCAGGGTGACAGTGTCGTCTGCCCTGGTCTCTTCCACTCCGTCCTGTCTGTACGATCACATTTCTCAACTGCTAGGTGGGCCTCGTCCTTTACCTTTAGTTTGGGCAAAAGGAATCTGAGTTTGTTGAACTGTTAATGTTTGTATGTGTTTAAATGTGCACTGTAGTCGGCATGGTGTTGCATGCTTGTAATCTAGTACTTGAGAAGCTGAGACAAGAGGATAGCAGGTTCAAAGCCAGCCTCAGCAATTTAGTGAGGTCCTCCACAACTTTGTGAGACCCTGTTTCCAAGTGAGAAGTAAAATAGGGCTAGGGGTTTAACTTTTGAGGTAGAATGCCTCTGGGTTCAATCCACAGTACCAACAAACAAACAACAACAACAAAAAAAAACTTGTGTTGGAGGTGGGGTGTGGTGGCGTACACTTGTAATCCCAGGACTTGGGAAGCTGAGACAGGAGGATCCGGGTTAGGCCTTCTGCAACTTAGTGAGATCATATTTCAAAATACGGAATAAAAATCGGGCTGAGGGTGTAACTCGGAGGTAGAATGCCCCTGGGTTCAATCCCCAGCACCAGAGAAACAAAAAACAACAGAAAAAAAAAAAAAAACATATGCTGGAGAATGTTTGTTTTTGAAACAGTGTCTTGCTAGGTGGTCGAGAGTCTTGCTAAGTTGCTGGGTCTGGCCTCCTCCTGTCTCAGCCTCCCAAGTCCTGAGATTACAGGCATGCACCACTATGCCCGTCTTCCAGTGTCTTCACAGAAGAGAAATTTACAATTTACTTCTTGTTTATTTTTGAAGCTAAAATAGAGTAATGACTTGCTGCTGCCATGTCCCACAAGCAAAAGCTTCACTAACTTTTCAGTTATAAATCCTATATTTGGTTCTTTTAAAAAATATATCTTGCCCTTTTCTTTACGGTTTTGAACTATATACTCGTGTTTTAATTCATTCCTAATTCATCCCCACCTCTCCTTTTTTTTTGAGACAGGATCTCACCAAGTTGCCCAGGCTGGCTTTGAACTTGCCATCCTCCTGCCTTGCTTTCAAGAGTAGCTGGGATTGCAGTGGAATTATAGGCATGCACCACCTCTCAGGCCATTCTATTTATTTAAACATATCAAACATACTTGTATGCTGTATCTGGTAGTTCCAGTAGAATAATAATTTTATAGATCTTTTTCCATTGTTTCTGCTAACTCTTACTAATGGTGCTTTATTTCCCGTGTTTTTTTTTATTTGTGTGGTGTGAGTTTATGTGCACTAGAATTACAGTTGCCCCTTGGCTTGCATTTAGCACAGTACCTTACCGCACATCAGAGCTCAGCTACGCAGGCCCCTGTGGGGCACTGGCTGTTGACCCTGTTGACCAGGTACTGACTGGGAGCTGCAGTAGTTGCTACCACCAACCAGCCTATGAGAAAGTACCTTCGCCTCTATTGCCAGCCCTGGAAGACGAAAATTCAGAGTATGATTTGTGTTCTATGCATATTGTTTCCATATCATCACAAATCTGAAACATTGTTAAGTTATAGACCACCTGTAAATGCTAATTATTTAAGGCCTTATTAGGTGCAAATTCCTCATGGGAGAGTCTGTGTTTGCATCAAATGTGGGGGCCCTGCCCATTTTGATCCGCTTTAAGTTGATACTTTTAGCTTGTACCGTTGTTGGGATTTTGTTTGTGGAGTTGTTTTTATTTGGGGGGGGGGAGGAAGGAGGAAGGATTATGTGTGTTAGTTCAACCCCTACATTTATGTGAAGTTAGATGAGTGGCCATGAATTCTCTGGGGAGTCTTTCCCCTTGCATCCGGAGTGAAGGCCGAGAGAGGAGTGTCCTTGGTGTTTGCCTCTCTAGGTTTTCCCTTTCCTCTTCTCTCCTTCCCTTCTTTCTTGCCAGGGTAGTTGTCCTTTCTCTGAGCATGTGGCCCTTTCTGGGTGGCAGAAGGCCTCCTCGTGGCCCCTGCCCCCATCCTGTCCCAACCCACCTGCCCTTCCTCCCGGGATAGCCAAGCAGTTAGGTCGCCAGGGGCACTGCAACCCCAGCTCTCTTGCCTCTCTGGACTCCCATTCCCACATTGCTCCTGGTTCCAAAGGAATGATCTTTTGTGCAGGCTTTTTTGTTTATTTAACAGGATATTTGGTATTTTATCTTTCCTCTGCAGGTGCTTTGCAGCAGACAGCCTTCAGGATGTCCAACCTGTGTCATCTTAGGGGTAGAACACTGCACACTTCAGTCCACCAGGTTGAATTCCCTGCCCGATGTACTGGTGATGAATTCATCACCACCAAGCCACTGAGGGGACAAGGGTACAGGACCGGGAGAATGCTTCCGACTCATGCCTTATCAAGGGGATTTCTGCTCAGAGTGGTACTAGAAATCTGAGATATACAAAGCCGTCTTTTTAAGTGCCCAGTTTATCCAGAATATTATTCGATGCATAGGAATCGTTAGGACTCATTGTATTTCTTATTCATGCACTCATCCTGGCGCAGATGGTGGCTACATTCAAGGCTGGACACACCAATGGCTGAGACCGCCTCGTACCACTCAACTATGGGGCAGCTGTAAACACAACATCGGGGGAAAACACGATTTAACAGCCAGGCTTTCTTGGCTCTCTGAGGGTAAAAGGCAGGATGGGCATCATGTTAGTTCCCTTGCTTCTTTCCATAATGCATTTGCTTCCAGACAGTGGATAGTTTACCCCTCAGGCACAGGGGAACCGGCCCGCTAGTCATTAAGTTAATCGTTTCAGGTACTTGTATTACTTATTCAGTAACAAGCTTTTATTGACTGTTTGCTGACAAGCATCCTAACCACTCAAGGGCTGCAGGTACACGCCTAAAATGAGCGGACTTGACAGCGATTTCAAGGCAGCAGCATCCGTGAGATGGGAAGGTGGTGATGGGAGAATGAGTATCAGGCGCTTCGTACCGTATGTTAATCAGCACTTAATGCTTGGTGGGCCTCCCAAGGCCTGCGTGATTGGCTCCTTTCTCCTCACCTCCCAACACTTACCCTCATTCTATCCCCACAGGAATCTTCTTTCAGTTTCTCACTTACTGTGGTAGATTGATTGAAAAATGACTCCAATATTCTTCTCTGCCCAGCTACTGACAAATAGCCTGCCATGTGGCTTTCAAAACGAAGTCCTCTCCCCGTTCCTTGAACCCCGGCTCAGAACAATACTTGAAATGAGAGTGGCTTTGTTCTGCCTTGTCTCCAGCGTCTAGCACAGTCCTGGCTATAGTCACTTCCAGTACTTACTGGTTTAATGAGTAAATTAATGAATGCCCGAGCCAATCTTCACATCGTCCAACAGATAAGGAGAACGGAGGCTCAGAAGGCCTGGAGTTGCCCACACAGCGCTAGTGAGGCTGAGATTTGGAGCGAGGTGCGTCCTACCTTGGGGAATACAGACACTCGAGATGCAGCCCTGAACTCAGTGGTTCTGAGGAGGAATCTGCTACACCCTCGAGATAAAGCCATCAGGAATGATTTGTGGGCTGGGATGTGGCTCAGTGGGGCTTACCTAGCATGCCCAAGACCCTGGGTTTGATCCTCAGTACTGTGAATATATAGAGAGCCAAGAGTCTGCTGCGTTACACTGCTACCAAGTCTACTTTTGAAGTCACTGAAGGATTCCAGCTATGAGGCCCCAGGAAATGGCTCCATATCCCATGTCAGGAATAGTCCTGTCCTCCAATTTACATTGTACCACATATTTTTGAGAAGTATCATAGTGGCTCAGAAGTAGCGTGATGACTCAGCCTTCTCCTGTAAAATAGAATTAAGAGTAGTGATGTCTATGACACCAGATTATTTAGAAATTTACATATAATTAGGGTAGCACTTGACCCATAACAAACTCAAAAATGTTAGCTACTATTAGTGTTTGCTCTTACTTAGAATGTATAAATAATAAGAATGTGTGAATGCTGTCTTTTTTTTTTTCTTTTTTGGTATTGAACTCGGTAGCATTCTACCTTCGAGCTACACCCCCAGCCCTATTTTATTTTGAAACAGGGTCTCACTAAGTTGCTGAGGGCCTCACTAAATTTCTGCCGCTATCGAACCTGCAATCCTCCTGTCTCTGCCTCCCAAGTACTGGGATTACAAGCATGCACCACCATGTCTGGCATGTTCCCTGGGTTTTTTCTACTGCTATCCACAGCTTCACATCCAAAGATAGTGTGGTAATTATCTTCCTCGGTTTGCCTTGTGGCTCATTGATAGGAGATTGTGTCACCTGCATCATGTGTAGTCGTGCTGGGTATTGCCTGTGAGGAGTTCCTGTCATGTCTGGGAAGCAACCTTGACCCCTCAAGGTTGTTTAAAGTTGTCAGAGAACTGAAATCCTCATAGAAAACTTGCTACAGAATTTCCAGGCTCCCTCTTGCTTTCATCCCCAAAGCTGGGAACTGCTAAATCTGGGGATTTCTCTGTGCAACATCTTCACTGAGCGCTATTAGCAAGATGGGCCATTGTTTTCTTTGGATTGGGTAAACTCAGGAATACAGCAGCGGGTGCTCTGCAAGCCGCATATGATGCAAACAGGGAATGTTTGACAAAACTCTGGTATGAAAATCAGCAACTGAAGACAGGTTGCAGTGTGGAGCTCACTCATTACCCTCATTTTTTCTTTCTTCCTTTTTTCTTTCCTCTTCCTTCTTTCTTTCTCTTCTTTTTTCCTTCCTTCCTTCCTTCTTTCCTTCCTTCCTTTTGTGTGGTATGGAACCCAGAGGTGTTCTATGTCTGAGCTACACCCCCAGCTCTATTTTTTATTTTAAAACATTTAACTCATTTTAAATTTTAAAATAAGTTACTGGGTTTGGCCTCAAACTTGTGATCCTTCTGTCTCCGCCTCCCAAATGTCTAGATTACAAGTGTGAACCACCACACCTGGTTACTCAGAACCCTTTTAAGAGCTACCCGCCTGTGAAGGATCCACCAGCTTTGCCCTCCAAGGGATGAGATCACTGTTAAGTGGAGTGTGTCCACCCACAGAAGACAGGCCACCGGGAAAGACACAGAGCACTCCACAGCCCCCTGCAACAAGCATTATGAACAATACAGGTTTCCAGGTGCTGCCCCAGACCTACTAACTGGAATCGCGATGGGCGCCGGGAATGAGCATTTTAGCCGCATCTTCTAGTGATCCTGATTCAGATGATTTCCCAACCAGCCAAGAAATGCTGGCTTCTAAGTAGAAGCAATCAACTAGCAGAATCTTTAGGTGGGCTGTCTCGGTGAGGGAGCAGCACAAGAGGGAGGGGCTGGGAGAGTAAGGGCCCAAACCAGAGGCAAATCAAGGACTTGCAGCAGCACCTCGGTCCAGCCTCAGACACCACACGCACAGTCGCCATCAGAACTGCAGGACACAAGCAATATGGCAGGGTGGACGGGGCAAAAAGAAACTCAAGAATCCTCGTTCACAATTCCCTACAAGGGGAAAAGGAGACCTCTAAGAAAATGGGCAGAGATGCAGGGAGCCGCTGCTGCCCATCTCCAGGTTGAGGAGGACACCAAGAAGGAGGAGTCAGGAGCAGCGCCCATGGCCAGGGGTAAGACCCGGGCTCACTGGCAACCATGTGGCCATGGTTGGCAGAGAAGGTGGCTGCGTGCTGTGGCAGGGAACTCACCGTGGTGGTTGGGGCAGTGCCCTGGGCGGGCATCCAACACAGCTGGCCTCTACTGTAGAGCCAGCTGGGAGCATGAATTAGAGCCTGGGTGTGCTGTTCACAAATTGCCACAAATGGGGGGGGGGCTTCAAATAATACAAATTTATTGTTTGGAGGACAGAAGTCCCAAGTCAAGGTATCAGGGGAGTGCTTCTTCTGAAGGACCCCCGGAACACTCCTCTCTCGTCCTTGTCAGCCTCCGTCTTCATATGGCTTTCTCTGCCGCTTGCACGTGTCTCTCGGTTCTTCTGTCCCTGAGTTTGCCACCCTAATCCAGCATGACATCCTTAACTAGATTCTATCTGCAAAGACCCCATTTTGAAATGAGGTCACGCCCACAGGTTTCGAGTGAACATGAATGTAGGGTGTTTAGTACTCACCTGGTACAGAGGGGCATGCAGGGGCCAGGAAGAAAAGCCGGCCCCAGCCAGCCTGGCAGGCAGACGGGTGTAAATAAGTCATCTGGAAACGTCGCTTGGTCCCGGCTGTGAGGCGCACCAGAGCCTGTAGGCTGGGGCAGAGGGAGACGAGGGACACAGCAGGAGCTGGTGTTGGCAGTCTGAGCCACCAGCTTGTGATTTATTCACATCAGACATGCTGGAGTTCTGGCTCTTACATACCATTTCCAGTTGGTAAGAGCTTGCTCCTGCATGTGGACAACTTTAAAGATAGGTAGCTCAGATGACACTTGGTTCATGATGAGAAGCCGCCATGGCCACTCAATACCCCATTGTTAAGCATTCAGTCTCTACAAGGCCAAGTAGCAAGCAGGAAGCTGTTTGTTTAAAAAATTATCCTGGCAAGAGGTCAAAGATTCTCCTATGAGTGCTTGGCAGAGGCTTCATAGAGTGTCCCTACCTGCCAGAGAGACGATCTAGTGCCTTCAGATCTCCTGGATCATAAGGTCCAAGTGGTAGGGTGACTTATACTGCTGCCTCAACTTGCTGCAAAGCTCTCTCTTGATCTGATTCACCCTCAGTATTGGCAGCTTTATGGGTGACGTTATAGAGTTGCATATCAAATGTATGCCTCATCTCCCAAACCCCCAATCCTAGCAAGTACAATGTGCTGTGTGTGTGGGTGTGTGTGTGTGTGTGTGTGTGTGTGTGTGTGTGTGTGTTAGGTTAATGGAAGCACAGCAATTTGGAGCAAATATCTCAACATGTCCTACACTATCAAACGCCCAGAAACTCCTTTGAAGGTGTAGACCCCTAAATTGTTGTGGGGTTTGTCTCCCACCTCTAGTTCATACATCTAACCAAAATACCTGAAATGCTTTCTACCTTCTCATATCCATCAGCATACTGTCACAATTATAGTTATGTTTTTCAGGATGATCTGTGGACTATTAGTAACACGTACAGCAGAACTAAGGCACCCTGAGGCATGACCAGAAGAGCACACTGTTGGCCCTGCCAAGTACAGAAGGGTTCTTATAACCTGCAGAGAGCCATGCTAACTGGCTTGATGAAGATAGGTATATTTGGGAGAGCAACTGCATTGGACTTTTACCTTGATTAATTTACAGGAGCCCACAATGAGCTCCCAGATCTTTCTGACTTCTGCACTCATCACCAGTGAATTAAATGGGAATGTAAAGCTGGTCATGGTGGCACATGCCTGTAATCCCAGGATCTGGGAGGCTGCGACAGGACGATTGCAGGTTCGAGGCCAGCCTCAGCAACTTAGCAAAGCCCTTAGCAACTTAGTAAGACCCTGTATCAAAATAAAAAATAAAATAGGGTTGGGGATGTAGCTTGGAGGTAGAATGGCCCTGGGCTCAATCCCTAGTAACACACACACACACACACACACACACACACACACACATACACACACACGGAATGCAAGAGGCATCATCATCCTAATCTTTCAAGTCTTTACCATTTAGTAGGGAGGGGAAGTTCCAGGAGTTTCCATGTAGCCTTTTCTACCAAATGGACCTCACTATATGGGTCAGAGAGTCAATATAGGGCTTCTGCAAGGTGTTAACTATGTCTAAACCAATTACCCATTCCAGAGCTGTGGAAATAACCACTGAGTGCAGGTTCGAGGAAGTAGCCTCCTTTCTGAGCCAGGGTCCAGGAAGCACTATAAGGTCTGGGTATTTAAGTTCCTCAATATGCAATCATTCTTATAAATGGCTGTTTACTTGGATGAAGGCTTGGGGGAAAAATTATAGTACAGACTTGTATCCATGGTGCAGGGTCCTTCCTCAAGCATATCTCACTTCATCTTCAACAAAGAAATTTGTGGTGTGAATCAGGTCTGGAAACTAGTGACAGACCATCACCCACCATGGAAACTCAGGTCAGATTTTGGCTACTAAACCTAGAGCGTATTTTTCCTGTTAGATAGCTCAAATAGTTCTCTAGTAGGTCGCCAGTCTATTTTATGCCTAGAGTTAGTATGGCCACTTCTAAAGATCCCTACAGGCCAAACTATTCTGATTTTTGATGTTTTTTTTTTCCTGGTATTGGAGATAAAGAACCCAGGGGCATTCTACCTCTGAGCTACACCCCAGCCCTCTTTTTTAATTCTTTCTTTTCTCTTTCCTTCCTTCCTTTCCTTCTTTCTCACTCCCAGACCTATTTTATACTTTTTATTTTTGGAAATAGGGTCTCTTAAGCCAGCGTGGCTGGCTTCGAACCTGAGGGATCCTCCTGTCTCTGCCTCCCAAGTGTGGGGATTACAAGCCTGCACCACCACGTCCGGCCTTTTATTCTTTATTTTGAAACTGGGTCTCATTACGTTGTGAATGGCCTCACTAAGTAGCTGTGGCTGTCCTTGAACTGTGATCCTCCTGTCTCAGCCTCCCAAGCGCGGGGATTACAAGCGTGCACCACCATGCCCGGCTGGTGTGCAAACTATTTTATCCCATATCATAGTATGTAACTTCCCACCTAGAACATCAACACCTGAATCTAATTAGTGGTAGTTGGGGGGATAAGGCAATGAGTTGGGTTCTATGGAGAATGAGCCCCCCTTTTCAACTCATCAGCCCCAGGTGAAGAATTCAGAGTATTTTCAAGCAGGAGATGACTAGTCTCTGACCCAGGAGCACAAGCTGCTCTCATGCCAACACAGGCTAAGGGTGACCTGGGTGTTCGAAATGGTCCATCATCTGTGCCCAAACAGAGGCCTTATTTGGAGTTTTAAGGTGTCATTCCTTCCGAACGGATGCTTTAGCTTTCACAGGAGAAACTCAGCAAGGCCACAAGTTTAACTAGCATTGTGATTGAGCCCACAGGGAGGTGTTACACACAGCTGGTCACTGTGGACTGAAGATCCCAGCTGAGAGGTGAACCCTGGAACTAGGAACGAGAGCACCCTCCTACTCCAGTGTTCCCCCGGCATCCTTTCTGATGAAGCTTACTGTTTGATGGGTCAAAAGACAAGGGAGGGATGTTCCAGCATTCTGAGCCAGACAATAAAGGGTGGGTTTGGAGCCGAGAAACAATGAATTAACCTGCAGCGCATCTTGTCTTCATTCCTGCTACCAGTCTCTATCGCCAACCCCTGTGAAAACACAAATACCACAAATAGAAATGAGGATGCCAAACGAGGATGCCAATCTTCCCAATACTACAAGTTTACATGTATCTAGGATGACCCAACCGTCTCTTTGCTCAGGAATGCCTGGCTTTAGCACTTAAAGTCCTGTTTTCTGGGACACTCCTCAGTCTAAAATAAAGTGGATAGATGTCTAACCCTAGAGATGTTTTCAAATTTTCTGCTCATCAGAATCACCTGGGGCACTGCTCTTAAAATGCTTATGACTCTGTTCCCTTTTTTAATGCAGTGATTTCAGATGCAAACAGGCCATGGATTGATTTTCGGGGAACATTCTCCAGGGAGGCTGGATAGGTGTTAATCACCACTTCTAAAGACTCCTCAATCCAGACTTTTTTGTTCCTGTTCTAAAACTATAATCACAACAAAGAAAGAAATGACATCCTCTGGGAGATATAGCCAAGGTTCCTGAGCCAGCAGACCTGGACAAATTACTAGCTGATGGGGAAAAAGAGATAAAAAATTACAGTCAAGACTTTCTTGCCTTTCAGTTCTAGAATAAATCACTTTTCCTTCAGTGTCACAAAGTATGGCAAAGAATAATGGATGCTGTGAAAATTGGACATGACAGTAGCAATAATATAAGGACAGTGATGGGGTACCCTGAGATTCCTGCAGGCAAGCACTACCTAGTATGAGGGTTATTTTGAAGAGCTGCACAGTTACCATGTTTTGGTAGGTCTTAGAGGGTAATTTGTACAAAATAGTTAATTCAGTGCTACCTTTACTGATTTCACACCGCAAGGTGCATGGGATAACGTGGCCACTTTACATTTCCTCTCATCCATTTCTCGGGAATGAGAAAAGGATGCTTACTCTTACCATTCCTGTGCAATATAGTAATTGAAATTTTAGCCAGAGAAATTAGGCAAGAGAAGAAAATAAAAGGGATATGAATAGAAAGAAGTCAAAATATCACTGTTTGCAGATGATATGATCCTCTACTTAGAAGATACAAAAAGCCCCATCTGAAGACTGCTAGAGCTAATAAATTCAGCAAAGTAGCAGGGCACAAAATCAACATACAAAAATCAATAGCTTTTCTATACACTAATAATGAATTCACTGGAAAACAATTCCATTCACAGTAGCTTCAAAAAATTAAATACCAGCCGGGCATGGTGGCACACGCTTGTAATCCCAGCATTTAGGAGGCTGAGAACAGAGGATTGAGGTATGCAGACAGCCTCGGCTACTTAGTGAGGCTGTCTGCAACTTAATGAGACCCTGTTTAAAAATAAAGAATAAAAAATAGGGCAGGGGTGTTTAGGAGGCTGAGACCGGAGGATTGAGGTTTGCAGACAGCCTCAGCTACTTAGTGAGGCCGTCTGCAACTTAACGAGACCCTGTTTCAAAATAAAGAATAAAAAATAGGGCTGGCAAGGGGTGTAGCTTGGAGTTTAAATGTCCCTGGGTTCCATCCCCAGACCAGCAAAAAAAAAAAATTAAATACCTAAAAATAAACCTAACCAAGGAAGCGAAAGAGCTCTACAATTAAAATTACAGAGTACTGAAGAAAAAATTGAAGGTGACACTAGAAGATGAAAAGACCTCCCATGTCCATGGATATGCAGAATTAATACTGTTAAAATGAACACAGCAACGCTGGCCGTGGTGGCACATAATTGTAATTCCAGTACTTGGGAGGCTGAGACAGGAGGATGGCAGGTTCTCAGCCAGTCTCAGCTACTTAGTAAGGTCCTCTGCAACTTAATGAGACCCTGTTTCAAAAAAGAATTAAAAAATAGGGTTGGGATTATAGAATGACCCTGGGTTCAATCCCCAGTACTGCAAAAAAAAGGAGCATAACACCATCATCAAAAGTGATCTACAGATTCAATGAAACTCCTATCAAAATACCAATGATACTCTTCACAGAACCAGAAAAAATGTCCTAAAATTCATAAGGAAAAATAAAAGACTCAGAAGAGCCAATGTAAGTATAAGCAAAAACGACAAAAACAATAGTGGAGGCATCACAACACTCAATTTTAAATACTGCTGAGCTATACTAACAAAGCCAGCATAGTATTGGTACAAAAACAGACACATAGACCAATGGGAATAGAAGACACAGAAATAATCCCATACAGATAGTCATTTGATTCTTTAAGAAGTCACCAAAAATAAATATTGAAGAAAAATTAGCCTTTTAAACAAATGATGCCAGGGAAACTGAATATCCATATGTAGAAGATTGAAACTAGGTCTCTGTCTCTCACCCTGCACAAAAGCCATCTCAAAATAGATGAAAGGTCTAGGGATTAGACTAGAAACTTTGCAACTGCTAGAAAAAATATAGGGTCTTACAGGCTCAGGCAACAACTACCTCGATTACGACTTCCAATGCTAAAAAAATACCAAAAATTAATAAATGAGATTGCATCAAATTAAAAAGCCTTTGCACAGCAAAGGAAACAATCGAAAATACGAAGAAAGAATCTACAGAATGAAAGAAAATATTTTCCAGCTACTCTTCTCATAAAGGATAAATAGCCAGAAGGAAAAAAAAAAACTCAAAAAACTTACCATGAAGAAACAAAACCTGCTTTTTCCCCTTTCCTCTCCCTCTCCCTCCCTGCCACTGCTGTCGCTTCAGCTGCCTCCAGGCAACAATGATGGAGTCTCGGGCCTCCAGGTTACTCTCTGGGACAAATTGCTCGAAGAGGTCAAGAAGGAGACAGGCTCTTCCCACAGTCCTATCACTCCCCTCTACGGTCATTTCACCAGCTTGGACAAAGGAAAGAATGGGACTCTCAGCTGTGAAGATTCCCAGGGGATTTCAGAACTTGCTATCAATCCATTAGGGGACCAGATGATCAATGCCTTCTTTCCAGAGGAAGAGGACCAGGCGAGCTTCCATGGATTCATGAGAACTTTGGCACATTTCCGACCCATTGAGGATAATTAAAAGAACAAAGATGTGAATGGACCGGAACCACTCAACAGTCAAAGCAACAAGCCACACTTTGCTTTCTGACTCTGTGATTTGGATAAAGACAAGATTTCCCGTGATGAGCTGTTACAGCTGTTACACATGACGGTTAAGAGTGACTATCCCAGATGAGCAGCTGGGTATCGTTGCATACAGGACCATCCAGGAGGCTGCCCAGTATGGGGATAGTGCCATATTTTTCACATAAGATGTTAAATTTTGGAGAAGGTAGGAATAGAATAGAAAACGAGCACCCGGTTTCTTCACTAAAGGACAGGGACCAAACTGTTCTTTGCTTTCTAGTATTTAAGAACTGGACCTTAAAGAGTCCTCCTATACACCAGCCTCACCTCCACCTCATCCCTTTGTTCCAAAGTACTACTGCTGTCGCATGACACCCCCAAATATGTTCTGTCCACACAAAACTGCCTTTAGTGTATAAACAGGGCATCATAGAATGGTAAATCCAGTCTGTCTGTTCAGTATGCATCTACTGGTTCTCCACTTATAAACACTACCTTTCTCTGTTCTGCTGCTGAACGCCACACACCCATCCAGTCTGAGAACAAGAGCAGGAATATGCCAGGGGCGAGCCAGCAGAGTTTTTGTAGGATGTAGACCCTAGCCCTGCTGCCTTCCCCCAGGAGACCTCTGCGTGCACCTGCATCCTTTGCTATCTATTTCCCTGTCACCCCGCTCACTGTCTACTTAGTCTTTCAGCTTCTCTGCTTTTTAATGAGCATCAAAATCCTCTATATTCTACTTGGCACCCCAAGCTATGCCTGTTAAGTCTGTTTATGGCTTGGCAGCATAGTTCGGTGGTCTGGAAGTTTTTATCCACCTTCACTCTTACACGAGTCTTTGGGATGTTACCTTTCTAAGAGCTTTTCTGTAACCAGCACTTCCCTTGGGAGAATGTGACCCTCTCCTGGTGCCCTGCTCTGCCTTGTCATCAAAAGCTTTTCACTTTACATTTCCAAGTAGAAAGAAAAGTGTTATGGAAGTGTCTAACTTATCTTAGTCCAAAAGAATTAAAGATGGTCCTCCGTGTCTTGAAGTTTTACACCAAATTCTTTATGAATTTTACACTTGGCTAATGTTAATACTGATAGCCATAGTCAGCTCCTAATTCTAGCCCAAAGCATTGACTGCATTGCATCTTAGCTGCTTGGCTACAATATTGCCCTAGCTCCTTGCATAAGCCATCACTAATTTCTTAGAAACTAGGGGGTTTGCCATTGGTGCACAAGGCAAGGCGGCATTGCAGGCCTTCTCTGCGAAAGCTTAGTTTAGGCTTCATTAATTCGGGCTATTGCCATTCTATGTATATCTGTATGAGACTGTTCGTTCATATATACGCCCTTGGCTAACTTTGTATGACTCATTTCTTGCTTGTTTCCTTGATTTGGAAAGCTAACCATGATGTGTGAATAATTTTTAAGGAAAGGAATTGCTTCCGCAAAGGGATGGGTAAAGGTGTGGGGCAGGTGAATGGCCAGGTTGGATCAATTAAGTAAAAATGGATAAGGAATTTTTTCATATGAAGTATCAGCCTGACTTTGTGATCAAGTGATATAGGAATTGTATAAAAGAGAATTGTCTGATACTGATTTCTCAGAGGGGCATTTCAGAGGCTCCTTGGTTTTCTTAAAGTCTCTAAGATTATTGCTTTTCCCTTCTTTGGCTGTGTATCAGATGTTTAATCCACAGTTGTCCCTGTTGTCCCATTATAATTGTATCCTTCAATCCATCAATAAATGGTTACAAAAGAGAAAAACAAAACCTAATCAATAAATGGGGCAGTGGAATAAACAGACCTGTCTCAAAAGGAGAAACAGAGCCGGGCGTGGTGGCACATGCTTGCAATCCCCACGCTTGGAAGGTGGAGACAGGAGGATCACGCATGTTCGAAGCCAGCCATGCTGGCTTAAGAGACTCTGTTTCCTAATAAAATATAAACTTGGTCTGGGAGTGTAGCCCAGAGGTAGAAGGGTTCCATCCCCAGTACCACCAAAAAAAAAAAAAAAAAGGAGAAACAGAAACGGCTAACAAATATATGAAAAAATATTCAATGTCTTTAGCAGTCAGGGAAGTGCAAATTATAGCAATACTGAGGTTTAATCATCTCACTATAGTTAGAATGGTAGTCACCAAGAATACAAATAACAGAAACAAGTGTGGTTGTGCACACATGCAATCTCAGTACCTGGGAGGCTGAGACAGGAGAATAACAGGTTTGAGGACTGTTTCAGCATCTTGGTGAGAACCTGTTTCAAAATAAAAGGGCTGTGGGTGTAGCTCAGAGATAGAAGGCCCCAGGATTCAATCTCCAGTACCACAAAAACAAAAAAGGGCTTCAAGAATACAAATAATAGAGCCAGGTAGGGTGGCTCACACCTGTAATCCCAGTATTTGGGAGGCTGAGACAGGAAGATCCCAAGTGAGAAGCTAGCCTCAGAAACTTAGTGAGGCCCTCAGCAACAAACTGCAAGCCTGTTTCAAAATAAAAATAAAATAGAGCTGGGGGTGTAGCTCAGAGGTAGAACGCCCCTGGGTTCAATCCCCAGTACAACAATAACAAAAGAATACAAATAATAGTAACTGCTGGTGAGGACGTGGGGGAAAGAAACACTCATCTACTGTTTATGGGAAAGTAAATTAGTAAAACCACTATGGAAATGAGGATGAAGGTTCTTCAAAAGACTAGGAACAGAGCCATTTTATGATCCAGTTATACTAATCCTTGGTATTTATCCAAAACAATTAAAGTATACTATAGTAATACATACGTACCTAAGAATATAGCAGTGTAATTCAGAATAGCCAAATTTTGAAACCAGCCTAGGTGTCCATCACCAGATAAAGAAAATATGGTCTATATACAAAATATCATTTTATTCAGTCATAAGGAAGAATGAAATTATGTCATTTTCAGGAAAATGGATGGAACTGGAGACCATTATATTCTCTAACAGACTCATGTGTGGACACTAGAAAGAAAAAAGGAAAGGAGGATGAACAAATACCATGAAAACAGGAGAGACCAGTAGAGTACAGGAAGAGGACTAGAGGGAGGGGAAGGGGAAGCACTGGGGAATGGAACTAAGCTAAATATATCATATGCATGTATAAATATGTAACAACAAATTCAACTATTATGTATAATTATAATGCATCAATAAAAAGGGGGAAACACGGCCACTTTAAGGAGATTTCTCAAGAGCTTAGATGGAGTGAAGAGAAGATGCTCTTTTCTAACACTCTTTATATTTATTAGATTTCTATTGTGTTCCAGGCGCTGTGCTAAATTCTTTAAATACACCATCTCATTAGCCAGGCCTGGTGGCGCACGCTTGTAATTCCCGCGCTTGGGAGGTAAGACAGGAGGATCGCAGGTTCGCGACCAGCCTCAGCTACTTAGTGAGGCCCTTTGCAACTCAGTGAGACCCTGTTTCAAAATAAAGAATAAAGGCCGGGTGTGGTGGCGCACACTTGTAATCCCTGCGCTTGGGAGGCTGAGACAGGAGGATCGCACGAGTTCAAAGCCAGCCTCAGCTACTTAGTGAGGCTCTCCGCAATTTAGTGAGACCCTATTTCCAAATAAAATATAAAATAGGGCTGGGAGTATAGCCCGGAGGTAGAAAGCCTCTGGATTCCACCCCCAGTACCACAAAAGAAGAAAGAAAGAAAGAAAGAAAGAAAGAAAGAAAGAAAGAAAGAAAGAAAGAAAGAATAAAAACAGGGCTGTGAGTGTACAGGGATAAAATGCCCCTAGGTTCCATCCCCAGCACCACAATACATAAATAAATACACCATCTCATTTAATCATCCCAACAGGAGCTATGTCCATTTAAAAAAGAAGTGGAGTATTTTTTCCTGGATTATACACCTACTAAATGGTGGCGTCTGGACTGAAATTTATGTCTGTTCATTTGGGCAAAATTTGCTTAGCACTGGAGAGCGGCCTCACGCTCTGTCCTAAATGCGTTGGTCTAGGCATGTCCCGGCTGCAACGGGGACACAGAAGAGTTGCATCCTGGTCTCTCCATGACTTTCAGGATAAAATGCAAACACTTTTGCTTAGCACACCAGGACCTGGTCCTACAACTCTCTCACTTTTCCAACAGCTCTCTCTCCTCAATAAACCAAAGATGCTGGAGCGTGCACATCTACGGTTTCGGAGAGCTCATGCCTAGGAAACACGTCCTCACTCCCACCTTTGCCACACCTCAGCCCCGAACGTGGCTCCACTGCACCCTCAATCCCCGTCTTCAGCTCCAACCCTATTTTCAACATCTTCGGCAACTCGGCCCTCCAGGTGCGAGGGGGTGTGAAGCTGCCCGGACTTCAAGAGCCGTGCACCGGAAGCGGCGGGGGCGGCGTGCGTCGTTGGGAGGAAGTACGTAAAGCGCGGGCCGTGATTGGCCATTGCTGGGGTCGGTGCTTCACTCTTACGCTTCCGCGGACCACAGGCGGCTGAGTGTCCGGACTACTGGGGGCTGCTCTAAGCAGGGGCGGGCTTGGAGTGCGCCCCGGGCTCGGCCGACAGGTGCGCCCTCCTCGTGTGTCGCTGGGGCCCGGGCTGGGCGCGGGGGATCGCCCCTGAGGTCGGTTCCTGGACCGCCCTGCGGACTCCTGGAAGAGAAGGGTCAAAATTAGGGAAAGGAGCAGACCCTAGGACTCTTTAAACTGTGAGGCGCACTTACTCACTGATTTCTCTGTTTATCGAGGGAGAAGCTGGGGCTCCTAGAGGCGAAGTGACCTGCCACAGATCTTGCAGCTGGGAAGTGACAGATGTGGGTTGAGAGCGAGGCGTGGCTCTCCAGGGTTCTTGTTCTCTGCACCGCGCAGGGCTGTCAAACTTTATCAGCATAAAGGATCCTGGGGTGGAGGGCGGTGTGCGTTGACAGACACATCCTAGGACTCTACGGATGGAGTAAGTCTGGGATTGGGCTCTGGAATCTATTTTTAACATTTAAGCCCTTGGTAACTTCGCGCCCATGTACACGGAGCCAGAAGGTGACCAGGTCCTAGTCTCTCTGGAGAAGATAGCTAGTTGTGATAAGCTTTTAAGGCCCCAGTTCAGAGATGATGTCAAACGGGGGATTCCTTCACACATCTTGTGGGACTGGAGAGTTGGTTTTGAGGGGGTCCTTAACTCATTTGGGCAAATGGGCAGCCTCTGTCATCACTATCTCTGTTAAATGATAAACGTAATTCTCCTCACTTAGGGGAACTTGTTAAACTACGGATTCCTGGGCCCAGCTGAGCTCTATTGAATCAGAAGGTCTGGGGATTGGAGCCCAAAAATCTTGTGAGCTAAACAAGCTATAAAATAAGATGTCCCCCTCCCTTGAAAACTTGAGCTATGAAGCTTTCTAAGACCCATAAAGAAGTGCAACGTAGATTCAGAACATGTGGCTTGGCCTTCTTTGTTTTTGTTTCTGTGGATGCTTACGTATTGTAGTATTTTGTAGTTGTGGATGCTTCTGTATTTACTAAAAGCTAAAATTGTGTGTGTGTGTGTGTGTGTGTGTGTGTGTGTGTGTGTGTGTGTGTTGTACTGGGGATTGAACTCAGGGGCACCTACCTCCGAGCTACACCCCCAACCCTATTCTTTATTTTGAAACAGGGTCTCACTAAGTTTTAGAGGGACTCACTAAGTAGCTTAGGCTGGACGAGAACCTGTGATTCTCCTGTCTTAGCCGCCCAAGTACTAGCATTGCAATAATGCACCACCAAACCCAGCTGGGCTGAACTTTTAATGGCAAAAATTTGAAGTTAGTATTACTATTATGGGGAGGACTTTTCAGCTAGCTGAAGATAGGAACCTAATACAATTTTCATGTTAATCTGCCCACTACTGATTGCGTGAGTGACTTTGGGTAAGTCACCAAGTCTTGTGGTCCCTGTAGATACTTCTTATTACTAGCTACACTGCTTTTCATAGAGACAAATACCTGTATCCGTCCTAAATCAGATTTTCTGGAGATGGACTGTGGATGTTTTTAATTGTATTTTTTTTTCAGTACTGGGGATTGAACCCAGTGATACTCTATCACCAGTCTCACTAAGTTACTTAGACTACTCTTGCACTTAAATTCGTCTGCCTTAGCCGGGTGTGGTGGCGCACGCTTGTAATCCTCGCGCTTGGGAGGCTGAGACAGGAGGATCGCACAGGTTCGAAGCCAGCCTCAGCTACTTAGTGAGGCTCTCAGCAACCTAGTGAGACCCTGTTTCCAAATAAAATATATATTAAAAAAATAGGTCTGGGAGTATAGCCTGGAGGTAGAAAGCCCCTGGGTTCCACCCTCAGTACCACCAAAAAAAAAAAAAAATCGTCTGCCTTATCCCCCTGAGTAGCTGGGATTACAGGTGTACGCCACAATGCTCTAATTTTATTATTTTTATTTATTTTTAATTGACAAATAATATCGTATATATTTATAGGGTACAGTGTGATTTGTGTGTGTGTGTGTGTGTGTGTGTGTGTGTGTGGTACTGGGGTTCCTGGAAGCCCTTCTAACTCCGGGCTACACTCCCAGACCTATTTTTACATTTTTTAAAATTTGGAAACAGGGTCTCCTAAGCCAGTGCACGCGGCTGGCTTCGAACCTGCGTGATCCTCCTGTCTCTGCCTCCCAAGCACGGGGATTACAAGCGTGCGCCACCACGCCCGGCCAGTGTGATGTTTTGATGTTTGTTTATATTATAGAATGATTAAGCCAAAACTAATAAACTCATTACCTCACATACTTATCACTTTTTGTGGTGGAAATAGTTAAAATCTACTTTTAAGCAATTTTGAAATATATAATGCATTGATATTTATTATAGTTACTGTTCTATCCAATAGATCACTAAAGCTTATTCCTCTTGTCTGATACCTAGTACCCTTCAACTATTATCTTCCTTTCCCTCATCCATTCCCGACCCTCTTAGTCATTACTAATCATCAATGTAGTCTTCACTCCTGTATAAGTATTGCAGTACTGAAGTATTGCATTCACACCACTGGAGCTCCACTACTCTTCTATGAGTTTGACTTTTTAGAGATTATGTGGTTTTTGTCTTCTGTGCTTATTTTATTTCACATAGCATGAAGTCCTCTAGGTTCATCTGCTATGGGTTCCTTCAACAAGCCTCCAGGGAAGATTGATGCAGCCAGTGATAATGGAATGTGGGAATGGATTTGTAAACTGAGTCTTAGTGACATGAATTGGTCCATGTAGGGGACAGTGCATTATTACTGCTTCCTTATGTTCTGCTCCTGGAGACTAATAAGAATAATGTCAGCAGGGCTGGTGGCACATGCCTGTAATCCCAGTACTTGGGAAGCTGAGACAGGAGGATTGCAGTTTTGAGACCAGCCTCAGCAGCTTAGCAAGGCCCTCAGCAACTTAAGGAGACCCTGTTTCAAAATAAAAAATAATATAGGGCTGCCAAAAAAAAAAAAAAAAGAAAAAGAAGAAGGAGGAGGAGGAGGAGGCAAAGGAGAAGGGGGAGGTGGTGATGGTGGTGGTGGCAGTTTCTGATGTGTTGGAGTTTGGGAATGAACATGCACTTCCATGTGAAAGGAGCGGAAGCACGATGATAACTTACAGACAGCAGAGCTGCAGTCCCAAGGGACTTAGGCTCCTTGACTGAGATGTTGTAGTGACAGAAGTTGATTTGTGTGGAGGCCCCATTGCTCTTGAGTCCTCTCTTTTGCCCAAAAGGATTGTAATTACTCCCTAATAGGCCGAGCTCTCACAACCCTAACAAAGCACACTTAAGTAATTAATTAATTTATTTATTTTTAAGCAGATACCATTGTGTGGTTTGAACCAGGAATGAAATCTTGTGACAGCTCAGAACAGAAGACTTTTTGGTCAGCATGGAGGACAAACGACGGCGCACCCGAGTGCAGGGAGCCTGGGCTGCTCCTGCCAAGAGCCAGGCTACTGCACAGCCAGGTGAGAACCTGTAGGGACTGGGTGTGTTTATGGATGTGGACGTCTGTCATCCTCTTTTTCCTCTTTTGTTTATATCCTTTCAGTTGGTAGCAAATTCCCATTTCAGTTGATGCTAATGAGTTGTTTAGAACATGGCTGGCATTTTGCCTGATTCTGTTGTTTATGAGCTAAGGGTGGGTCTTTAGTGTTCCTCATATTTTGTCTGTACCTTCAAACCTTTCAGAGTTGTTAACTTTACGAATTAATTTTTAAAACCACAGAGATCATCTTCAAGTGGGTTCTACTGGTCCTTGCCCAGTAGAAGGTAATGAGGGCCAACTTTTCCCTGACGCAAGGCTGTTCCTCTACTATTTCAGCTACTCCCGCTAGGAGCCAACCGCAGACACCTGGTCAGACCTGGAGGAACAAGGAGCATCATCCATCTGACAGAGAGTTTGTGTTCAAAGAACCCCAGCAGGTAAACTCTTGTTTCTTGTTCAGCAGTAACAAACATACAACAGGTGCATCGGTAATGGCTGAAGAAATTTGCGAATGCATAGCAAAGCAAAAGGACCACAATGATAATGAAATGTGAAATATGCCAAGTGCTTCGTAAGTCTGAGGATTCTTTGTTGTTTGCCTCCAGTTTGTGGTCATATAACATTCCCCCTCCCTTTTTTTTTGGCAAGGAGGCTATCCCATTGACTACAGGTTGGCGATGAAATTATGATTAGGGCTTGCAGTTCCAAACTCACACTGTCTTCAGTGATATTACAGCAGTGTCGTTGGAATTGGACTGAAATTTCATTTCTTACAGCAATATGTCTGATTTTTATCTCTTTTTTTCATGGAAGAAAAAATATAAGAAATGAGATACTTTTTTCTTTTCTTTTCTTGTTTTTTGTGATGCTGGTGACTGAATTCAGGGCTGTGCATATATTTAGCAGGCATTCTACCACCAAGTTATACATCACGCCTTCACTTTTTATTAATATGGAAAAAAGTTGAAAACCCAGGCATCTTGCTTTAGTAATGATTGCATAAATATCATTCCTTTTTTTTTTTTTTTTTTTTTTCAGTACCGGGGATGGATCCCAGGGGCATTCTACCTCTGAGCTACACCCCCAGTCCTATTTTTTTTTTGTTTTTTTTGTTTATTAATTTTTGAAACAGGGTCTCACTGAATTGCGAAGAGGCTTGCTAAGTAGCTGAGGCTGTCTGTGAACCTCAATCCTTAGGTCTCTGCCTCCTGAATGCTGAGACTGTAAGTGTGAGGCACCATGCCCGGCACATAAATATCATTCTTATTTTATTTATTTATTTGTTTGTTTTTTGTTTATTTATTTATTCATTTATTTATTGGTGGTACTGGAGATGGAACCCAGGGGCTTTCTATCTCCAGTATACACTCCCAGACCTATTTTATATTTTATTTGGAAACAGGGTCTCACTAAGTTGCTGAGAGCCTCACTCAGTAGTTGAGGCTGGCTTTGAACCTGTGCAATCCTCCTGTCTCAGCCTCCCAAGTACTGGCAATTACCAGCATGCGCCACCATGTCCAGCTTTTTATTTTATAATAAATCTTCTGTTTCTTTAAAAATCTCCCTTACATAAAGAATGTTTTTTCCGAGCTGCTGGCCAGTAGGAAAAATGATTAATTCTAATTGAATTATCTTTTTCTGTCTTTAGCAAATGTGAAAAAGTTCTCAAATGAGCAAAAATGAAGATCTCTGTTGGGGTAGTGAGAGGTGGGAATTAAAAAGGGATAGCCGTAAACATGATTTAATGTGAAAAAATAAAATAAAAAATAAAATTGAGAGGATATGGTAAATCAGTCTTCCTGAGGATTAGGAATCATTCCAGAATTTAGATCTGCCTGTTTCCTTGCAGGTAATACGTAGAGCCCCAGAACCACGAGTGATTGAGTAAGTACGTTGCTGATTTCTTGTACTTATTACCCACAGTGAAAGGAAAAGCTCAGGATCTTTGCCTCACCCTGTCTTTTCCAACTGGGAGAGAATGGCCGAATAAGTGTGACTTTAGGCTGTGATATTTCTATCTCAAATGTCTTTAAATTTGATATTTTGAGATTTTCTGAATCTGCTGATGGTACAGAAAATGCAACAAGATCTCTAGGCATTAAATTTTGATATATATATATTTCCTGGTCCTATTTCACTGATATCTGCAGACTTAAGTTGAAATATACCTGAGTTAAAGACAGAGGTGAATTTTTCCTGAGTCATTGGAGAATGGTGCTTCGAGAAGCCTTTAAGTGCCATTTCACTAGCTGTGCTTATTAAAGCTGCTGGCAGTCTGGGTGACCTTATAGCCCATTTTTAAAAAACCACATGATCGTTCCAGAGCAATTTAAGTGATACTAAATATTCCTCTTACATTGATCTGTGTCTAAAATGTTCTTATTAGAAATTGGTGAGAGATACTTTGATTTCAATCAAAGTATTTGATTTCTCTTTTCCTGCTTCTCGTTTCCATTTTATGTATAAATTGTCAATAAAAACTATGCTTTTATTTTAGCAAATTAGCATTAGAAGTATGTTTTTACCTAGGAGCCACTCTTTCCAAAGAGTGTGTCTAGTTTGGCTTTACTAATTTTTAGGTTCTTCCCATCTCTGGATTTTAGATTTCTTTTCTATAAAATAGAGGATTTGGCCAATGTAATCATTTAAGGCAAGTCTATTTCTGATAGTCTAGAGTATCATATTAATATAATCATATTAATAATTTTGATTACTTAAAAATACCAGTGTGGTATTTCCTCCACTTAGGATAAAGAAAATAAGCAAAACCATAAAATTCATTATACATAGGGCATTCAGGCTGAAAAAAGGGGCAATTGTGAGTTTGCAAGTCAAGAGAAAAAAATGACAAAATCTATTCCTATAATATGCCCTGGGGTTTGATAATTCTAGTTATCTAAAGCTAACACACACACACACACACACATTTTTTTTTCTTTTTTCTTTTTGGTACTGAGGGTGGAACCCAGGGGCTTTTCTACCTCTGGCATATACTCCCAGACCTATTTTATACTTTATTTGGAAACAGGGTCTCACTAAGTTACTGAGAGCCTCACTAAGTAGCTGAGGCTGGCTTCGAACCTGTGCGATCCTCCTGTCTCAACTTCCTAAGCGCTGAGATTATAAGTGTGCGCCACCACGCCTGGCTCTCTGCTATTTTTAATACCCAGAAATGTGTTCCACAGTAAGGCAAGCCAATTTCTAAATGTGGGCCAAAATATAGCCCATGAAAACATTGTGTTCATATTCACATTCTGGGAAATTCTGTGGATAATTCATAAAATGTTATAATTATATATGAAACCGTGCCTATAGTTTTTACTAAAAGGGTCTCCAAGAAATCAGAGCTCATGAACTACTAGCTCCCCTGACAGTAGATGCTGTAGAAAATTGTCCCTTTGTACTGCTCTCTATGAAGTGTGTGTCTATGAGCAGGGTCGGCCCCAGCTGTCTTGTCAGGTGTGCCTTTTCAATCTGTGTTGCTTTGTCATCATGGCCCCCACACCCTGCACATCTGCAGCAGTGCTGTACAAAACAGTACGGTTTTGTGCTTTTTCATATTTGATTGAATTCATTATTTTTTTTTATCCATCTGCTATGCGCAGGTACTGGGAAACAGTAATAACCCATTCCTTATCCTTAAGGGGCCCACAGTCTAGTAAGTAAAATAGAAGTGTAAACAAATTGTAATCTTGTATATCATAAACCATGCGAAATCTAGTGCTAGCACACAGGAAGAGATGGGTAATATTTCTTTGCATGAATGAAATGTCAGGAAAGGTTTAGATTCTGAGTGAGATTTTTGAAGGGTGGATTGGAAGTTTCCACTGCAGCAGAGCTGGAGATGAATTGGCTTAGGGATGCTGAGGCAGGGAAGCAATCCAGCATGCGCGGGGTTGAAAATGTTCAGGAGTCTAAGCAGTTGGTTTTTGCTGGAGGATCCTGAGTCTCTGGGAACTGTCAGAAGAGGGAGCTAGATCACAAGGACCTTGAAGGCAGTTTTGGGGAGCCACTGAAGGATTTTACTCAGAGGAGGAGCCTCATTAGACAGGCTTTTGTGTGTGTGTGGTACTGGGGATTGAACCTAAGGGCCGTCTGTCTCTAAGCTACACCCTCAGTCCTATTTTGATTTTGATTTTAAAACAGTCTCACTAAGTTGCAGAGGGCTGGCTGCAAACCAGTGATCCTCCTATCTCAGCCTCCCAAGTGCTGGGATTACAAGCATGTGCCACCATGCCCAGCTAGACATGTATATTTGAAAGAAACAAAAGCTGAGAGCCCCACAATATGCTTTCTACCTGGTAAATGCATCCTTTATTCCAAGCTCTCCAAAGGGGAGACACACCCTTTTTATTTATTGGTATTGGATCATACCAGCCTAAATTATGGGTGAAATAGGAAGGGGATGAATCTAAATTTATTTTATCTCACCTTTTCCCCCATGGTCTGACCTCATCAGGGTTCTGTTCCCACTGCCATTATCTCAGTGGCAGAAGATGATGGGGGTTATGCTTCCTCGTGCTTACATAATCTTAGTAAGATGGGAACACAGAATGACCTCCCTTCTGCTGAGTGTATTTTTTTGCCTCATGCTAACAAGTCTCTTTGACTTTGTTTCTTTAGCGGGGCAGGAGTTTATGAAATCAGCCTGTCACCCACAGGAGTATCTAGGTAAGTAAATTCTCCCTTGAAAGTGACTGTAATTGCCACCAAGTTATAGTCTGTTAAAAATAGTCTACTCCCTTATTTGAAATGGATTTTGTGTGTGTGTATGTGCTTGTGGTACCAGGGATGGAACCCGGGGCATTCTACCTCTGAGCTACATCCCCAGTCCTATTTTTTTAGTCTTTATTTTTGAAACAGATTCTCACTAAATTATGGAGGGCCTCGCTAAGTAGCTGAGGCTGACCCTAAACTTGCAGTCCTCCCATCTCAGCCTCGCAAGAACTGGGATTACAAGCATGCACCAACATGCTGGGCTTAGATTTTTGCCCCTTAAATTCTTGGGGAGCAAAAATTTGGTAACATCTCCTTTTTATAAATGTTCCCAGTTTCTCTATACAGTGACTGTTACTGTCGTAGTTCCTCAGGTGAGGAGGCGAGCCTTAGAGAGAAGGACCTCCCTCCTGCTGCCCCACAGTAACCTAAAGTTAGAGGTGGGTCTGCTCCAGAATGGGTTATTACTGTGTCACATCTGTGAGCCACTAAGAAATTAATCACAGAGTACTCTAGTCATATTGCCACTTAGAGTAGATTTCAGCAAAGTCAAGGCATATATTAGGCATTAGCCATTATTTTGAAAACATCACCTTAATGCATTAGAACACTAATTGTCACTAGTAAAAAGTAGTAAGACGTTTGAGACGAATGAATATATCAGGACTTACACATCTAAACGAATTGCTTACACTAAGCTTCCACTGGACTTGGAAGGCTCTAAAAAGTCCTCTGACACTGGCATTATTATAACCCTATTTTTTATTTTAAAAATACATATTTATAGATTTGTTTTCACTCCAACTCCTCAAAAAGTTCAAAATCAACTTTAAGGAAAGCAGCTTGGGGGAGGGGAGAAGGGAACACTGGTGGTTCCCTCCAACCCAAGAGCCCTGGAGGGCGTCAGGGAGCCGCGAAGCAGGAGCCCGCCCAGTGCACGCCCCGCCACTTGGGGCCGAAGAGCTGAGGGCGGCGGTGTGAGGGAAGAAGCCCCCATCTCGCCAGCTGGCCCTTGAGGGGCAGGGCAGGCGCCTCTGACCCAGCCTGTGGCAGACACGGTGCTGAGCTGGGCTCAGCAAGGAGGCTAGAGACAGGGCCCCAGCTGCTTTCTCAATTTGAATCTCTCCTTTAAAGCAAGGTTAACGGCCATACAAAACCAGCTGCATTATTTTGTCCACATTTAATTGTCAACTTGGTATGGCTTCCGGTGAACTTTGGCTCTTTCAAAAAGTTGAGTGTACCTTTAGAGTGAAGATTGGCTATTCAAGAGAATGTTCCATGGGCTTTCAGAACATTTTTTAAGAAAGATATCTGTATTGATTTTGAGCTAAATTGCCATTATTGAAATAAACATATATATAAACCTCATTTGGATCTGCCTTTTCTTTTTCTTTTCTTTTCTTCTTCTTTTTTTTTTTTTTTTTTTTTTTGGTACAGAGGATTGAACCCAGAGACACTCTACCTCTAAGCTACACCACTCAGCCCTATTTTTGTTTTATTTGGAAACAAGGTCTTGCTAAGTTGTGGAGGGCTTTGTTAAATTACTGAGACTGGTCGCGAACCTGCAGTCCTTCTGTCTCAGCCTCCCCAGTACTGGAATGACAGGTGTATGTCACCACTCCTGGCTTGCATCTGTTTATTTTGCTACAGTCATCACGATCTCTGTCTTTTGCCACATGTGCACAGCCTCAGAACACCACCAATGATTAAAATAACATCAGTCCAGGAATTGTATTAGTTTTTCTTTTTCTCTTTCACAATGATCTTTCGAATAACATATTTGGGTTATTTATTATAGATGAGAAAACAAGGTATCATAGCTAAACTGTGCTGATCATTTCTGTCTCTTAAATTCTTGGTAGTATTCAAATGTTCTAGTAGTATTTGAAAGAAAATTTATAAAAGCACTGTTCTGTCGTCCTTTATTGCCTCTTTTGTCTAAACATGAAAGGAGTTTGTTTTGCGTCTGGAGCGTCATGACTTGGGTGACGCTGAGCTTTGCCTGCTGTGGGAGGTGTGAGATGATTCCATCTACCACTGGGTGAACTTGCTCTGCTAAGTATAGCGCCTCTTCTCCATGCTCTTCAGCTAATCGTGGTTCTTTCTGCATCAAGGGTGTGTTTGTATCCTGGCTTCATTGACTCAAAAGAAGCTGACTGGATGTTGCAACAGCTCTGTCGGGATGTTCCCTGGAAACAAAGGCTGGGCATCAGAGATGGTAAGCAGATGTGTGAGGTTGCCGTGCTGCCGCCTTGCATCCTCCTGCCTCACCCTCCCAAGCACTGGGATCAAGGTGTGTGCCACTCTGTCCTGCTCTCTAAATGTTTTCTAGAACCGCTGCCTCTGCTCACCACAGTTGGTGTTAAGCAAAGATTCAAATCCCAAGACCCTAAGGAGAAGTAAGAATTAACTAGTCATAGGAAACAGGAAGAATATTCCAGGCAGAAGAGAATATTCCAGCCGGTGGGAGGCCCAGAGATCCGGGAAAATGTGGCAGGAGGGAACAGGGAGAGGTCAAGGCCCCGGGGCACCTGGGTTAGGCTGTGCTGTGCTGCCATACTCACTGCCCTTGTGTCTAGTTACTCTGTATTAGTCCATATTCTGCCAACTTCCTTCTTTTTTCATGGAAGCTTTCTGAGCCTTTTCTTTCCTGATCCTGTTTGACATATATTCTTTTGCAGTTTTTTATTCTACTCTCACCAGATTACAGTCTTTAGCGTTTATACTCTCCTGAGCTTGTAAAGGTGAAACAATTTATTACCATATTTGGCACCTCTTCCTTCCTCTGTGGGCATCATGGACCAGCAGTGCCTGTTACACCACAAGGTGTCACGAGGGGGCGCCTGTGCTGCAGCATAGAATTTCCTATTGGCACATGGAGTGATTTATTCTGTAAAGAAAGAAGCAAATGGCTAAACATGGTGGCACAGGCTTGTAATCCCTGTACTTGGGAGGCTGAGACAGGAGGATCACAGGCTCAGAGCCAGCCTAAATAACTACATGAATATCTCAGCAACTTAGCGAGAGACCCTCTATCCAATTAAAAAACAAAATTTGTCTGAAGGTATGGCCCAGAGATAGAAGACCCCTGGGTTCCATTCCCAGTACTACAAAAAATAAATAAATGAATAAATAAATAAAAAGAAACAATGTACACTGGCTTCATTTTTGTTACTGACACATTAGAATAGGAGTTGGCTTGGCTCTTTCAGGGCAACCCTCTCCCAACTTCGAGGAGTTTCTACAGCAGGGCGTTTGGTTACATATTTTACTTACTTTATAAGTCAGAGTTATTGTTAACTTTAAGTACATTAGAGTTAAGTAACTCTGTAATCCTTGGTTTACTTTAAAACTGAGCTAATAATAATACACATCTTCTAAGATCATTGTGTCAATTAAGCGAGACAATGCATGGTAAATGCTTAATAGAATGCCTGGTACATAGTAAGTAAGCCTTCAGTGAACGCTAGCCGTGTGTGTGTGTGTGTGTGTGTGTGTGTGTGTGTGTGTGTGTAGCTTTGTGTTTGCTAGGCATGTTTTGCTAGTGAGCTACATCCCCAACTCTGCCTTTTATTATTATTCATATTATGATTGTAACTGATACTAGTTGTGGGGGAAATAGAAGACATATATCCCTCTCTAAATAAATTTAGACATGAAGAACTCTTCACTAAAATCAGCTAGATGGTACAGTTGGTTAGGGCACTTTTGCCTTTATTTGGAATCACAAGGGTTTCCAGTGGTTAACATGTGGGTGAATGGTTTGTCTTGTTTCTCATATGGACAATTGTCCCACAAATTTCCCACTTACAAGGGTCCAGGCTCCATATCCTGCTTTTTGGGATGCTTGTTTATGTCATCACTAAAACAATCACACGCATTCTCACACTGGAGAATGTTCCTGCCAACATGCCTTCTTTTATCTTTCTTCCTCTGTGAAGACGGAGCCGTACACCAGAGCCCATCCTTCTTCTTCCTTTGTATTTCTCCCAGCCTCCTTCACATCACAAGGCATAGTGTTGACTTGAGTAGGTACACCTAAGTAGCTCGAAACTCTCTCAAGAGCCCTGTATTTTCTTTCTTAGATGTAACTTATCTGCAGCCAAGACTTACAGCATGGTATGGAGAACTTCCTTACACTTACTCAAGAATCACTATGGAACCAAATCCTCACGTATGTTGAAATATAGTCACTGGTATGATCTTATAGACTATCTTTATAACCGCTGAACACCATAAAGTAGCAATAAGTTACCTTGATAGATACATGATGGTTCCTAGTTCACTCGTCCTCTGGACATGAGCTTTGAGGCTTTGTGCTTCCCGTCTTTTGTGTGTTTTTCGTTCATAGATGAACTCAGAGGATGAGAGAGAATTGGAATTGGAGTAAATGGGAACCAATGTCCGGGACATCAGGAGCATGAACTCTTTCTTCTCCTGATACCGTTTCCCCACGCTTTTCTGGTTATAACCCCTCTGTGTATACACTGGTACCCCTGTCCTGTGCGACTACATCCTCATGATTGTTCAGTGAGACTAGAATGTCTTTTTCTGTTTCTCAGGCTCTTTTGCTACTTGTGTGTGTTGGGGGGGGGGGAAATCTGGGATTGTTGTTAATTTTATATATATTCTGTGTTTCTCAGGCTTCTAAGTTATTGCCACTCTGGCATGTTTGTACTGCTTCTTCTTTTGTTTTTAAAATTTTCCATGACAGTAGACAAAGATATTTTAGTATATAAATTAAGCTTGTCCAGAGGATGGAGTTAAAGTCCAAGAAATAGCTCCCTGTTTCATTCCTGGAATTTTGCCCTTGGCAAATAATGTTATACTTTATTGAAAGAAACTTTGAAGAAAATGGGAGTTTTGCAGATGGCATTTTTACACACAGAAATATGACACACTTTGGAGTTTTTATTTGTAAACACAAACAACCACATTACTAAAATGTTAAGGGATAAAACATTAACATGGATTATTTCACATAAGGAGAAATGCTTTGGTTTCTAAGGCTGCATTTAGAATGTGACCTAGGGAATTATTGAGGCTCTTTCTATCTGAGATTGATTTGGAAATGGGGCCACATTCAACATACACCCTTGTTTCTATCAGAATTCCTTTACCTTTTTGTCAACAGTCATAGCAGAGCCAGGCACAGTGGCACATGCCTGTAATCCCAGTACTTGGGAGGCTGAGACAGGAGGATCAGAGGTTTGAAGCCAGCCTCAGCAACTTAGTGAGACCCTTAGTGAAATCCAAGTAAAAAATACAAAGGGCTGGGGGTGAGGTTCATAGGTAGAATGCTCCTTGGTTCAGTCCCTGGTACCCCACCCCCAAATTTACGATGATGATGATGATGATGATAGTGATGATGTTGATGATGTTGGTGGCTGCTAATAGTGATGATGTTGACTTGCTAATAGTGATTTTTCTAAAAATTATGTCAGGCGGCCGGGCGTGGTGGCACACATTTGTAATCCCCATGCTTGGGAGGCGGAGACAGGAGGATTGCGCAGGTTCAAAGCCAGTCTCACTGGCTTAAGAGACCCTGTTTCCAAATAAAATATAAAAATGGGTCTGACCGGAGGTAGAAGGGTTCCCGGGAATCCCAGTACCACCAAAAAAAAAAAAAAAAAAAAAATTATGTTAGGCATTTTTAGTTCTAACATGCATTCACTTATTCAATCCCAGTACTGAAAAAAAAGAAAAGAAGGAAGGAAGGAAGAAAGGAAAGAAGGAGAGAAAAAAAAAAACCTAGTCATAGCAAAGAACTTGGGCAAGAAATAGGCTATGGGGAAGTTCTTTTTTATTTATTCTAGTTAATCTTTTAGAACAGAACTTCTCAATCTCAGTACTATTGCATTTTGAGCTGGATAATTCTTTTTGTGGGGCTGTCCTGTGCACTGTAGGATACCTAGCAGTGTTTATGACCTCTGCTGCCCTTTAGATGCCAATGTGAAAATCAAAAATGGCATTAGACATTGCCAGGTGTCTGCTGGAGACGCACTTGCCCCCGGTTAAGAGTAAATATTAGTCACGTAGGATTTGCTGAGGAAAGTAGATTCTTTCTCATTCTAGGGCCAATTTTTAGACAGCTCTTCAAAATAATTTTTTAAATGACAAACCTTTTTTTTTAGTTTAGTTTTTATGGTACCGTAAGCTAAAACCAAGGACATTCTAACTTCGAGCTATACCCCAGCCCCATTTTACTTTTTATTTGGAAATAGTGTCACTAAGTCTCATCCCTCCAAGTACTGAGATTATAGGTGTGTGCTGCCACACTTGGCTGACAAACCTTTTTTAATAATCTAAGTAAAGCCAGGTGTGGTGGTGCACACTTGTAATCCCAGCATTCGGGAGGCTGAGACCAGAGGATTACAGTTCACGGACAGCCTCAGCTACTTAGTGAGGCCCTTTGCAACTTAGTGAGACCCTGTTTCAAAATAAAGAATAAAAAACAGGGCAGGGAGTGTAGCTCTGAGGTCGAATGCCCCTGGGTTCCATCCCTAGACCTGCAAATAATAATAAGTAATATTTACTTATCAAAAATATAGAAATTATAAATAAATAATATTAAAACTCTTTATAATTTTTCCACCTGATGCTTTTGTTCCAATATTTTTTAATTAGGCAGATATGTAGACAACTTTTTCCTTTAAAATGTTATGTATGCTATGTTTCATTTAACTTCTTATCATTAACATGTTTTAGGGTCATTAAATGTTCTTTTACAGTACATTTAATTGTTACATAGTGTTCCATAATCTATGAATACCATAATTTATTCAGGCAAGCTCCTTTTGTTGAATATTAAGGTTGTCAAATTAGAATTCTTTAATCTGGAATATGTATGTTTACTTCTGAATTATTTAGTTTGTTAATATACTGTTTTGAACAAAATCAAAAGAGTTGCTCCATCTTAGATTTTCTTTCAAAGCAAGATTAACTGATGTGTGTATGTGTATGTTGAGATACCTGTTTGACTTTAAAATTGTTGTTACCTGAAGCGTGATATCCCATAGAAAAGAATCAGGTTTAGGCATAGGTTTTAAAACTTATTTTTAGTCTTTGTTCAAACTAAATTTTATATGGACCAGTCATATAAACCAAATCAAACCCTCAGTTGGCTGGGAGATCCACCTTCTTGGCCTCTTTTTTCCCCTTACCCAAAGCCACAGCTGTTTGAAATTTTCAGTGGTTCTATTTTCCCATACTCTTTTCCTCAAATGTCTTTTAAGGATAGAATATCTTCACTGAACAGTGAGATGACGCTGAATTTTAATTTAAACATTCAGTTCTGAAGGATCTGTATATAGAGTATTGGTTAGAGAGACTAAATTAATCCTCTAGTTCATTATCTCTTTTCTCCCTTTCTCGGTACTTCACTACCAAAAATAACCAAGAAAAAATATATACCCACTTAGAGACATACTGCAGACTTGATGTTATCACAGTGCTCCATCCCTAAGACAGTCAGGGAAGTGCTAATTAGATTCCAAGTCACATGGTATAAAAGCCATCTTCCTCCTTTACATTATTTTGTTGTTGTGTTGTTAATTATATAATTCTAACATCTGAGCCTTATCCTCATGAAGACAAATGTAAAGCTGTAAAATAAATAGGAAATACAGCTTGCTGGCTGACATTATTACTGAAATTTAACTTTGGAATGTATTTTCATGAACATAGGTTAGTTTAATAACATTGTTTTATTGATCTAAGTTTTGTTTGTTGTCACTATTTTTTAAAAAATCATCTTCTTGGAATGTAATGCTAATAATCACAAAAAGGATTCCAAGCTCTAACTAACCATGGTTTTAACATCACAGTTAAACTCAGTGATGCTCACATATGCTTCCCTGGCACTTTTACCTGACAGTAACCATGGGATATACTTAATAATATTATGCTTTCCTGTGCTGAACATCCATCTGTCACTACCAAACATAACACAGACATCTGAGGAGCTTTTGAAAGTAGCAGCTGTGTGTGTGTGTGTGTGTGTGTGTGTGTGTGTGTGTGTGTGCCTTACTGGGAATTGAACCCAGAGGCATTCTTCCTCAGAGCTACATCCCCAGACAGATTTTATTTCTTATTTGGAAACAGGGTCGCACTAGGTTGCTGACCACCTCACTAAATTGCTAAGGCTGTCCTTGAACCTGTGATTCTCCAGTCTCAGTCTTGAAATTACTAGGATTACAGTGTGTGCCATCATGCCCGGCTTGAAAGTAGCAGTTTTTTAAGAATAGCCTGCACGGTGGTCTGTGAAACTTTTTTTGTGGGATCCAAAATAGTATTATTATTTGTATTCATTGACCATTTTCCTTGTGTCATGAACAAAATTGATGGCACTTCAGAGTGAATCAAGGCACTGTGACCAAACTACTAGTAGTCACTGTACCCTTTACCACCATACACTTCCAGTTTAAAGTTTAAAAAGGGCCTTTTTTTTTTTTTTTTTTGGTCGTACCAGGGATTGAACCCAGGGACATTCTACCTCCGAGCTACATCCCCAGCCCTATTTTTTAATCTTTATTTGGAAACAGGGCCTCACTTAGTTGCGGAGAACCTTACTAAGTAGCTGACGCTGGCTGGGAACCTGCGATCCTCATGTCTCAGCCTCCCAAGTACTAGAAATGACAAGTGTGCACCATCACACCTGGCAAAGATTGCCATTATCATTGAAGAATTTCCCTTGATGAGGCAGGAAACATCATTTCGTTAAATCTTGGCTTTGAGTACATGCCTTTCTAGTAGTTTGCTGAGATCAGAAGTATACACACAGCACCCAGCTGTTTACCAGTGTGATGTTTGAGCTGTAAGTTGCACTGACTACCATTTCATGCATTGTTTTTACTTAGAACAGCTGGCAGACAGACTGGTTATTCAGACTCCAGTGGCTAACAGGCATTTTCTCAATGGATGAAGTGTCAGTCCAAGGAAAACAATGGGCAGGATTTGGTACTAATAGGAAGGTAGAGTTTTCAAGCAGAAGCCACCTGTAGGCCGTCCTCACTGCTTCACACACTGTTTTTATTTAGAACAGCTGACGGACAGACTGGTTTTTATTTTTTATTTTTTGGTACTGGGGATTTGAATCCAGGGTGGTTCTGCCACTGAGCTATACCCCTGTCCCTTTTTATTTTATTTTGAAACAAGGTTTCACTAAGTTTGCTGAGGGTCTTGCTATAACCTGTATTAACAAATGTGTGAGGGAAGTCTTTAATCATTTAATTTTTTTGTGGTTCTGGAAATGGAACCCAGGGGCATTCTACCTCTGAGCTACACCCCCAGCCCTATTTTTTATTCTTTATTTTGAAACATGTTTCACTAAGTTGCAGAGGGCCTCACTAAACAGCTGAGGCTGTCTGTGAACTAAGGTCCTCCAGTCTCAGTCTCCCAAATGCTGGGATTACAAGTGTGCGCCACCACACCAGACATGTCTTTAATAAATTTAATAGTGTAGCATTTTAAAAGCACTGTCCTTAAATCTTACAAAGCCCTTACGGTATCTAGTAAAATACAGATCAGACGCAGAATTCTAGCCAGAGCCAACACAAGTTATGCTGATTGTAGTTATCAAGTACAGCCTGCTGTCTGAATACAAACTGTACCAGAGAGTTCAGTGTGTAGGGGTGGAGCTGGAGATTCTGATTAAGTGTCCTGTAGTTTATAGCCTTTACATTGTTGAAAGCATGTCATGATTCCCATTCCGTAAGAAGAATGCATTTCCCCTTTAGGTTCTGTTTTGAGGAAATTAGTCACTCAGAGTATTAAAAGTTTTTTTTATAAAGATAATTCTGGGTTGGGTACAGTGGCATGTGCCTATAATCCCAATACATAGGAGACTGAGGCCAGAGGACCACAGGTTTGAGGCCAGCCTCAGCAATTTAGCCAGACCTTCAGTAACTCAGCAAGATCCTATTTCATAATAAAAAATAAAAAGGGCTGGGGTTTGTAGCTCAGAGGTAAAATGCCCCTGGATTCAATTCCTAGTACTGCAAAAATAAAAGCACAATTCTGCCTTTGAGGATCAAATAAGAATAGATGGAACCGAGAAACACCCAGCAGGAGCATTCTCTGACTCTGCAGACCTCAGTCTGGGTCTTCCCCATGGTGTGACCACCTCGCTTCTGTGTGAGGTCATGAGAAAGGTGAGGCGGGTGGGCAGACAGGCCCTGGTCTTGACATGGCTGTACCAAGTCTAGTACGGTGTGCAATTACAATATAAATTGCTTCAAAATAGAAGTGATGGGAGGGAGTTAAAATACTCGTCTTGCTTTCTATTGCATTCCAAGTGGTTGCTTCTTCTCTGCCTCACTTATAACCTGACTGATTTTGCCCTTCTTTCTGTTTTGCACGTGGCTGCCACCTTGTCTCTTCCATACCTGCCCCTGCCCTCCCCTCGGCCCGTGGATTGCAGTGGCACCCCGTGCTGAGCACACTGAAGCACCGCGTCGAGGAGAACACTGGCCACACCTTCAACTCCTTGCTCTGCAATCTCTACCGGAACGAGCAGGACAGCGTGGACTGGCACAGTGACGACGAGCCCTCCCTGGGGAGCCACCCTGTCATTGCTTCGCTCAGTTTGGGCGCCACACGCACTTTTGAGATGAGGAAGAAGCCCCCACCTGTAAGTTTTTGTCGTTGTTATTTGTTTTTTTTTTAAGTGTTCTTCCTGCCTGGGAAGAAAGTAGGGCTCTTAAAAGCTCCTATTTCAAAATTAGAGGGTAGGAGTATGTGTGTTATCCATGAAACATTTCAGCTGATTACTTGCTTTTGGCTTCCAGAGTGCCCATTTATTCATTTACTTGTCCAGTAGAATCGCCTGCCCCGTGCCAGGTGCTGAGGACTCAGTTCCATTGGTGGAAGGGACTGACCAGCCCCTGTCCTCATGGAGATACGTTTCATGGGAGTAGATCTTAATAATTACTCAAATGATTGCAAGTGTGACAGATGCTGTGGTGGAGGCTTATAGGGTAACTCAAGCTAGAAGGGGCAGGAAAGAAAAGAAAGGAGTTCCGGAAAGACACCCTTAAGGAAGCCTTTGTTTTTTGTCTTGTTTTGTTTTTGTCGTGAGAGATTGAACCCAGAGTTATTCTATCTCCGAGCTACACCCCCAGACCTTTTTTAACTCTTTGTTTTTGAAACAGGGTCTCTTATATTGCCAAGGCTGCTCTTGAACCTGTGATCCTTCTGTCTCAGCCTCTCAAGTACTGGGATTACAGGGGTGTCACCACGCCCAAGGGAAGCCTTGGTTTTAAGCACTCTTTATGGCAGTACGGCAACTTTGCTGAGAGGGAGCGTCACATGCATTTCCGTTCCTTCCTAGTTTTCCCCTGAAAAACAGGTGAACCTGTGCCTTGCTCAGAGAGGAAAGTCAGGCCAGTTTATCCGAGGTCATGGTCTGAGTTCAGGTAGAGAAACAGTAACCAAATGTGTAATAATATTTTTTCATTCCAGCTCTTAGATTACATGACATTTTAGGGACACTAGGGCAATTAAATTTTTTACTCTTTCTTCCCCTGCTAAGCACATGTACATTACTGAGCTATATACCCCAAGCCCTACTTTTTTAAAATCAGAAGTGTTAACCCTTAGGAGGAAGATAGATAACAGGAACTTTGAGAAAAGAGCAAACTTCCACCTAATTATCTTATTTCCAGGGTTTGGGTCTTTTCCTAGCCAAGGTTCCTGATAATTCAGCTTATATCATTAAACCAGACCCAATCCCCACGGAAGGCCAACAGGCTGTTTTTTGAAAATGACCGTATCCAGGCCACATCCTTATTAGTCAGTAGTGCTTGCATCTGTTCTTCATCAGATATACTTTTCTCTAAGAATACAGGCCCTGCACTGCCTTCCTGACGTGCATGGGTTTCCATGCATGGTATTTTGAAACATAAAAGTTACTCTGCATAAATGCCATCAAGTGCCTTTTCTTGGCATCATTTCCATTGATTAGGTTTGCTTTGCTTTTGTTTACACGGAAACTTTGGTCTTTGTTGGCAGGGGGTGTCTGTTGCTAGTCGCAGATTGTCTTATCAGTGCACTGCCTGGGCACTTTGAGTAGCCTTCACAAGCAGCCTCCTCCTGTACCAAGGAGTACTGCTTAAGAATCAAGCTACCCAGCCTTTGCTGTATAACTTCCTTCTTGCCCTTACTAAGATTCCTGGGTAATGAATCACTGAGAAATGCTGTGTCTCAGGTTCAGACCTTTTCAAGCGAGATATATCATCATCATCATCACCTTGCCAGGCCTGGTCCTGGGAGCTGGGGCTACAGTAATGGATGAGTAAGATGAAATCCTCTTTCCCCTCCTGGAGCTCGTCTGACACATGCTGGTCCTGCACCCCCGGAGAACCCTTCCACCCTTCTCATTGGCACAAGCACTATAGGATATGTCATCTTTGATATCATCCTGGTCTCTAGTGATTCACAGGGTTTTTGTTGTTGTTGCTGAGTTTTTAAGTACTCAGTCATTGTTTCTTTATACACATACGTTCACCACCATCACCCCCTTTTGAAAAAAAATGGGAGTCTATAGAGCTTAAGAATTTCTAAAATATGATTTCTTTTTTTTAATAATTTATTTATTTTTTTATTGGTGCACTGTATTCATACATCATAGTGGGATACAAACTTTTGTAGACATACATGCACACATCGCCCAGTCAGCCCCCACCCGATCCCCACCCCATTCTCTCCCCATCCCTCCCTCCCATGCTTGGCTTAGTGGTTGACATCTAGTATTATAGCAATTTATCCAATATTAAAAATTATAATCTCACATAACAGTTTCATTTGTCTGATACCAAGCTTTTGATGATTAAAGATAACATTTCAATATTTCTTTTTACTTTCTTTCTTACCTGAGAATATTTTTTTCTATTTTTTTAGGTGAAACTATCATATATTTATATATTTATTTTTCAGAAAAAAACTCTATCCTAATATGGAATATGGACTCTAGATACCCAAAACGATCTTGAAAAAGAACAAAGCTAGAAGATATATATTTTCTGATTTCAAACCATATAAAGCTACAATAATTGAAACAGTGTAGTACTATTCTAAAGGCAGATATATAAACCATTGGAGTTAAATAAAAGCCTAGAGCTAAATTCTTCCCTATATTGTCAAGTTATTTTTGACAAGGTTTCCACGAACATTTGGTGGTGGAAATAATAATCTTTTAACTAAATATTGTTGAAACATAATAATTACATGGAAAAGAATAAAATTGGACCCTTACCTAATCCCATATACAAATATTAACTCAAAATAGATAAAAGACCTAAATATAAATCTTAAGACTATAAACTTTTAGGAGAAAATCTGGGTCATAAAACCTCACAACACTGAAATTGGCAGTGATTTCTTGGATATGATTTCAATGGCACAGGCAACAGAAGAGTATACAAACTCCCTAAAAAATAAAAAAAATATTGTATATCCAAAGACAATGTAAACAGAGTTAACAGTTACTAATAGAATGGGATAAAATATTTTCAAATGCTATATCTGAAGGTATATTAATATTCCAACTAGAAATCCTAAAAATTAACAACAATAAAGGCAAACAATACCATTTAGAAATAGGTAAAAGACTAACATAAGTAATGAATCTCCACAGATAACCAATCTTAGTTGACTGTTGGATGGAAACTCTTGTTTCTCTGGTTCTGGTGTGTGTTACCTATTTCTTCTTTGTAGTTAATCTCTTTGAGTATTTTCTCTAGTGCTGGTTTTGAAGACATAAATTCCTTCAGTTTCTGTTTGTCATGGAAGCTTCTTATTCTCCATCTAATTTGATAGAAAGTTTTGCTGGGTAGGAAATTTTTGGCTGGAAGTTGTTTTCTTTCAGAGTTTGGAATATGTTACTCCAAGCCCTTCTGGCTCTCATGACTTGGTTTGGGAAGTCTGGAGTGATTCTAATTGGCTTGCCTCTGAATGTCACTTGGCCCTTTGTTTTTGTTGCCTTTAAGATTCTCTGCTTGGCTTCCACATTGGTCATTTTGACAATTATGTGGCATGGGGATCCTCTTCTCCGATCCTGTCTAAAGGGAGTTCTATAAGTTTCCTGGACCTGTGTATCAACCTCTTGCTCTATGTTTGGAAAATTTTCTGCTATTACTTCCTTGAAGAGATTGTTGATCCCTTTGGTTTCACTTTCTTTTCCCTCCTCTATTCCAATTATTCTTAGGTTAGCTCTCTTAAAATGGGCCCATATTTCTTCAATATCAGATTCCTGCTGTCGGATATTTTTTCCTAGATTAGAAACTATGCGTTCATTTTTGGAATGATCATCTTCTAAGAAGGAGATTCTGTTCTCCATGTGTTCTAATCGGTTGTTTGTGCTTTGAATTGAGGCCTTTACTTCATTAATTGCATCCTTTATCTCTTTTTGACTCTCTCTGAGTTCTTTTCGAAGCACCTCTATTATTTCTACAGTTATTTTCCTGATTTGATCTAGAAATCTCTGATTTTCTGTTTTATCGGGTTCTGATGTTGTGGGGTTGTGGGCATTCATTGCTTCAGTATTATTCCTCTTTCCCATGATTTTGGAAGTTTGTGCCTTCTCTGGGTTCTTCCCTTGGGTCACTATGACTTCACTTAAGGTGCTCTGGATCTCTAGTCAGTAGTATCTCAGACCCCACTACTCCTTTACTGGGTTGTATCACAGAGTCTCCGACCCAGAGAGTCGATAGAGGCTGCTTTAGACTGTGGGGGGTGCCAGGTTGCACGTTCTCCTATGGTGTGATATCTCTGCCACCGCCACTCCCCCACTGGGTCAAGTCCCAGGGAGTACAGTACTGGGATTTCTCCTCTGTGGCCCGCAATTTGACTCACTGTTCTTGAGTACGCAGATGTAGCTGTACTGGATTTGGTGAATTCTCTGCTGCTGCCGCCGGTGGCAATATGGCGCCGCTGTCACGCCCTTGGCCATGAGGCTGGCATATTACTTCTTGGTTTTGATTTCCACTCTGAATCCCTGCGGCGTGTGCTGAGCTCAGCCACTGGGAGCTTTAGATTTTACCTGCAGCGAGAAATCCCGCCTGGCTGTTCCGCAGTGTCTCACCTCGGCTTGCTGTAGCCGTCTGGTGAATTTGCCGCTGCCACCGGCAGTATGGCGCTGCTGCCGCGTCCTCGGGCGTGAGGCCGGTTATCTCCTCTGTGGCTCTGAGCTCTGTTCTCACTCCACTTTCTCTCTGGAGCCTGGTGATTTTTTTGTTTCTCTGGTGATGGTGTTTTCTGGCTATGAAAGGCGCTGATTTTGTGGTAATGGAGATTGGTTGTTAGCGGGGCTCTTAAGCCCTGCTTTTCTTGGTCGCCATCTTCCCGAAAGCTCCCAAAATATGATTTCTAGGTAGGTAGTTTTACTATACAAGCAGTTTCCAACTACTAATATAAAAGGTTAACAATGTTCTGGTGCCTAGAAATATCTCGCTCCTTCTCTCCAGGCAGCAGAGACAATTCAATTTTTTAGGTAAAAACATAACATTATTGAAAGCTGTTTCTTGGTAGTATGCTTTAATTATCTGGTGGTTAATGTGTGGATGGGAAGCACAACTACTCTACATCATTATTTTTATAGATACCCGTTTGGAACGAATTCTGTGCTTAAGAGGAGACTCCCAATACTGGGGCTTTCTCTTTTTCTTGGGTTTTTTGGAGTCAGTTTTCAGGAACACTAGTGAAGGCACAGGCCATGAAATAGTCAGTCAATGGTAGAGTCCTCTTCATTGTCTGCAAGAAGCAAGATTCTGCACTCTGAGTCTGGAAAGTAATTTAATGAAAATATAGATCTAATAAGTAAGGAAATTTGTCTGAGGCCTTGAAACTGTGTTGGCTGAGGAAATGGGTTTGGCAAGAACCATAAACACATCAGCACTGCAGGTTACTGGCTGGAGTCAGTTTCTGCTTCCAGCCTAGTTGTAATTGTCATCAAACTTGATGCCAGTTTTGTGTGTCTTTCAATTCTGTTTTTTGTTTAAGATGGTTACATTGAATGTTACGTACTCGAGATAATGATCATACTGCATAGTCATACTGAATTTGAGATAGAGCCATACTGAACATGGCGTAGAAGCTCCATTCCCAGAATATAGTTCAGAAGCGTAATACTTTGAGAAGATTCCTTCAGGCTTTATTAACAGAGCCCAAAACTCGGGCTCCTAAATGGCACCAAATTAAAAGTGCAGAAGCCTTTCTTTGAGTTGAAAGCCATGGAAGTATTTCTTAGGGTATACATCTTTTATTTCTTTTTTTTTTTCTGTGTGTGTGTGTGTGTGTGTGTGTGTGTGTGTGTGTGCTACTGGGAGTGGAACCCAGGGGCTTTTCTACCTCCAAGCTATACTCCCAGACCTATTTTATATTTTATTTGGAAACAGGGTCTCACTAAGTTGCTGAGAGCCTCACTAAGTAGCTGAGGCTGGCTTCGAACCTGTGCGATCCTCCTGTCTCAGCCTCCCAAGCGCGGGGATTACAAGGGTGCGCCACCACGCTTGGCTTACATCTTTTATTTCTTATAAGTGATCTTGTTCTGAAGAAGTGAAGGAAAACAGTTGCTGCAAATCTTTGTTCTACTTTTCTTTCTAAATTCAGGTGATAGCTCTGGGAATATAAGTCATGATTCATAGGACTCAATATAAAAGTACAAATTAAAAGGTATAAATTAGGTTAATCTTCTATGTGGGATTTGTAGGAGTCTGACTTTGTCTAAGTCTTAGGGACTGATCTCAGAATGGCACCATAGGTTATAATTGTCATGTCTGTGAACAAGACATTTGAGGTATATTAAAGGTTGCGGGAGGGGATCTTTCAAACTCCTTTTAGCTCTGGCCTATAAAACGAGAAGCTGGTACCTGTGTGACCTGAGTCACAGTCTGTCATCTGAAGCAAACAGAAGGAGCATGAGATTTCCTACACATCATGCAAGTATGCAGTTTTGAGGCAAAATCATTTGTTTTGGGCTACTTGCAAAGAGAAATAGTCTTGATTAAAAAAAAAAAAAAAAAAAAAAGCAAACTCCTCCACCCCTGCAGCAGCTGTTTGTTTCACAGTCTGGCACCTTGAGCAGCTCTCCAGAGCTACTGATCTTCTGAGAGCCGCCCGGTTCCATGCGCCGTACTCCAGTCTGCCCCTCTGCTGAGTTGGGAAGGAGGCCTTTGTTGCCTGAGCATCAGTGCCCCTCTGATTCATGCACCCATCATCGCTGGGATTAAACATTCCACTTTTCACGGTGCACATCCTTTTTTTCACTGTTCTCTAGTCCAAGTCCATCAACTCTTGCTCATTCATTTTGATTTTACAGTAAATTACCACTTCCTTTAATGATAATAAGGTATAGAGGCCTATTAGACTTGTTCTTCTGTGTGCGGTGGGGTACTGGGGATTGAACCTAGGGGTGTTCTCTCTCTGAGCTTTTGTTTTGTTCTGTTTTGAAACATGGTCTTGCCAGGATGCCCATAGTCTTGCTAAGTTGCTGAGGCTGGCCTCGACCCCGTGATCTTCTGTACGAGGATTTCCGGGGTGCGCCACCATGCCTGACTCCTGGTAGACTTCTTTGAATTTTTCACTCATCCCTTCTTTTGTGTAGTCAAATCAGAGACTGTGTGAAAAGCACCGTATCTAGATTGTGGCCAGTGCCAGGCTATCCCATTGTAAGAGTAAGGCAGAGCTTACCATATATACTCTAGTTCACCTTTTTTATTCTATCAAGGTGAGTTCATGAAAGCTTTTTTACACTTCTTGTCCCAAACCCAGTTGTGCTTTTCAAACTACATCGTGTTCCTGTTTGCAAAGATTAGCCTGGTTCTTTTGCCAGCTACCTTTAATTCTACACAGAAGAACAAACTGGAAAAGGAACTACAAAAGCCATTTGGCAGGCTGCTATTTCTCTGTCGGTTACCATAGAAACAGTGATGGCTGCATGTGGGGGGGTTATTAGATAATAACAGGAAGTTTGTGGTGCACTGGAGGTTTGGATGCCAAAAGCCTTGTTTTTCTAGCAAATTACTCTGGATGAGCTCTTTCCTTTATCAGCTGAATCGTGTAAATGTAAGGGGATTCTCCCCATCTCCGAGTAATTGAGCTAAGGCAAACTGGGCCTTTCTCTATCAATTTCTTTCCCAAGGACCTTCTGAAGGATGTGACCCTATTCTTCTCACTAGAGGAGTTAGTTGTAAAGCAAATCTAATGGTAGACTCTGAAGGCACCCAGTGAATGGGAGGGCCTAGGGCCTCTCTTGATGGATGTTTTATTTCTTTTTTTTTAGTGTGTGTGTGTGTGTGTGTGTGTGTGTGTACTACTGAGAAAGAGAAAGAGTATTAAAGGATCGACTGATCATAAATATTGAGTTTGTTTTAGGACTTTAGGAAAAAGTTGAGGATATTAAAATCCAAAGTAATAGAGTACCAAATAGCTTAACCTTGGGAATAGGACAAGCTAGAACTGTACAGTATTTCACAGACCAAGCCTTCGCCTTGGGCAGTCAGTTGCCCCACTGCTGTGACTCCAGTCATCCATCTTTATTCATCCATCTTCTGATTATAGCATGTGTTCTGAGAGGTTACAAGAAACACTTGAAAGAAATTGTTGAGAACCACGGTCCTTTTAAAACATCCCGTAATGAAATTTAGAAAATTGGGTTTTGTTTCCTGTTTCTGTCCCTGAGGTTGGTAAAAAGCACTTATCTGCCTCTTTTATATTTCTTTTTTTGTAAATGGAAATGATAATTGGAAGCCACTTCATGGGAGTAATCGAAAAGTTTTCCCATGAAAATTGTTGCAGTAATCAGTGAATGTTTAAGCTATTATAAATGGTAGATGCCTTGGTGACTTATCAGAGATTAAAAAGGAAATGAATAGCAATGAAACTGAACTCCAAGGTTCTTTTGGTAAGAGAGCCTTGTGGAATCTCCGAGGCGAGGTGGTCTGTGGCCCAGAAGTAGTGAGCGAGTTTTAGAGCTACTATCTCTAGGGTTACCTCATGAGATCCATTGGAGGGGGAGAGGGAGAGAGTGTGTGTGCGTGTGAAAGGATAAGTATTGAATTATCTTCAGACTTGAAATTTTTGGAGAGTTGGAATTACCATGTTTCCTTTGGGCCTTCCTCAGGCTAGACTCCATGCTTGGACATCCTCTGGGAGTCATTTATTTCAGCAAAGAACCTCCCAGTTTTGAATTGGCAGTGAGTTAGGGATTTAGGAGAGTAACCTTTTCCAAAGTGAATCATTGTGTTTCTGTGTATACTGTGACTAGGTATGAGGTCTTACTCAGGAACTAGATTTTTTTTTGGCGGGGGGTGGGGGTGGGGGGTGGGGGGTGTACTGGGTATGGAACCTAGGGGCATTCTCCCTCGGCCCTACACTCCAAGCCCTAATTTTTATTCTTTATTTTGAAACAAGGTCTCACTGAGTTGCAAAGAGCCTCACTAAGTAGGTGAGGCTCTCCATGAACTGTCTGCAAACCGCAATCCTGTCTCAGCCTCCCTAATGTGGGGATTACAAATGTGTGCCATCACGCCCGGCTAGAAACTAAACTTTTAAAAATCTTGTTGCAGAGCTGGGCGTGGTGGCGCAAGCGTATAATCCCAGCACTTGGGAGGCTGAGACAGCAGGATCATACAGGTTTGAAGCCAGCCTCAGCTACTTAGTGAGGCTCTCATCAAGTTAGTGAGACCTTGTTTCCAAATAAAATATAAAATAGTTCTGGGAGTATAGCCAGGGAGTAGAAAGTCCCTAGGTTCCATAACCACAAATAAAATAAAAAAAAAAACAAAACTTTGTTCAGTAGTAGACCTTTTAACTCTCCTTTGCCATATTCTAAGAACTATTTCTAAGCCTTCTGGCAATTTTCTCCTCTTTCACATGTCATATTTGCATGGACTGCCTCCATTAGGTAAAAGAGAGCTTGAGTGTTTAGGGAAAGGGAAGGGGGCCCCTCCCAGGAGTGAGTCGGTCAGCACAGAGTGCAGCAAGTAAGGGGACTGGGAAAGTAGGCAGGGCTGGGAACTCCGAAGGGAGTGGATTTGATTTTAAATGCATCAAGAAGCCATTAAGGGGTATTATGCAGAGAATGACAAGGCCGGGTTGACAATTTGAAAAGGTCATTTCTGCCACTGTGCTGATTCTAGACTAGAGAGGAGCAAGAGCAGAAACTTGAGACCACAGAGGAGGCTGTTAGATAGACCTTGCTTATACCTGGAGCCAAGCGAGAGGTGGGTGGATGTGATGGCGTGAGCGCACAGGAGCAGGGGCTAGCTAAGGGGCTGGCTACCCTGGTCTGCAAGGGTGAGAAAGGAGTGAGGAGGGTCTGTCACCTGTTTTGCAACCCACTGGGTTGAGAGGCATGCTCACCGTCTGCACGAGAGGGCTTCAGGGAGTGTGCGGTCTTCTGTAGACAGCTGGGTTTCAGGTGGGACAGGGAGGAAGAGGGAGCCTCCAGAGCTCACTGAGGTTGAGGGTATGGTGAATTTGCTCTTTTTTATTTTTAGTACTGGGAGTTGAACCCAGTGATGCTCTACCTCTACCAGTGAACTGCCTTCCTGGCCCTTTTTATTTTTTAATTTTGAGAAGGCCTTGCTAAGTTGCCCAGGCTGACCTTGACTTTGCAGTCCTCCTTCCCAGACCAGAGTAGCTGGGATTACACACATGCACCACCATACCCGGCTGAGTTTGCTCTTTTCCGAATGGAAATTCCAGAGGACACAGTGGGACGGGTGCAGGAGGGGCGTGGGGGTGTCTCATCAGACCATGTCCAGAAGTGGTTTGGGAATGAGTGCTCTGGCACTGGGCAGTGACTGGTGGGGCTTGTACCTCTGCTAGTGACTGAGGTCAGCAGGATGTCAGGCACAGCAGAATTTGTTTTTGTAAGCTATTAGAGGATACAGGACATTTGTTTCCAATGCTGCAGACTTGTGTGGAAGCTCCTTCAAGATTGCACTTCCTTTAAGCCACATTTCTTGGAATTATTGTATCAGCAAGAATAGGCTCTTCGTCACATTTAACCATTCTGATGTCAAGTGCACATCCAGCGCAGCAGGAATCACTACAGCTCTTGAGTGTTAACCCATGTTTGTCTTTGCTTGCATTCAGTGACTACCACCCCATCCTGCCCTAATACTGTATTAAGCAGTAAAACCATCAGTAGGTATTTCCCTCTAAGTTTCATTTGCCTTTTAATGTGTGAATTTGAGAAGGAAAGGCAGGAATATGCCTGTTGGTTTGGGCTGCAGAGCTCAGCTTTCCATGCCTCTAGAGAAAGCCTGCTTCAGCCAGCGATTGCAAACCTCTTGGGTAAGTTAGTGAGGTATTGGAGAGCTTAAGGTGTTGGAAAGTTAAGGTTCACTGGGTGTTTCTGGGCATGGTGGTGCATACCTGTAATACCAGTACTTGGGAGGCTGAGACGGGAGGATCTCAGGTAGCCTCAGCAGCTTAGCAAGGCCCTCAGTACCTTAGTGAGATCCTGTTGCAAAGTACCTTGGTCTGAGGGTGTAGCTCAAAGGCAAAATGCCCCTGGGTTCAATCCCCAGTACTGTCAAGAAAGAAAGAAAAAGTCACTGGGTATTGGGCCCTGGCATAGGATGATTGATTGCAACTTCCAGTCCTTTCTCCTGACTCTTTTCATTCACCTCACCAGAACCTTCCAAGCCCAACGAATGCCAAAAATCAGGAGTTTGGTAAAAGCCAAAGATTGGTATCTGTCAAGTGTATTTAAAACCACTTTGAACCAATAACCTCAGTGTTTTCAAAGCTATGCTTTTCCAGCTAACCTCTTATTTTAGCAGATCTTATTTCAGAAACAGCGGTTTCTGTTTTTAAAGTAATGTATTTCTGATCAATGCCGAGGGAGCCATCATGTAAATGTGAGTGAGTCAGCAGGATCACTCTGCAGGATGACTTTGTGGTGTCCCAGCAGTATTCTCTCACATTGACCATAACTAATATGTTTTGTTTATGTCAAATTTTAGAACTGTATTACCACCGTCAACAAAAAGTCCTGCCATGTTCTTGTGTTGGTGCTACGGGGACGGCCTTACAGTCTGAAAGTAGCCCGTGAGGCCGCCTGACCCAGCAGGGCTCCCAGGGGCAAGGTGGCAGTGCCGTCTGGGGACACAAGCTGGAAACAAATGATAGTGTTGACATAAGGGCATTATTGTCTTGCCCTAAATTGGAGGATTGAGCAAGTAAAGGGACTTTTGGCTCTCAGCAAGTATCTATAGTTTTCAAATATCATTTCCGTCTGCAAAGGAGCCTTGGCTGTACTTGTCCAGCAACTACATCATTTATCAGGTTCATGGAACAGAGCTAGGGAAATCTCTACCATATGATACCATGTTGAGAAAACCTTCTGCTTGACCTTGTATACTTTGTAGCATAGATTTGGGGCTGGGGGGATATAGCTCAGTGGTAGAGCATGTTTAAGGCCCTGGGTTCTGTCCCCAGCACCAAATTAAAAAAAAAAAATTAGGATTTAGAATTAGTGGTCTATACCATGGTCTGTCTTCCTTATGATGGAACTCTGTCTTGAAACACCTGCTCTCCAGTTTCCTCCTACTCTGCTGAAACTAAACTGATGCCACCAACCCCAAATCAAACACACTAGCCTTTCCTCAGCCATCAACTCTACTTTCTTGAAATATTGGTAACCATTATCTTTTTCTTCTCGGGATGAAAGCCAACCATCAGTTAACTGTCTTCATTCCACTGGATTCTGAAATACTGTCCTGTCTTAGTTATTCTCGTACTTTTCTCATTGCTATTTCTCTCTATTGAGGTTTTTTCCTTTACATTCAACCCATTAAATACGGATGTTGGACTAACCATGATAGGGCATGTCTGAGATCCCAGCTACAGGGGAGGCTTAGGTAGGAGGATTGCAAGTTCAAGGTCAGCCTGGCACCTTAGAAAACACTGGCCCAGAAAATGAAAAGGTCTGGGCTTGGTGACACATGCCTGCAATCCCAGTGCTTGGGAGGCTAAGACAGGAGGATCACAGCCAGCCTTAGGAACTTAGACCTCTCCCCAACTTAGTGAGACCCTGATTCAAAATAAAAAAATAGAATAGGGGTATAATTCAGAGGTAGAATGCCCCTGGTACTAGTAACTAGTACTAGTAACATATACACGCGCGCACACACACACACACACACACACACACACACACACACACAGTAAATAAATAAAAGGGCTGGGAATATAGCTCAGTGGAAGAGTACACCTGGGTTCAATCACCAGTACAAGGAGCAGGGACAAGTATATATATGGATATTCAAAGATTATCTTGTTTGATTTTGTTATCTTTCTGTGCATTCATTCGTTTGTTTATTGGTACTGAGGATTGAACTCAGGGGCATTCTACCTCTGAGCTATACCCTCAGCCATTTTTTTTTCTTTTAAATCTTGAAATAGGCTCTTGCTGAGGCTGACCTTGGACTTGCAGTCCTCCTGTCTCAGCCTTCCACCTACTGGGATTACAGGCATGTACCACTGCATCCAGCTGCATATTCTTTAGGAGATCTTAAACTGGCAGTGACTGTAAATATCATGTGGGCAAGGGCTCTTTCTTGTTTATCATTAGGTCCACAGCACTTAGCACCGTGTGTGTGTGTGTGTGTGTGTGTGTGTGTGTGTGTGTGTGTGTTCTGATTGAATAAGTAAATAAATAGGCTCTCATTAGTTCGTATAGCCTGAGCCATTCTTTGTTGGTGGGGTGGCTTTTGAATCTCTTATCTCCAGCTTTGGCTTTTATCCCAATTTCCAGTCATCACTTTCTACATGTGTATGAGATGTTTCCACTTACTAACAGCACATGTAATTTCCAAACTGAAATTATAGAATTAAGTGTATTATTATTCTCTCAGAAAAACTCCAGAATTCAAAATTCCACCTGCTAGGAAGTTCATTTATGTTTATGATGTCACCATTCTTTATTTTAGTCAGCGTATATTCAATTATTTTTGGCTCCCTATTTTTTTTTTATACAATCAGTGCCCAAAGGAACTCAAATCTTTCTTCTCTTAAGATGGGTGAGGTGTCTTGCTTTGTCACCTAGATATGGACTGCTACACCTGGCTTCCTGATACTTTCTTAAAATGTCTAAAGAATCCATCTTTCCCACAGTGATCATCTTTATATCAGGATTTTTTTACCATATGCCCAAAATACCAAAATCCCTCCCCATGCTCTTAATTTCAGTCATTTCCCCCAGTACCCACATTCCTGATAATATTTTCAGGAATAGTTGTTTTTCTTTTCTTTTTTTTCTCCTCTTCCTTCTCCTCTTCCTCTCCCCCTCCCCCTTCCAACCACATACTAATTTAGCACCTACTGTGTGTTAGGTACTGTGCTGGTCTCTGAGGATATAGCAGTGAACTTGACAAATATCGTTCCTTCACTCATGGAGGTCACAGGAAATAAATAATAGTAAAAAACTAGAAAACCAGAAATCACCATAACCCGTGGTTAGATCTGAGTTTGGGTTGTATTCTGTGTTCAGTTGGGAATAAATGAGGCTGTGATATGATCTGGTTTGCATTTCTAAAAGATCGCTCTGGCTGTCCTGAGGGGAATTGTTTGGGGAGAGGCAAAAGATAAACAGAAAGCAGGGCGGGCTAGCCCAGTGGGAGCTACTGGCCTGGACTGAGGCGCAGCAGGGAGGAAGAGAAGTGAGTGGATCTGGGGGATGTTTTCGAGGATGAACCAGCAGAACTTGCCAGTACTCTTGACGTGGGAGTAAGTATCAAAATGACTCCCACGTTTCTGGCTTGAGCACTTGGTGGATGGAGGTAGTCTTAACATGATGGAGGAGGAGAGGGATTTCTCCATTTGATTTTGTCCTTGTTTAAGGAGTTTCCTCTTTTACACGCCAGTTTTGAGATGCCTGAAACTTCCACATGGAGAGGAGGCCATGGTCTGTATAATCGGGGTTTTAGATGACAGGCCTGGGCCGGCGCTATCCTTGGCATTGTCAAAATAGCAAGAGTAAAAGGCTAATAATAAATCTCAAGAGTATAGCGCTGGCTCCATGCCTGCTCTCTTCTAAGTGCTTTATAATGAATCCTTCGAAAATCATGCGAAGAGCCGGTGTGGTGACACACTTGTAATCCCAGTGCTTGAGAGACAGGAGGAGTGCAGGTGAGAGACCAGCCTCAGCAACTTAGTGAGGCTGTTGCAAACTAAAAAATGAAAGGGGCTGGGGGTGTGGCTTTGACGTAGAATGCCCATGGGTTCAGTCCCAGTACCAAAATAAATACAGGGAATCATGTGAGGTCAGTGCTGTTCTTATTTCGTTATAGTTAGATATAAAATGTCCCCTAAAGAGCTCAGTTGTTGATGTTCGAGCGGTTGTAATTGAGTCATGAGGGTTGTAATCACAGTAGTGGGTAAAGCCATTGCAATGGATTTATCTGGGGTGTGGCTGGAGGCGGGCCCTGGGTGCGGTCTCCGGGATTATATATGGTTCCTCTCCCTGCTTGCTCTCTCTTGCTTCCGCCTTTGCGACAGGAACACCAGCCCCAGCCCGTGGACTCTCCCTTTCTCCACTTCCTGCCGCCATGCCCTGAGGTCATCAGTCTCTGGCTGTATGTGGCCTGAATCTGAAGCCATAAGAAAATAGATCTCCTTTCCTGTAAGCCACAGGGTCATTCCTTCGGATTACAGCTGCAAGAAGTCTGCCTGGAACAGCCCCGCTGTGCAGACAAGGTGGTCGAGACCCAGTACTAATTCACTGAGCAAGGTGGCTCAGACAGCTATTGTTGACTCAAGATAAAAGCTATAATAGAGATCATATGGAAAGCTGTAGATTTGCGTGTTCTTGTTCAGAGACGAGAACAGAGAAAGTGGAGCCTCCAGTCAAGTTTGGGCCCCTGATTTTATCACTTGTTTTCCAACTCAAAGGTCTTCCTTTGTTCCTACTGGAAGAAAGGATAGAGTGGAAACGACTTAGCCAGCCCCTCAGCCAGCCTGCTTGGGACTCTCCCTGTTCCTAGTGTGGTTGCTGCATCCTACAGAATGGTCTCTTTGCTTTCTCTTGGCATTCTCCACCTTGTTAACTCAACTTTCCTCCTGGCTTCCAGGGCCCACCCAGCCACTAAGCCTCCCTCTGGCCTCCAGTGTGGAAAATGATCACTTATTGTGTGTCGAGTGCTGTCTGTGAGCTTATGAGGGAGAGACCGGAAGCAGGCTCCTACTCTGTTGTCTGTCCTTTCTGCTCGTTTGTTTTGTTTTTGTTAAGAATCTTCATAGTATAGAGATGTGACACTTTTGTAAACAGCTCACCTGAGGATCAGAGATGATCTGGAAAACCAAATGCATTGGTGTTATCAGAAGCATATTTTTATTTCAACTGCCTTTTCTGACCAAGTTGGGGGTAAGATGACAAATAAGATATTTAAAAATAAATAGCATTCCGGGGCGCTGTTGTGTGGAGTGGTAAAAGGAGACCAAGGAAGGGCAGAAATGACAGCCGGCCTTAGGCATTTGCAGGCCAGCTGGGGCGGCTGTGTGGGAATAAAGACAGCCATGTCACTGGCTCATCATTAGCAGAGCAGGCAGGCCTTGAGCTGAATCAGGCCTCAGACTTGATACTATTCAGTGTCTTTGAAGAAACTTTATTAGTTGCCAGCATTTATAACTCAGAAGGTTCCACATAAAATTCCCATTTACCAGCTTCCTGGAAAACCAAGAAGATGGGGCAGCACTAGGGAATAGTGCGCCCTGGCTCTCGCTGACAGGTGCCCACCACCCATATGCTGGCCCCTGTCTCCTTGTGGTCCCCACTCCCCACGCATGGCACCCCACCCACGCCCTGTCCCTTGTTGATGCCATTTGCTGGTGTTTGACAGCGTGCCATCTAACTAGGACAAGCACTGTTCCTGGACTTGGAGAGGATTAGAGCATATGGTGGAGAGCAAGGATATGACATGGATGGAGACTTTAGACCAGGTCTGTGTTCACCTGCTGGCCCTGCCTCCTGCCAGCCTCCCCCATAGACAAGTACTTTCCCTCCAGCTCCCTTTGCTTATGATAAAAGAGCTAATAGTGCCTCTCTTCCCTCCCTATGAATTTGTAGCAAGGGTTATCAATAATATGTATATGTATAGTACCTAACAGGCCTGGTGCCTGAAGAATATGCCATGAGCGATCCTGTCCAAAAAGTCTGGCAGGATTGAGTACCTGGACATTCTTATAAAAAGCACAGGGGCTGGGGTAGAGCACTTACTTACCCAGCATGCGTGAAGCCCTGTGTTCCTTTCCCAGTGCTGGAAAAAGGAAGAGAGAGAGTGGAAGAAGAACCCAAACCAAAAACCTCCAGATAACTAAGAGTTAAACCTGAAAAATGTAAACTCTTAAAAAAAAAAAAACTAAAAGGAAATACAGTTGTATATTTAACTTCCTCAGGATGGGAAAAGACTCTCTAAGCATAAAAGCCATGAAGAAGAGCCAAGGAGAGGTCAACAGAGTTGACTCTAAAAACTTCTGAGCTATTTTGTGTTAACTAACATAAGCACAGTTAAAGACAAATAAAACCTGTGACAGATAAAGGGCGATGTCCTTTCTATAGCTACAGATTGAGAACAAAAACATTAGCACACCCAGAGAAGAGTGGACAAAGGATTTGAACAGAATTCAGCAACAGAAGAAATACAAACAGCAAATAGTTGTTTTGGAGAAAAAAAAAAAGGGTTGAGCTGGGCTAGTAATCAAAAAACCCTAAGTTTGAAGAAGTTGTCATTTCTCCCCTAATTTTTTTCTATCACTGTCAATTGATAATGTTCAACCAGAAGATAGGTGTTGTCATACTTTCCTGTTGGAATAATAAATTGCTGTAGCCTTCTCAAGAAGGCAATTTGGTAGTGTAAATCAAGGACTAGAGCTCATACCCTTGGGCCTCATAATTCTATTTTTAGAAATGTTTTGCCTCAAATCTACTTGCAGTAGCTTTTTCTTTATCTCCGTTTTTTTTCAGAAACATAGAGATTAGGAAAGCATATACACATTCAATGGAGAATGCAGGCCATCTTGAGAGATAGAAGTGTGTGTGTGTGTGTGTGTGTGTGTGTGTGTGTGTTTGCACACGCGCACTCAAGTGTATATGTGTTGTGATGAAGCTTGAACCCAGGGACTTTCTACCTACATCCCTAGCATTATTTTATTTTATTTTTTGCAATAGAATTTCACTAAGTTGCTGCGGACTTAAGTTGCTGAGGCTAGATAGTATTCTTTTAAAAAAAATTCTACTATAGCCGGGCGTGGTGGCGCACGCTTGTAATCCCCGCACTTGGGAGGCGGAGACAGGAGGATCCCGCACGTTCGAAGCCAGCCCCGCACGTTCGAAGCCAGCCGCGCGCGTTGGCTTAGGAGACCCTGTTTCCAAATAAAACTGTAAAAATAGGTCTGGGAGTGTAGCCCAGAGGTAAAAGGGCTTCCAGGAACCCCAGTACCACCAAAAAAAAAAAAAAAAAAAAATCTACTATATTAAAATCTTAGTCCTCAACCATGTATTCTTTACTCTCAGAACCTTAGCATTGACACCGTGCTTCACATACACAAGTGGTCAGACCATATTTTAGCTTAAGGAAGGATATGTTCGTATAAATGAATATTATATAATCATATTTAAAACATATATATGAGCACAAGCTATATGTGCACCAAATGTATGTGTGTGTGTATATATATGTGTGTGTTTGTATATATATACATATACATACATATATATATATATATATATATATATAGTATGTGTGTGTGTGTGTGTGTGTGTGTGTGTGTGTGTGTGTGTGTAAAACCCAGGAACATTCTATGCTGAGTATACCCCAGCCCTCTTTACTTTTTATCTTGCTAAGTTCCTAAGGCTGGTCTCGAACCTGTGATCCTCCTGTCTCAAACCCCCACGTACTGGGATTAAAGGCCTGTGCCACCATGCCTGGCTAAAATATATTTAGAGATGTAGAAAAATATTTATGTTAAAAACATAGAGTACATGATTATATATAGAGAGAATATTATCTCTGTTGTGTGAACTCTGGATGATAGGACTACTGGTGTTTTTTTTATATATATATATTTTCTTGGTTTACCTCAGTTATTTCACAGATTTACTGATTTTTCCCCCCTAAATAGCATTTTTCTAAAGGAAATAGAATGGGATAATGCATTGGTAAGGTAGAAGTGAAAGTTTGTATGAAGGCCCCAGCATTTATTAGAAAAGTTATATTAAGTATTCAAGTAAACCAACTGTGGTTAGAGAGAGAGAGAATGTTGATCGGCATTAACATAAAAATATATATATATTTGCTTTTTTTTTTGTCTACTTGTATGGTTTCAAGTGTGTAGAGAAACAAGAACACCAGTGACAAACCCATCCTGTAGATTGTGACTGTAAAAGGTTTTTTAACTGGTACCAGGGATGGAAAATTTTTATCTTAAGCAATGGTTTGGGGAATGTGTTTTGTTTTAAAGAAAGTCCTGAGTAAATCAAAAGGGTTACAGAGACTTGTTTTGGTTACTTAGCCCTGCTTAATGGCTGTGGATGCACTCTTCTAAACAGTCTGACTCCTGGTTCCACAGTTGTCTATCTGTTTATCAAACGGGCCTTTGTACACAGCCCTGTGAGCCCCCCGCCCTTTCATCTGCTTCTCCATGCACCCCGGTAAGTTTAAGGTGGCTCTACTGTCGGTTGCCACTGGCCTCAAAGGAAGAGGATGCATCCGTGAGTTCTGTTGCATTGATAGGTTCCCTTGCTCTCTTTCCTGTGCATCTTCTGCAAATTAGGAATATGCTTTCTAAGTCAAAGGTGTTGGAAGGAGTCCCCAAAAGCAGCAAAGTGACACCATCCCATCTCACAGCGGCGCCCTCTGCACCGCCCCGTTCATGGGCTGATGCCAGTGGCCGCCTCCTGAGTGAATGCTCACTCTTGTCTGCTTTTTGATGTGGCTGGCAGCTGGGCTGGATGTAATATGTCAAAACCAACCTGAGGCGCTCTCTCATTCACAGAATTGAGATCTTGGGAGCATCAAGTGGAGTGTGAATCTGCTAGCCTCTGTTTTCCATCAGTGCTGACATTTCCCTCTTGCACCCATCAGGTGCATCCTTCTTCCTGTATCCAGGTGGAATTACAGGGCTTGTTTTTTCTCTTCCATTGCCCTAGCACCACTGCCTCCCCAGTAACATTCTTACTGTTTTAAGAGATGTGTATCTCAGCACCATCCTAGTCCTAGCCTGGGGAAGTGTCTCCTGTGCTTCATTTCCCTCTCCTATCTAGTACTTAGATTATAGATTCTGTCCATGTTGCACTTTCCAATTAAATAGAAGGTAGCAGTAGTTCTTCTGTTTCTAGGTAAGTTAACTGTCATCTGGTAGCTGCCTTTAAAGCCTAAATTAAAAAACCTTGGAACCTCCTATCTCATGGACATACAGTCCTTCTGCTATCTTTACTCCAGTAGGATAGTCTTCTCTTTCTGCATATATATATATATTTTTTCTTTTTTTCTTAAGAGAGCTAGCTTTGGCTATCTGAGATGGAACTGGGCCATCAAGTGTCACCTTGTCCCTGCTCCCTGGTTGGCTGAGTAGTCAGAGGGAAATGGAAACTGTTTTGGTGTTTACTTATTCCTAGAAGACAAAAGGTGGAAGACAATTAAAAACAATCACTGAAACCAAAAGTTATTTCGAACACGGCTTCTGTCTTCTGCCTGTAAAAGTTATGACTGTCCTTGACAAAGTCATTGCCAAGGACTGGGTCCTGAAACTTAGACTGTTTATGCAAGTGCATTATTGTTTTGATTTTGATTTTCCTGGGGGAAATAATTGTAAACAGTTAAGTTCTCAGAAGCACCCCTACAACCATAAACACAGTATCACACTGAAATTAATCCTGCAGTAACCCAAAGGCAACCCCAGCGTGGGGAGAGCAGCAGATGGATGGGCGGGCCCTTCACCTCTGCCCATGGCGGAGGTCAAGAAATGAGGAAGCCCAGTCTGTCCAGGGCTCCACTCTTGACATCCTCTTCAGTGCTGCAAGCAGGGACGCGGTTGTACGCTCCTGTCAGCTGTGGAGGAGGAGTCACGCCACCTGTGATTCCTTTGCAGGCTGTGCGTGAAGACTCATGACAAAATCAATAACTGATTTTGAGCGCTCCAGGAGAAAAGAGCAGTGTAGACAGAAGGCATTTGTGCCCTAAATACTCAGGGCTTGTGATCTGCTCTCAGAGGCTCAAACAGCCAGGCTTTGTTGGACAATGCTGTCCTGGTCAAGCCAGAGTTTGCTTGTGAGAGACAGTCTTGCCATTGTCTGGAAAGAGACAGGAATATATCTCCAAAACACCCAAGTGTGGCCGTGGGGAGGGCTCTGGCTAGTTTAACATAGGTGCCAATCAGTGATGAGGAAATAATCAGATAAACAAATCAGGAAAAGGTGAAGCCGACTAGCCCAGCAAGTCTTGTTAAAAGGCCATCTTCCCCCAGAGGGCTGAGCGCAAAGCGCCCCATAAGGCAGCGGCGGATGCTCGCGTATGTGGCTTTTCCTTCCTCCCTAGCTGGCTCCTGCATTTTGGATGGAGATGATGATGACCCTAGAGCTACTTCTGACCATACTTACCGTATGCCAGTCTCCAAGTGGTTACACTCACAACGGCCTGTGTGGCAGATACTGTCAGCATTCCCATTTTACAGTGACAAAATGACGGTACAGAGAGGTGACATAACTTGCCCAGCACCAGGGCCAGTTTGTGGCCCCACAGCTGGCCGAGGAAGAGCGGTTTCCCGCTCTTTAGCTGCCGTCAGTTTCCGTTGCCTCATGATTGCTCAAGGAAAGCATGCCTCACCGCGAACTGTTCTCTAGGAAGAGAAGGGGGACTACACATACGTGGAGAGAGTGAAGATACCCTTGGATCACGGGACCTTGCTGATCATGGAGGGAGCCACGCAAGCTGACTGGCAGGTGAGGCCACCGAGGAGTCCCTCCAGCGGCGGGAAGCCTTAGTTTTCAAGCAGGTTGCTCTTGTGATGAGCAGTTTTGATACCAGAAGGGACTTCCACACCTGTGGTGTCGAGTGGAACTTTCGGTGATGATGGAAGTCTTCTCTGTCTCTAGTAGCCACTAGCCACATGTGACTGTTGTCTCAGAAAAGGTGACTAGCGTGCTAAAGGACTGAATTTTAAGTATTAATTTTAATTTTAATAAATTCAGGTAGCTACTGAGTATCATGTTGAGCTGCACAGCTCCACAGCTCCACAGCCAGACCTCGGTGCTTTTTAGGCCAGGTGTGTGTGTGTGTGTGTGTGTGTGTGTGTGTGTGTGTGTGTGTGTTACTGGGGATTCAACCCAGGGGCATCCTACTTCTGAGCTACATCCCTACCCCTTTTTACTTTTTGTTTTGATACAGGGTCTCAAGAGAGCTTGCCAAGTTGCTGAGGCTGGCCTCGTACCTGTGATTCTCCTGTCTCAGCTTCCTAAATACTGGAATTATAGGCATGTGCTACCATTCCTGTCTTGGCCAGAACATTTTTTGTTTTTTGGCTTTTTTTGGTGGTACTGGGGGTGGAACCCAGAGGCTTTCTACCTCCGGGCTATACTTCCAGACCTATTTTACATTTCATTTGGAAACAGGGTCTCACTAAGTTGCTGAGAGCCTCACTAAGTAGCTGAGGCTGGCTTCGAACCTGTGTGATCCTCCTGTCTCAGCCTCCCAAGCGCAGAGATTACAAGCGTGCGCCACCACGCCCAGCTTGGCCAGAACATTTTTAAAGTGTGCATATTACTGTACAAACACTTAGCTTGATGATAGAATCTCATACCTCTTTTTATCCTTACCCCTTTATGTTTTTCTTAGGATACTGAGAAAATGGCAAGAGTCTGAGAGGAAGAACCAGTAGGAAATAAGAAAGGACCTCACTATATAGGAGCTGGCATAGCGCAGTGGGGTCGGGTAGAAATTTATTTTAGAGAAGAACATTTTTCACAAAACTTTATAGAGCTTACTGCTGCTCATTGAGATAGGGATGAAATGGAAATATTTCATATCCTCATAAATAAGTTGTAAATCACTTTGAACTAGAAAGGTGCAAATGTGCGTTTGTTTACGTCAGAGTTATTTACATTTCCACGTAGCATCGAGTGCCCAAGGAGTACCACTCCAGAGAACCGAGAGTAAACCTGACCTTTCGAACGACTTATGCAGACCCTAGAGGGGTGCCGCGGTGATGTGGGGCCTCCACTGCCGAAGCTTGGGGCGCACGGCCGCGCCGAGCCCAGCAGCCTTCCACCTGAAGAAGCTTCAAGAGGCTGCAACAGCTGGCTCTGCGGAAGATGGTGGCATTGCTCCCCAGCCCGAGTCCTATTCAGTGAGCGCCACCAGAAGCTCCTGTTGGTAACATGTCCACTATGGAAAGGGTTATTCTGAAGCACTTCCCCAAATCACACATTATCTTTGGGTAAATTAAAAACTATGGCTGTGATCCCAGATGACTTGGTTCATAAGCTGCTTTTCTCCTGCCCTCCCCCGTAAGTTGGAAAAGTAGGAATGGCCTTGTGCTGCCGGGGAAAAGCTGTACATGTTTGTTCCTTATGACAGCGAAGTTGAGATAGAAATGTGCGTCAGTGACTCTGGAGCCTTCCGTAGGCAGACAGCTGCTGAAACCCAAACAAAGGTGGCTTCGCAGGGCTTCGCAGAAGCCTGGCTTGGCTCCTTGACAACTTAGCTTCTATGTTTTTGCAATGGAAAGTTGCACATTCGAGGGACGCTGTGTTAACAGAGTCTCTGAGCCTGTCAGTCTCCCGAGGACCCATCCAGACAGCTCGCAGGCGTCCTCACGAAGGAGGACTGCCTCCTGCCAGTCACCTGGACTGCTGCTCAGAGAAAACTGTCCCTTCAAGAGGAATGACTGAAGATACAGGCTGAAATTTTGGCTAAAGAGCAGATCTCTTGTTAGTGACAGCTGTTCCACATAGATTAGCTTCCCCTGGAGAATTACTTGAGTCATTTAAACCCACGCCAGATAGAAGCAGGAGCAGTCCTGAGGGGAATAGACCCAATTACCTCATGGTTCTCTTCACCTTGAATCTCAGTAGCCTGTGACTAAGGCTCTCTTCTGACTCAGTGTTCCCTTACACACAGGTCCCCGGGTTCAGGGGTCAGCCTGTGATGTCACCAAGGTTCCCCAAACAAAACAGAGTGGCTGGCCCTTGTTGCATCACAGAAGCTCATGTCTCCTTGACCCCTTGACTCAGAAGCAGTGTGCCAGATTAACTCCAAACACCATCTGGAAAACCTGAGAACAAGATAGTGAATTTAAATGGATGGAAATAGGTCAAGAGAGTTAAAGTTTCTCTCTTTGCCTGTGGGGAAAATTTCTAGTGCCCTCTTGCTTTTTATCCTGTTTCCATTCCATGCTGGAGACTGATGATCCCATGATCATGCTGACGTGCCAGAGGCTGGGCAGACTCTTACTCAGCTCAGATGTGACACCATCCCTGGCCAGGCTCTGTTCTCTGACAGGCTTTCTGGCTTCTTTCAGTAGATTTCTTTTTTTAAAATGCATATAGCTCCTTTCTGTAAAAAAAAAAAAAAAAAAATACTAAATGCTTCATACAATTTGAGCATCCTACTACATCTTTCTGGGAGGAAGGTACAAATCACCATAAACATAAACTGTCTATTTAATTCCTCATTGTTCTGTTAAAGCCAACAAAACCTGGCTGGGTCGGTACAGCTAGCTTTGGTTATAAGTTTGATGCATGACACTGGGAAATTCGTCTTCTGTTCCTTGCAAATGAAAGAGCTGGCAGATGGTTCCAAGTCTCTCGCATCCCCTTCCTAGTGTAGGACCATGGTCTCCCCTTGCGTCAGCTGTGCATTTGATCTCTTCACTCCTCACATGACGCCCCCCTCTCAGTCAGAGAAACAAATTCCGCCCCCACCCCAGCAGGTAGGTTGGGCCACTAACTGGGTATCTTGGTTGGAGAGCAGCAAATCTTAGCTGTCGTTTCATACCGTCATTGCAAGCTTGCTCTGCCAGTGCTGTTTCTTTCCACCACTCAGATAATATCCCTTCTGAAATTTCAAGAAGATACTTTTATCATAGAATAAAGAGAGTCTAGGAATGGACAGGAGTTGTAGACCATGACAAAGGACAGCCAGGCTCAGCAGCTGCACCAACCTGTTGCTGTGTTTACTGGTAGTAGCTCTCAGTAATTGGTAGGGTGAAGTTGCTTTTGCTAATATTACACATGAAGCAGAGAAAGCAAATGTAACAACTATAGCATAAAAAAAGGCTTAGTTCTTTTAGTTGCCCCTACCCCCTTTTTTTAGCTTCAACAGGCCGGTAGGAACTTTAACACATAATCTTTAATACTCTCCACAGTGCCATAAGAAAGAGATACTATTTCTATTGTAGAGACTCCCATAGAATCTCTAAGAGATAAAATGGCAGAGCCGGAATTCAAACCATAGCTTACCGGGCATGGTGGCGCAGGGAAGAATCACAGGTTCCCAGCCAGCCTCAGCAGTTTAGGCTGTCAGCAACTTAGTGAGACCCTGTTTCAAAATAAAAAATTTTGAAATTTTTCTCTCTGTATATTTTAGCTCAGAGGTAGAATGCCTCTGGGTTCAATCTCCAGTACCACAAAAATAAACACCAAAAAGCTGGTTAATCCCTAAACCTGTGGACTGTGTGTTCAGCCATGCTGATTTGAGGGGGAATGGTCCGCTGGCATCCCTGGGAACCTGAGCCTCAGTCCTTGCTCCAGCAGAGCAGGTCATAGCCGGCCACCTGCTTGTCCCTTCTTTTTTTTTTTTTTTTTTTTTTTTTTTTGGTGGCACTGTTGTTGCTGGAAGCCCTTCTACCTCCGGCCTACAGTCCCAGACCTATTTTTTTATATATATTTTTTATTTGGAAACGGTCTCTTAAGCCAGCACGGCTGGCTTCGAAACTGTGTGATCCTCCTGTCTCCACCTCCCAAGCGTGGGGATTACAAGCGTGCGACACCACGCCCGGCTGCCCCTTGCTTTTTTGTGAATCAAGACAGGCATCCATGTCTCATCTCTTCTTAATCAACATTAGCATATCCCAGTCAGAAACTGAGCTGCCAGCTGGACTCACAATTGGCCATTTTGCTGGGGAAGTGCATTCTTGGGGGACAGAGCCCAGTTTCTGGTGAATGAGAAAATTGCTCAGTCGACCTCTATGGCAAGTGTTTTCTGACCATATGAGGAAGCCGATGTACCTGGATATTTTGGGGACTCTGAATGACACTCAAACTCGGTATGAGGCTTCTTTACAATACTTGTCAACACCAACACCATTCTGCAGACAGCCCCAACAGGTCAGGCTCCACACTAGAAATGTCTTCACAGCAGGCAGCTTGCCTCGAAGCAGGGTTGGATGGTGACAGCGTCAGATGTCAGATGTGCCTGCTTCCGTCCATGTTGACTCCACCCCTTCGCTGATGACTCCTAATAAGCCTGCATCACAGCTAAGGAAGCTGCCATTTCCCTGGAGCACCATCTCCTTACTGCCTCCATGGATGACGTCCTTGCCCTGCCTCGTGGCAGGTCTGACTGGACCCAGTCCTCAGGAACCACCACCATCTCCTGCTCATGTCATGGTAACCCCCAAAGAGTTAAGAAGGCCCTGCAGTGAGCAGAATGCGCCCGTTGGAGAGTTTCAGAGAAAGTCCTGACAAGTGATGGGTTCCTGCCCTGCGGGGAATACTTCTTCCTTGAGTTCTGGCAGCTTTTTCTTGGCTACGGAATATCTAAGACCCACTTTGCCTTTTCTGGTCATAAACACTTGTAGTGTTGAATCTGAAGTCTTGATTATTTTTCTTAACGGTGCCTTTGAAAAAAACCGAATGTTTCCATAGTGATGCATTGTGTTTGTTTAAGTCTTTACTTATACACGATTCCACCCACACCCTCCCCTCCAGGGGACTGTTTACAACTGCCCCTTCCCCTGCCTCCCGTTTTCTCTGTGGAAGAAACCCTCATAACAGACCTCCATCAAATTTGTGCCGCTGTGTCTGGGGGTCAATAGGGAAATGACTTTGATGTTTATTTATTAGAGTGGAACACAGGCTAATGGTTCTTTTCCCAGCTGGTTCAGTAGTCACACGCCTCCTGCTATAACAGCTTTCTTGGACTGTGGAGAGAGCCCCATGTTGGGCTGGGCTGTTTGTCAGTTCAAGCTGGGGGCGGGGCAGAGTCCAGGAACCTTGGTGAGTTGGGCAGCCCCTCTGCAGCCAGCTCTCCTGGAGAGTTTAGTCAAGAGCACGGTGGAGCTGGCAGAGGTATGCCTGTGAGTGAGGAGGACTTGGTACTGTCACACCCCTCATGGGAACTGTGATGTCACGCTCCCAGCATGGGACAGTCCCTTTTCTCCTGCGGCCTCCAGGAGTGTGGATGTGTCAGCGCTTAGGCAGGGCCCTGCTGACAGTTGGCCCTGGGTATGCATTGTGATATCTGAAAGGGAAAGGAAGGGGAGGGAGGCAGCCCGGCAACGATCCCAGGCGTCGTTGTTTTAACCATGAGCCCTGAGGCACCTGGAGGACTTAGCGGATTCTGGGATCCCGTGTCCCCGGTGGGCTGGCCGGTGGACATTAGTGAGGCCTGAGGGCACCTGTGTCCAAGGTAGTAGAAGTGGCTGGTGCAGCGCCCCAGGGCTGCACTGCGCTTTCTTGGCTCCTTAAAGACTCCCGGCAGGGAAGCAGGAGGAAGTGGGGCTGCTGCGGGCCCTGGTGGCCACGTGACCGGGGTGCAATTAGCCGCCCACTGCAGGAAGGGTGTGGGCGAGCGTGCTGTGACTAGCTAGCGCCCGTAGCTCAGTGCTCCAAGGATCCCCAGCCCTGCGACCAGCTTCCGTAGACTCCCGCCTGGCAGCCTCAGGCTGCATCTTGCCAAAGCCTCCCACACAGTCAGTGGCCTGACTCCTGACTCCGACTCCTGGCCACCTCGGATGGTCATGATGGAGACTGAGCTGCTTTCCTGGAGTCTCCATCCGAACTGTAGCCTCTGCCACCAGCTCTCAGAGAACGGAAACTGGGTGGGGCTCTGTTTGTAGATGGCTGGATGATGGATGCCCAGGCAGGACTCTGGAGAGGAGCAGACCTGCACAGAGGCTGCTCCCTCGTCCCCTCTCCTGGAATATTTCTCCTGAAAATGTATTGAGGGATTAGCCACCAATTTCTTCCTAGCAGAACCACTACCCCCCCACACACACCAGCTCTTAGCATTTAACCCCTGTTCACTTGAAGTGAGCCAAAGACAAGCTAGCCCAGAGGGAGGAGCCAGGAGGAGGAGGCTGGATGCGTGGCTCCTTTCTCTTCACCCTTCCCAGGCTGCCCCCTGGGATGAGGTGGGCCAGAGAGGAGAGCCCTGAACCCTTGTGAAGGCATGCCCCCGGCTCCCCAGTCAGTGAGGGCTCACAATAGAGACTGCTCTCCCATAGGAACAGATGAGAAAAACCCAGGAACCGGCAAGCAGAATCCAAGAGGGCCCAGGGAGCAAGGCAGCTGGGAACGGGGAATTCTGTCACACGCCCGGCTGACTCCAGGAAACCTAGGGAGATAGGGAGACGAGGAAACCTGGGAGTCCACCAGAAGGTCACAGTGTCTGCTGAGGAACCCTCCAAGGACTGCCCTACTTACACCAGCTAGGTGGCTGGAAATGTAGCAAGGATCCTAGTCACGCCTGGAATGGCATCGTCGTGAAAGTGCTGCTAGCCGCACCAAGTGGACAGGAGCCTTAGCTGGCCAGCCTCGGGCAGGACCGCCCCATTCACACTTGCAAGGGAGGACAAGCCCCCCTCCTCTACAAGGGTAGAATCAGGGAGCAGCCACGACATCCCACCCCTGCTGTAGCCTCCATATGGATCAGAATCCAGAAAGAGCCTTGGCTTGAGTCAGGCAGACCTGGCCTCACATCCCAGCCCTGCCCTTTCTCAGCCACCTTGGACCAGCCAGCCAGCCTTCAGGATGAGAAGCAGGCTCCTCTGGAAGACCTTGCAAGGGCCGGGTGTCGTGCACGCCGTGCACCTGACAGTGGTATAACACCGACACACACTGCAAACCCCAACCTTAACCCTTAGGCTGGGTAGGCGGTCCCTCTGTGGCTGAAGGATGGCCCCTCGACCCTGCCCTTCCCCTTAGCAGGCTCCTGCCTCTTGCAGTCAGCAGAGCTGTGGGGTGAGCAAAGCAGCAGCTTTTAGGAGGATGGCCTGAGTGAAAATTGCACATGAGTGGAGCTGGTCATATTAAGATTCAACTGCACTTAAGCCTCGCCTCGGAAGTTCTTCAGATCCAACTGGAGAGAGCTCCCAGATGCCAAAGTGGTCTCACGCCCATGCTCACTTGCTCTTGGCAGCCCCGCCACATGCTGCCCCTGGGTAATTGGTCTCCTAATGCACCATCCCTGGCTGCGGTCCAGGCTTCCACCCCGCCCCCCGTGCAGAGGTCAGTTCTCGACGTCTCCCGGCCCAGCAACTGGGTCACCGAGGGACCAGGCTCAGACATACCCATGCTAACCAGTCGGCCACGTTGTTTGCTTGCACTCGGGGCCGTCTCTAAACTGTACAGAACACCTCGGCCCGGAAGATTAAATGAGACTGCCTGGCTGGAATGCTGTTCAAGACTGGGGCTTTTATGTCCAGAGATTGTGTGTTAGCTGCTGTGGGGGCTATATAAAAGGAAGGCACAATCCCTTCCCTTGCAGATAGAAGTAAACCAATGTGACTTTTATTTTCTTTCTCCAAATTTGTTTTTCTCCTTACCACAAAAGGAGCGCGTGTTCTTTGCAAGAATCTAAGAAGAAAAGATAAAAAGAAAAATCATTTTGTAACTTTATAAGCCAGCGATGACACATCTTCACAGTTTGCAGTCCATATTTTTCTACACATTTGTGTTCTTAAAAGGTACATCCCACTGGATTCCCGGTCTCGTGCCTTTTTCCACGTATGCGCCTTGGTGCGTGACATTGACTGTTGGCCTATAACATCACTTTCGGGGCTGCATCACGTCGTGTTTGTGTCCAACCACTGTCTCTGTGTTAGATATTTAGACTGTTGTGGATGTCTGTGTTGTTTTTACTACTAGTGACATTCTGATCTGGGAATCATGAGCCTGGGTGGAGGGGGGCAGGCTAATAAGGGTATAAACAAAAGCCCAGGCTTTAGCCTCTTCAGAACGCAATACAAACAATGAAAAGAACAGAAAACACCTTTACAGAGCTGGAGCATGTGCCAGGCACTGTCTGAAGCGCTTTACCTCTGTTACCTCCTGATTTACCGATGCTCACAGGAGCTTACAGGTAAGACGCTACTTTCGCCCCCACCCAACAACCGAGGAAGTGGAGACACGGCCCCTGCGCTTGGCTTTGGTGCGGCCCTGCACCGCTGTTCTGGAGCTGAACCTTTGCGCACATCCGAGACTGTTTCTTAGAATAAATTCCTAAAAGTGGGGTCGCTGGCCCAGATCCCAAAGGCTATGCACACTTTTAAGGCTTTGAATACATAATGCAAATAGCTTCCCAGAAAGGGCGCGCCAGTTACTGTGCTTGCTGTTCTCCCAGTGGTGTTTGAGTGTCTGAGAAACTCCTGTGTGCCCGGCACTCCCTCAGGATTCTACAAAGCTGCCCTCCTCAAGCGGCAGCTGCCCTGGCCCCGACCCACGGGAAGCGAGAACCCCGTCCACTGCAGCCAGCGTCAGCATCATTGGTATATTTTGCATCCTTTGTTCAGAAAACAAGACTCGGCTGAAGAACCTCGGTGCTAGGCTGAAAGTGAAGTGACGGGTGCCATGAGTGTGTGCGGTGGGACTTGGCGGAAACCCTGTGGAGGGGTGGTCAGGGAAGGCTTCCTGGCAGAGGAAGCACTGGGGGAATGGAGGGGGGGCTGCAAAGTGACAGCTGCAAAACTCATGGGCAGTGAAGGGCCCGAGGTAGCTGTGTCCAGGATTGTGTGAGGAGTGCTAAGCTGGAGGGGAGATGGATGGGTGGGATTGGGCCAGGGAGGCTGCTCGGGCAGAGGACTAGGTGGTAGGCAGCTAGGTGGGTAAGTTTTAGGAAAATGAATTTATCAAGATGGGACGGAGAAGCCGGGCATGGTGGCATACGCTTGTAATCCCAGCATTCAGGAGGATGAGACAGGAGGATTGTGGTTTGTGGTTCTTGGACAGCCTCAGCTATTAGTGAGGCCATTTGCAACTCAGTGAGACCCTGTTTCAAAATAAAGGATAAAAAATAGGGCTGGGGGTGTAGTTTGGAGGTAGAATGCCCCTGGGTTCCATCCCCAGTACCACAAAAAAAAAAAAGAAAAAAAGATGAGGTGGGGATGGGATTGGAGGTAGGAAGACGTGGGGGGAACCCTGCAGGAGCCCAAGTGTGAGGTCTGCTGTGTGGCCTGGTGAGCACCTCTGGGAAGGGTGAGGAGAAAGATGTGGGGTTTCCTGGGGTCAATAACATCCCTTCTCCTTGAATGCTGGAGCAAGAAACAGACAGACACAGAACTCAGCTGTGAGGCGGAATACCAGTGTCAGTACCGGTAAAGCTGGATGCTCAGAGACCATGGCTTGTTACAGCCAGGGCCAGTCGGACTTCTTAATCCTCCCTCATGAAGGCTGGCCTTGCACAGCAGGCCTGGCCCCTGCCAGCTGCCAGGAGAATCTCTGGCTCCGGCACTGAGCCTGCGCATGGGCAGCAGGCGGTGTGCTTCCAGGGGATGGACGCTGGCCCTTCCCAGCCCAGGCATCCTTTCCACGGGGGGTGGGGGGGAGCTGACCCATGTGCACGGTGTCTGTGGGCAGGCAGGTCTGAAAGTGTGCAAGAGAGGGCCAGGTTCCCCATGGTCCTGTGTCCCCCCAGCAAGTCAACCATAGCAAGTCTACCATTCCTACTCTTTTGGGAGAGAGAGACAGACAGACAGAAGCTGGGACAAGGGTGGACACTGCTTTTCCAGTATCTTCCCTTCTGGGATTACAGCACCCTCTCCTCATTACCACATAAGCCGTGTCCCCTGCCACACGCTGTCACTCTCTGTGTCCCCTGCCACACGCTGTCACTCAGTCCAAAATTCAGAGGAGAGGCCGCCAGTGAGCTGCGTGTGAGGCAGGGTGGTGCTGCGGTGCAAATTTTGGTGTCCAGTAGACCCGGTTCTAGTCCCAGCTTCTTCATTTACTACAGTGTGAGTGTTGGAAATTTTCCTAGTCTGAGTTTCCCCACCTATTAGGGTTGTTGAAAGAACTGAGTGAAACGGTGTCTGTCTGTCTCTTAATACTGCTGATTATTCTTTATTTTTTATATACTTGTGATTGGGTTCAGAGGCATTCTACGTCTCACTTGTACCTCCAGTGTCTTTTATTTTGAAACAGGGTCTGCCTTCGATTTGGAAACAAGGTCTGCCATAGACCTGCTGTCCTTCTGTCTCAGCCTCCTAAGCACTGGAATCATAGGTGTGTGCCATTCCACGCGGCTCTGTTGTATATGGTTTTTAAAATTTTTTCATTGGTGCATTGTATTTATACATTATAATGAAGTAAAAACTTGTGTAGACATAAATGCACACATCACCCCGCCAGCCACCACCCAGTCCCCACCCCACCCCCTCCCCATCCCTCCCTCTCATGCTTGGCTTAGTGGTTGACTATGATATGAATTAGTACATCGTGCGCTTTAAAGAGTCCCCCCCCAATCCCCATAGTTAGGCTGTCTTAATTTGCTCCTCTATAGGATCTCTATTTTCACCTGGAGTTCCTCCTATGACCCCATTCACCCTAGCTTTCACATATTAGGGAAAGCATCCGATTCCTTACTTTTTGTGACTGACTAATCTCACTTAGCATAATGTCCCCCAGTTCCATCCATTTCCCTGAAAATGGTGTAATTGAGGTTTTTTTGGATGGCTGAGTAAAATTCCATTGTGTACATATCCCACCGTTTTGTAATCCATTCATCTGTTGATGGACATCTTGGCTGGTTCCATAGTTTGGCTATGGTGAATTGTGCAGCTATGAACATAGATACACATGCATTAGTTTGGTAGTATATGATTTTTAAATTTTTTGTACTGGGGATGGAACCCAGGGACATTCTGCCTCTGTGCTACACTCTAAGGTTTATTTTATTTTTTATTTTGAAACAGGGTCTCACCCGAGTTGCTGAGGCTGGCTTCAAACCCACAATCCTCCTGTCTCAGCCTCCCAAGTCTGGGTCTAGAGGCCTGCACCACCACACCTGGCTCTGTGATTTTTTAAAAAGCTGGTCATGATCCTCACATGGCCCATTGCTGATCCGCATCCCCAGGGTCTGAACGCAGTTTCCCAGCTCCTGCTCCAGGCCCCTTCCCGCTTTGGCTGCCCAGTTTTCTCCCATTTCCTTTGGCCTCTTTGGACCCCATTAGCTGAGCCTCTGTGGTTTTCTTCCTTGTCTCTTTAGAGTGGTTTTTAGTTTCAGATGCGGGGACTGGGCTGATGGTGCGCTCACCAGGCCTGGGTGCTATAAGTGCGCTGCTCCCAGCGCCTCCTGCCTGAGGTCACAGCTGACGTCCCCGGGCCTGCATGCTGGCACCTGTGGGAGGACACCCATGCCTTCTCCTGCCATTGGGATGGGAAAGGGGCAGCGGGGTTGGCTGTTGCCCACATTTCCTTCTGCACCGCACCCCCAGACTCTGCCCCCTGTACTGGAGGACATCTTCTTTCTGCAAAAGTTGTTGGGAAGCGGACCCTGGCTGCCAGAATTCCAGACCCTTCCCAGGCCTGGCTAGCTCCTTCTTCACTCCGTCTCCCCACTGAACCCCTCCCTGCTGGGTCCAGGAGCCGCCACGTGGGAGGTGCTGATGGGTGAGAAGAACTTTGTCATTGGATGGACCTGGGTTTGAATCCCAGCACCATCTCTGGCTGGCTTTGTGGCCTGGGGGAAGTTCCCTCCAACTCTGAACAGAAGCTTGGAGTTGACAGTCAGTACCATCTCGGAGGATGAGCTGACAGGCGCCGTGAGAGGTACAAAGCGCTCTGCCTTGGTGCTGGACAGGAAGTAGGCACTCAGGAAAACCTCATTTCTTTAACTCCCATCCCCTGTGTGTCCCTTTAAGGCAATAGCTGGACACATGGCAGCTTTTGCTGCGGAAGTAAGAATGGAAAGCTGCCTTCCATCAGTGGGGACTACTGGAGAGGGGCTGTCCTGAGCGGGGTGCCCTGGGAGTAGCCCCTGCCCACCCCCAATTTGCCCTAACATTTCAGAGAGGCAGAGACAGCAAACACCTATGGTATCCATGGGCAGCTGGAGACTCTGGGTTCCTAAGAGGGGCCAGTAGCTGTGTATAAGGCTGATCGTGTGTCCTGTCACAGGGCCAGGCTGAGAACATTTCAATCCTATTTTTTATAATCCATTAAAACATTCAGCCTTCTAAAAAACTTTCTAAGGTTTACCGCAGAGTGTTCTCATAAATCATCAAATTTGATTTAATACCCTAGAGAAGTATAGGGGGCACAAGACTGCCACAGTCTCACAGTGCTAAGAACTTTCTGGTAAGCCCCAGAACCAGGCCCTTCAAGCTGCTCCTCACGCTGCCCCTCATTTCCAGAGCTATGTGGACGGCTCTTTGCAGGTGTCTGTGCCATCGGTCGTGCTTTCTCTTTGGCTCTCCACCCCCACCCCACCCATGGTGGATCGGAACCAGGCTCCAGAGGGACGAGGGTGCGTTTGTCGCGAGGTTCTGCTGTTCCAGGGCAACCCTTCCCAGGACTTGGAAGATGTTCCTCTGGGGCTCCTGACTCAGCAGCTACACCCTTGACCACATCAGCTCTTGGCAGCGCAGAACCCGAGGCTCTGAGACCCCGAGTGACTTGCCCAAGGCCACACAGCAGTCGCAGCTGAAGCTAAGAGGCCTTGCGAGGCCGAGGCCGTAGCAGGGACTTGGCGCTGCCTGGGAAACCCGCGGCCCTCTCGCCTCTGGTCCAGAGAACTTTGCTGAGGACCAGAGGGCTTTCCTAACAGGGCAGAGACTTGTGCTTTGGTTTTCCTTTCTCTGTCCTCCCCTCCCCCCCTTCATCATAGGGATTGAACCCAGGGGCATTCTACTCCTGAGCTACACCAGCCCTATTTCATTTTTTAATTTTATAACAGAGTCTCGTTTAGTTATTGTGCACTAACCTTGAACCTATGATAATCCTCAGCCTCCAAGTACTAGGATTACAAGTGTGAGCCGCCTGCCTGCCTGCCTTCCTTCCTTCCTTCCTCTCTTTCTATTTCTTTTTCTCTTTTTTCTCTTCTCCCCTCCCTCCCCCACCCCTCCTCTCCTTTGTGATGGAGTCTGGCTATGATCAGACTGAGCCCAAACTCTTAAGCTCAAGCAGTCCTTCCTGCATCAGTCTCCTGAGTAGAGACTTGTGCTTTGTCTCAGAACATTAGCAAGTGTTTGGGGCTTGTAGCTCAATGGAATTTGTGGTCCTGCATTGTAATTCAGTAGAGTCAGAGAACTACTCAGGCCAGAGGCTGCAAGTCCAGGCTTCCTCTTACCAGCTGGGGATGTCCCTGCACTTGAGTTTCCTTGTCCATACATGAAGGGATAGTGTCAGACTGGACCTATTTCAGAGAATATGTCCTCCCAGGAGGTGGTGGGGCTTGAGGCAAAGTCCAGGACTAAGTTCCTCCCTGACTCTGCTTTGCTACTTGCTGTGTGGCCTTGGTCTAGTCCTCTCCTCTCTCTGGGCTCTGTCTTCATCTCAAAAGACAGTGAAGATCTACTTGCTTTGCTGAGGTCGCAGAGGAGAAACTACTTTTCAAAGCTCAAGGGCCACAGAGAATATAGGATTTGACCCTCAGCCACATAGTGATTCTTGGACTGCTGGTTCCAAATTGAGGGGTGGGTGCTTGGGCTTCGAGGAGAGCCCTGGGAAGGATGGAGGCACTGTGGCTGGGCTGGGGACGCTGTGCTGGGAAGCAGGCCATTGGCAGGGAAATGAGCTCCCACCAGTCCCGTGAGCACAGCCGGGCCCACAGGCTGGGCACAATTCTCAGGCTTCCCTAGGATTTGCTCCCTCTGGGTCCCCAAGCATCTCCCTGCCCACCCCCAGCCTGGTGTTCCCTGGGACTCCTCCTAGGAGAGAGAATGCCTCCCCACCCCCACCCCATGGGAGCAGCCCGCCATGAAGACCTCAGCCACCTGCCAGCAGCTGGTGCCCCTGCACCCCGCGCAAGGTGCCCAGAGTAGACAGCTCGGGCGGCGAGTGAGGACTTGGATGGGGTGCTGGGGGCTGGTGGTTCGCCCTGGGGGGGTCACTGGGGGCTTTCTAGCTCCTCTCCCAGCTCTGTGTCTCATGGACACCCCCTCTCTGCCTCTCTGGCTCTCCTCTCCCTGGCTCATGCATGCTGATACCCTCTTGCAGCTTGCTGGGGATTGTCATGGCAACCCTCCAGCAAAATTATCAAAACACTTTTTATACTCACAATTGTACCAGATGAGGTGCTAATTCTGAGCGAGGCAGAAGCAGTTGGTAGGATGCTGAAGTCATGGGCTTTGTGCCAGGGCCCACTGGGGGTGGAGTAGGCAATAAGGGGGAGCTGAGGGCGGGGCCCGTGACACCCCCCCCCCAGAGGTGCTGCAGCTGGCTGGCCTGCCCTGGGTACTGCACTCATTGCTGTCCCTTCCCACCCCTAGTCAGTCAGTCAGTCTGTCTGTCTGTCTGTCTGTCTGTCTCTCTCTCTCTCTCTCTCTCTCTCTCTCTCTTGCATGCACGCACACACACACGCACGCACACACAGTGATTGGGTCCCAAACACCCAAAGTGCAGACTGACCCAAACAGCACTGTCTGGGAAACCCGTCACCTCACTGAGCGCTCAGAGCCCTGAGACCCACCCTGGGGAGACTCCTAGGGACTGGTGTCCCCAGCTGGCCAAGGCTTCTGGCTGGCAGTGGGTCTGGTCTGATGCAGCCTCTCATTCCTCCCCAAGAGGAAAGCAGAGGAGGACTAACTTGGTTCTTCCTGCCTTGACCTGCATCCTCCAGGGCCCGCACCCCTGAACCCACTCCTCATCCCTGCTCCCATCCAGCCCAGGCCACCGAAGGCTCCTTGGATCACCCTGCCAACAGCTAAAACACTGGCGGGTACTTTTTAAAGCCCATGTCTGCCCCCAAAGCCAAAGTGTGGGCGAGGTGGTAGGGAGATGGCAGTTCAGAGATGGGGGTGGCTAGATCAAGGCCACAGAGCGTGGGTGGAGGAGCTGGCACACAAAGCCCGGCCGGCTGCCTTCAGTCCAGTGCTGTCCCCATGTCAGAGACAGCAGGGTGCCTGGTGCGACACTGAGCTGGGCTGACCTGGCTGTGAGTTCCGGCATCTGCCCTTAGCACTTAGAGTGATCTGGTGAGCTACTGGAGCATCCCGCGTCCTCATCTGTCAAATGGCGATGATGCCAGGATCCCTCTCCAAGGATGCAGAAAGGGTGATTTACATGGAGCGGTGTGCAGAAAGCACCATTGGTACGGTGCCAGGCACACAGTAGGTCATCAACAGATGACATTTCTGTGCCCCTCTGCTGACCCTACTGAGAAAAGGGATTGTCCATCCCCTTTAGTGGAGATGGTCCCAGGGTGGCCAGGTGAGGCAACATGGCCTCTGCTGGGAGAGAGGACACTGATCCCTCCCAGAGCTCCTAGCCTTGGAACTCAGCACACCAGAGGGTGACCAGGACCAGGACCAAACTCCTGGGCAGCCCTGGTGGCCCTGGGCCTGCCCACCGCTCCTCATTCCACTACCCAGCAGAAGGCCTTGGTCCCTCGGCCTCTGGAGGAAGACTAGAGCTGGGGGCTGTTGAAAGAAGCGTTGCTACCCCCAAGACCCCTCGGGCCACCTCACCCCTTGTGCTTGATTCTGTCTGGAGTTCCGCCCCTGGAGGCAGCTGGACTTGTAGCTCACCACAGCGCTGTCCAGCTTCCTCTTTTAAATTATGAGTCAGGCTGAGAGGTACAAACCACCCAAACCCCCATGCCCTCTGGAGCAGCAGTTGCTTGGAGCTCTGCCCTGATGTCTGCTCAACCAAGTCGGGGGGCCGGGGAAATTTGGGCATGAGATCACAAGAGCAAAGGGTATGTTTATTTCATGCCTAAGACATGCTGGGCACAGTGCAAGGTGCTTCCCATACTGGAACCATTGACTCCTGGGGCCTTAGTTAGGCTTTCTAGGTGTGAAACAGACTCAGGGTGCGTCCAGCCCGAGGTCACAGAGCAAGCCTGGCAGGGTGTGGGAGCTCAGAGCCTGTCTTTTTATCTATCTATCTATCTATCTATCTATCATCTATCTATCATCTATCATCATCTATCTAATCGAGCTACCTACCTGCCTACCTATCCACTGTACCACTGAGCTATACCTCCAGCCCTGCCTCCTGTCTTTGAGGGGAGGCTTCAGTGTCCCCCCCTTCCCACTCCCCTTTTCCTAAAGGCCCCTGTGATCAGAGCCCAAGGCCAAATGATCTCATGATTACTTTGGGACCTTTTCTATGAAGCTCAAACCCCTTTTCTAAATTTCACTGCTCTGGGCCAGGGTGGGGAGCCTTCCATGAGGAAGGATGACTTGGGACATCTCATTCTCTGGCCTGGAAATTTGGAGCCTCAGAAGCTGTGTGTATTAAGCCCCATGGAGGTGATATAGCCCCCTCTCTGGCCTGCTGGAAGCTATGGAGAGAGGAGAGCATGGTGGTCATCCATTCCACAGGGACCCTGGAGCTCTTCTGGGTCTGGTGCTGGGGAGAGGCAGTGGCTAACAGGACAGAAATCAATAAAGTCCTTTCAGAAAAAGGAGACAGAGTAACTGACAGGTAGCCTTAAATAGGGTAGCCAGGTGTTAGATAAAGAATATCCTCTGAAGACTTCATAAACGGTTCTAAGTTGAGATAATGGAGTCAGGAAGGTTGTAATCCCATCAGGAGACAAATCCATTGTGAGGGTTTATCTGGGTGGTAACCTAGGCTGGTGGCTGTGGATGGAGGAGGTGGGTCCCGGGTCCTGTGGCCTCAGGATTATGCTTGTATCTTTGAATCCTCTTGCTTGCGTTGCCTCCTGCCTCCACGATGTGAAAGCAAGACCCTCGCTCTCTCCTTCTCTCTGTTTCCTGCCGCCATGCCCTGAGATACAAAAGACGCCAGCCTCACGTGGACTGGACCCCAAATCTCCAACACACTGTGAGCCAATAAACCTTCCTTCCTCTGAGTTATGTGGCCAGGTTTACTGGGATGCAGAAGTGAGAGCATCGACCGAGACAACAGGGAAGACACGTGGTGCTGAGGAGCGTGCACGAGACCCTGGGTTCAATCCATAAGTAAATAAATAAATTATAAATTAAATTTAGCCTTGGTGGCGCACGCTTGTAATCCCTGCTCTTGGGAGGCGGAGACAGGAGGATCGCGCAGGTTCGAAGCCAGCCGCGATGGCTTAAGAGACCCTGTTTCCAAATTTAAAAAAATATAAAAGATAAGTCTGGGAGTGTAGCCCGGAGGTAGAAGGGTTTCCAGGAACCACCACCAAATAAATAAATAAATAAATAATAAATTTTAAAAACCATGTTGTCACCAAGGAGGTAACATTTGAGCTGAGGCCTCTGCAGGCAGCCAGACCAGTGGCTTGTCCAAGGCCCCACAGTGAGTCCTGGTAGAGCTAGCCTAGAACCCGTCTCTGGGCTCCCATTCTACCAGTCTCCTTCTTCCTATAAACATCCTTCCCTTGGCTTCTGGCATGTTCTCTTGGTATCCCTCCTACCCCACTGGACACTGCTTTTTCCAGCTCTTGACTGGCTGATCCTCCTAGTGCAGGCCGGTCCCAGCCCCTTCTGTCTGGAAGGTGGGTCTTTGCCCAGCGTGCCTAACTATCTAAGTTACCTAGGATGTCTCATGGGTCTCTTAGGGCAGGAGTAAGTTGATATTATAAAAGGACCCCAAATTAGAGGAGTTGTAAATTACTCAAAGAATGGTTTTCTCACAATTCCAAGGGAAATGTTTCAAGTTGGTAGACAGCCTAGCTCCGTGTGGTCATTAAGGGGCCATTAAGGGACCCAGGTTAACAGTGGCACTGCCGTCTTTAACAGGAAGCTTCTGCGGGTTCCTCATTACTGTTCTTCCAGCCAGTGTACTGGGAGACACATGGCATGGGAAAAACACCAATCTTTTCTTGGGCAAGTGAGGCTTACTGTGGACTCACTGTGGGGTCTTGGACAAGCTGGTCTGGCTGCCTGCAGAGGCCTCAGCTCAGAGGTGACCTCCTCGGTGATGACATGATATGTATGTATGTATGTATGTATGTATGTATGTATGTTGTGGTGCTGGGGATTGACCCCAGGGTCTTGTATGTGTCTTCCCTGTGTCTCAGCCACACCACTTGTGCTCACATCCCACACAGGAGTTCAGACACATGACCCCCTAGCTGCAGGGGAAGCTGGGAAATATGAGCCAGCCCCTCCCCCCCAAAGTCCACCTCTAGACTGAGGAGGACTTCCCTGCCACAGCAGTAGAGGAGGCTCTGTGGGGTGACTCCCTTGTCCGAGTCTCTTTGGCCCCTGGCTTTGCCTTTAACATGGCCTATGAGAGCCTGTCCTGTCTGGATTCTGATCTGGGCTTGAATAATCACAGGCTTTTGCAGTCCAACTATGTAATTTTTTGGCAAAAAGAATTCCTCCAGAAACTGAGTGGGCTTCAGGCCTCTCTGGTTCTAATTAGTTTCATGTACCAGTAACCATACCCAACAGATCCTTTCCTGGCAAGGGTTATTAGGTCTGTCCTCTGTGACTGACCCATCTCTTTCTTGCTATTTTACAATGAAGGTTACCCTAAGGACATTTCAACCAAATAGACTTGGATAACAAGGTAACACCCTTAATATAATGCGTTGCCACATGGGCGATTTCTTTCTTTGGCTTTTATCTTTGGCTTAATAGACTTTGAGAGAGGTTCTGAACCACAGCCCCACTCTTAGACAAAATCAGTTGGTTTTCCCAACCCCAAGAACACCAATTTTATGGATTTTTCTCTACGTCTGTTTCTTCTTGTACACTATCCAGTCTTTTTCTTGTAATTTCGTGCTAAAAGCAGCATCAAGCAGTCAGCACATGCAAATGTCTTTGGCTCTTCTGACCATTTTTCTAGACTGATAGGCTCAGTAGGCATTATGTTCTGTGTTCTGAAGCATCGTATGTGATGTTTACAGTAAGTATTCTGTCCCAGCATAGTGAGGGGCAGTGGCCACCAGTTTTCCAGCTTCCAGTGGGGTCACTGTTTCCCTATGGCTCACCACCAGCTGGGCAAGCCAGTGACACAGATTTGAGGGGGGTTATCCATGGCAGAGTCCTACTTCTGGTACCAATTTTGATATTAGAGTATTGCTAAACTGCTCTTGAAGGAGCTCCAAGCCGGTCATCCAGGGGCCTCTTGAAATCAGTAGTTTAGGACAATATGGTGAGGCCAATCTTTCTTTCTTTTCTTTTTCCTCTCCCCTTCCTCCTTCCTTCCCTCCCTTCTCTCTCTCTCTTTCTTTCTTTCTTTTCTTTCTTTCTTGCCATTCTACCTCTACGCTATACCCCAAGCTCAATTTTATCTTTAAAAAATTTTTTTAAACAGGGTCTAGCTAAGTTATGGAGGGCTTCACTACGTTTCTGCGGCTGGCCTGAAACTTTTGATCCTTCTGTCTCAGTCTGCCAAGTACTGGGATTACAGGTGTGCGCCATCATGCCCAGCCATGACCCCATCTTTAAGAGAGAAAAATAGGAAAGAGGGAGGGAGGGAGGAAGGAAGGAAGGATCTCCAAATTACAGTGGTTTTAAGATGATAAAAATTGATTTTGCTTTCTCTCTCACATAACATGGCTCTGGTGTGAGCATTTTGAGCCTCATCTAAGTGGGAGGTGGGTTTTGGTGAGTGGCCTACAGAATCCACAATGGCCCTCCTCTCCACCCTTCTCCACCGCAAGGTGTTCTGTCAACCAAACGCATCAGGATCTAACATTTGCCCAAGCCAAACACACAGAAGTGAAGCCACACTCCCGTCTAACTCATCAGAAAGGTTTTTAGTTCTATCGTCAGATAAACTCCACATTTGACCATTTCCCTGGATCTCTATTACCAAGCTTTCAGCGTCCTCTGAGGTCATGCGGTGTCACCTACGTGGGCTCCCTACTGCTTCCCTGGCTCCTGTCCACACTGCAACCAAAGTGGGGTTGTTTTGTTTGTTTAATTTTCAATTTTTGCTACTGGTGATTGACCAGGGACATTCTACCTCCAAACCACATCCCCTTCCCCAGTGTGTGTGTGTGTGTGTGTGTGTGTGTGTGTGTGTGTGTGTGTTACTGGGGACTGGACTCAGGGGTGTTCTAACTCTGAGCTACATCCCAGCCCAATTTTATTTTTTATTTTGAAATAAGTTCTTGCTAAGTTGTTGAGGCCTTGAACCTGTGATTCTCCTGTCACCCTCCCAAGTGGGATTACAGGCATGTGTCATCATGCCTGGCTAGAGGACGTTATGAGAGACATCAACTGGAGGCTGTAGCTCTCCCTCCTCAAAACCCTCTAAAGCCCTACTAATGCCTCAGAGTCTTAAATGACTGTCCCTGCTTCTCGTGCTCTCACCCACTGCACCTTGACCGCACAGGCTTCCCTCCACCGCGCATGGAAGAAGCCAAATTAAGCCTTGCTTAATGCCTTAGCACTAGGGAGGGACCCCTCCGCCCAGACACTCTCCCAAACACCCTCTTCCTGCTTGGCCACAGGGCTGGTTCCTCCTAGTTCACCACAAACCACTTCAGTGCAGTAAGAGCAGGGCTGGGAGCCACGCTGCCGGCTAAAGCTCGGCTCTGCCACTTCTAGCGCTAGAACCCTGGGGACAGGTTGCTTAGCTTTTCCCATCTGCAGATGGAAATAGTGCTGCTTGTTACTCAAAGTTTCTGGAGAAGATGAAATGCAATAGCTAATATTTACACTTAAGGCAAAACTCACAGAGGGTGGCTCCTCTTAATAATAGCACCTTAGTGGTGCTATCATTGTCCTTCAAGTGTCAGCTAAATGCCACCCACTCTGAGGAGCCCTTCCTGGCGAACCGCTCGCACCCCTCTCCCTCTGCATTCCTCTCCCCAGGGCAGGGCGTTTGTGTGCCTGTTCATGGTCTTCTCCCCCACCCTCTACGGCCTTTCAGGAAGGCCTTGCTGCCCTCTTCTTGTTTCCTTCCGTTCTCTTCCTGAGCCGGTACACAGTAAGTTCTCAAGAAGCCTCGAGGAATGGTGTGGAAGGAATGGAGGCCAGGTCCCCCTGACTCCTTCCACCAGTGGCCCTGTGAGCTCAGGGCTGAGGTCTGGCTCACAGAGCCCTAGGGAGTCCCAGGGCAGGGCACAGGGGCTGCCCCGGGACCCGCTGGCACGGCCGCAGCCCTCAGCTGGGGGCTGATGGAGCGTGGACGCTGGAGTCCATCCTACCGGTTCCATCAGTTTACCAGGGGACTAGTTACTTATCCCCCTGGGCCTCCCTTGTCTCATAGGGGAAACCGAGAGAATCCTGATTACCTCACAGGGCTTGCATGAGGACGAAGGAGGATAATGTATGTAAAACGGAGCTCACTGGCTGGCTTGGAGTAAAGCGCTCCAGATGGTAGCTATTATTACTGTCGTTGTTAGCGGCATATCCAAAGTGTGGCTCTCCAGTCCATGAATGGGGGTGCCCAAGGGACTTGGGGAGAGAGGGAGAGGAGACAAACATAGAGACTAGGGAAGTAAGGAGCAGGAATGGAATAATGGGGTGTGTTGTATTCGTGTGAGTGTGTGTGTGTGTGTGTGTGTGTGTGTGTGTGTGTGTGTGTGTGTGTGAAGGGGGTGGCAAGGATTCGGAGGAGAAGTCGGCCCTGGGGAGCCGCGCGCCCTGGCTCTCCCTCCTGCCAGGAGAGGCAGGAGCTGCTTTGCGCCAGGGCGGGGGGCGCAGAGGCCGCCGCGGAACGACCTGGAGTGTGAGCCTCTGGGGTCAGGGGGCCGGGAAGGGCAGGTCCGGGAGACCCCAGGACCCCGCACGGGCGCGCTCCCAGCCTCGGGCTCCCGGGATCCCCGCGAGGGCGGGGCCGGCCTTCCGGGGCGGGGAGGGGGCGGGCGCGGGGGAGGGGGCCGCTACTTTCCCAGAGCGGCGGGGCGACGTCAGGCGGAAGGGCGCGGGGCGCGCACGCTTTAAATGGCATTCGCTGTCATCCGAGCCGCGCCGTGTGGGCTGAGCGGGCTATATAAGCGGCGAGCGGGCCGGCGCGGGCCAGACGGCGGCAGCAGCGGCGGCGAGCGCCCGGAGCGCAGCGAGGACCAGCGCGCCCCCCAGCCGCGCCCCGACGGGCCCGCCGCCCGCCCACCGAGGAGCCCAGCCCGGGCCCGCCAGGGCCGCCGCCGCCCCGCAGCAGATTTGGATCCCCCGACCGGCGAGCCCCAGGCTGCTGCCTCCCGGGGGGCCCCGGCGCAGCGGCCGCCCCCGGAGAGCCCCGCCGCCCCGCCGCCCGACCCCGCGGACCCCGGCGGCGCCATGGCGGCCGCCAAGCCCGGCGAGCTCATGGGCATCTGCTCCAGCTACCAGGCGGTGATGCCGCACTTCGTGTGCCTGGCGGACGAGTTCCCGCAGCCCGTGCGGCCGGCCAAGCTGTCCAAGGGCAAGGGCCGGCTGCGGCGGCCGCGCCAGTCCCGCTTCAAGACGCAGCCGGTGACCTTCGACGAGATCCAGGAGGTGGAGGAGGAGGGGGTGTCCCCCATGGAGGAGGAGAAGGCCAAGAAGTCGTTCCTGCAGAGCCTGGAGTGCCTGCGCCGCAGCACGCAGAGCCTGTCGCTGCAGAGGGAGCAGCTCAGCAGCTGCAAACTGAGGAACAGCCTGGACTCCAGCGACTCCGACTCGGCCCTGTGAGCGGCCCCGGAGGGACGAGCGCGCCCGCGGCCGCGGGGATGGGGGCCCCCGAGGCCCCCCAGGGCGTCGCCAACCCCCGCGCGCGTGCACTCCCGCCCGGCTGCGAACTGGTGCGAGCGCCCCTGGCTACGCCGTCCCGCCCGGAGCGCGCTCGGGGCGCCGGGGGAGGGGGGCCGCTTTCTTCGCCCTTGTAAATGTTTATTTTTTAACTCTTCCCAGTACGAACTCCGCTGTGAGTGTGTTGCGGGGGGGCGGCCCGCGCTGAGTCGGCCTGGGGTCGCCTGGGTCGCCGTCCCACGCCCTAGTCTGATGGGTTGCAACTCCGATTTTGCACACCGCTCCACCGTGCCCCCCAGCGCACACCTGTTCACACTCACGCCAGCACACTCTCGCTGAACACTTTTATAATTGTTAGGCGGGTTGATGGGACTCAGCGCGGCGGCTGCTGCGGTCGAAGGATTGATATTTATTTTTGCATTGCAATAGCGGAAGGTGTTTTATTTAACTATCTTTTTACCTGGATATGTCTGTGAGGCTCCCAAACGGAGACAAATAAAGTCCATATATTTGCACAGTGCATTTTTTTCCCAGGCTCTTGACTTCTTGAACCTTTGGGGCCCAGATACCCAAGACTGGGGAGGTAGGTGGGAGGGTGGGGGCAGGGGACCCCAGTGGAGGTCGCGTAACAAGCTTCAGACACCTAAACGCAGTCGTTCCCCCGTGCGCGGCCCAGGACCGGCTCCCGGAGTGGGTCCACCTCCGCCCAGGGCGCTCCTGCCTGGCCGGCCAGCTCCGGGTCGCTGGCGCCCGGGAGGGAGTGAAGAACCAGCAAGGCGAAGGCGGAGCGCGGAAGATGGAGACAGCCTTCTTCCGTGCGGTCGCCCTCTCTCAGGGAGGCCGGGGTCGGTGGTCTCCCCGCAACTGAAGCAGAAGACCTCAATCACTTTTCACCCTTTCTTGGCAGTGACTTGCGCGTGGAGGGAGCCGAGAAAATGTCGAAGCCAGCAAGGGAAAGCCGGGCAGGGATCTCTACGCGGCTGTTCCCGCCCTTTGGTGCCTTCCTGCGGCCTTTCCGCGTGGCCCCTACAGGGTTCCGCAAAGAGGGCGGGGCACGTGTTTGGCAGAGCCTTCAGGGCTTCTGATACCACCCCATTCCCGCTTTTGTTTACAGAGGAGCCAACCAGCCCAGCACTGAGGGAAAGGCCCCGTGGAGCGGTGGCCGAACCTTGAATCAGGGTCCAGTGCTCCTTGCTACTTGCCACGCACGAGTCGGTCTCTGCAGTGCTCCCAGCAGCTGCCCCGCACGCATCCCTGTCTACACCCTAAAGCCTCTCGGTTAGCAGGGTTACTTGATAGCAGGTGGTGCCCCAAATAACAAAGGATATTTCCTTGAGGAGTAGGTTCCCGCAACTGGGATCCCCTCCCTGGCCACCACTCCAGGATGACTCCCTGGGTGACCCATCCCAGCTTGGTTTTGGGCTGAGGGGAGAGTGGAGGCTTCTACCTCCGCTCCAGGTAGCCCTGTCTCTGCGCTGGGGGGCTGGACACACACACACACACACACACACACACACACACACACACACACACACACACACACTCTCTCTCTCTCTCTCTCTCTCTCTCTCTCTCTCTCTCTCTCTCTCTCTCTCTCTCTCTCTCTCTCTCTCTCTCTCTTCCTCTCCTCTCCTCTTCTCTTCTCTCTCCTCTCCTCTCTCTCTCCTCTCTCTTCCTCTCCTCTTCTCTCTCCTCCTCTCCTCTTCTCTCTCCTCTCCTCTCTCCTCTCTCTTCCTCTCCTCTCCTCTTCTCTCTCCTCCTCTCCTCTTCTCTTCTCTCTCCTCTCCTCTCTCTCTCCTCTCTTCCTCTCCTCTCCTCTTCTCTCTTTCTCTTCCTCTCCTCCCTCCTCCTCCTCCTCCTCCTCCTCCTCCTCCTCCTCCTTCTTCTTCTTCTTCTTCTTCTTCTTCTTCTTCTTCTTCTTCTTCTTTCTCTCTCTCTCTCTCTCTCTCTCTCTCTCTCTCTCTCTCTCTCTCTCATCTAACCCCAGGAGAGGATCTAGTGGGCCTTTTTCTCTCCTCACACCCCTCCTCTTGAAACCGGGACTCAGAAGATAAAGACAGCAGAGGAAATGAAACAAAGAAACAAAAATAGGCTGGGAGACTGTCCTTCTCTGGGCTCAGAGATGGGGGGGGGCATGTGGCCTTGGCACGGGGTCTCTGGCTCCAGTCCCAGCCCCTGAGAACAGACTGACCATTGCAGCAGGAGCAGACTCATGGCTGCCAAGACCTCCGGGGGTTGGTGGTTTCTCCTGGTCACTCAGCTGCGCTGTTGGGCTGGCTCTAGCTGCGGGAGCCCAGCCTGGTTCTCTAGACACTCGCTGAGGGCGGAGGGGAGGACTGTGTCTTCCCCTCTCTTGTCTTCCTTCTGCAGCAGTGGGAGCTCCTGTTCCAATATTCAAGAGCCTGTTGTCCCAAAGGTCTGGAAGACATCCCTGTACCCCAGCTGACCCGACGGGCTCCCCAGGTCGCCTCAGACAGAGAGTCCTTGCAGGGGCTCTCTCTCATCCCAGACAAGCTGACTACGTGCTTCTGTAGTGTTTGTTGGGTGGTGAGGGAGCTGGGCACCCAGCTTGCCTATGTCCTGATTGATTTACAATGTTTTAATTCTAAGCCAGGTATGGTGGTGCATGCTTGTAATCCCGGCATTCAGGAGGCTGAGACTGGAGGATCATGGCTTGAGGACAGCCTCAGCTACTAAGCCAGGCCCTTCACAACTGAGTGAGACCCTGTTTCAAAATTAGAAAGAATTTTAAAAATAGGGTTGGGGGTGTCTCTCAGAGGTAGAATGCCCCTGGGTTCCATCCTTGGTAGTGCAAAAAAAAAGTTTTAATTCTCCTTGCCCCCTCAAATATTTGCTCATTACAATGCAAAGCAAGTCACCCCCACTCCCACCACCCAGAGATAAATGGGTAAACCCTGCAGGTGACGCTTACATAGGAAGACGTGTTTCCTTCAACAATGGGTGCATGCCCTGTGTGCTGTTTTCTAACCTAACTGAATTTGTGTTTCACGTCAGCATTACGGAGCTATGTCATGGTTCTTTATAAAATTCTATACACTAGGTACTCCACAATCAATTAAGCTAATGTCCCCCTCCTGAGTACAAAGTGATGTCCTGTTTGTCCCAGTTTCTGAGTTTGGCAGTTCTGAGGGGTGATGGAGAGAGGAGTCTGGCAGAGGCAGTGACCCAGAGAGGGGCCTGGGGTCCATGGTCCCTGGATGGCACAGAGGGGGAGGGAGGGGACACTCGGGGCAAGGGCTCCTCTGCTCCCCAGATGCTGGAAGGCATTCGAAGGCAGCACAGCTCCAACCAGAGGCAAGCTGTGCTGGGCTGAGGGACCAGTGGTGGAGGAGAAGGAGGATGGAATGTGGGTAAGAGCGCCAGAGAGCCAGAGAGGAGCCAGGTGCTGGGAAAGGCAGGGACTCAGATGCGGAGAAGGTAACCGAAGGGATGCGGAAAAAGTGAGTTGGGAGCCAGAGAAGAGCCAGGTGTGGTGACACACATGTGTAATCCCAGTAGGTTCTAAATCAGCCTCAGCAACTTAGTGAGGCCCTTGGCAAATTAAGGAGACCCTGTTTCAAAATAAAAATAGGGCCGGGCGTGTAGAATGCCCCTGGGTTCAATCCCTAGTACAACAGATGATAGATAGATGATAGATAGATAGATAGATGACAGAATAATGGTCATGGGGAGGGAGCAGGGGAGACACAGAGGGTAAAAGGAGGGAAGGAAAATAGCCAGAAGCACCCTGGGGAGTAGGAGGCTGGTGGGGGGCAGAGCCAGTGCAGGCCTGGCCTGGGTAGGTGGAAGCCTGCCCAGCACTCTGGACTCGCAGGCCTGTCCGAGGAGCCGGCTCCCTCCCCTTCCCCGCCTGGGCTCAGCCCATCCTCGTGGGGGGATGAGTTTTCAAACAGACCAGAGCCCAGGCAGAGAGGCATAACAAGCGACCACCTCTGCCCTGGCTGGCAGCCTCTTCTAAACATTTCTCTCTGGCCCTGGGGGAGATAGTTATCAGGGTGTTTCTTGGATGGATTTAAAAGCAAGCCTGGTTGGTGTAGCCCACTGAGCGCCAACTCTGGGCTCACTTGGTGTGTGGGGTTCAGAGGGAAGGGCTGTCTTTTGAGTCCCCCTGGGTCAGCTGTGGACTTGGGATTCTCCCTCTGGAAGCACAGTGGGGGTGGCCTCCAGGCCCTGGGGTTCTGGAAGAATAGAGTGGGAGTGAAGGCCGCCACTTGGGGCCCCTCCTGGGGGAACTCTGCTTTCATCCTGACAATGTTTCCTTCTGCATGTCACGAGAAAAGCAAAGATCAGAAGTGTTAAATTTCTCGACTAACACTACAGAGCTAGTCAGTGGTGAGCTGGGTTGTAGCCCAGTATTTTATTTTTTCATTGAATTCCAAAGTCTGTATCTTTCTAGAAGAAGAACCCCAGTTTCTTACTGGAAGCCCCTGTGGCAGCAGGAGGACAGGCCTTGTACATCTCCCACTGCAGGGGTGTGGCTGAACTGGAGCCGCTCTGGCGTGGAAGTCCCTCGCCTTCTTTGGCAAAGGCGGCACCTGCCATGGCTGTTGTTACTGATGCTGGAGTACCGGGATGGAACCGTGCCTGGGAGGCAAGTAGATCTCCTGGTTGGTGGACTTTGGCTCAAGGATTTCCTAGTGACCCTGCAGTAGCTTTGGAAGTCTGCAGTGCTGTCTACTGAGAGCCTTCCCCTCACTCCATCACGCAGGGTCACACTTGCACAGCACCCTGCAGGCCCCTCTGGCCTTCCCTGGCCCCTCCCCTTCATGCCACATGAGATCAGAGCATATTAACCCCATCTGGGCATCTGCTTCTTGGAGAACCCAGCCTAGCACACCCTTCCAACTCCCAGTATGTTCCCAGTGCTTCTTTCCCCACCTGGCGCAGGGAGGGCAGCAGGCAACATTTCAAAGAGGACCAAAAAGAAAAATGGCCGAGTTTACCAGATGGATATGTATCACTGTGGTGTGCAGGCTGGCCTGGCATTTCTTGGTGGTGATAAGCATGTCTGGCTTATGTGCACTATGGGCCGAGGGAGTGGGGGGCTCCCCTGTGAATCGCCATTCTTCGCCTATCTATGTCCGAGGCTAGAGTGACTTATAACTGGCCAACTGCCCATTACACTCCCAGCCCCTTGGTGGAGACTGTTAACTGTTCCCCCACACCGATTTCCCCTTCCTTTAGGGCACACAGCCAATCACTTTGTACCAGACTTTCTTGAATGACCTTAAAATTGTGGGTGTACTCCTTCCCCATCCCCAGCCCATCACACTCTCCTTCTCCTTCCCCTTCCCATAAATGGGAGCACACACATGTCAGGACCCCAGTGGCAATGAAGACGATGGCGTTGGAAATGACAGAGGAATAAGATGGAAGAACCCTCGACCCCTGAATGACCTTGTGGAACGGAACAGCTGTTACTCTGGAACCATCACCGTGGACTACTGCACAGGACAGCACGCACTTCTATCTTCTTTAAGCCCCTGAATCCCAACTGAATGTCTTTGTCACGGCAGCCTCCCCCAACTGCAGACCCACAAATACCAGTCCTGGCAACAGGGCGCCATCTAACAAAACCTTAAAATACAAGGCATCCACTTAGCGGTACTGCTGCTTGTGGGACACACACGTCGCAGGCTGGAAAGCTGGAGAGCCTTGCGATAGCATTTGGTGGGACCATTTTTATGGAACACTACTGATTGAACATGAACAAGTCATGTAGAAGTGATGTGAAGGAGCCGGAACATGATGTACATTGGCTGCTCTTTGTGTCTTTGAACAGACTATTATGAAAAAGACGGGCCTGTGGGGGGGGATCTAGAAGCACCGGCCCCACAGAGGCGAAAGCACTCCCTTTTGTAGCCCACGCAGTGGAATTCAGGCTGTGGTTGCTTAGAGACTTTCTCAGAGGCCACCCAAGAAGCCCAGAGAAGTATCCAGGCCTTGGGAAAGGTTAGGTGAAGGCTGTTCCATTTCTGCCCAGACATTGCTTCAGAATCACTCCAAGATTAGCCAAAATTAAAATAGGAGGGTCGGGCTCCAGCAGGAAAAGAAGGAATAGATTGACTTCAGAACCCTGCCGAGAAAACTTATTTGGGTGGGGCTGTTGGCACCTGGAACGATCTGGAAGCCTTTGAAGTAAATGAAGGGAGGTTGTTGCCAAGGAAGTTAGGAATAGGAAGGAGTGATGGTGGTTACGATTGTTTGACCCCCAAAGCCACCCCCAAAAAGGCTGGACCTTTGAACACCCCGTTCCTGCAGAAGTGGCACAGAGGATGATGGGAAAAGGAGAATTTCCCAGAACAGGGTTGGTCAGGTTAGCCAACCAAAGAATATCCATCCTTCTCTCCCAGAGCAGGATTTGCCTGCTGCATTTTTTCCATTCTTCCCTCTTCCAAGTGGAAGTTTCTCTTGTGGTTTTCCTGTCCCCATTGGCCGCCACTGTAATCGGGCGTATGTGGGTGGTGCGGAGACAGATGACTTGTCTTGCAGTTGATGTGTCGCTGGGCCTTGAGGAACCACATGCGGCTGAGATATTCCTGCACTTTGATCTGAAAGTGTAACTGGCTGGAATCTGGGACTGAATTCCTTGGAAAGGGGCGAATGTGTTCTGTCATGGGAGGAAAGCTCTCTTGGGTATCTGGTAGCCAGTTGGACCGACCACAGTGAGGGCTGCCAGCGGTTCACTAAAATCTGTTGTCTGTATTTTCTTCAGCACGATCCTAGACTGAATCTCTCCGCCTGCTTTGCAGTGGACATGGTCATGGTCAAAGATGGCCCCAGTGGAATGGGCAAGAGGTGGTGCATACCATGCTGGGCCTAGGCCCCAGACAATCAGCAGGCTGCTCCCCAGATGTTTATTCTTCCCAGAAGACAGACCATGGGCATATCTGCTGGGGGTGAGGAGCTGCATGACAATGAATCTCCTGTGACTGTGCGATGCAGACTCAAGATGGACCTCTAGTGAGGGAAGTAAATGTCTGTCTTCCTTCCAAACCAGCGCATTCCTGCTGGGTCTCTTGATTGAAGCACTTGTAGTCTTAGCTGAACGAATAATACAAAATCTTTTCCCTCCATCTGTGGTGGAACAGGAGAAGCTCCCCACCAATCTGGTTCCAGTAGGTTTTGCTGCGTCTAGAAAATGTCCCGTTCCCCTGCCTGACCTCTGGATATCAGATGTGCTCCATTGGTGGAGTGGGGGTGGTAGTGACACAAATATTAGTCTGGACTGGGGTGTCCAGACCCTAGCCCTGCCCACTCCTCATTTTTTTTTTTTTTTTTTTTTTGCGGGTCTAGGGATGGAACCCAATGGCATTTGACCTCTGAGCCACACCCCCTGCCCAATTTTTTATTCTTAATTTTGAAACAGAGTCTCTCACTGAGTTGTGGAGGGCCTCACTAAGTAGCTGAGGCTGTCCCTGAACCACGATCCTCCAGTCTCAGCATCCCAAATGCTGGGATTACAAGCGTGCGCCACCACGCCCTGCTCCCACTCCTCCTTTGCTGTGTGTCCCGGAGCAAGTCCTTTCCCCTTTCTGTTCCCAAGGGCCTCCCAGCTTTGTGTCCTTAAGTTAGTCTTAGACTCAGCTGGGACCAGTGGAAAATGCCTGTTATCCCAGTACTTGGGAGACTGTGTTGGGAAGATTGCAGGTTTGAGGCCAGTCTCAGCAACTTAGTGAGACCCTGTTTCAAAAAAAAAAAAAAAAAAAAAAAAAAAAAAGTAAAAAGGGCTAGGAGTATAGCTTGGAGATAGAATGCCCCTGAGGAAAAAAAAAGTCTTAGACCTCTAGTCTGGGGACACACAGGCAGGCAGGGTGCATAGAGACCAGGCATGCAGCCCTCATGTGCAGAGGGGGAGGTGGAAGCATCTTCTCTGAGCCAGCAGCGCCTCCACCCTCCTCCTCTTCCCAGCCTTGGGGAGAGTCCTGGAAACTCTGGGCTGAGTACTCTGTGCTGGATAAGTCATGCCAAACCCCAAATGACAGCCCGAGGGCCATCCCTCAGGCTTGGGACTCCAGCCCATGTGCATCTGCCCCAGAGCCTTGCTGCTGCCCACCAGGGGCTCTTTTGGACCAGCGGACTGGCTTTTAAGGAAGCAGTGATCTTCCATCTGCTTTTCTGGGATTGAGCCTGACTGAGCCCCCCCTTAATCCAGTGTTTCTAATGTGTGAGCTATTCTGGCAGTGGATAGACCTATCCATTGCTACCCCTATTCCCATATCCTGCAAACCCTATCTTATTACCTGTTTTGTGTTTTGAGGTTCATGGATTATCTATCCTTTGGTCTTCAGAGAATGCAAACCACACAGAAAGTGACTACGCTCACAGAACCTGCTTTGGACCATTTTATTTTTTATTGACACCAGTATTTAAGGCTATGAATTTTCCTCCAAGGACTTATTTAACAGCACTTGACTTTCATTGTTTTTTACTCTCATTGTTTTATAGTTTTTTTAGTTTGTATTTTTCTGTTTAACCCAATAGATATTTATGCTTGATGTAAATTTCTCTAATTGGGAGGAATATATTTATTTTCTGGTTTATCTAGTAATTTCTTTAATTTTGTTCAAGCCAAATAATACTTTATATACTAATTTTATTTTTGGAAAATTGTTGAAATTATTCTTTGTGACCTTGTGAGAGTTCCATGCTCACACAAAAATATGGTGTTTTCTATTTTCACATGCCAGATCTGCCTAACAAATTATGTTATCAATATCTTTTGTATCTGTGAGACTAATAGGTATTTAATGTAAACTATTTTCCTATTCTTTCTGGGGCCAGGATTAGATCATATTTAGCAGCTTTCTTATAGAATGGTGGGCCCACCATTGGACTTAATTCTGTCCAATGAGTAGAAATGTGCTAGGCATGTTGGCATACAACTGTAATCCCACTACTTGGGAGGCTGAGACAAGAGGATCACAGGTTCAAAGCCAGCCTCAGTAACTTAGCGAGGCCCTTAGCAACTTAGTGAAAGTCTGTTTCAAAAACAAAAAATAAAAAAGGGCCGGGGGTGTAGCTCAGAGGTAGAAGGCTCCTGCGTTCTATCCCCAGTACCATGAGGAAGGAAGGAAGGAAGGAAGGAAGGAAGGAAGGAAGGAAGGAAGGAAGGATATATGTCCCATTTTTACACATAGGTCCTTTGACTAGAGATATGCCTCTTCCACATTTCCTACCTTCCTTTTGCCAGCTGCAAACCAGGTACAGTGGATAGTGGTTTATCTTATATGATGCTGATGAGGACATAGTCCTGGAGATGGTAGACTGAACATTCGGAAGTGGCCGTCCATCCTGGAATTCCTCCCTCTTTCTACCACCTGGGAACAAGACAATTTTGTTCTGTAAGTCATGGCTTTGTTCTCGTAGTCTCTTGCTCTCTCCCCATCAACAATCCTTACTCTAACAAATATGAAACTGGTACCAAGAGTGAGGTGTGGTCATAACCACAGCCTAGCGGCCTGGCAGCAGGAATGCAGGCGGAAGCTGCAAGTCTGGAAACTCTTGGCCAGATTCTAAGTGAACTTGTCTCCTGTAGTAGCCTGGAGGGCAGATTCTGTGCTGTCCAGGTGATAACTCAAAGAGAAGTTGGGAAGAGCTGGAAAGTCAGTGTTACTTTTAGTAAGGTATAAACTGGAGGACTCCCAGCCCACCCTAGACTTACCTTTGGGTTTATCTGATGACAGGTTTCATGCAATAAAATGTGAGTGCAAGTAATATTTGCCACTCTAGATCTAGGCTCAAAGTCATGGGCCCACCAGCTCCATAATCTCTCCTACCTTTTTCCAGGAGCAACCTGGGTACGGTGGTATCTTGGCTCCTATCAAGCAGATGATGATGCAGCCTTAGGTGCTGATGGGAACACAACTTGGAAGGAACTTGGGTCCTGACCTACTGAGGGGAACAAAGCTGCTGCCCTTCTGGGCCATTAGAGGGAAGAAAAATAAAACAGCTTCACCGTGGTGTAGGTCTCTTGCCTGCAGCAGAGCCGCACCACCCGGCTGCTGCCCACTCTCTCGGCTTTGCTGTCCATGTGATCCACCACAAGAGAGGTGAATTCAAGTCCCCGCTGTAGCGCGCTCCTGCTCTCTTTGTGTTGTAGCTCCTGCCTGGTAATGGACAACTGGGCTACCTGTTACCTAGATATTCATCATAGTTACGTGTGCATTTAATTAGAGTGGCACTCTGGTACATTACATAGCTCCTTGCCTAGTGTTTTCTTTTAAGCTTGAATTGCACCTGGTTTGCAAATCAGATCATGACATCACATTGCTTTTATTTGCCTGACCTGCCTTTGCTTATACTTTAGTTTCCAACCTTTTGAATTTGTAGTAGGTGTGTCCCTTGCATACAGTGTAAAGTCAGACTTTATTTGGGGATTTAATTTGAAAATATTTTTTAAAGGCAATGAGTTATCAATCTATAACAAGTATAGAGATTGAATTAGTGACCAAACACCTCCCAACAAAGAAAGTCAAGGGTCAGATTGCTTCCCTAGTGTTTTCTACCAAACACTTGTGTGTGTGTGCATTTGTGTGTGTGTGCATTTGTAGTTGTGTGTGTTTGGATGTGTGTATTTGTGTATATGTGTGCGTGTGCGTGCGTGCGTGTGTGTGTGTGTGTGTGTGTGTGTGTGTGTGTTACTAGGGATTGAACCCAGAGGATTTCTTCCACTGAGCTATACCTCAAACCCTTTTTTTATTTTTATTTTAAAACAAGGTCTCAATAAATTACTGTGAGTTGGCCTCAAACCTGCAATCCTCCTGTCTCAGTCTCCAACGTCCTGGGATTATAGATGTGAGCCTCCGTCCCTGGCTTTCTACCAAATATTTAAGGAAGAATTAACATCAGTACTTCTCAAAATTGTCCTAAGTGTAGAATAAAAAGGAACACTTCCAAACTCATTTTATTTAAAAAATTTTTAATTATTTTGAGGTACTGGGAATTGAAGCCAGGGGCATTCTACCTCTGAGCTATACCACCAGGGCTATTTTTTGTTCTTTATTTTGAAACAGGGTCTTACTAAGTTATGGAGGGCCTCACTAAGTAGCTGAGGCTGGCCTTGAACTTGCAATCCTCTTGCCTCAGCCTCCCAAGTGCTGGGATTACAAGCATGTGCCACTATGCCTGGCCTCCAAACTCATTTTATGAGGACAGTATTACCCTGATACTAAAGCCAAAGACACACACACACCACACACACACACACACACACACACACACACACACGAAAAACAACAAAAATCAGACTAATATCTCTTACAAATTTAGGTGGTAAAATCTTCAATAAAATACTAGCAAACCGAATCCAATGACTTACTAAAAAGGCTATACACCATGACAGTTGGACGTATCACAAGAATTCAAATATGATTCAATATGAAATAAAGCAACTGATCTACTATGCTATATTAATAGAACAAAATTAAAAACTACAGGATTATTTCAATTGATGCAGAAAAAGCATTTGACAAAATCCAGCACCCTTTTATGATAAAAACACTCAGCAACTAGGACTGGAAGAAAACTTTCTCAACACGATAAAGAACATTTATGAAAAACTCACATCTGGTCACTCTCTCCCTTTTGAGATGGCCTGCATTCTCCTTTGAATGTGTATTTTCTACGTTCCTAAATAAACCTCTGTCTTTGTCTCTGGCTGGTTTGTGCTGAGATTCTTTTCTTCCACAAAAGTTAAGGATCCTGCCAATTCTGAATTCCTGAGTTGAGGAATAAGCCCAACATGTCCGGCACTGAATCTGGGGATTAAAGAGCCATAGACTTTGATGTACAACTTCTTTTTTTTTTAATTGGAGCACTGTATTCATACATCATAGTGGGATACATACTTTTGTAGACATACATGCACACATTGCCCAGTCAGCCCCCACCCGATCCCCACCCCATTCTCTCCCTATCCCTCCCTCCCATGCTTGGCTTAGTGATTGACATCTAGTATTATAGCAATTTATAAAAATTAAAAATGATAATCTCACATAACAGTTTCATTTGTCTGATACCAAGCTTTTGATGACTTAAAGATAACATTTCAATATTTCTTTTTGCTTTCTTTCTTACCAGAGAATCTATTTTTTCTATTTTTTAGGTGAAACTATCATATATTTATATATTTATTTTTCAGAAAAAAAATCTATCCTAATATGGAATATGGACTCTAGGTACCCACAACGATCATGAAAAAAAAAACAAAGCTAGAAGATGTATATTTTCTGATTTCAAACCATATAAAGCTACAATAATTGAAACAGTGTAGTACTATTCTAAAGGCAGATATATAAACCATTGGAGTTAAATACAAGCCTAGAGCTAAATTCTTCCCTATATTGTCAAGTTATTTTTGACAAGGTTTCCACGAACATTTGGTGGTGGGAATAATAATCTTTTAACTAAATATTGTTGAAACATAATAATTACATGGAAAAGAATAAAGTTGGACCCTTACCTATCCCATATACAAATATTAACTCAAAATAGATAAAAGACCTAAATATAAATCTTAAGACTATAAACTTTTAGGAGAAAATCTGGGTCATAAAACCTCACAACATTGAGATTGGCAGTGATTTCTTGGTTATGATTTCAATGGCACAGGCAACAGAAGAGTATACAAACTCCCTAAAAAATAAAAAAAAAATTGTATATCCAAAGACAATGTAAACAGAGTTAACAGTTACTAATAGAATGGGATAAAATATTTCCAAATGCTCTATCTGAAGGTATATTAATATTCCAACTAGAAATCCTAAAAATTAACAACAATAAAGGCAAACAATACCATTTAGAGATAGGTAAAAGACTAACATAAGTAATGAATCTCCACAGATAACCAATCTTAGTTGACTGTTGGATGGAAACTCTTGTTTCTCTGGTTCTGGTGTGTGTTACCTATTTCTTCTTTGTAGATAATCTCTTTGAGTATTTTCTCTAGTGCTGGTTTTGAAGACATAAATTCCTTCAGTTTCTGTTTGTCATGGAAGCTTCTTATTTCTCCATCTAATTTGATAGAAAGTTTTGCTGGGTAGGAAATTTTTGGCTGGAAGTTGTTTTCTTTCAAAATTGGGAATATGTTACTCCAAGCCCTTCTGGCTCTCATAACTTGGTTTGGGAAGTCTGGAGTGATTCTAATTGGTTGGCCTCTGAATGTCACTTGGCCATTTGCTTTTGTTGCCTTTAAGATTCTCTGCTTGGCTTCCACATTGGTCATTTTGACAATTATGTGGCGTGGGGATCCTCTTCTCCGATCCTGTCTAAAGGGAGTTCTATACGTTTCCTGGACCTGTGTATCGACCTCTTGCTCTATGTCTGGAAAATTTTCTGCTATTACTTCCTTGAAGAGATTGTTGATCCCTTTGGTTTCACTTTCTTTTCCCTCCTCTATTCCAATTATTCTTAGGTTAGCTCTCTTAAAATGGGCCCATATTTCTTCAATATGAGATTCCTGCTGTCGGATATTTTTTCCTAGATTAGAAACTATGCGTTCATTTTTGGAATGATCATCTTCTAAGAGCGAGATTCTGTTCTCCATATGTTCTAATCGGTTGTTTGTGCTTTGAATTGAGGCCTTTACTTCATTAATTGCATCCTTTATCTCTTTTTGGCTCTATCTGAGTTCTTTTCGAAGCACCTCTATTATTTTTACAGTTATTTTCCTGATTTGATCTTCTAGAAATCTCTGATTTTCTGTTTTATCGGGTTCTGATGTTGTGGGGTTGTGAGCATTCATTGCTCCAGTATTATTCCTCTTTCCCATGATTTTGGAAGTTTGTGCCTTCTCTGGGTTCTTCCCTTGGGTCACTATGACTTCACTTAAGGTGCTCTGGATCTCTAGTCAGTAGTATCTCAGACCCCACTACTCCTTTACTGGGTTTTATCACAGAGTCTCCGACCCAGAGAGTCGATAGAGGCTGCCTTAGACTGTGGGGGGTGCCAGGTTGCACGTTCTCCTATGGTGTGATATCACTGCCACCGCCCCTCTCCCACTGGGTCAAGTCCCAGTGAGTACAGTACTGGGATTTCTCCTCTGTGGCCCACAATTTGACTCACTGTTCTTGAGTACGCAGATGTAGCTGTACTGAATTTGGTGAATTCGGTGCTGTTGCCGCCGGTGGCAATATGGCGCCGCTGCTACGCCCTCGGCTATGGGGCTGGCGTTTTTTTTTTCTTGGTTTTGATTTCCACTCTGAATCCCTGCAGCGTGTACTGAGCTCAGCCACTGGGAGCTTTAGATGCCCTCTGCGCCGAGAAATCCCGCCTGGCTGTTCCGCAGTGGCTTCCCTCGGCTTGCTGTGGCCGTCCTGTGAATTCGCCAGTGCCACCGGCAGTATGGCGCTGCTGCCGCGTCCTTGGGCGTGAAGCCGTGTCCTCGGGCGTGAGGATCTCCTCTGTGGCTCTGTTCTCAGTCCGCTTTCTCTCTGGAGCCTGGTGATTTTTTTTTGTTTCTCTGGTGATGTTGTTTTCTGGCTTTGAAAGGCACTGATTTTGTGGTAATGGAGATTTGTTGTTAGCGGGGCTCTTAAGCCCCGCTTTTCTCGGTCGCCATCTTCCTGGAACTGATGTACAACTTCTAACAGAATAATCTAAATAGTGTTTTGATAGCAACTACCTGAAAACCAGATAGGCTATACTACTGATCCCTTTTTATCAAATGATCGGTGAAGCTGACCTTCTGGGTGTTCAACCACTGACGCAGAACAATCAGGAAATAAAAGGACTAAGAAAAGAATAGCCAACATTTTGGTCCTTGCCCTCCAAGGTGAAATAAGACCTAAGGATGATGGGATTCCAGAAGGCCCTACAATTGTGGTTTTACAAACCCAGCACCACTGGACACCATAAAAGGTAAAATTCCTATTCCTGTAAGACTCCCACTGCTATTGCAATAACCATCCAAAAGCAGATAAATGGCTTTGTTGACCAAATCACCAGGCTTGTGAACATCGACTAACCAGCTCTGATGGCAGGCTGGGCTCAATGGGCACAACAAAAACTTCAGGCACAAAGGAAAAACCTCACCTACTGATCCTCATGTTCCTGGGGCCGCTTCCTTGGCTTCTGACCTGACTGTAAAGAACCCAGATCAGTAACTGAGGCTAGTTTCTCTCTGCTTCCTCTAGGTCAGTTAGGTTTAGACTCTTGAACCCTGGCCAGGCAGGGACTCCAACCCCTTGCCAGCCTGAGGCAACTATAGAAGACATTGCCCCTTAGCAACCCTTAAGATCCAGGGATCACAGTCCGAGAGCAGGGGCATGTAGGATAGAAGGAATTCATAGGTAGAAAGGGGGCATAAGGGAGAACAAGGAAAATATAACTTTAATATGGAAGGCTGGGAAAAGGCCTGTTAGACCCAAAAGTACCTGAGGAATTTTCAAGAGACTCTGGGCACTGTTGACCATCCTTAAAGTGGCGTCTGTTTATCAGACAACAGATCACACAAAAGTGGTCTCTCCTTGTGGCATTACTGAATTTCCTCAACACTGCCCCTTGTCCTTGACAGTGCGGGTGAGGATCAGGAACTTCCCAAATCACCTTGTGACTGCCAGGAATCATCCTCACATACCTCCGGCCCACCCTTGATGAAAGCCACCCCAAAGGATGGCTGTCTCCCTCTCGAGATGGCCAGCATTCTTCCTGAATGTATATTTCCTACTTTCCTCAATAAACCTCTATGTCTATAAAAGAAAAAAAAAAAACAACCTCACATCTAGTATTGAATTCAATGATGAATGACTGAAAACTTTCTAAGATCAGGAAAAAGACAAGGATGTCTGTTTCTGTCACTATTATTTAACTTTATATTGGAAGTTCTAGCCAGAACTATTAAGCAAGAAAAAGAAAAAGCCATCCAAATTGGAAGGGATATTTCTATTCAAAGATGAAATGCTCCTATCTGCAGAAAACCCTAAAACAGCAACAACAAAACCAGCAACAAAACTAAACTATTAAAGTTAATGCATAAATTCAAAGACTAAATTTAAGATATAAGATCAACATACAAAAATTAGTTATATTTCTATACAGTAGCATCAACAATCTGAAAAGGAAATTAGCTGGGCACAGTGGTGCATACCTGTCATTCCAGTTTTGGGGAGGTTGAGACAGGAGGATGGCAGGTTCAAGGCTAGCCTCAGCAACTTAGCAAGACCCTCATAAATCTAGTGAGATGCTGTTTCAAGATAAAAAATAAAAATGGCTGGGGCTGTAAAAATGTCATTGCACTGAACCCCCAGGACCAAAAAAACCCAATCAATTTAACCAAAAAGACATTTTTTAAAAAGCCTCCCAAGTACTGGGATCACAGGCATGCATTACCACATCTGGCCTGGGCAAAGAATTTAAATAGGCATTTATCTAAAGAAGATATACACGTGGCCAAAATATTCCACGAGTATTGAGCCACTGATTGGCATTGAATGGTGTGGGGGGGGAGTAGGGGCTAGCCTGATTTTATTCTTTTTTGAAAGACTGAATTTTCGGGGGGCTGCTCAAAGGATTTTTCTTAATTTTTTTATTGATGAATTGTAGTCATATATATATATATATATATATATATATATATATATATATATATATTTTTTTTTTTTTTTTTTTTGGGTGGTACTGGGGTTCCTGGAAGCCCTTCTACCTCCGGGCTATACTCCCAGACCTATTTTTACATTTTCATTTGGAAACAGGGTCTCCTAAGCCAGCGCGCGGCTGGCTTCGAACCCACGCGATCCTCCTGTCTCCGCCTCCCAAGCGCGGGGATTACAAGCGTGCGCCACCACGCCCGGCTAGTAGTCATACATCTTAATGGGATAAAAGACTTGTGGAGACATGCATACACTCACCACCCAATTAGCCCTTACCCGATCCCCACCCCATTCCCTCCCCACCCCTCCCTCCCATGTCAAAGGATATTTTTAAAGTCTTTCAAGTCTGTTAATTTTATTGACTGCAGAGAGCTTGGGGATTGGTTATTCTAGGTCATCTTTCCCTGGCACACTCTAGTACCTATGAGGTAGATTCACATCTCTGATTTCAGGAAACTTTCCTTCAATTCCATTTTTTAAGTATTTCTTGTATTTCAGTATTTTGTTTTCTACTTTGGAAATTCCAATTCTGTATTTGTTAGCTCTCTTTTGTCCTTTTTGCGGTGTCTGTCGTTTCTCTCTAACTTCAAAAACTTTCTTCATTCTGCCTCATTTTATTCACTCTTCTGTTTCTATCCCCATTTCTGTTGCTGTGCTGAGCCCAGGCTCTCCTTCCAGTTGTCCTTCTTTTCCTAAAGTGTCTGTTTTTTCTTATCCCTTCTTGGATTTTCCAGTTCGCAGTCAGCACCCCCCTCATTGTCCCACTAGTCCTTTGCTCAGTTGTTATGTTCCTGCTTTATGGTCCCCCCTCAGAGAGGCAATTGTTTTATTTTAGTTTTAAATTTTTTATTGGTGCATTGTAGTCATACATCTTAATGGAGTACAAGATGGTGGAGGCATACACGCACACATCACTCATTGTTTTCTTAAGATGTATTTATTCATGGAATACTGTATAGTCAGATTGTTCACCTAGTCCATGGCAACATTTTTTTTTTTCTGGCCAATGTTTATTTGGCAGGTTTTACTTTCTCTACCTTTTCACCAGCTTCATATTTAGTCTGTGCTAACTCACTTTTAAAACTCATGTGCCAAAGCCGGGCTTGGTGGCGCACGCTTGTAATCCCCGCACTTGGGAGGTGGAGACAGGAGGATAGTGCAGGTTCGAAGCCAGCCTCGCTGGCTTAAGAGACCCTGTTTCCAAATAAAAATATAAAATAGGTCTGGGAGTGTAGCCCGGAGGTAGAAGGGTTCCAGGAACCCCAGTACCACCAAAATGCATACATACATACATACATACATACGTAAAATCATGTGCCATATACTAGGTGTGATGGTTTACACTTGTAATCCCAGTACTTAGGAAACAGAGACAGGAGGATTGCTGGTTTGAAGACAGCCTCAGCAACATAGTGAGACTCTCATCAACTTAGTGAGACCCAGTTTCAAAACAAAAAATAAGATAGGGCTCGTGATGTAGCTCAGAGGTAGAATGCCCCTGGGTTCAATCCTCAGTCACACACACACACACACACACACACACACACACACACACACACACGCGCCACATAGTAAGGTGGCTTTTCGTGTCTGGCTAGCTGGAGAAGGCTCTATCAGTGAGTGTAATTTTGCTGCCTCTGTCTGGGTCTGCTGCCGCTGGGCTGCTGGGCTCTTTTCTCTGCACATTTATGGTCTCACCCCACCTCCCACTACCCAGGAGGAGGTTTCCCCATCCCTCCTCTGTGCTCCTCAAATTTGTAGCATGTATTGTAGGCGGGGAATCTGGGTTCATTATTTGGGAGCAAAGGTCTCAACCTGGTCAGTCTCCCCTCAGGGGATGCTTAGCTGTGTCTGGAGCCGCCTTTGGCGGCCACAGCTCAGGGTAGGGGTTGATCTCTGGGTTCTGGTGAGTAGGACCAGGGCCACCTTCTAAGCCTCCTACCATGCACAGCGCAGCCCTGCAACAAGGAATCGTGGAGCCCAGATGTCAACAGTGCCCAGGCTGAGGGGACAGTGCCTCAGAGGCGGCCTCACCGCAGTTTTGCTGGAGGTTTTTGGCACTAGCCACCCCTGGGTCAGCTTGCGAATCAGCAAATCCTCCTACTCTTTGTCCCGCCCCAGAGACATTTCCGTGGCTGTAGTAATTTCCTCTTTGTGGCTTCCTGTTGCCTCTTTGCTTCTCCAGTCTGTATGTGCCTGGAGTCTGTGGTTTCTAGAACGGCGTCTGCGTTACTTCTGTTTCCCCTCTTGCTTTCCGAGCTTCCGGGAAATGCAAAGGAGATGCCGGCCTCCATGTTCTCTGGAGGGACGCTGTAATGGAGACCGGGAGCATCAGATGTTCCTGTTTAAGCAGTTTCAAGTGAAAGCAGGCTTCAAAACCACTGAGGGCCCACTCGGGATTACGCATTCTCGGGGAAATTCTTTTATCCTCAATGAGGCACTAAGGTTAGACAGGTTTTAGTAGGGTGGCAGTGGTGGTGGGGTGGGCATGTTCTAAGGTCATCCCTAACTACTAAAAACTTACCCCCAGGGCTGAGGGGTAGGGGGGGTTCCTGTTTAGTCCCAAGCTTGGGTGGGCTCTGGGAGTCGCTCCAGTGTCCTGGGGGAGTGTTCTGGGGAAGCTGAGCCAAGATTCCCAGGACTAGCCAATACCCTCAGGGTGAAGGGCCGCCCCTGCCTCTCAGAGCTTCCTGCGCCCTGCTTTCACTTACTGTTTGGCTTCTGAGTGTTCTGTGCTTTCTTGCCAAAGCACTGGTTGTTGCTGTTGCTGTTGCTGTTGTTGTTGTTGTAGTTGTTGTTACTATTATTATTTCTAAAACTCTTATTTAGCCAGCTTTTTAAGTTGCTTGCAGCTTGAGGATCAGCAAGAGTAACTCTTCCACAGTTTGTCCCCAAAGAGAATCTATCTCTACCTTTCTAAACCTCTGTTGCCTCATCTCTAAAATGGGAATAATAGTCAGGTGTGGTGCGACACTTGTAATCCCAGCATTCGGGAGGCTGAAACAGGAGGATCGTGGCTTGCAGACAGCTTTAGCTACTTAGTGAGGCCCTTTGCAACTCAGTCCCTGTTTCAAAATAAATAATAAAAAATAGGGTTGGGGATATAGCTCGAAGGTAGAATGTAGTTCTAGTATTTGGGAGGCAGAGACAGGAAGATCACAGGTTCAAGGCCAGCCTCAGAAACTTAGTGAGACCCTGTTTCAAAAATATATATATATGTATATATAATGTATATATAAATATATATAATATATAATATATTATATATTATATATAAATATAAATATGATATATTTATATATAATATATTTATAAATTATATAATATATAATATATAATATATTTAATATATAATAAATATATATGTAAAATATGATATATATTATATATATATATATCTCTCAGAGGGTTGGAGTTTAGTTTGCAGGTAGAATTCCTCTGGACTCAATCTCCAGTACAACATAACAATAATAATAATAATAATAATAATAACAACAACAACAACAACAGAGGTTACCGCAAAAGTTTTGTGAGGATTAGTGAGGTAACACATGGAAATCACCCAGTGCAGTGCTTGCCAGATAGTAGATAGTAGGTTGGTATGAACGAACCAGAATGCCAGCTCTTCCTGCCATTTTTCCCCGGCTCTTCTCTCTTCCTCCCCTCTGCCTAGTCCCCAGGGCTCAGCCCATTGGGCACAGCAGACCTGCCTGTGTCCCCGCTGGCTCCCCACCCCCGGCCTGTCCAGACCCACAGAGCCCTCACCGTCCCTGTCGGCATTGAACCCAGTGGCCAGGAACAGCTGTCCAGAGAGAGGCACAGCCCCCGCCCCCCGCCACGGAGGAGGTTTGTGATTCCCCATCAGATGCAAACTTTTCCTCTCCCCCCTTCCCTCCTGACACCCCAATACAATGTCCTCCTTCTCAAAACAGGCAGGAGGGGAGGGTTGGAGTTTTTAGTGATAAGGGGGGGAGGGCTTTAATTTTTAAGTAATTTCAGATTTAGGGGTGTAAGGTAAAAAAATACTACCAAGAACTTTTCTAACTTTAAATCAGAGTCTCCAGCTGTTCACGTTTTATCTTGTTTGGTTTATCATGTCTACCTATCTGGACACATGCACATATCTATTATTATAATGAGCCACTTGAGAGCGCAAATATAAAGCCATTTTCCTCTTTACTACCCCTTTTACAAGCAGGAAAATTCCTAAAAACAAGGATGTTTTCCTTCATATCCACAGTACAATTATCAAATTTAGGAAATTAACATACTTATAACACTATGAGGTAACCTGGGACAGTCCCAGCTTTTTGGTTATTTCAAATAGATTCCATTATAGCAAAATAATAGCCAAAATAATGTTTTCCCCGGCCCAGGATCACATGTCCACTTGGTCGTCAGCTCTCAAATCCAGGACAGTCCCTCAGTCTGCCTTCGTTTTCATGATCTGTGTGTCTTTGAGGAGTATGAGCCAGTTATGTTACAGAATGTCTCCTAATTGGAGCTTGTGTGTCAGATTCAGGCTGCGTCTGTGGCAGGAATAGTGCGGAGTGACACTGTCTCCTGCCCGTCGTAATGAAGCAGGAGGTGTGGGCCACCGTTCTGTCCCATCGCTGGTGAAGAGGCTTTTACTCACCTGCTTAAACTGGTGTCCAGCCGGGCATGGTGGCGCACACTTGTAATCCCAGCATTCGGGAGGCGGAGACAGAAGGATCCAGGTTCATGGACAGCCTCAGCTACTTAGTGAGGCCCTTTGCAACTCAGTGAGACCCTGTTTCAAAATAAAGAATAAAAAAAAATAGAGCTGGGGGTGTAGCTCGGAGGTAGAATGACTCTGGGTTCTATCCCTAGTACCGCAAAAATAAATAAACAAACAGACAAACAAACTGGTGTCCATCGGGTTTTGCTACTTATAAAGTCACGATTTCCCTATTAAAATTAATATGTACTTTGAGAGTATGTTATTATCCTGTTCCTTATCAAACTTTTACCTGCGGTTTTAGCCACCATTGACAATTGTCACCTAAATTGGTTATTACTATGATATTTGCCAACCAGTAGCTTTTGAAAAAGTCCACATCATTCCTTCTACATTTATTAGTTGGCATTCCAACACAGTGAGGGCTCTTCTGCCCCGTGTATTTCTCTGCACATTAGTTTATTTACATCAACATGCACTGAAGGGTTCTTGTCTTAACACCTCATAATTGTTATTATCGTTGTTTATCTTGAAGCTGGTCAGTGGGAGCCCAGTGGCATCGACTGTTCCTGCATCTGAGAGCAGGGCTGGGTTTGTTTTGCTCGCGGTCAGTCCCAGTTCTTAAAACAGTACCTAACACTTTTCAGATGAACACATGCTGTCTATACAGTGGGGATAATAACAGTGACCATTAAGGGGTTTTGCAGAAAGTAAGTGAGCCATTACTTAGGAAGTTCTTGAGACACCAGTGATATTAACAGCTACTATTTATTCCTCACTTACTAGGTACTGGGTACTGTTCTGAAATTTTATACATATTAATGAGTTACACTGAGCCTATGAATTAAGTAATATTCCCTCTTTATCTTACAGAAGAAGAAACTGGAATGATCTTGTCCTGGGTTCCACAGGTAATAGGCAGGGATCTGGGATTTGAGACCAGGCTTGTTTCTCCAGAGCCTGCATTCTGACCACTGTGCCACGGTGCTCCCTACCATGTGATGGAGAGTGAGAGAGGGGGGCTGATGTGTATCAAGTAGGGAGGGGTTCCATAGATCAGAGATGGAAAGCCACCGAAGACGGAGTGTGAGATGGCGGTCCAGACCCTGCCTTGTCCTCTCTCCCAGCCGCCTGGACATAATCTGTGATGTGAGCTGCTCTTCACTCCTAGCCCATCCTGGCTGCCTTCTGCCAACCCTACCACCACGCAGTCCTGCTCCTCAGCCTTGGGACTGCAGCAGCCCGCCCCAGTGCTCCCGACAGTTCCTCACCGCAGGACCGTGGCTCTGACTAGCGATCTTCTTTTTAGCACTTACCACCGTTGCACTGTCATGGATATCTTCTCAGTGAGTCAGTTCACATCTGTCTACTCTGATCGACTCTGAGCTCCATGAATGCAGACTGCAGGTCTGCCTTTGTGGCCACTGTATGTAGCACCTGCATCTACCCAACTCATAGTAGGCACCACTGCATACTCCTTGAAGGCCTGAGCCAACAGCCCCTTACTTTCTCATCCACTGCTGCATTGACTTTTCCTGAGTCTGGGAAGAGGCCCTTGGCTGTAAAGAACGAGGGAATGATGATGGTGCAGAGAAGGAAAAGGCCTATTTCCACAACGCCATGTCAGGTAAGGAGCAGAGCTGGAACCCAAACCAGTGTGCAGCCCCCTCCTGTACCTGCATCCTCCTCCACCCTGCGTTCAGCATTCGGATCCCCGGTCCCACAGAAGTGCCCTGGGCTTCTGGACACCCTAAAGGGGTCTCTGGGTGGTAAATAGTTCACAGGAAATGGGGTTACTTATATTTTGCACATAGGATTTCGAGATGTATGGGATTAAGTTGTTGCTGGTGATTCATGCTGATACCAGGAGTGGCCTTGCAACCCATCTGAAGCTGACAGCTATGTTGGCTTCCCAGCCCTGTGGGGAACAGAGAAGACACTTCTGGGGAGACACCCCCACACTTCCCAGAGAGGTATGGACCCACCTGTAATAATAGGTGTCAGAGCTAAACCCCGCAGCTTAGGGGATCCAGCCTAGGAACAGGTGATTTGCTGGAATCGCTGACACGGGAAAGGAGTTTCTCTGTCAGGTTAACCAATGGGCCAAGTAGAGGGTGAGACAACTAAGAGCAAAAGGTCACTTAGAACCCAGGCAGCGAGCCAGGGCCTGGTGGGGAGAACCTGAGGGATGTTCCCTGGCATCAGAATCCCTGAGGGAGCTGGTCACATTGATTCTTGGCCCCTACTGCAATAATGCTAAGTCACAACTTCTACAGGGAATTTTCATCTTTTATAAGGACTCATCTACCCAAAGGAACGCGACATAAGCTGGACCTTGAGATCCAATGTCTTAGAGAAAACTGCATAATACCACCCGGAATGAGGCTGATGCCAAATACACAGGTCAGCATACAGGTTTTGCAAAATAACCCAACACTCTTTGTCCCAAGAAGCTGAGTTTTGTGATATGGTTTATGTGCAAAATGATTGCAAGTGGCTGTTTATTTTTTATTTTTTGTTTCTAGTTTTTTTAAAAAATTTTTATTGGTGCATTATATTCAAACATCATATTGGGGTAAAAAACTTGTGTGTACAAACATGTACACATCGCTGATTTAACCCCTACCCAATTCCCACCCCATTCCCTCCCCGTCCCTCCCTCCCTTGCTCGGCTTAGTGGTTGACTTCGACATGTTTAAGTACATTGTGTGTTTAGAGATTTTCCTCTTCCCCCCCCTTGGCTGTTTAAGTGTTCCAATTATGGATTCCATCAGCATATGTATCATGTATTTTTAAAAGCAGGTTCCCTATTCTTTGGTTTAATTTGACATATAGATGGGAAAAGAAACCTTAGTATATGTAATAATAGCTTGCAAGACATAATGTTTAATCAAATGCCAGCCCATGTTCTCAGTAGTCTACAAAGTTACTTCGGTTTTATTATCACCACCCCCATGGTGGGCTGGGATAGGACATGTTTGAATACAGCTGATGTCAAGGGAGCCCCCAGGTGGGGAAAGAGACACATCTAATGGAATGGGCGAGAAGGAGGAGACTGGGGGGTTCAGTGTGTGCCGGGGATGTTCTTGCATCCTCAGCTAAACAGTGAGGTCTGTAGCTGCTGTGGTGGCACATGGCTGGGCGGCTGGGATAGGAGGATCACAGATTTGAGGCCAGCCTGAGCAACTTAGCGAGACCCTGTCTCAAAATAAAAAAATTAAAAATGGCTCAGGGTATAGCTCAGTGGAAGAGCACCCATGGGTTCAAGCCCCAGTATGGAAGGAAGATATGAACAGAGTTGCTTAAGATAAATTCATGACCTATGTTTCTTGAGTTAGTGTCTCAGAATTCCGTTTCCTCACTCATTAAATGCACCCTCCCACCCAAGACCATATTTCTTCTTAGTTTTCCTCCAGTGCATAGGTAGGACTCTCACAAAAATGGGAAATTTGAAGGAGACAGAGTTCTAAGACATGGGGCTGACGTCCACTTGAATGAAAGTTCCACAGAGGCAGGGATTTTGTCTCTTGGCCTCTGAGAATGAGTCTGACAGATAGTAGGTGCTCCATAATACTTGTGGGATGGCCGTCGTAAGATTCCACAGGCAAAGATGAGGTGGACTTTCCATCTTCTTGCAAATGATATAATTTTGTTCTTCTTTATGGCTGAATAGAATTCCATTGTGTGTATTTCCCACAGTTTTGCTATCCATTCATCTGATGGTGATCTGGGTTGGTTCCATACATTATGTTAAGTGAGATCAGCCAAGCACAGAAGGAGAAGATACATATGTTTCCTCTAATATGCCCAAACTAGGAAACACAAAGGATACCAGTGGGACTCCAGATATTGGAGGAGAAATACTAGCTAAGTTTGAATGGAAAGATAGGAGAGGAGGAAGGCTGATCTTGATTAATGAGGGTCTACACCTGAACATGTGTAAAATTATGAATAAGACATGGTTAACCTGGACAACCATTGGTGGGAGGGGGGAAGGGAAAACGGGGGCGGGGGGGAGAGGGCACCAAATATAGTTTAAATGTATACTATTTATGTTCAATAAAAAATTAAAAAAAAAACAAAAGATGAGGTGGAGACCTTCAGCTCAGGACAGACACCAGTGAAGTGATCGATAATCACGTCGGGGGCCGGCTTCTGTGTCAGCCAACTGTCTTCATGTACTGTGGCAGCCGTCAGTCAGTGTTGGCAGGGCTGGTTCCTTCTGGGAGCTCTGAGGGAAAAATCCATCCTATGCCTCCTTCTAGTTTCTGTGGCTGCCAGCGATCCTTAGCATTGCTTGGTCCAGAGACATATCACTCTTTGATCTACCTACAATCTCTACACGGTTTTCTGCTGGTGTCTTCTAATAAAACACTTGACACTGGAAGCCAGGTAGGTACAGTGGTGCATGCCTGTAATCCAGGACTTGGGAGAGTAACACAAGAGGATCGCAGGTTCGAGGCCAGCCTCATAAACTAGTGTTTCAAAATAAAATGGCCTCATAAACAAACTGTTTCAAAATAAAAAAATAAAAAGGGCTAGAGGTGTAGCTCAGAGGTAGAATGTCCCTGGGTTCAATCCTCAATACAAGAAAGAAAGAGAGAAAAAGAGAAAGAAAGAAAGAAAGAAAGAAAGAAAGAAAGAAAGAAAGAAAGAAAAGAGACATTTATTACTGGATTTAGGGCTCACCTAGAAGCCCCAGCATGGTCCCATTTTATCATCTTCATCTTAATTTCTCTTTTCCAAATGAGATTATACTCATAGGTTGCAGTTGTCTATACCAGTACCACTGTCAGCCTCCAAGATGGTCCCAGGGCTCCCTGACCCCAGTATTAAACTGTTGTACAGTCTGCTCTCACAGTGCACCAGTGGCGATCTGTGTGCCCAGCAGAAGACAGCTAGCGACCACATCGCAAGCAGCCCAACGGAGAGGCTCACGTGGTAGAAAGCGAAGCCACAAGAGTGTCCCTGGAGAGCTGGTGGCTCCGCCAAGCCTTTAGCCGACAGCAGCCTGGCCAGCATCTTGATAATGACCTCATGTGAGACTGAGCCAGGGCCTCCCAACTAAGCAGCTCCCTAATTCCCAGCATATGGAAACGGAGAGGTAATAAATGTTTGTTGTTTTAAGCCGCTAGGTTTTGTTATGCAGAAATATGTTGTAAACCCTGCCGGGCGTGGTGGCGCACACTTGTAATCCCCGCGCTTGGGAGGCGGAGACAGGAGGATCGCGCAGGTTCGAAGCCAGCTGCGCGCGCTGGCTTAGGAGACCCTGTTTCAAAAATATAAAATAGGTCTGGTTGTGTAGCCCGGAGGTAGAAGGGCTTCCAGGAACCCCAGTACCACCAAAAAAAAAAAAAAAAAAGAAAGAAATATGTTGTAAACCCAGATTTTGGTGCCAGGAGAGGGATACAATCATAAAAAATACCTTAAAACGTACAAATGACTTTGGAGCTAAGTGGCGAGCAGAGGCTGGAAGGACTCTGAGGACAGCGTTAGTGAAAAATGTATGACCTAAAGGAAGTGTGTAGAGAAGCATTGCATCTTCTGTGGAGGTTGCCAGAAAGGACTTCAAAGAAATAAGGGAATCTTATTAGAAATCCGAGGGAGGAAGATTCTGTTACGTTGTGACAGGAAATTTAGACATACTGATAAACATAAAGAGATGAAGACCTGATAGATTGGAAAATCCCAAGCTTTTCCAAATGCAAACAAGGCTGAAAATAAGAAATACATCTGACAGAGGTAAAATCCAAGGAAAAAGAGGTCTAAAAATGAGGTCTAGGGTGAAGCTCTCAGGTCTCTCAATAAGACCTCAGAGGAATCTAAGGAGAGGCCTGAGAATACTATTCATGCAGATAGACGACCCCTAAGGTTTTAAGTGTATCTCTCATCACTTGGCCAAATGAGAGGGATGCTAAGAAGCTCAGTGTTTTTGTTTTTCGCCAGAAGTCCAAGATAGAAAAGGGTTTCTCAACGAGATGTGTGTGTGTGTGTGTGTGTGTGTGTGTGTGTGTGTGTGTGTTGTGTGATGGGGTAAGATTCATAAGAGATCCACTAAGTCTTTTAAGAAGTTGTATCTAACCAAGTTTGGTGGCTCATGCCTGTAATCTCAGTACTTGGGAGGCTAGGACAGGAAGATTGGGTTTGAGGCTAGCCTTAGCAACTTAGTGAGGCCCTCAGCAATTTAGTGAGACCCTGTTTCAAAATAAAAAATAAAATAGGCCTGGGTCAATCCCCAGCACTACAGGAAAAAATAAAATGAAATTGTATCAGCAGACACATCAATAGCTTGATTGATCTGAAAGCACAAAGACAGTATGAAAGAAAAAGAATGATTCAGGCCCTCAGATTTGTACAAGTACATCAAATTATTGATCTGCAGACACATGCTTCAGAGAGTCGAACTAGAGGGTGCCGCCAAGAGCCGTTCAGAATTACTTCTTGGCAGGAATAAGACCGAATCTTCATTAAGGACCCTACAATATTTGTACAGTCTAGATTTTGTCACTGCTGTGCAGTGACCCCTTCATGCCTCCCATTTTGCCTCTTTTTGGACAGAATGTCGATAGTTGTTCTGTGCCCGTCCCACTGTTGTTTGATGCCTGTCTCTAGCTCATAGTCTACAGATTGACAAGAAGTGTATCCAAGCCACTGTACTTGTAGACCCCAGGAGCTTCATCTGTTGCTGGGTCTGAGTTAGATGGTGAAATTCTAGACTTAAAGCTTATGCTGTAATAGGGTGAGACTTATGGGAGTCTTGGGATTGGGCGAGGGTGTCTCACATGTACCAGGGATATCAACCATCAGAAATAGAGGTATGGTGCCAGGGTCCAAGATGCCCTCCAATAATCGTCATCTTCTCATACTCTCTTTTTTGTGTGCTTCCCCAAACAAGGCACCAGTGTTGATGGATGTGACCAGCACAGTATGAGTATGGTGAAGGTGGTGATATGACACACCTAAGATTAGATTACAAAAGACATTGCACACTCAGTCTCTCTCTCTCTCTCTCTCTCTCTCTCTCTCTCTCTCTCCCTCCCTCCCTCCCTCCCTCCCTCCCTCCCTCCCTCTCCCTCTCCCTCTCTCCCTCTCTCCTTCCCTCCCCCCCTCTTCCCCATCCCCCTTGTTCATTTCTGTCTCTTGACTTACTGGTTGCATTTCATGTTCCAACAGCATGACTAACTAAAAAAGATAACTTTTATCTAAAATGATGAGAGTATATGACACACACATTTATTATATTATAAAAAAGGATAAACATATTCTTTTAAAAAGATAACATATATGGGGCATCATGGGATAGAGCAGAGCTGTGAGTAGAAATTAGACATCTTAACTTGTTTTATAGGTTTGACTTTTGAACCATGTAAATTGCTTTCTTTTTTTTTTTTTTTGGTGGTACACTGGGAGTAGAACCCAGGGGCTTTTCTACTTCCGGGCTATACTCCCAGACCTATTTTATATTTTATTTGGAAACGGGTCTCACTAAATCGCTGAGAGCCTCACTAAGTAGCTGAGGCTGGCTCCGAACCTGTGCAATCCTCCTGTCTCAGCCTCCCAAGTGCGGGGATTACAAGCATGCGCCACCACGCCCAGCAAATTGCTTTCATTTTTATAAAATAGAATTAAAGTTGAAAAGAAATCCCTAATATTAAAGCTAGAATAAAACAAATAAATCTAAGTATGTATCAAGTTGGATCATACTGATATAGAGAGGAATTATCCCAACCATTTAAAAGAGTGATTTTCTGCACATCCTTAGAAGAATGCACAGGAGGAGAAAGAATGTCCAAGACAAAAACATCAAAACCAGTACCACCACCTTGAGCTGTTTGAGGTAATCATATTGTTTCTGCTAGTATTGGTCTTGGTTTTCTCACAGTGTTGTATGTACAAGAGTGGATCAGGGCCAGCACCAAGGGAAGGCAAGTGAGACCCTTGGGGCACAGTATTTAGGGAAATGCTCCTGCCCCCGTGCACCCCCAAGAGTGATGGCATCCATACACTCTGCACACTAAGTGGGTCACTTGACACACCCCAGTCCTGGCTCCATGTAAGAGAAAACAAAGGATTATGTATGTCAGTATCATTGAGAACCATGGTTTTGGTGTGGGGGAGTGATTAATGAGATTTAAAAAACCCTGTCATCCTAGAGTTGAATCAGAAGTATTCATACTGTTTTTCTTTTTGTGATGCATTTTTCTTAGAAATGAGAATTTATTTCCTAATAATCCTGGCCAGGGAAAGTCTAGAAACAATGACTAACCCGGTCATAAGGGCACCTCTGCCCACCTAGATTGTGATCTTTAAATATTGTTTGCCACTAAGAGATATCACACATCTCTTGGCAGGAACAACTAAGCAACTTTTCTCACCAGAAAGCAAAGAAGCTATCAAGTACTACTAGGGTTATTAAAGAACCCAGCAGCCCACTTGAATAAGCTCTTTTTGACTAAGATGGGACAACTGGAGCTTCAGTAGGGATAATACTGCAATGAATTGAAACACAGAAACTATGTTCAGTCTCATAAATCCATAATGATACTAGGTAAATCTCATGAATAACCTTTAGAAAATACCAGGAGACTATTTCTGAAAATGCACAAGACAGGAAAACAATCAACTCTTCTGCCTTTCCTTTCCATAAACTGTCCTTTAGGACTAGTGGTTGATAAGGAAACATTTCTCTTCATAGAAGTATTCCAGCTAACTCATGAAGAAAGACGGCTGGAATTAGAACATTGCCATTTTTGAATCTCTAACGAATGACAGGGCCTGGTCAGTGGTTGAATCCCAGAGGGCAAGAAGCGGACATCCAGTGTTTCTTGACGAAAAGATACAGCCTTACTCACCTCTGAGGCAGTCTTGCCAAAGAATCAAACTTGAATTTGACTGCGTCTCCAAGTCCAGTGATGAACTTTTAGAAAACACAGGGGTTCCAGGAATGTGGTAAATGACACGCTGGAGTGCAATCGGCAAAATCCAGACTGTGTCTTCAATAACCACAGCGGCAAAATGTAAGAAAAAGAAAAGGTGGAAGAGAAAAATCTTTAACAATTAAAGTTATATCATTGGGCCAATAACTATATACAAACTTACTTATGTCTCAGTTCAAAACAAACTAAAAAAAAGTTAATAGGGTCGTTGTTGAAATCTGACCACTGACAGGATAAATGGTGATATAAAGGAGCCATTGTTGATATTTTTTGGTGGACGATATGGTTGTATTCTAAAAGGGAGTCTTTGGATGGGCGTGGTGGCACACACCTGTAATCCCAGTTCTTGGGAGGCTGGGACAGGAGAATGGCAGGTCCAACTTCAGCCTCAGCAACTGATGGAAACCCTCTGAAACTGAGGGAGACCCTGTTTCAAAAAAATAAAATAGGGCTGGGGTGTAGCTCAGAAGTATAATGCCTCTGGGTTCCATCCCCAGCACCACAAAAACCAAACATCAAAAAACGGAGTCCTTCTCCTTCTAAGAGATACATCCTAAAATATTTACAAGTGAAACAGAATGTTGTCTGTTGTTTGCTAAGTAATGCAGGGTGAAGGGATACCCAGGAAACAGGACTGTCTGTGAGTTTTGAGAGTTTCTATGACTTGTGGTCAGTAAATGGGAATTCATTATACTAGTTTATTTTTTGTTTATGCCTATAGTGTTCATAATGAAAGTCGAAAACAAGGATAAAGTAAAAATGAAGACTTCTCAGATTAACTCCTGTAGTCAAGGATATTTAAAAGAAATCTCAGGCAGAAGGAAAATTACTATAGGTGGAAGTTTAGAAATGTAGGGAGGAATGATATAAAAAGTAGTGAAAAAGTAAATAAAAATGAACATTGGTTATATAAAATAACAATAGCAATGCCTTGTGTACTCTTAAGATCACAGAGTAAAAAGTCATGCAACAAAATCATGTAATTGGGAAATTAAATAAAATTAAAGTGATCAAGGGTCCCTGTATGAGAGGGCTTGGTATTGAGTTTCACTGGGCTCTGGTAAATTTTGGATTCATATTATAACTTCTAGGATAACAACTTCAAGAATACAAAGAGCATGTAATTTCTGGTATCATTTGTGGGCAAGGAAATGGAATGATATTCTCTCCAAAGGCAAAAAGAAAAATTAAAAAGAAAAAAATATATATATATATAACAAGTATATATAATATATATTTCTATCAAGTCCATAATAAGCTAGAAAAATTGAAAGCCAACTTGGCTACATTTTATAAAAATGAATGGACCAATTAGCTAAGGAACAAGGATGGTCAAACTAGACTTAAAATATTTAAATGTACTGTCTATGAGGGATGAGTCCAAAACATAAAATCATGGAATGAATGTAGAAAATCCCATGTAAATACTAAGCAATAAAGATAATGATACAATTATATTAATAACAGAATAGATGTTAAGACAAACGCATTGGTAGAAAAAAAAGGTTATCAGAGAATGAGAGATATTTTGATCGCCACGAGAAAGTACACAGTATTCACCTAGGGATGGCGCTGAGAGGAGGGGGCTGTGACCGGGAGGAGCCAGGGGGAGCTTTTGGTGGCCAGTGAGGGTCAGTTTCTTTCTTGGATAGTGGCTATAAGCGTGTTTACAGCTACTGGATATAGGATTTATTGTACATTTGCCTTCAGTCCATCTATCATATTTCACAATCAAGTGTTGTTGTTGTTTAAATGAATGAATGAATGATGAGGGCGATTCTATTCTGGGAAGCCTGACATCAGAGCATGAGCCCTTAATCACATTAATGCTGTGCTTACAAATTACCTAATAATAGGTAAAGAGCTTTACACGTGTAACCCTCCTAAAGGACCCTATGAGATATAGTTTATTCTTCATCCCCATTTTAAAATATGGAAACTGGGGCATAAACAAGTTAAGTAACTTGTTGAAGGTCAGAGAATAGAAAGAGACAGAGCCAGGAGCTGCCCCTGGAGTCAAGTTCCAGAGCCTCTGTGCCCGACCACGCTGCTGAAGGCCGCAGTATCATCATGCACGCAAGATAACCCATCTGTGTATCTCTATCTAGGTGGATTTTGGATGTAGTGGTGATAATTCTTTATTTCTAAATACAACTGTGCTATCAGGTTGGGAATAAATTCACACTGAGGAGAAGTTAGCCTGGAAGAGTAAAGATAGTTTGGGATAAAAATGGAAAATTCATTCTATCAGATACAGTATTTACTAAAGTGATAATGTTTAAATACTCTGTTTTGAGGGACAGAGGTTGACAGAGAGCCTGGAGAATGCCATTGAGAACCTGGAAATAGACACAGAACTATGGGAGTAGAATATAGAGAAGGATTATAAATAATGGACTAGTTAATATATTCTACTGGGCATCCACATAGCGAAGCATAAACCTAAGTTGATGGCCACCTCACGCCACATGTAGTTATAAACTCCAGACAGATCAAAAACCTTTCTAGAAGAAAACATTGGATAAATATCTTTCCATCTTCATGACTACATCACACTGAAATAAAATAGACAAAAACCCTCTATATGACAAAGACATCATATACCAAGAAAAAGGATATGTCACAGATGGGATGGAAATATTTGGAACTCATAAGACCAATTATGTCCAGGATTACAAAGGCCATCTCCCAGGTAACAAGGGAAAAAAGAACAAGTCAATGGAATCATGGGCAACATGTTAAAGTAGGGCTGGGTGTGGTGGTGCGGCCTGTAATCCTAGTACTTGAGAGGCTGAGACAGGAAGGTCACAGGTTCAAGGACAGATTCAGTAAGCAGTGAGACTTCCAGCAACCTAGAGAAATCGTTTTAAATGAAAAGGACAGGGGTGCAGCTTGAAGGTAAAATGCCTCTGGGTTCAGTCCCCAGTAGCTAGCACGCACACACACACACACACACACACACACACATACACACATACACACCACACACACATATACACACACATACACACATACACACACATACACACACATACACACATATACACATAGACACATAGACACACATACACACAGACACATACACACACATACACACACAGACATATAATCAACAATATGGTTTTAGTATATGTATATCCTATATTAGTATATGTATATATACATATATTAGTATATGTATATCCTGTATTCCTAGTATACATATGTCCTGGGATTTCTGCATTTTATCTGGCAGCCTTATGATAAGATATTCTAATTCACTAGTATCAGAACATATAAATTATAATAATAACACTTTATATCAATCAATTTAGCAAAAATTGATCAAGTCTAATCAGACCTGATGGTGAGTGTATTGAGTATAACATATTAGAATTTCATAAAACCTACTAAAAGTTGAAAATGTTCGTTACACTATGACCCCACAATTTTATCTCTGGGATCTATCAAGAAACATTTTTTATTGGTGCATAAAGAAATATTTATAAGAATGGCCACAATCCCAGCTGCCTAAAAAATGTGTACAAGAATGAGTGTAAGCCCAGCTACATGGAAAGCTGAGGCAGGAGGATCACAAGTTTGAGAGCATTCTGGGTAACTTAGGGAGACCCTGTCTCCAAAAACAAAACAAGATAAGCAGCGTGCAAAGGTATTAATTGCATTGTGCAGGAAAAACCTTTGTGGTGTAACCACATAACATAATCATACTGTCACAATCACGTTAAAAACAAATCAGAAGTACACATTATACTGAACGATTAAAGCAAAATTCACATACTCAGAGTAACATTTAGACACTCAAATTGTAGAATTTGTATTTCTGCGGCTTCTTCTATAAAAGAAGAAATGCAATGAAACCAAAGCAAATATGTGAAGTGCTTAATCTGTTTAATCCAGGCGATGGGCATGGGGTGGCCTTTTTAGCATTTTATATATGCTTCTAGTGATTAGAAAATTAAGGGTAAGAAGTGATTTTTTTTTAAGGAGATAAATGATCACGTGGATCCCCAGGGCCCAGTGCTCTTCCAGCTGGGTGGTGCTCTTTGGGGTCATCTTGACCCAGGTGATCGGCATCATGGCTCTCCTTGGGTAACCTCTGAAGTGCCTCGGCCTCTCCTAGTTGCCTGGGAACACTCTGCCAGCCCATTGGGGTTCTGTTACTCAGGAGCCTCCCCAGCTGCTGTCACCTAGGCAGGGTGTGTTTGGGTGGGAAGCCAGGGGGCTGCCAGGACAGCTCGGGGAGGTCCTGCCTGCGCCCAGGAGGGCAGACAGGTTTGCAAGTCCCTCCTTCGTGCCTAGCATGTTGCAGCAGGCTTTGCAGATGGCAGAGGCGGCCACCACCAAAGGCTGTCCTGACCTGTCCTGACTTCAGCCAGGCGTGACGTAGAGGAGGCCTCTCCCTGGGAGAGGCAGAGGCACTCTGGAGGTGACCTGAGGACAGCTGTGCGTGGAGCACCTGAGTCAGAGGTGACGCCCAACTGTACCTCCAACTGGGCACCTGGGCTTTGGGGACCCACCTGATTATTTACTCAGTGGCATTAAGAACATTCACAGTGCTGTGCAACCATAATTTGTGTCATCTTGCAAAACTGAAACCCTGTGCCCATGAAGTGATGACTCTCCACTTTCCCCACCTGCAAGCTCCTGCTAGCCACCATTCTCTTTCCATCATGAATTTGACTCCTCTGTAAGAGGTATCACACCATGTTTGTCTGTCTGTTCAGTGGCGGTCCTATTTCACTTCGCATAATGTCTTGAAGACTGATCCAGGTTGTAGCATGTGTCGAAATTTCCCCCTTTCTTAAGAGTTACTAGTGTCTCACCACCGGGTAATACAAGGACATACACTGCTGTGTCCACTCATCATCCGTAGGCGGACACTTGTGTTGCCTCCACAGACCTTTGAGCTTGTCACAGCGAAGGTTGTATCAGTCTTCCCAGGCTGCAGAGACATTTTGCTGTAACTTGAAGACAGAATGTGAGGGAGGCCACCTCCCTGCAGAGGGAGACCAGGAAAACACGAGGCAAAGTGGGTGCGAGCCGCTTTCCAACTGGCCCTTCTGCCTCCATTCCCGGGGAGTGGGCTCTCCATTTTATGGGGCTTCACAAGATCCTTCATGCCAGTCCCCTCCCCATCTCCACCCTCATTTCTCAGAACTCACACCAGCCGGATTTGGCTTCTTGTTAAATCGTAAACCACGCCCTGTGCAGGTGCATGCAGTTGTCCGCCTGACTCTCTTCCAAGGGTTGATTTCCTTCCTTCCTTCCTTCCTTCCTTCCTTCCTTCCTTCCTTCCTTCCTTTCTTCCTTTCTTCTTTCTTTTTTCTGCAGTACTAGAGATGGAACCCAGGGGCATTCTACCTTCAAGCAACACTCCCAGCCCTATTTTTTATTCTTCATTTTGAAACAGGGTCTCACTAAGTTGCAAAGGGCCTCATTAAGTAGCCGAGGCTGTCTGCCAACCACGATCCTCCTGTCTCGGCCTCCCAAATGCTGGGAATACAAGTGTGAGGCACCATGCCTGTCTCCCGGGGTTGATTTCTATTCATCATCTGGAGTCCACGTCTCCAGTTTGAATCTCTGCCTCACTGGCCAAGGGATCAATCATAAAACGTGTTTTTAGCCGCAAATAACTAAAGACTCGTTACAAATTGATTAATCAGGAAAAACTGCTTGTTATCTCGTATCACAAGTCTAGGGTTAGCTGGGTGCCGTGGCGCGCACACGTGAGCCCAGTACTTGGGAGGCTGAAATAGGCCAACCGTAGGTTCTAAGCCAGCCTCGGCAACTTATTGAGGCTCTCAACAATTTTGTGAGAACCTGTTTCTAAATACAAAATAAAATAGGGCTGGTGGGGATAGCTTGAAGGTAGAATACCCCTGAGTTCCATCCCCAGCACCTAAAAAAAAAAAGTCTAGGGTTGAGGTTGATTAATCCAGTGGCTCAGAGATGTCATTCAGGATCCAGAAAGCCTCCATCTTTCCTCTCCACCATCCTCAGGAAACTGGCTGGTCCTATTGGCCTGGCTCCCTGCGTAGTGCCATGATGCCCGAAGTACTCTAGACATGGTTCTGCCTTGTGTTCCCTTTAGGGGACAAATGTCCTGGGGATCCTCCTCTCAGTTATCCTTGAGCGCATCACTGGCTGGAATTCCATGACCTGCGATGCTCCAGCATGTCCCAAAGCCCAAGGAAGGGAAGGTGCAGGGAAAGGGCCGGGTGGGGCATCTTACTGCTGCTTCTGTGATGTTCACTGGGTTGCATGTGCAGATACTACTTTGTAAGAGTTTATACCATTGAGGTGGGCAAATAACTCTCATGCTGGGGCTTTTCTGTCTTGAATGGAAACGTTCTCTGGAAAGGCCAGGCCTCCCATGGACAGACCATTCCTTGCCTGTGATTCAGTCCGTTGAGTCTGTTGGGTTGGGTAAGTCAGGGTCTCAGTCCCTACACGAGGGAGAAAGCCAGCCCCTGGCTCAGGCGACCTCTAGGGCTGGCTGCTCTTCTGAATGTGGTAGGCAGATTAATCCAATGATATCTTCACCCCGATCCCCAGGGCCTGTGAATAATATGGCATGTTATATAACAAGGAGAGGGATTAAGGCTAGGGATGGAATTAAATTTGTTCCTCTTCTGGGCTTAAATGGATTACCTGGATTATCTGGGTACCCAGTGTAATCTTAATGGTCTTTCAGTGGGGACAGAGTGGAGGGCAGAAGAATAATAACAAGAGATGGCACTATGACTGTCTCTGGCTCTGATGGTGGGGGAAGGGGCTGTGTGCCAAGGAGCGTAGGCAGCCTCCAGTGGCCAAAGAGGACATGGAAATGGATTCCCCTAAGTCTCCAGAAAGGAGGGCAGTTCACCCAGCCCATTAGTTTTTAGCCCAGTGAGAACTATTTCAAACTCCTAACCTTCTTCTGAGCTCTAAAATAATAAGCTTGTGACATGCAATCAAAACCTAAGGTATTCAGTATCTTAGGAACCCACCTGGTGGCTTGTAGACATCTCTCTCTGAATCTAACAGTGGGCTCTGGCTGTGGAGTTTTAATCCTGACCTCCCTGTTCACCAGCAGTGTGACCTGGAGCAAGCCACTTCCTCTCTCTCAGCCCCAGCTCCCTCGTCTGCAAGACGGGGACGCTGACGGGTAGGATCATGTGGGCATCGATGATACCACACTCACACACCCCATAGAATGTGCCCCATCCACAATGGACAACTAGTAACACACACGATGGGACGGGAGGGAACAGTCCTTCCTTCACCTGTCTCCAGGAGGTGAAGACCGAGCTGATCAAGGCTGGCCTCTGATCACCATTTTGTCTAATGTTTCATCTCCAGCTAATGTCTATGGTTTATTACTTTGTTTTGAGGCAGAGTCTCACTAAGTTTCTGAGGCTGGCCTCGAACCTGTGATCCTCCTGTCACAACCTCCCAAGTACTGGACTTGAAGGCCTGTGCCACCAGGCTGGCTGGTAAGGAATGCTTGAAATATAAAGGCAAAATTTCCAAAACAAATAAGAAAATCCAAACGTAATCCCTAGAAGTTCTTTGTAGATCACTGAATGATCAATAAACAGGACCCTGGTAAGGTAGGGAGATTGAGGGGCCCATGGGCTCCTCTTCAGCCTCCCCACCACCAGGGGCCCGCCCTCCCACACCCACCAGGGGATCCTGCTTCCGCCCGAGCAGGGAGGCTCCGGTCTCCTATCACTGTACCTTCCAAGGCGGACAACTTGTTTTTCTCCCTTTCCTTGAGTGGGGTTGATGAGGCACCTGTCGTCTTGATCCTTCATAAACCCACGTGAAACGGCTGGAATTTCTTGCCAGACGAGGTGGGATTCTACACCAATAAAAGGGAAGACTCCTCTTCCCCCGGTTCTTCATCCCTTCTGTGCTCCAGCATCCCCTGGTCTGGTAAGGAGCTCTCATTTCCTCAGTGGCCCCGCTCGACTCTGAGCGGGAGAGATTGCGCCTTGGGATTTAATGGGGGAGCACTTTGGTTCTAATTATTATTATTATTGTTTACATTATTAGTTCATATTGTTACGTTATTATTTCTGGGAAAGGAAAGTTTCCAGTTGCTTTGCCTTTAGTCTGGGTACAGGACCAAAGAGGAGCCTTCAGAAGCCGCCTCCAGGTAGCCAGTGACCTGGCAAAGTACTATTGCTCGTGGTTTCTCTCTCCTCTCTCCTCCCCCCCTTCTCCTTTGTGGTGCTAGAAGTTAAAACCAAGGGCATTCTACCTCTGAGATACACCCCCCAGCCCTTTTGTTTTTCATTTTTAAACAGGGTCTCACTAGGTTGATTAGGGCCTCCCTGAATTGCTAAAATGGCCTTGAACCTGTGATCCTCCTGTCCCAGTCTCCCAGGGACTAAGATTACAGGCATGCGCCACCACACCTGTATCTTGGTTTCTGAATATGTGGTCTCCATTTTTTTTTTTTTTTTTTGTGGGTGGAGGTCCTGGTCTTTTACTACAAGAGAAAAAAAAACTATAAACATTCAGAGAAGCTTTAGACCCACTATATTTGATGTACCTATTGATATAAAATGGACATCTTTCAGAATATTCTCACTTTATCCCTGAAAGGTGTCCTGTCAGGCTGTGACCACCCCCACTGCGTGTCATTCCTTAAAAATCCAAATGCTTCATTTATCAGTATAGACAAAGTAGTTTTATATTATAGAGAATATGAGAAATACCAAAAAAGGAAAAACAAGGAAAAAATCAACCAGTGAGTGTTCCTCTCCTGTTTAATACTTTGCTGGGTTTTTTTTCCTTGTTTTTGGAGGGTGATACTAGAGACTGAACCCAGGGGCATTCTGCCTCTGAGCTACAACCCCAGCCCTATTTTATCTTATTTGCTTGAAACAGGGTCTCACTAGTTGCTGAGAGTCTTGTTAAGTTGCTGAGGCTGGCCTTGAACCCATGCTCCTCCTGGCTCAGCCTCTCAAGTTTTTTTTTCTTAATATAGATAATTTCACACTGTCAGCATGGGGTACATGTATTCTTACATGAGATGTCTTCACTTACATTCACTCTGTGGTCTCGGGAGGCGGGTGTGACATTTGCATGGATTCTACTCAGTGTCCCGGTGGCTCCAGAGAAGCGAAGAAGGGGAATAGCAGGGGACAGCATCTGACTATATGCTTGTTTCAAAAATTCAAGCATTACAGATATTTGTAAGTTAGGCGAAAGGTCTTCTGTCACCCAAAACCTCAGAAGCATCTATCACTACTTGATATGTTATTTCCAGATTTATCCATGCAATTACAGAAATTTACAAGGCGATATAAAAGTATTATTTAATCAGAAACAGAGTCTTCCTGTCTATTGAATTGTGCAGCTTCTTTTTCTACTGCAGGGCAAATCTCAATGCTCTTCCTCTGTAGTACACGTAAACCTGTCATTCTTTTTAATGGCTGCCTACAAATCTCCTGTCTGGATACACCATAATTTCTTTATGTAATTCCCTATCTACCATCATTGGAGTTGTTTTAAATTTTTCTTTACACAATGGTATAATGAACAATCTTGCAACTGAATCATCTTGCACGAGTGTGGGACTTCTGTGGGAGAAATTCTCATGAGTGAGTTGTGGATTTGAGAGCTACCATCCTGGTCTGCAGAGAGCCTGGAGCAATTTATGTTTTCATCAGCAGCCTGTCATTGCTGTCTCCTTATCACCACAGGAAATTATCAATCTTCAGAAAATATTGCTCACAGAAAGACAAATAATGCATGCTTTTCGTTTATAGTTGGAAGCTAAAAACTTGACCTCATGGAAGCAGAGAAGAGAATAGTGGTTCCCAGAGGCTGGGAAGAGTGCAGGAGACTTGGGGATGGAGAGGAAATGGTCAGGAGGTACAGAGGTGTAGCTGGATAGGGGGAATAACTTCTCATGTTCTGTAGCATAGTAGGGTAACCACGGTGGACAACCATTCATTATTTCCAAATAGCAAGTAGAGAGAATTTTGAATGTTCCTAACACAAAAGAATGATAAATGTGTGTGAGATGAGAAGTATGCCAGTTATTAGGATCATCATACATTTTTTTTTTTTTTTTTGCAGTACTGGGGATGGAACCCAGGGGCATTCTACCTCCAAGCTACACCCCCAGCCCTATTTATTTTTTATTTTGAAACAGGGTCTCACTGAGTTGCAAAGGGCCTCACTAAGTATCTGAGGCTGGCCTCTACCCTGTGATCTTCCTGTCCCAGCCTCTCAAGTACTGAGATTATCATGAAGTGTCACACTGTACACAAAAGTATGTACAATTGCTAGTAGTCAATTAAGAATTAAACATTTATTTTAAAAATAAAATTAAAGTAGTACCAATTGGACAATTTTTACAGGATTGAATTATTATGAATTTCTTTCTTTTTTTATAGTACCCAGAGGCTCTCTATCACTGAGTTATACCCCTAGTCCTTTTAATTTTTTTTCTTGCTGGGCATGGTGGCACATGCTTATAATTTCAGTACTTGGGAGGCTGAGACAGGAGGATCTGGGTTTGCGGCCAGCCTCAGGAACTTGTGAGGCCCTCTGCAACTTAGTAAGACCCTGTTTCAAAATAAAGAATAAAAAATAGGGCTGGGGGTATAGCTCAGAGCTAGAATGTCCCTGGGTTCCATCCCCAGTACCACAAAAAAAAAATTTTTTTTTCTTTTGACATAGGATCTCACTAAATTTCCCAGGCTGGCCTGGAATTTGTACTCCTCCTGCCTCGTCTTCTTGAGTGGCTGGTATTACAGGTGTGTGCCACTGAGCCCAGATTTATCATGGTTTTCTTAGTGTTTCTTCTATGATTAGTGAAGTTAGTCTTAAACATCCTTTTTTTAAAAAACTGGGGATTGAACCCAAAGGCATTCTATCTCCATGCTACACCCCTAACCCTATTTTTTTTTTTTTTTGAAACAGGGTCAGGATAGGTTGATGAGTGTCTCACTACTTGCTGCGGCTGTTCTCAAACCTGTGCTCCTCCTGTCTCAGCCTCCTAAGTCCTAGGATTATAGGCATGTGCCACCTTGCCTAGCTTAGACACCTTTATTCTTTATAACTATTATACTTTATTAACTATTCATATCCTTTGCTACTGTTCTGCAAGGCAGTTTAATCTTTTGATGATGTATGTGTTCTTTGTATATTAGTGGTACTAATCCTTTGCCATTTGTCCTTGCTATTGCTCCCCAAGTTGCCTGTCCTTGGTCTTTACTTTATGGCCATCTGTTCATATATGGCCAGTAATTTTGTTTTAGGACCTCAAGCATGCTAGACAGTGCTCCACCACTGAGCTACACACAGACCCTTTTTGTTTTTATTTTGCTAAGTTGCCTCATCTGGCCTCCAATTTTTGTTCCTTCCTGCCTCAGGCTCCTGAATAGCTAGGATTATAGGAGTGTATCACTCCACCAGCTACAACTAATAACTTATGAGTATTTGCCAAGTAGCAGGTCCCGTGAAAATTGCTTTATACAAAGGCTCTTCTTCAGTCCTTACAACAAACCCTTGAGGTGAGTACTGGAATTATCATCCCCTTTAACAGGTGGAAGACACCGAGGCCCAGAAGCCTGTCACCTGGCTAGCAGAAGGTCAGGCCAGAATTTGAGCCCAGACATCACTGCAGGGCCTCCGTGCCTGGCCATCCTGTATGTGGTGGGTTAAGTACCCTTGGAAGCAAACCTGAGGCAAGAATTTGAGTACAGTTTATTTGGGATGTGACTTCAGGAAGCAGCAAGGGGGTGAGAAATGAGATGGGTCCGGAGGGAAGCCGGCATAGTTTGCATGAATGAGCAGGCTGCAGATGTGGGTGGCCTGGCTCGGTCCACCTGGGTACCTCTGGGTGTCCGGCGGCACATGTCTGCCGGGAGCATCAATTAGAGGCAAGAAGCAGTGGCATTTATCTGTTTCCTGTCCCACTGGGAGCGATCAGCTCCAAGAGGGCATTAAGCCCGGTGCCTCTCACCTGCCCCAAGCTGCAAGTCAGGGTAGATAGACGCGATCAGGATCTCCTACAATAGCCAAGTTTATCTTTCAAAGGAAAATTTTTTTACATTTTATTTTATTTTATTTATTTTTTGAATTTTTTGGTGCATTATATTTATATATCATATTGGTGTAAAAAACTTGTGTGTACACATACATGTACACATCACTGATTTAACCCCTACCCAATTCCCACCCCATTCCCTCCCCATCCCTCCTTCCCCTGCTCGGCTTAGTGGTTGACTTTGATATGTTTAAGTACATTGTTTATTTTAGAGAATTTGCTTCTTCCCCGCTCCCATCCCCTCATTTAGGTTGTCTTGTTTGCTCCTCTATAGGATTTCCTTTTTCATCTAGAGTTCCTCCTATGACCCATTTCTCCCTAACTCTCACATATTAGGGAAAGCATCTGATTTCTTGTTTTTTTGTGACTGACTAATCTCACTTAGCATAATGTCCTCCAGTTCCATCCATTTTCCTGAAAATGATGTAATTGAGTTTTTTTTATGGCTGAGTAAAATTCCATTGTGTGCATATCCCACAGTTTTGTAATCCATTCATCTGTTGATAGACATCTTGGCTGGTTCCAGTTTGGCTATGGTGAATTGTGCACCTATGAACACAGATACACATGCATTAGTTTGGTAGTTTGGTTTCCTATCTTTTGGGTAGATACCCAGAAGTGGTGTTGCTGGATCAAATGGTAGATTTGTTCCCATTCTTCTGAGGATTCTCCATACTGTTTTCCAAAGTGGTTGCACTAATTTGCAATCCCACCAACAATGTCTTAGAGTTCCCACTTCTCCATATCCTCGCCAGCATCTGTTTTTGTTTGTGTTTTGAATGATTGCCATTCTAGTTGGAGTTAGGTGAAATCTCAGGGTAGTTTTGATTTGCATCTTTCTGATTGCCAATGATGTTGAGCATTTTTTCATGCATTTACTGGCCATTTGAATTTCTTCTTTTGTGAAGTGTCTATTTAGTTCATTTGCCCATTTTGTTATTGGATGCTTTGTTTTCTTAGTGTTGAGTTTCTTGAGTTCTCTGTATATTCTAGATATTAGTCCTCTATTGGAGGTGTAGGTGGCAAAAATCTTCTCCCATTCTGTTGGCTCTCGGTTGAGGTTCTTGACAGTTTCCTTTGCTGAACAGAAGCTCTTCAGTTTCATGCAATCCCATGTGTTGATTCTCCTTTTAATTTGTTGTGCCTTTGGGGTCTTGTTGAGAAAGTGTTTATCTGTGCCTATGTGTTGCAGTGTTGTACCTATGCCCTCTTCAAGGAGCTTCAAGGTCTCTGGTTTGATTTCCAAGTCTTTGACCCATCTTGAATTGACTCTTGTGCAGGGTTCTATAAGAAAGTGGGATTAATTTCCAGTTTTCTGCATATGGTTAACCAGTTTTGTCAACACCATTTGCTGAACAGGCTATCTTTTTTCCAGTGTATGTTTTTGGCCCCTTTGTCAAAAATCAATTGGTTGAAAGTGTATGGACTTGTTTCTGGGTCTTCTATTCTGCTCCATTGGTCTATGTGTCTGTTTTTGTGCCAGTACCATGCTGTTTTTATTACAATGGCTTTGTAGTATAGTTTAAAGTCAGGTATTGCGATTCCTCCTGCATAGATTTTGTTGCTAAGAACTACTTTGGCTATTCTTGGCTTTTTGTTAGTCCCAGTAAATTTAAGGACTGATTTTTCTATGTCTGTGAGGAATGATCTTGGTAGTTTAATGGGCATTGCGTTGAATCTGTAGATCACTTTTAGGAGGATGGCCATTTTAATGATATTTATTCTACCAATCCATGAACATGGAGGATCTTTCCATCTTCTAAGATCTTCGATTTTTTTTCTCAATGTTTTATAATTTTCTTTGTAGAGATCTTTTACCTTCTTGGTTAAGTTTATTTCTAAGTATTTTATTTTTCTGTGGGAGATCCTGAGTGGAAGCGTTTTCTGAATTTCTTTTTCAGTGGATTTATGGTTGGTGTACAGGAAAGCTTCTGATTTTTTAAGATTGATTTTGTATCCAGACACTTTGCTGAGTTTGTTGATCAGTTCTATAAGCCTTTTGGTGGAGTTTGTTGGGTTTTCTAAATATAGTATCATGTCATCTGCAAACAGTGAAAGTTTGAGTTCTTCTTTTCCTATTTGTACTCCTCTGATTTCCTTTTCTTGCCTCATTGCTCTGGCTAGAGTCTCTAGTACTATATTGAAGAGAAGTGGTGATAATGGACCTCCTTGTCTCGTTCCTGTTTTTAGGGGGAATTCTTGAAGTTTTTCCCCATTTAATATGATGCTGGCGGTGGGCTTATTGTAGATTGCCTTAATGATGTTGAGATATGTCCCTTCTATTCCAATTCTCTGCAGTGTTTTTATCATAAATGGATGTTGGATTTTATCAAATGCTTTTTCTGCATCTATTGAAATGATCATGTGATTTTTGTCCTTGATTCTGTTTATATGGTGAATTACATGGATTGATTTTCGTATGTTGAACCAGCCTTACATCCCTGGGATGAACCCTACCTGGTCATGGTGAATGATTTTCTTCATGTGGTTTTGAATGCGTATTGCTAGTATTTTGTTTATTAGTTTTGCATCCAAGTTCATCAGAGATATAGGCCTGTAGTTTTCCTTCCTTGAACTGTCTTTATTCGGTTTGGGTAGTAGTGTGATGTTGGCTTCATAGAATGTATTTGGGAGAGTCCTGGTTTTTTTCTATTTCATGAAATCGTTTGAGGAGTATTGGGGTTAGCTCTTCTATAAAGGTTTTATAGAATTCACTTGGAAAGCCATCTGGTCCTGGGCTTTTCTTTCAAAGGAAATTTAAAACAAGCATGGGCTTTTTTTTTTTTTTTTTTTTTTGCAGGTGTGGGGCTGGAACCCAGAGGCATTTGACCTCCAAGCTACACCCCCTACCCAATTTTTTATTCTTTATTTTGAAACAGGGTCTCACTGAGTTGCGAAGGGCCTCACTAAGTAGCTGAGGCTGTCCCCGAACCATGATCTTCCCATCTCAGCCTCCCAAATACTGGGATTATAAGAGTGCACCACCACGCCCAGCTGTTAAAAAGATTTTTGGAAGGAAAAGAGGCACTCTAGGAAACACACAATTTCTTGAAATTGATTAGAGAGAAATAGGAGGCCAAGTTTGCATTAGAGAACATTTGTAAGGAAAAGATTACACTGCTTCCATTTATGTATCCACTCAGAATATTTATTGAGCACCTATTATATGCCTAGGGCAGGGGACAAGTCCAGTCCAGGAGAGAGGTGGTCACTAGTAGTAAACACACAAGATGTGCTTGGGTGTTGGCCAGTACTGTGTGAACAGTAGTGACAGGAAGGAAGGCTTGGAGGGGGCTGATGGCTGCTGGGAAGCTGTTTCAGGGGCAGAGAAGGATTTTCCCATGATTCCCGGTAAGAAGAGGGAGGAGCAACAGGATGGGTGCGCAGCGCTGCTGAGCCAGCAGGAAAAGCCGAGCAGGCACTGGCCTCCAATCACAAGAGGAAACAAGTCGCTTTTTAAGGGACACACTGAGCAGATTAAGCTACGATGCCTGGGTCACTTTTGTGAATCTCTCATTAAACATTGTCTTTATTCAGAATAATCATGAAGAACCTGGTGGGGGGAGAGGTGGGGGCGCGTGAGAAATAGGACCTGCTTTGAATTCCAGCTCTTCCACCTACTAACCGTGGCTCGGGGTGATTATGTCATCCCTTAGAGCTTCAGTTTTCTTATTTATAAAATCGCTAAGTCGATCTGCTTTGTAAAGCTGCAGCAAATGAGAGGAAAAATACATAAAAGCCCCAGCCCTGTTCCTGGCTCATGCTAGATATCTGATACACGTGGCTATTATTATATGCTATTCCAAATGCAGCCACTTCATTATCTTCAGAACCACTCTGGGGTATAAGAAAAAATAAGAGCCGTGTGTAGCCAGCTCGCCAGGTGGCCAAAAGCTGCCCTTGCCTCCGTCCCCTTGCCAGTTTTATTTACTTGACTTGGTTCAAAGCAACTTTCACTTGTTACTGTGCTGCCGGCTTGGACCACCTCGAGGCACCAGCGGAAGGTCTGGGAGTAGGTTAAACTGTATCCTGCAATTCTCCTTCCCTTGACAAGGATCCAGAGAGGCTCTGTCTCCAGGGACCAGGACAGAAAGCTGCAGCCAGGCTCTGAATAAATTAGCAGTGACCGAGAGTTAGTGACGTCCAAAAGGACACTTCTCTGTGGCTCTTGCCAAGATATTCATTTCAAAGAAGGCGCTGGCTCCGTCAGGCCTCCTTTCCCGTCGGCCACGTGTCTCCCCTGTGCAAGAGAGTTGCACAAGGGATTTTCCAAGCAGCAGTCCATTCTGTTTCTTCCTGTCACCACTTTGTTGAACAGAGGGAAACTGCTCCAAGCCTGGGCCTCAGCGAGCCGAGGGCATGTATCCGGCATGGAATGGCCGGGAGCTCCTGCAGGGAGCCACTCGTGGGGTAGCCCTGGTGGGTCTGGTGTGGTGTGGCGAGGGTGGGAGCCTTCATGTCACAGTCTAGAGCTTCCTGGGGTTCATTCAGAGTGGAAGCCCAATGACCCTTGCATTAGAGAGAAATTCAGAGAATTCCAGGGCTGGAAGGGACCCGCTACACCTCATCCAACCTCCCCATTATCAGATGGGGAAACCGAGACCGGGGAGTCGCCCAAGGCAGTGCAGTGAGTTCTTTTAAGCTTGGCCTTCTGGGTCCTCTGGCACTCTGGGACTTGGCAGGCAGCAGGCGAGCCTCGACGTGGAATTCAGCGGAGGCGGGAAGGCTGAGTGTGGAGGCTGGCTTCCTATTGAATCCTGCTCAAAGGGGCGAGGGGCTGTGTGGAGTCGCCCCTCAACAAGCCCCATGCGCCCGGGCCTTCCTCTGGCCTGATGTCACGAGATCTGTAGTGTTTCATCAGCGCTCTGCTGTGGGCTGCATGTATGTGTCACGTCCAAAGCCATACGCTGAAACCTGACCCCCCAGGGATGCTGTGAGGAGGCGGGAGCCTTGGGGGTGATTAGGTCACGGGGGGTGGAGCCCAGGAGTGAGATTAGTGCCTTTATAAGGAACCAAAGAGACAAAAAAGTTCTCCCATCATGCAAGGATACCACACGAGACGGCGCCATCCATGAACCAAATGGTGGACCCTCCCAGACACGGAATCCTCGGGTACCTTGACTTCTCCACCTCCAGAATTGTGAGAAATAGCCTCCGTTATTCATAAGCCACCTGGTGTGTGGTATTTTGTGTTAGCCTGAGTGGAGGAAGCTAGCTCTGTTCTTAAGTGGGTTTTGTTTTTTTGTTTTGGTGCTAGAGTTTGAAACCAGGTGCATTCTTCTCTGAGTTATACCCCCAGCCCTATTTAAAACAGGGCCTCATTAAGTTGCTGAGGAACCTTGCTAAGTTGCTGAGGCTGGCTTTAAACCTGTGATCTTCCTGTCTTGGCCTCCCAAGTTCTGGGATTATAGGTGTGTATTTTTAGGTTGTGTGTGTGTGTGTGTGTGTGTGTGTGTGTGTGTTACTAGGGATTGAACCCAGGGACATTCTACCTCTGAGCTATACTCTTAGCCCTATTTTAGGGTCTCACTAAATTGGCCTCAAACCTGTGAGCCCCCTGTCTTAGCCTCCCTAGTACTAAGATGACAGGCATGCTTTGTTAGTTTTTTGTTTGTTTGTTTGTTTGTTTGTTTGTTTTTGCAGTACTAGGGATAGAACCCAGGAGCATTCTACCTCTGAGCTTCACCCCCAGCCCTTTTTTTATTCTTTATTTTGAAACCGGGTCTCACTGAGTTGCAAAGGGCTTCACTAAGTAGCTGAGGCTGTCCGCGAACCGTGATCCTCCCGTCTCAGCCTCGCGGTGACTCTGGCTGTGTTCCCTCCAGGTTGCACGCCTCCCTGCCTTCAGGGTGCTCCCCCTTTCTCAGCCTCCTCTCCTGTGGACAGCAGTGGGTGCTGCCTCTGCCCAGGCCCAGGATGATCCCTAGGGTCCCTCACGATCATGGAAGCAGAGTGCTTAGAGAGCTGATGCTCCTGTAAGAGGTGATTAATCATTTATGGCTGGGGGCTGTGTTTCCCAGCAGGAAGCTGGCAGCAGGCAGGGAGGGAAGGGGACCCGCCAGAGGTGAGAAAGCCCAGGCCAAGGGTGGAGCCTCCCGGGGACCAGGCTGGATGTTTCTCTGTTGCAGGGGTTGGGGGGGCTGCTGCTGGCTGTGAAAGAAGGCTCAGCTGCTGCCTGAGAGGGGCTCAGGCTGGGGGATGGGTGAGGGGCACCCCACAAGCAGGAAATCAGAAGCGCAAAGAATCCATTTGGCATGATTACTGTTGAAGCTGGAAATGTCCGCGCGCCTCCTGCAGCTCGTCAGCATCTCGACCTTAGCTCGCCCAACACCCATGAAGCTTCATTTCGCCCTCCCCAATCTTAAGAAACAGCCCTGTGGGGTGACCCCAGCCACAGGCCTGGGTCTGTCCCTTCTTCTCTTGGCTCTCATGACCACCAGCTTCTTTGGCAAGCCCTGTCTTTTTTTAATTTATTTTTAATTGTAGCACTAGGGATTAAACTCAAGGGCATTCTACCTCTGAGTTACTATTTTATTTTATTCTTTAGTTTGAAGCAGCCCTATTTTATTCTTTAGTTTGAAGCAGGGACTCACTAAGTTGCGGAGGGCCTAAGTAGCTGAGGCTGGCCGCGAACCTGCGATCCTCCTGTCTCAGCCTCCCAAGTACTGGGATTACCAGCATGCGCCACGATGCCCGGCTGGCCCTGTTGTGTCGACCACTCTGTGCTCTCTTCCATGTCACTGCCACGTGAGTGACGTCATCCCTCATCTTGACCATTGCGCTGCCTCCTGGTCGGCTTCCTGTGGCCCCTGTCTCCCACCCCAGCCCCAACACCCTTTACTCAGAGCAAAATATGATCTTAGTGCGTGGGTGGTGCTGGGGATTGAACCCAGGGATGTTCTATCTTTGAGTTGCACCCCCAGCCCTATTTTATTTTGAAACAAGGTCTGGCTCAGTTGCTGAGGGCCTGGCCAAGTTGCTGAGGCTGGCCTCAGAACTCGATCTTCCCGTCTCAGCCTTCCAAGTGCAGGGATTGCGAGGGAGTACCAGCGCACTGGGTTAAATACGGTCTTAAGAACAACCAGCACCCCATCGATCTCTTCCATCCACCCTGGCTTCCCGGTGCTTTTAGAGAGTATCTGAGCCCCCCAGCCTGGCTGTGTGGTGTGGCCTGGCCGCGGCCCACCTCACAGGCCTCCCCGGGGCCTCCCCACTGTGCCCACTGTGGCCTTTCTTTGGTGACTGAGCTGAGCTCCTGCTCGCTGGGGGCCTCTGCGTCTGCATCCTCTGCCGGGAAAAGCTCTTTCTGTAGACATTCCCTGGGCCCTCTCCCTCTCATTGTCTTGGCTCAGTCTAAATTTTGCTTCCTGAAGAGGCCGTGAAGACGCCATCCACCAACCCACCCTGTCCCACCTCATACCCATCTTGGCACTTGCTTCCATCACACGGGACTTAAGGACGGGCGCGTGTTTGTTTGCACCTTGGCTTCTCGTCTTTCCCGCAAGTACAGGGATCTTGTCTGTAGAATTCGCAGTGGAAACTCTCTATTTCATGTAGGGCAGGTTTCCAATAAGCTTTTGTTAGCTATGATGGAATTGTTCCCTCACCTTCCCCATCCCAGAAAAGGGAAAAGCAATTTCCTCCCTCCCTCCCTCCCTCCCTCCCTCCCTCCTTTCTTCTTTCTTTCTTTCTTTCTTTCTTTCTTTCTTTCTTTCTTTCTTTCAGGCTGGGGATTAAACTCAGAGGCATTCGGCCTCCAAGCAACAGCCCCAACCATTTTTATTTTTTTGTTTTGAGGCAGGATCTTGCTAGGTCGCTGAGAGTGGCTGAGACTGGCCTCCAGCTTATGATCGTCTTGTCTCAGCTTCCCAAGTGCTGGGACTACAGGTGTGCACTACTGTGTCTGGCTAGCAATAGCTCTTTAGGAAGTACCAGAAGAAGTGTGATTCTAGGTCTCAGGAAAGGAGGGTCCGGGATGGCCACGCCCCAGAGCTGCCATGGTGTAGACCCAGCAGGGCTTGGGACCTGGCGCCTCGTGAGAGCTGGTTAGGCTCACTGCTGAGGGGCTCCTTAGGACTCCACTTGAGAACCATCTATCCGTTCACTAATTTATTTGACAAATACCTACTGGGACCAGATGCATGTGACTTCTCCCGTCACCCTCCCTGGACATATACACACGGTAGAGCTTTGGGCAGGTCGCTGTCTCGTTCTGGACCTCAGTTTGTCCCTCTGTCAAATGGAATTGGAGCTGGACAATTCCATTTGACAATTGCAAAGATGGACTGATTTGCAGACTCCGAAGAAAGTGCTCCGTGGGAAGGGGCTAAAGGGTGCCTGACTCAGCCCGAGGGAGGCTGAGGCTCTGCTTCCAGCAAAGAACGGAGATGCGGTTTCCCGCCGGCCCGTGGTCAGCGTCCAGCTGCAGCTGGTGTCTGGGATGGAGAGAAGCAGGGCGGGAAATAAAATTTGGGTCACTGGTCGGTCCGCGAGCCCCACCCCATCGGTCCCGTTCCCTAGCTTGACTCCCTGGCCCGCTCTCTCCCTCTGAGCCACGAAGGTCACCCAGTTCAGGGCCAGTCACTGTTCCAATCTGTGGAAGGCGGAGGCGGCGCAGAGCGCGGGACCTGGCCAGCATCCCAAAATAGACCCGGCTCTCTTCCCAAGGGAACAGAATCAAGAAAATCTAGCACACTGGAGTTCAAGGCCCCGGCTGGGTAGAATCCTGGCAGAAGTTGGTCTGAGGATGGGGATACGGCGGGAACAATAATGTGCCTTTTGGCAGGCAGAGAGTCTTCCTTTCAGGCACTTTAAAAGAATGTTCTTCCTCCACCTCCCGTGGGGAATTTCCAGAATCCGAAAGAACCTTCATGGAAACTGGCTTTCCTGGTTTCTGTCTCCGGGGTCAGAGCTGCATCCCCATCCCCACCGCACAAAGCAAAACAGGACGGATGAATTCCCCTGATGCCCTCGCTTCAGGCAAGAGTTTTCCACGTGCCCTTCCTCATCTGGACTTGGGCCTCTCGCTAGGACGTCTCCTCCCTGCTTTTAAGTTTGTAAAAGCCGATTCACACTGAAGTGTGAGCGACGCCCTTTTGGACTCTGGGCATTTGACCGTGGACTCGGGGGCCCCTGGGCTTCGAGTCGGTCCTCATAGAGTTGCGGTGCCAAGCACAGAGCCCGGAGCGCAGTTCTGCCATGTGAACAATAACCAAGATGACAGCGAGAGCAGCAATAAATCACAACAGCTCACACGTTCTGCTTCCCAAATGCTACTGCTTGGCTAAGTGCTTTGCATAGATCGCCTCAGCTGATCTTCAGAGTACTCTTCTTAGTCCCGTATATTATGGAGGAGGAAACTGAGGCCCATGGGTATTAAATAACTTATCTAGAATCTCGCAGCGGCGGGGCCAGTACTCAAACCAAGACGGCCTCACTCCAAAGCGCACGTTCCTACCCAGCAAGCTCGATAAGTTTCAACCAAGACTAATTAGGCTCCTTCTAAATATTTTTTTTTTTAGTGGTACTGGGGATTGAACCCAGGGGCATACTGCCTCTGAGCTACATTCCCAACCTTTATTATTATTATTAATTATTATTATTATTATTATTATTATTTTATTTTATTTTATTTTATTATTTGGTGGTACTGGGGTTCCTGGAAGCCCTTCTACCTCCGGGATACACTCCCATGGGCTACACTCCCAGACCTATTTTTTTACCTTTTTATGTGGAAACAGGGTCTCTTAAGCCAGCGCGGCTGGCTCCGAACCAGACGATCCTCCTGTCTCCGCCTCCAAGCGTGCGCCACCACACCTGGCTTAATTATTTTATTTTGAAACAGGGTCTTGCTCAGTTGCTGAGGCTGGCCTCCAACCTGCAATCCTCCTGTCTTAGCCTCCTAGGTACTGGGATTACAGGCCTGAGCCACTGGACCTGGCTTCTAAAGATCTTTTTAAATTTGTTCTTTGATTATTCTAGGGATTAAACCCGGGGCCTTGCTAGTGCTCTGCCACTGAGCAACGCCTTCAATGCCTAAGGATCCTCCTTTTAACTGTAGCGCCGTTTCCCCAAAATGTGTCTAATGGTGGGGTTTTCGGCATGTCCACGGGCTTCCATGAGTGATGGGTGATTTCTTCATGAAGTCTCGGATCACACTCAGGACAAAGAGAAGGCCTGAGAGAGGCAAGGGGCGCTGTTTGCCTACCTGTCTTTTCTCCCAGTCCCACCTGAATGCTGGAAACTTCCAGAGCCCCTGGAAGCTTCAAGGCGGGTCTCAGAACACGCTTAGTGAGGCCGCCCGCTGCTGGGGGTGGGGAACCTGGCTCTGTACTAAGTCCTCCATTTCCCTCTTTCTCCGGTGCTTTCCTTTGGTGTTCGGTCCTGTCTCTCCCAGTTTTGTGTCCCTGTCCCTCACCAGCTGGTCCACTCCACCAAGCCAGGGAGGCCCCCAGCCTCAGGGAGGCCACGTGGGTAAATCCTGCAGAGAAGCAGCCGCGAGGCGTGTGTGGAGGCTGGGCTCTCCCTGAGCCCGCGCCCCGGCCCCTCCTCCAGGAAGCCCTCTGTGGCTGGCAGGACCTCTTGTACCACTTGCAGGTGGGTCCGAAGGCTCCAGGCACCCCAGCCCGCATTCCTGTCCCCTCGCTCTGCCGCTCCATGAGGAAGGCTGGCCAGAAAGTGGGTTTCCTCGGGGTCCAGAACTGGGCTGCGTCCTGCCTTTCCTTTTCTCTCTGTCCCCTTTCTCAAGAGGCGTTTTATCTTCTCTTTTTTTTCTTCTTTTCTTTTCTCAGCTTCTCCCCCTTCTCCATTCATTTCCATCCTTGAATCCCTCCATGTTACCTGAAGAATCTGAGGTCACTGTCCCCTCTCAGGACCGCCGGTGTCCAGACCCGCCCCCAATCTGCCCTCAGGATACCAGGAACCACAGCCTAGAGGTGCCACAGGAAGGGCGGGGGCTTCCCCTGGCTAAGTCCTCCTGGCAGAGGCAGAGTTTGGATAAACTCCAGCCCTCGGGCCACACCTACGGGCCCAACACTGGAACTGAAGGAACCCGGGGCAGTGAATTCACTCACTGGGGCAGCTGCAGAAATCCTGGGAATATGGAAAGAGCACTGGATTAGGAGTCCAGACACTGATTCCGGCGTGGCCAGGCCCCATCACCATCCCCAGACACAGCAGGCAGCCAACAAATATTTGTCGAGTAGCTGCTGGGAAGGCAGCCTGATGTCCTGGCTGGCTGCCTGGTCTCAGCTCTGTCCCTCCCGCTCTTGGGCACAATGGGGAGAGATCTCCTGGCCCAGGTCTAAGCCCCCAGGAGGGGTGAAGTGGCCTCAAGGCGTGAATCTAGCTGATGCCAGTGATGGGTGTCTGGGTGAGGGCAGGGGCGGGGGGCAGGCTGAGCTGTGCCTGCTTTGGGGTGGAGGATGGGCCTGCAGGTTTGTGTGAGGGCTGGAGTGTCCACCACCTTTCCCTACCCCTTCTCACTACCCTGGCTTCCCGCTCTGCGGGCCGCATGGGCAGCCAGGGCCCTGTGCCGGTACCAGGGTCTAGTCCTCTTGATCGGTCTTGTGAACTTGCCTGTCTCTAGAGAGCTGCTCTGAGGTTAGATTCTGCCCAAAGGCCGTGGGTTCTGGGTTCAGGCTGCCGCCTAGCCTTCGGGCCTCAGGGCGCCGTGGGGATAGCTCAGAACTGGGCTCATGTCCACGCAGCAGGCCGCTGCCCAGCCCGTGGCCTCGGGCCAGTCACTGTACCTCCTTAGCCTCAGTTTCCTCATTTGTCAGATGACCAGGAGCCTTGCCCTGCAATGATGCTGTAGGGGCCCAAAGAAGAGGAGCAGCCAGCTTGGCAGGGAAGGTCCTGGGTGGACGGTGGGCGGCCTGCTTGGCTCGGGGCTCGACAGATAGTGGGAGTCCATCCACGTGCAGGCTCTCCCCTCCCCCGCCTCTCTTCCGGCCCAGGCTTGGCCAGATGGTGGGAGCTGGGAAATGCAGCCGGGCTGCACGCTCCTGGTCTATTTTGAGAAGCCTCCTGTTTCCTTTCCTGCCTGGGGCCGTGTGGTGGCTGCAGGGCTCTGCTCACAAGGATGGCTCCAAGAGCCCAGCCTTGCCCTTCCTCTGCACATCCTCCCTCCCAGCCCGTCCCTTCCCGGTGGCCTGCGCCCTGGGGGCCCCCAGCCCTGACTCCCAGCCCAGGCACTAAAGCCCCCACTTGGCAGAGGTGGAAGTCAGGCGCTTACAGGGGATTTGGGTGAGGGGCTAGCCATTTTGCAATACTGAGAGATGGGGAGCTGGCCCAGCCCTCTGCCCACCCTGGCCCCGCTGTGCGCTGGGCACAGCATTCTCTCAATGGCTGCCGGGATCCCCGTCTCCAGACAGTTCTTATCAATGCAGTGAGTAGGGGGCGGCTGGGTGGAGCCATCGCAGTCCACACCTTCAGAGCCACCTCAACCCCATAGACAGGCGTGGCCACCCAGAATGCTGGGCCTGCCTGGGGATCAGGCAGCGCTCTGGCTTGCAGCCTGGCTTGTCTGGATTTCTGGCCAGCAGGGGAAGCAGAAGCCCCACAAGTTCTCAGTCACTGGGTCAGAAACCTGGGAGCCGCCCTGGGATCCTCTGCCTCTCTTCCTCCTCTCTGCAGGAGCGCTGAGCCAGCATGCTAGGCTCCAAGTCCCACCTCTGTCATATATGAGATCTGTGACTTGTCGCTTCCCGTGCCTCAGTTTACCCATCTGTAAAATGGAGGCAACTATCCTACTTTGTGGGTCTGCAGGGAAGAGATACCATGCTAATACAGGTGACGGGCTGTCTTAGTTCGCTCTTGCTGCTATAACAAAATGCCTTAGACAGGGTAATTTATTTCTTATAGTTCTGGAGGCTGGAAAGCCCAAAATTAAGGTGAAAGGACTCTATCTCCTAATGCTGTCACTTGTGATTATTTTTGCGCATGCATGCATAGACACCTCTGGTGGTCAGCCTTAGTCTACTCACGTAAAAGTTGTGATCAGTGCTCCACTGGAAGGAAGACTCTGGCAAGTGCCATCCCTCTTGTCAGCTACAGCTATGGACCAAGTGTCACTCTACCATAGTATCATGAAAGGTATTAGTTAGCCTAGGCTGCTATGATGAGTAGACTATGGAGTGTATAAAGGTTCAAACACAATGGAAGTATGAATTTAGGTAGAAATGCACAATGGAAGTCTATTTCTGCTCTTATTTCTTCTGGTACAGCTTCTCTGGCACCACACATTTTAGTCTGAGATGACCATTCCTGTCTACCTGTGGCTCTCCTCCACATAGTGACTCGGGGGCCTGGCTCTCTCCGTATTGTGGCTCCACCATCACTTAGACCCTGCCATTGGCACCACACTGCAGAAAGAGCAAGGGAGGATGTGGAGGAGGTACAGCTGCTCTTCCAAGCCTGGGCTCTGAAGTGGTCCATGGCACTTCTACTAGTGTGCCATTGGCTAACACATGAGTTCAAGGCCGTATCCAAGAACAAGGGCTGGGGTAGGAGGTCTAGCCAGGTATCTTGGAAGAAGGAGAGAATGTGGGTTTGGGTGAACACTGACCTGTTCTGCCAATGCAGAAGGGCAAGTCACCAGTCATAGTGAAGGAGGCTGGAATAACCATATGGCTCCCGCCCCTCACTAGACCATGCAGAGCTGAGGCCACCCCTCCTGCCTGCCAGGCAGACAGAGCCAGAGGGAGGCTGGCCATTGGGCAGGGTGGGGGCGAGGCAGCCCAGCGCAGCCTATGGGGTTGGGCACTAGGTCAAGTGCTCGGCTCCTCTGCGGGGCCAGAGGGCTTTCTCAGGGGTGCTGGGACATGGCTTTGTGGCCTTAGGACTTCAAAACCAAGCAGGCCGCAGCTCTTCCTTTGTGGGCTGGGCTATGCCCCAAGTACTGTCCTGACCTCTCACATGGCTGTACCTGCTTAGGAGAAATATCTGCGGCCCCAGCTCATCCAGCAAGACTAGCCTGTTTCCATGGTAGAGGGCTCTCAGCTGCAGTTTCAAAGGGCCCTTTGAAAGCTGAGTCTCTCTCCCCTACCACCCCCTCCAGCCATCGGAAGCAGAAAGCAACCCCCACCAGCCCTTGCTGGGGTGAGCAGCATCGCTCAGCCAGAATGGCGGCACCTCGGGTGGCTCCTCAGCTGCCCGCGGCCTCTCTGTCCTCTGCGTGTGCCCCTCTCTGCCAGCACCACAGCAAGGCTGAGGATCTCAGGAAACCCCAGCAGGAAGGACCCGTGTTGCCCATCCAGTCTGGTGGTCCTCAGCAGGGCCGTTAGGTACCAGCTGGGGGGCTTGGGGCTGCTGCAGTGACTGGTGGGTGAATTGGCATTTAGTGGGCAGAAACCAAGACTGCTGCAGATTCTGGGATATTTGAGAAGAACTGCCCTGTACCTGCAGAGCCTGCATCCAGTCACATGTTTATGGAGGGCAGTGCTTCTCAGACTTGAGCTGGGTCCCGGGGTTCTGATTGCTCAGGTCTGCAGCGGGCTGAAGAGACAGCGTTTCTAATGGTTCCCAGGAGATTTGCATACATACTGTGGCTCTGGAACTACACTTTGGAAAAACCACTGTTGTGGGGAGAGAACCTGCTTTTAAACATCTAAGCCTAGAATATTAGTCTGTTCTACATCTAATGTGAAGGCTTTTTTTTTATTTTTACATTCACTTAATTTTCCTGGGTTGTCACTACTGTATAGATCAATCTCTTTTGTTCTGCCCGGAACTTTACCAGGAGCTGTTCACCACCGTAGAAAATACAGCCTGCACTCACATGCAGCTGCAAACGTTCAGGTTGCTAATTCACCGCCCTGTATAATTTGCATGCCCAGCTGTGATGCTCCCAGTGAATGCTTGAACACAAGCCAGCCCCTTACTACATCAGGCCTTCAGTGTAGTGACACCATGATTCCAAAAGTGTTAAGATGTCTGCAATTATAGCAGACATGTCTTCTTCATGTTATAATTGGAGGGTGTGTGTGTGTGTGTGTGTGTGTGTGTGTACATTTCAGTGTCGTGAGTGGGAAGTTCCTTGTTTCGATAGATCTCCTATTTGGAAGGCAAGGGGGGTGTTACCAAATACTTATTATAAATAGGGAGCACTGCGTCTGTCAGGGCTGAGACCACTGCTTCACTCCAACCTCTGTACTGTTCAGACAGCCTACGCACTGACTTTGATGGTTCAACTTACAAATTTTCACCTTTGTAAGGGTGTAGAAGCAACACACATTCAGTATAAACGGTGCTTCAAACACTGATCTTTAGCCAGGCGTGGTGGAGCACACTTGTAATCCCAGCATTTGGGAGGCTGCGACAGGATTATGGTTCGAGGACAGCCTCGGCTACTTAGTGAGGCCCTTTGCAACTCATTGAGGTCCTGTTTCAAAATAAAAGAAAAAAAATAGGGCTGGGGATGTAGCTCAGAGATAGAATGCCCCCATTCCAAGTGCCTAAAAAAATAAACTTATCTTTTCTGGGGCTAACAAAAATATGAGATGCTGGGCAGGAGCCCTGCAGGAGCCATGGCTCCAGTTGGCTGGTCTAGAATGACTAACACCCCACAGTGGACGGTGTGGCTAAGCTGTGAGGTCTGGTGTCTGAAGTGGATCAAATGTAACCCAGAATGAGTTGCTCAGGATGTATCTCCATTGAGTTGTGGAGCATCTGTGAGGCATAAAATACTCTAGATAGGAGGGCGACTGGTACAAAGTGAATTGGAAGTTCCTGTCCAGTCTCTGGATTCCTAGTCTAGTGCTCTTTCTAAGAGCACTCTACCTCTACGGAGAGCCTGCTGCATGCTGGGTACCTGAGCTGGGTATTACAGGGAGCAGAGGAGACCCCTTTTTCATGAAAATTCTACTCAGGAAAGTCAGGTGACTTGCCCAATAGATACAGAGTTGTTGCTGGAATTCGAACCCCAGACACTGACTCCACAGCCGCTCTGAAGACTGCTCTGACTCCATGTTGAAGGAAGATAAGCAAGCAGCTGATAGTCAACAGAGACTGAGGACATGTTTGCAGCCCTAGGAAGCAGGAAGCAGTCAACAGGATTGGCTAAGTGCCCATCCACATGGAGTGATGGTCGAGTGGAGAAGATAGACGTAAATAGTTCATTGTAATGATGATGTTTTACCAAATGGCAGAGGACAAGGGGATGTCCAGGCGTCCCAGGGAACTCACCTGGGCCGAGGGCAGGGGGGCTAGGCAGGGATTGGGAGGGTGCATAGGAATTGGTTCTTGAGGCTCAGGAAGGAGTTTTGTATCCAAGGAAACAGCGGTGATTGAGTCTGAGGACAGGAGTCATGAAGTGGCGGGCGGCGACAGCAGGGTGTGCCACATACCGCCCTGTTCTGTGGCTTCAGTATAGACTAGGCGCTAGGCAAATTCCATTTCTGCTTTTTGGAACTTTCTGGAATTTTATTTCTGAATATTTCTGAATTTTCTTAAAGCCCAGAGTGTCCACAACACAAACTAAGATGGCTACAGCATCACCACGTGATGTAATCTTAGGGGACCACCATCGTATATGCAGTCCACAGTCTATAGAAACATGTTTGGTACTAGAGATCGAACCAGGGGCATTCTACCTCCAAGCTTCACTCCCACCCCTTTTAATTTTTAATTTTGAAATAGTATCTCACCAAGTGGTTGATGCTGGCCTCGAACCTGTGATCCTCCTGTCTCAGCCTCATGTACTGGGTGTGCGGCACCACGCCCGGCTTCTGTATTTACTTTGTAGGTGGGCAGAGGCACCATGTTGCTTCTTCACCCTGAGGTGGTCTGGCAGACTAGTGTTTAAAAACCCCTGGCGTCTGCTTCTTTGAGGTCGTCAGAAATTCAGAGAAGATTCTTCCAGTTCCCTCTCATGTTCCTCTAAGGTGGGGATGAGTGAGAAGTGGAGGGTGAAGGGAGATTACCCCACAGCAAGAAATTGGAAAGCGGATGTGGGAATCTAAGTACCCACCTAAAACCTTCCACCCAGTCCTCTTATTTTAGTTCATCTGTGCCCTAACGCTGGATTCTCACTTCCAGGTATCCAGGAGCCCTTGGTTACTAATCCTTGGGGGATTCTGAGGTTAATCCTGTTTCCCCTACGTGCTGCTTGGTGTCCCCCCCAGGCTCTGTCAGTCAGGCTGCGGCGACCTGTCCGGCTGATCACCACGTACAAATTTTTTCATGCTCTTCCTTCCTCTCCCAGCGTCTCCATGCTGGTAGTTTTATGCCACAAAGAACCGCCTTTGACTACTGTTTCACTGAGGTTTGGGGAGGAATCGAAAGCAGATGTGTGAGTCCCAGCCTCGCCCAGCCGAGCCGTGTGTGAGAAACACCTGGAGGTACAGATTCTGTCTCGCCAGCTTCTCTTCAGGAAGGGTTTTGGCTGCGTGTAATAGAAACTGCAGCCTACATGACTAAAACAAACGTGGCTTTGTTGATCCCACACAAAGGGCTGGAACAGAGCTGCCAAAGGGCTAGGGGCTCACAGTGCCGGGGCAGTTGCCATCCTGGTAGACCCCTCTCCAGCTCCAATGGGGGAGATAGGAGAGAAAAATGGGGTGGGGAAGGGGTGCCAGGAACCACCCAAAGGTGTCTGTCTCAGTTTCCAGATTGCCACTGGTAGAACGTGGTGGTTTAGAATCATGGTATTTTGGAGCAACACAAGCCTTGGTTCAAACCCCGGTTCTGCCACTCTTTGTCTGAGTGTCTTTGGGCCAGTTTCCTAACCATACCGAGCCTCAGTTTCCCCACTGGCAAACGGATGACGGTAGACCTGCACAGGGTGGTCGTGATGGTTGAATGAGGCCAGGATGTGCAGGTCTCTGTCAGGAGCTCCCTCCTGCTCACCAGACGCAGGCAGGTGTTCCAACACTGCCACTGTCTGCGGCAACATCCCCTGAACGCCCAAGGTCAGGTGAGCTCCTGGAACCCAGCTGAGGTTCTATCCCAAGTCTGGACCTTTCTCTGCCTCTTCCCTTTCCCTGGGCTGGTTTGGGTTTATGCCCTCTCCCTCCCCTGCCCTCCTCCCCATTCCATGAGGAAGCCTCCCTGGCTCGTTCCATTAGGAAAGCCGCAGGTCATCTATTTTCAATGGTGGCATCACCCTGAGGTCCAAGCCTTGAGCCTCCAGTGCTTTGGGCTCCGGTGGCCACTGGCTCAGCAGGCTCCTTGGCCAGGCCTTCCCTGGAGCCCAGCACCTTTGGTTTCAGCGGCTCTGGCAAAGCAAGAGTTAACAGTCTCATTACTAAATGAGCAGGTACTGAGTCTCCTCATCTCCCCCCTCAGTAGTCACTTATTCTTTAACGCCTTCATAGAGCTATCCACTAGCTTTTCATTGGTTGTGATTAGTTTATGCTTTTACCTAGATATAAATGGATTTAAAGTCATACAGACCTGGATTTAACCGAGGCACTTCTTTATCATGAGTGTGGCTCATGATAACCTAACGCTAGGCATGGTTGTGGGGAGGAAATGAGATATGGACTGCTAAGCACTTAGGGCACAATGCAGATCCCCGGTACACGCTCGGCATGAGAGGTGACTGTACTTCACACGGTGTGACAAGCCCTGCACGGGTTATGTGTCACCTATGAGACACATTTGTTTTCTGTTGTCATGCAACAAATGACCACTGCTTCAGTGAGCATTCTCACTGCTAATCCAAAACAACCGATCACCACAACTCAGGGGAAGGAAGATTTATTTGTTCACAGCTCTGGAGATTTCAGGAGTTCAGTGTATGTTAGACCAGGTCTGTGACACTCAGGGCAAGAAAACAGGAGGCAGAGAAAGGGAAAGAGAGAGCAAGGCTCTGCTCTCACATCATGGAGGCTGGAAGCGAGAGAGGAGAGAGAGAGAGAGAGAGAGAGAGAGAGAGAGAGAGCGAGAGAGAGCGCGCACGCCTAGGTTACCACCCAGTTAATCCATCACAATGGGTTTATTTAATGATGAAATTAAAACCCTCATAACTTAATTATCTCACCTCTGAACATTAATATACTAGTTATTCAGGGGACATTCTATTTCCAAACCATGGCAACCACAAACCTAATGGCTTAGAACAATGTACTGGTCAGGCATATGAGCTGAGCCAGGGCCTTTCCTTCAGATCTCTCAAAAACTCAATCAAGGTGTCAGCTGGGTTTGAGGTCTTATCTGAAGGCTAGACTGGAGAAACCTCAAGTCACCCCGGGATGGCAGAATTCGGTTCCCGAGGGCTGGGGGCCAGGCTCCTCAGTTCTTGCCAGCTGTTGGCTGGAGGCCGCCCTCAGCGCCTTGCCACGTGGGCTTCTCCAGATCGTCACCTTGCTTCATCCAGTGTAGTAAAAGAGAGGCTAACTCACAGAAGTCACCAGCTGTCATCTTTCCAGCCTTTTGTTGGTAAGAAACAAGTAACCATGTCTAGTCTACACTCGAGAAGACGAGACTATTCAGGCGCACATGTGACAGGAGGTAGAGATATCACAAGTCATGTTCAGGCTGGCAACCATAGAGAGTTAATTCTATACTCGACACTAGAAGTCAGTACCATAAGCCCCCTTCATAAATGAGGAAGCTGAGACACAGAGAAGTTAAGAAAGATGAGCCTGCATTCAAACCTAGGCAGCGTGGTTCCCAAGCTCATAGGTAGCCAGGACTATTAATATTCAAATACTTACTAAACACCTATTTTGTGCCAGGCTCTGTCCTGGGTATAGGGGTCACAGAGATGTGTAAAGAAAAGTCCCCACCCCTAAGGAGCTCACCTTCTTATTGGGGAGACAGAAACATAAACAGATGCATAATAACAAGCAATGCGGAAACCAGGGATAATTTTTACCAGTGGAATATCTGGGAGCAATATTTATTATTTGTGTGTAAAATGAAATGAGGACTAAGAGGTGTGTGTGCATGTGGGCATGCGCCAGCTGTCCAGCTCTGGTGGCGCCTCGTGTCCAGGCTCTCATGAATCCTTTCTGGCTGCATCTGAGTCTTGTTAGAAAACAGTAACAGAAGGCCAGGCGTGGTGGCCCATGCTTGTAATCCCCGCACTTGGGAGGATGAGACAGGAGGATCTCACAGTTTCAAAGCCAGCCTCAGCTACTTAGTGAGGCTCTCAGCAACTTAGTGAGACCCTGTTTCCAAATAAAATATAAAATAGGTCTGGAGTATAGCCTGGAGGTAGAAAGCCTCTGGGTTCCATCCTCAGTAAAACACACACACACACACACACACACACACACACACACACACACCAGCAACAGACATCAAAATCTTTTAAAAATGGGGGGAGAAGCATTAAATTATTAAAATTGAGGCATGTAGCCAGACATGGTGGCATATGCCTGTAATCACGATACTTGGGAGGCTGAGACAGGAGGATCAGGTCCGAGGACAGCCTCAGCAACCTAATGATACCCTGTTTCAAAACAAAAAATGAAAAAGAGCTGGGGCTAAAGCTCTGAGATAGAATGCTCCTGCGTTCCACCCCCAGCACCACAAACAAGGGGGGAACGTTGCGAGATTCTGGGGAGAAGCTGTGTGGAAGAGCACAGGGGCCAGGCGCCCCCTCTGCTGGGGAAGTGTCGGTGGCAGAGAAGGCTTCGGTCTGTCCGTCTGCTAAGTGAACATTCATTCAGCCCAAATAAGAGTGCCTGCGCTCGCCTTCTGAGCTGGATTATTAAGGATGTTTGCTACTACTGAGCGCAAATCCTAAGTGGACAGGAGGAATTCAGCATAGAAAAGGAGGGTGATGGGGTGTGAGTGTGTGTAACTGCGAGGTGAGTTTGTGGGTGTATGTGATTGTGAACACATGTGTATGTGATGTGTATGTGATTGTGTATAAGTGTGTGATTCTATGAATGAATGAGTGTGTGTGTGTGTGTGTGTGTGAGGAGGGTGTGCGTGTGTGTGGAGAGTGGACACGGGAGGAAGCCAGGCCCGGCTCCTCCCTCTCCCCCTCCCCCTCCCCCAGGGCTTGCAAGGACTGGGAGGCCCGAGAGCCCCCACCCTGGTGACAGTCCTCTGGTTGCCAGAAGGCTCCTTGGGCAGTATATTTTTTTTCTTTGCAGTACTGGGAATGAAACCCAGGGGCATTCTACCTCTGAGCTATACCCCCAGCTTTATTTTTTATTCTTTATTTTGAAACAGGGTCTCACTGAGTTGCAAAGGGCCTCATTAGGTAGCTGAGGCTGTCTTCGAACTGCAATCCTCCTGTCTCAGCCTCGCAAATGCTGGGATTACAAGTGTGCGCCACCACACCCGGCTCTCCTTGGACAGTATTAATGGCTCTGGGAGGGGTCCTGGTGGTGACCTCAGGGAGGAGGAAGAGGGTTTACAGTTTAGCCTTCCTTTCCTCCTAGGGAGGAAGCAGGAAGGTGGCCTTGCTCAGGCCCCTGCCCCTGGGCCAAGGTGGCCAGGCCCTCCACACTGCGCTGTGGCCCCAGATCTTTGGCCAAGCCTCTGGGGCAGGAGGGGAAGGGGAGGGTGGTCTGAGCCTCCCCCATTTCTCTGGGCTTGGAGGATTCAGACCCTTCCCACCCCGCCCTGCTGGCATACTTCCATCCAGGATGTGAATAAGGACCACTCTTGGGAGAAGTTTCTGGAAAAGCCCCCAGATTGCTTCGAGGGTTTCTCTGACAGTTCAGCAAACTTCTTTCCTGTGGCTTCTGTCTATGACTAGATCTCACACGGGAGGCCAGTGCCTTCCCTGGGTCCATCATTCACCTCCCGAAGAAACAGGACCTTGGAGCTGCCTGGGACCCCAGATGCTGTAGTCAGGGTGGCCATTCACTTACTCAGGGTAGGAGGACACTCCTATGTCCTAAGTGGATTCTGGAAAAGGTCAGCTGTCTGCCATGGCTCTGAATGCTGTGTGATCTCAGGCAAGATATTTACCCTCTCTGAGCCTTAGGGTCCTCATTAGTGAAATGGAGATAGCCACCCTACCTGGCCGTGATCTTCACTGTAGAAGTGCAGGGACATACAAAGCCCCTGAGTACACGTGGCCGAGTGCACGTGGCTGCGGTGGCCCTGCGCAGGGCTGGCAGGCTGGCTGGGACACCGGGAGGGCGGCCCCCTGGCAGTGGGGAGGGAGGAGAAGCCACCCTGCGGGGCTGCTGGGACTTCGCAGCCCTGGTGACGTTTTATTGCTTAAGCTGAGAGTGTGGGGGTGTGCGTAAGACCTTTAGGTTCAATCTAAAATATCCCACAATAAACATTTTAAAATGTAACTTATTATATTTTGCAGAAGAGTAATTATGAGAAAACTGTTTTTAAAAAGAGTGCAAGAGAAAGACAAACATTAAAGGAGAAAAATTATCATTAAAAACCATAACAGTGTTCTGAGTTTAAGCAGAGAAGGAAGGCCCCGGGGTGAGGAGGCCGCCTCCCAGCCATCGCCACGTTCTTCTCACTGGCCTCATTTTATTTTAGTTGTAGTAAAATGATGGGCCTGGTGGCACATGCTTGTAATCCCAGTACTTGGGTGGCTGAGACAGGAGGATCACAGGTTCGCAGCCAGCCTCAACTACTTAGTGAGACCTTCCACAACTTAGTGAGACCCTGTTTCAAAGTAAAGAATAAAAAATAGGGCTGAGGGTGTAGCTCAGAAGTAAATGCCCCCCCCCCCATTCAATCCCCAGTACTTGAAAAAAAATGTAGTAAAATGTGACATTTATCATTTAATCTTTTTTCTGTGTGTGGTGCTAGGGATTGAAACCAGGGGCATTCTACCTCCAACCTATACCCTCAGCCAAATTTTATTCTTTATTTGGAAATAGAGCCTCAGTAAGCTGCTGAGAGCCTCACTAAGTAGCTGAGCCTGGCCACAAACCTGGATCCTCCTGTCTCAGCTTCCCAAGTACTGGGATTAGAAGCATGCAGCCACCATGCCCGGCTCATTTAACCAGTTTTAAGTACACAGTTCAGTGGCATTAAGCAAATTCATAGCTGGGCGTGGTAGTGATTATACCTGTAATCCCAGTATTTAGGAGGCTGAGACAGGAGGATTATAGGTTTGAGGCCAGTCTCAGCAACTTGGTGAGACTGTCAGGATCTTAGTGATCCTTTGACCCTGTTTCAACAAATAAAAAAATAAAATAGGTCTGGGGATGTAGCTTGGAGGTAGAATCCCTTTGGGTTCAATCCCCAATATAAACAAACAAGCACATACACATACCTACTGGTAATGTAAAAACTACAACACAGTGTTCTGAGATTAAGCAGAGAAGGAAGGCCACGTTATCCTCACTGACCTTATTTTAATTAAATTGTAGTCAAATGCCGGGCACCGCCATCCCCATCCCCGTCTCGTTTAACCATTTTAACCATCCCCACCACCCACCTACAGAACGCTTCTCATCTTATAAAGCAAACTCTGCACCCAGTAAACAATGGCTTCACTTCCTTCCCTCTGACTTGCCACCTGCCCTCAGGTTCTGGGGAGGGAGAGGCTGCAGGGAGTTCGCAGGGGCCCTGACGGCTGCCCTGGGGCCTTGGAGATGCTCAGCCCAGGGCACCTGTTGCCTGGAGCGGGTTCTTCACCTGTCTTTCAGGGCAGGAGCTGGCAGCATGGACCTACTGCTCCAGGCTCTGTGGGCTGGAGGGAGGGAAGGCTGCATCCCAGGCATGGGGGCCCTCAGCAGAGACTGTCTCGAACGCAGCGGCCTCAGCCTCAGTCTCCACGGGTGCTTAGGATGGGGTGGGGCAGGGCTGAGCCCGCAGTTGGAGAGGAAGCTGGAGCCCAGGGCTTCTCACCTGAGCCAGGTAGAGGAGGCCCGTGTCCCAGCAGCTGGACCACCAGGCGCAGAGGCTCGGCGTAGAGAGGACTAGGATCAGGTGTGTGTGTGGGGTGGGGGGGTGGAGCAGGTTTTCTGGGCAGGCTCTTTTTTATTTTCATCCCCTGGAGGCCTTCAAACTACTCAAGACAGGGCCCAAGACCAAGTGGAGAGAGAAGAAGCTTCACAGGCTGGTGGGAAGTCTGAGCTCTAGTTGTTCGCCACTCCACCCAGGGCTCCCAGCCGGGCTGGCTCAGAGGAGGTCCACTGCTCCCCATGAAAACCTCTCTGGGACTCCCAAGGGCAACTTCCCAGCCCTTGTTGCATTCCCAGCCCTGCCACGCAGGCCTCACCACACACCCCCGCCCTCCCCCCACCTTCAGCTCAGGAAAATGAGGCTCGGGCATTGTGTGTGTGTGGGGGGGCTTGCCTGAAGCCACACCTCAGGAAAATGACCCTAGCATCTTCCCCTCTTCTCGGCCCACGCCATCCCCCTGAGGTGCCCTGGAATCTGGCTCTTCAAACTGAGGTCCAAGGCCAGCTGCCTCCTGGGAGTGGATTAAAGATGGGAATTTCAGGCTCCACCCTAGACACCAGAATCGACATTTTAGCGAGGAATCTGACAATTTGCTAGCACTTTCCAGTTGGAGAAAAGCCCTCCTCCTGCTTAGAGAAAGAACTCCTCCTCCTCCTCCTCCTCCTCCTCCTCTTCCTCCTCCTCCTCCTCTTCCTCCTCCTCTTCCTCCTCCTCTTGCAGTGGTGTTGGAGATTGAACCCAGGGACATGATTCTATCTCCCAGGTACACCCTCAGCCCTACTCTTTCTTTCTTTCTTTCTTTCTTTCTTTCTTTCTTTCTTTCTTTCTTCCTTCCTTCCTTCCTTCCTTCCTTCCTTCCTTTCTTTTTTTCTCTCCCTCTTTTTGTGGTACTGGGGATAGAACCTACGGGCATTCTACCTCTGAGCTACACCCCCAGCCCTATTTTTTATTCTTTAAGACAGCATCTCACTAAGCTGTGAAGCGCTTCGCTATGTAGCTGAGGCTGGCCACAAACCCGCGATCCTCCAAATCTCAGCGTCCCAAGTTCTGGGATTACAAGCATGAGCCACCATGCCTGGCCTTTATTTTTCATTTTGAAACAGGGTCTTGCTAAGTTACTGCGTGACGGCTTGGAACCTGCGGTCCTCCTGCCTCAGCCTCCCAAGAGATAAAGTCCTCCTTGTTAAGAGGATGCAGCTTCTGGGCAGGGAGATGCTATCTAACTGGAAAGGTGACCCCTAACACAGAAGATGTTGCGACCCTTGTGGGAGATGCCCAGTAGACGCCTGATGGCTGGCTTTTTCTCCTGAGACCTGCCCCAGCCCACCCACGGTGGCTCCCTGGAGCCAGCCTGCTCTGCTTTTGGATTCCCAGCAGGTGCACCCCCACCCCGCCATTGTACCCAGCAGCTGTAGAGGGGGTGGGGGCACTGTCTCCATGAGGCTGATTGCCCCATTCAGCAGCCCTCCTCAGATTGGCTGCTAGGCTGTCTAATTGCTGTGATCGCGGCTACACGTGCAGGCGTCTCTGAATAAGTGATTCTGTAATTGCTGCTGGCACCCAGCCCGCCAGGCCGGGGGCGGGGAGGCTCCAAGGACAAAGCCGTTCCACTGTGGGGAGGGGGGACCGGGGGCAGCCCTGGCTTTGTTCTGCTCCCAGCTTGGCTGGGTGGGGGGCCTCTGGATGACAAACCCCCTGCCACCAAGGCAGGACCATGAAGGAGCCGCAGCTGAGAAGGGACCCAGGAGCGCGACAGCAGCCTTTGTGCGTGGAGTGTGTTTTCTGCCAGCTCCGTGCTCTGCAGTGGAGACTGGCGGCGCCACCAACCCATCCTGGCTTCCCCAGGACATCCCCAGTTCTTACCGTTGGAAGTCCCACATTCCCAGAAACGCCACCCTCCTATCCCAGCCCAGGCATGCCTGGACAGGCGGCCAGGCCACATCGAATTCTCTCAAAAGCTGGAAGAGCTGGCGGACTCATCGCTCCTACAAGACGAAGAATCGAAGGCTGAGAGGGGCTCAGGAGTTTCGCCCCCAGAGCCAAACCAGATGCTAAGTAGCAAAAAAAAAAAAAAAAAAAAAAAAAAAAAAAAAAAAAAAAAAAGCCATGGTGTAAGAAAAGCTGCCCAGATTCCAGAGAGCAAGGCAGGGCCAGGTTGCAATGTGCCCCCACCCCATCTGTTCCCTATCCCAGGCCCAATCCCCCACCCCATCTCCGCCTCGACCCAATCTGCCCACAGCCTTCCTCTCTACAGACGGGATCCTGAACTGGACCCGTCCCAGAAGGGATGGACTATCACCCTCCTCCTCCAGTGGCTGGGGCCTGGCTAGACCCTGGTGCCCAGTGGAAGGACAGAGGTCTGGCTGCACAGTCTAGGCCTGAACCCACCACCAGAGTGAGGCCCGGGAGGCCCAGGCTCCCTGGTGGGTGGGTGGGTTGGCCTGGGTGCAGGCTGAGGTCCGGGTGCCAGCTGGATGCAGGTCACCAGTGGCTGAGAGAGAGAGCCAGCTGGCTGAGCGACCTTGAGCCAGTTACCCCATTTTTAGAAGATGCTTGGTGATAGGAGATAAGGATGTGGCCCGCCTCTTTAAGGTCTCAGAGACAATTCATGAAAAACTCAGCATGACGCCTGGCAGAAAATAATAGCCAGTTATTGCTATTATTGTTGTTTTTATTTTTAGTGATCTCATCCTCTTCCCTGAGGTTGGGGGCTCGAGCTAGCCCCCCTTCCCCTCACCCCCATGGCTGCATTGAGGATCCTGGCAGGCCCCTTGAGCTGACGTTTGAGCCAATGAGAGCTAAGGGGAGAGACCAACACTCCCATTAGGTCCTAAAATAGAGGTAATACTCCCTCCCAAGTGGGGCTTGTCAGGACAATTTTGCCCATACAAGGCCCGAGTTGGTGCCACCTGGCAGCCCCTTGGGGCAGGGAGCTGCAGGCCGACAGCCTCAGGCTTGCTGGGTTTTTTTTTTTTTTTTTTGCCAGATTGGCCCAGAGCCGCCCCAGAAATGTCACGGGCTACTTTGCTTCGGATTGATGACTCTCTGGGGACTGAATTTTATTTGAAATCAGTTGGAGAGAAAAGCAGCCCAGGCTCCAGACCCTCCTCCTGGCCAGACAAGCCAGAGCCCAAACAAGAAAGAGGCCAGAGGCTGGAGATTTCCCAGATGCCCCTCCTGGACGCAGGCTCCGGAGCCACTGCCTCTGAGAAGTGTCTGCGCTCAAAGCGGGGCCATCAAGATTCTCCTGGAAAGAGGATTCTCTGGGCAGTCACATGGCGACGGGCCACCTGCTTCTCTCTGTCTCAGGATGAAGCTGTTCCCACTCTCAGGTCCCTGTTACCTCACAGAGAAGAGGCCTCGGGTCAGTCCAATAACAGGCAGCTAAGCATAGTAGGAAAGGCATCCTTTGAATCTTGCCTTGAAGGAGCTGTGTGGCTTTGGGCTAGGTGCTCCACCTCTCTGGGCCTCTGGCTTAAGCAGGAGATGGGGTAATAGTGCATGCCTTGCTTGGCTTGAGGGAGGTTAAATGAGGTAGTGGAAAGATGGAATTATCAAGCTCGGGGCTGGCGCACAGTGTGTGTTCTTGGCACGTACACCTTTTCTCCTTTGGACACATGATGGTGTGTGTGTGAAGGTGGATGAAGCCAGGATTCCTAGATTCCTAGAAACAGCGCACTGGTGTAGCACTCCCTCAAGGAAGCTCTGACACTGACGTGGGGGAAGAAAGTCCTGGCATGTGACGGTGCCCACCAACACTACTGCACATGGGCACTGGGCTAGCCTGGTGGGAGACGGAGCTCAAAGGGCATTTCCCAGATGCATCGCCCTTGAAGCTACCTCTTGCCCCAGACCACAAGCAGACTGCTTTGGAGGTGGCAGCGGCAGGGCATATGGGCCACCAAAAGATGGTGCTAGGTGGCACACACAAGATGTCTTTTAGGGCCACGCCGAATGATGGGACTGTGCTTTTTAAAGTAAATCAAATATTTCCATCAATTGTATAACAGAACACTGGCTTAATCCTAGGTCTTGGGGAAGGGGAATTTAAAAAAAAAGCTATTTGTAAATGTTTATATGAATTGGAGGGCCCATTCAAATATCCAGACTAGACGCCGGGCGTGGTGGCGCACGCTTGTAATCCCCGCGCTTGGGAGGCAGAGACAGGAGGATCGCACAGGTTCGAAGCCAGCCTCGCTGGCTTAAGAGACCCTGTTTCCAAATAAAAATATGTCTGGGAATGTAGCCTGGAGGTAGAAGGGCTTCCAGGAACCCTAGTACCACCAAAAAAAAAAAAAAATCCAGACTTATTAAAATGTGGACAAATTGTGCGTCTTGGGACCAAAGCCCTCTTCCTGCCTGTTAGCACGGCATCCTTGTTCCTGGGTCTGGAAGAGTCACCGTCGCCAGCCCTGGGTGCTCTTGTTCCTCTGTCCTTCCCTGTCATGAAGGTCTTCTCTCTTATCCAGTGATGCTGAATGTGCGGCCAGAGTTACCAGCTCTAAACACTTGTTTGGTGATGAAGAACTACACAAGGGGGCTGAGATATAAGTAAGAGACAAAGCATCCTCTTGTTCGTTCACCAAATCTTTACTGAACGCTCCTATGCACAGGCACTGCTCTGGCTATTAGAGATCCGTGGATGGAAGCCCCTTGAAATAAAGTGGGTGTATGTTCTAGGTGAACTCTGGTTTCCAAAGGGGACTTACATAGGACCAGCAAAATTCGAATCTCCCCTCTCACGGCTAAGTGGGTGAGGTGAGAAGAGAAATGTCCCTTTCTTGAGGGCTGTGATGCGCTTTGACCGTGTTCACTACTGTCTATGGACTTGGCATCTCCAGTCCCAGGTTGTGGAATCTCTGAAATGGAATCTGCGTGGCGCGGGCTGTTAGCAAGTAGCAACTGATCTACTTCATTCTCTGAACTGAACTGAAAGCCCCTTTCCTGGGCCTTCTGAGAAGTCGTCTAGTCTGGAAAATAGCAAAAGAAAATTGAAAAATGGAGAGGAACAAGAAGTGTGAGCAGCTAAGATTCTGTAGACGGGAGGGCCGGGCTTGAGGACTTTGCGCTGTATTTTAGGAAGAATTCGTAAACATGTCTGCGTCGGTTACCTCCGTCCTTAATCAGCAAAGGTGACTCAAGTTAGGCAAATTGTGTGATGGAAGAGCTGGGACATAAAAGTCCAAATAAGTTAAAAAATGGTGCTGCTCTCGGGGCCCATAACCTGGGGCTTGCCAGCATTTTCACTCTTTGGAATAGGCCCTGCCATGAGCCAGAAACTCCAGAGGGCCTTGCCCTTCTCCCTCCTCGCCCCATTGTGATTGTACTTGCAGAGTATCTTTCAGCTCTGTGCATGTCACCTGTACCCTGCTGCCTCGTCCTTCTGGTCCCTACCACGTTCACTGCCCCCTTCCTGGACATCTGTGTGACATGGGCACCTCCTCTCACCTCTCACCCCATCCCCCGTCCAATTAGGCCACCTCCCTCCCCTGCTGGCTCTGCGCTTCGAGCACTTAGGGTAGTCCTAACCGCAGATTTATTAGTGAGCTTGTTTGTAAGTGATGGCCGCGGCCCCACTTCATTATAACCCATGAGTGCAGGGACTACATCTGGTTTCGCTCATCTTTCTGTTCCCGGCACTTAGTGCAAAGCGGAGAAGATGAAGTTTGAGACTTGTTTTGACCAATGCTTTCAGGCTTATCCATGTAAGTTAGCTCTGTCCTTACACACGCCCTCTGTTTCTCCCTGTCCTGACCCATAGAAAGCTTACTAGTATCTGTTCAACAGATGAATTAATGAATAAGGGAGTCTTAATGATAAAAAGTGATTTTGCACACTTGAAATCAGCTTTTCTCCCCCAATAAACAAATGTAAAGAAATATTTCAAGATTGCCTGTTTAAAAAGACATACTGGCCTATTCTGAGCTTGGATGTGGGTAGTGAGAGCCCAACACACCACTCTGGGCGTGTGTGTGTGTGTGTGTGTGTGTGTGTGTGTATGCGTGTGCATAAATGAAGAAGCTGGGCGTGTTGGCTCATACCTGTAATCCCAGTACTTGAGAAGCTGAGACAGGGAAATTGCAGGTTTGTTTGAGGCCAGTCTCAGCAACTTAGCAAAGCCCTCAACAACTTGGCAATACCTTGTTTCAAAAAATATGAAGGCCTGGGGTGTAGCTCAGAAGTAGGATGTTCTTGGGTTCAGTTCCCAGTGCCCCCTAAAAAATGGGGGCAAAAAGAGATGAGGATTCTATTCAATTACCTATTAAGATTCAAATACATCCAGTCTAGAGCCCTGGGTCTTGCAGTAAGTATTTATGTGATGACTATTTGCACAGATACACTTGGGATTCCCTATCTGAGGCTTCTGTACTCGTGGGTTCCACACCCACAGATTCACCAACCAAAGGTTGAAAACATTTTTAAAAGCTGTGTCTGTATTGAACACACACAGACATTTTTCCTTGTCATTATTCCTAGCGTAACACTTGCATTGTATTAGAGATTATACATGCACTCATCTAGAGGTGATTTTGAGCACACTGGAGGGCATTTGTGGGCTATTTTATATAAGGAACTTGAGCCTCTGCAGCTTGGGCATGGGGGAGGGTTTCCTGGCACTAATCCCCTTGCATACGGAGGAACAACTGGACTGCTAAATATTGTGTGCTAAGTGAAAACACGAGGAATAATTAGCTAAGAGGGTGCAGGAGAAGAGGTAGCTGCCTCCCCTTCCAGCCTTTCTCCTGTCCCTCCTGCTGAAGTCTTCCCTGGATGATCCTACTGTCTCCTTCGAGGAGGCGATGGCCCGGTAGTGGTCTGCCGTGGTCACGGGGTGGTGTTTGGCTCTCCACGTGGGTCCCCGTTTGCACCCACTTTTTTCTTAGTCTTCCTAAAAGACCTGGTGCTGCCTTGGTGTGGAGATCTTTATGGGAGTAAAACTTTGTGGGGTTTTTATTGTGCCTATTATATAAAATATAGAGAAGTGAATCCTTAATGACAGAGTAGATTAGTGGTTGTCAGGGGCTGGGGACTGTGGGGTAGGAGAGCTTAGGTTTTGATACTTGGGGTAAAGGGTTTCCCTCTGGAGTGATGATAAGGTCCTGGAACTGGATATTGTTGTTGGTTGCTTAGCGCTGTGAATGTAGCAAATGCCACCGAAGTGTACTCTGAAATGGTGGATTTCATGTTCTGATTTTTATCTGAAAAATGAATCTTCTGAATCCTCAAGGGAGGACCAATTAAGTGCCTTTTTTTTTTTTTTTTGCGGGTCTGGGATTGGAACCCAGGGGCATTTGACCTCTGAGCTACACCCCCTGCCCTATTTTTTATTCTTTATTTTGAAACCGGGTCTCACTGAGTTGCAGAGGGCCTCACTAAGTAGCTGAGGCTGTCCGTGAACCGCGATCCTCCAGGTCTCAGCCTCCCGAATGCTGGGATTACAAGCGTGCGCCACCACGCCCGGCGTTAAGTGACCTTTTTAAAAATACTTTTATGGGTGCAATATAGTTTCACATCGTGATGTGGTTCACAGTGATAGTGGATACACCCACACGGCGCTTGGTGAGCTTTTCCCGGCTCTCTCCCCACTTTGATTAATTGTTTGCAGGCAATTTAGCAATATCTGTCAAAACTTTAAAAGCATGGTACATTCTTGATGGCGGCACATTCTCTTCCAAGAATTTATCTCATGGGTTTACTTGAAGTTGTGTGCAGAGATGGATGTAGAAAGACGTTCACCGCAGTCTTGTTTATGTGAGCAAAACTTAGAGCCATTAAAACTCTAACGGGGAAAGGCCTGATGCATTGTGGTCCTGATAAAGCTGTGAGATGGCTTTCTCCATATTATACTCTTATTTCTTTCCTGATTCAAGAGTGTTTCTTCTCGATGTCCTTTGCTGGGTTCACCTCCTCTCAAAGCAAAGAATTATTTGGCCCTAGATATCAATAGTGCCGGGGCTGAGAAACCCCGAATAGCACCGTGCTTGGAACACAGTTCGCAGTTATTAAATCTGTGATATATGAACTTAGTCTGGCTCATGGCGGTAATTCAACAAACAATTCTTAAATGATTGGAGGAAGACAAGAGGTGGGTCCAGGTATGCCAATAAGGAAAGAAGCCCAAGACTCACTGTAAAAAAGGCAAAGTCTGCCGGGCGTGGTGGCGCATGCTTGTAATCCCCGCGCCGGGAGGCTGAGACAGGAGGATCACGCAGGTTTGAAGCCAGCCACGCTGGCTTAGGAGACCCTGTTTCCAAATAAAAATATAAAAACAGGTCTGGGAGTGTAGCCCGGAGGTAGAAGGGCTTCCAGGAACCCCAGTACCACCAAAAAAAAAAAAAAAAAAGGCAAAGTGTACAATAGTATGCATATTATTATTATGACTTTAGGGTTAAAATAAACATAAACAAGTGAATATGCATGTCTATGCATACCAAATTTATGTGAAACAATGAAAGTAAGTCTTAGAAATAGTCGTTTCTGTGAGGGGGACGGAGTCAGGAGTGGAGAGTAAGAGTACCGAGAGACCCTTACTTTTTATACTATAGGTATCTCAGCTGTTTTCGTTTTTTTTTGTTTGTTTGTTTCTGTGTTACTGTTAATTAAACCCAGGGGTGTCCTGTCTCTAAGCTACACCCCCAGCCCTATTTTATTTTATTATTATTATTATTTTTGGAAATAGGGTCTCACTATGTTGCAGAGTATCTCACTAAGTTGCTCAGGCTGGCTTCAAACCTGTGATCCTCCAATCTCAGCCTCCCAAGTACTGGGATTACAGAAGCATACCACCACACCTGGCTTGTTTTCGTTTTATAAATATGAACAGATAGTGATTCTAGAACCAACACCAGGGAACTCAGTTTAGTAAAACAAAAGAAACAAACAAACAAACAAAACAAAATTAGGACCGCCTACTCTATCTTGCTTGCCTTGGGAGTCATGTGGATTGGGCCTTCTGCGTTGGTAGCAGATGGCCGTGAGTGTCACAGCCTTCAGAGGTGCCTCCTGACCAAGAGGCCCAGAACTCACTTCTGTGAGTGTTCACGACGGGCCTGAGAAGGCCACTTTTACTGCTGGGGAAGCTGAGGCTTGAGAAAGCGCCCTGTCTGGGGAGGGGGGTACAGCTGCCAAGTGCCCTTTTGGCTTTGACCATGGGTGCAGGCCGGGGACAGAGTGTTAGTTCTCCCCAGCTGTGAACCAACATCTGGCCTCTTAGCACAAGCAAACATTTGTTATCTCCCGGGTTCTGAAGGCCGGGCTTTTGGACCAGGCTTGGTGGAGGCTCGGGCTCAGGTTCTGCCTGGGTTCTCTTTTCAGCTATGCGCAGGGGCTGTGGTCGTGAGAAGACTGGTTTGGGGCAGGACCCACTTCCAGGGCCCTCTGTGGCCACCGGCCTCGATGCTCACCGGCTGTCAGCCTGACACCTCAGTCCTTCCCATGAGGGCCATAGGCTGCCAGAGGGTCCCTGGGCATGGCAGCTGGCTACCCCCAGAGACATAAGGAGAGAGACAGACAGACAGACAGATAGATAGGCAGAGAGGCACCCCGGCTTATATAACCTAATTTCAGAAGTGGGATGCCATTGCTTCTTCTGTGCTCTCTTGGTCCCCAAGTGTGGAAGGAGACAGCGCAGAGGTATGACTCCCCAGAGGCCTATGACTCCTCCATCTCGGAGGTTGGCTGTACAATGTGGTTCTCTGCGAGCTGGGCCCCACCTTAGGCTAGCCCCTGGGTGGAGGTGGAGAAGGACTCTACTGGACGCTCATGCTCACTGAATACTGAGTCCTGTGCGAGATGTAACTCATGCATTAAACCAATGTTTCCTCCAACACACAGCTCTAAGGTTAGTAATAATATCAGCCCCATAAAACAGATGGGGAACTAAGGCTGGGAAGTAAGTACTTTGCCCAAGGCAACACGGGGTTTACGTGCAGATCAGCCTGCTCCAAGCCTCTTGCTCTTGCCTCCCAGATTGCATTGCCGCCTACCTGCTCCTTCAAGCAGGAAGAGCACGAGTCTGGGGCCAGGAAGGCGCCTTCCAGGCCTCGAAGTCCTCCCTGCTCACTAAGGCAGAACAGGTGCAGTCCTAAGGCTGTAGGCAGCTTTGCTCTTTGAGGAAGCAATAGAACCTGGACTCAACGCCTCGTGAGGGCCAGAAAAACAGAACCTGAGGCAACTAGCTTGTTTTCAGCCGAAATTAGTACTCTGTAGGGCCCAGGAGGATGGATAGATCCTGCATTTCTGGAGTGGAAAATCCCTGGGCTGCTGGGTGGCGGCTGCTGCAGTGTGCCTGGCTGACTTAGTCACTGCGGGCAGGCTGGGAGCTGGTGTGGTCCTAGCAACAGAGGTCCCTGGGGAGCAGCTGCTTCTGTCCTGGCTGAGCTGGGGGAAGGGAAGGGGATGAAAGCTGGTTCTCAGTGGGACTGGAGAGGGTCCCAAGCCCACATGGAACTGCTCTGACCTGAGGTTTTGGGGAGAAAACAGGCCCCTGTAACATGATCACTCAAAAATAGTTGGTTTAATAGAAACAGAAAAGGAGGGTATCTATCCAGGTTTAGAAGCTATCTCAGGCCATCTCTGAGCAAAAGGAGCTCAGGGGCTGAAGGGTGGCTGGGTCAGGCCTTGGAGGTCTTTCTTTCTTTCTTTCTTTCTTTCTTTCTTTCTTTCTTTCTTTCGGAACTGGAGATTGAACCCAGGGGCTCTTGACCTCCAAGCTATAACCTCAGCCTTATTTTTCATCCTTTATTTTGAAACAGGGTTTCACTAAGTTACAGAGGGCCTCACTAAGTAGCTGAGGCTGGCCGTGAACCTGAGATCCTCCTGTCTCAGCCTCCCAGGTACTGGGATTACTGTGCCACCATGCCTGGCTGAAGGCCATTTCTAATCCAAAAATTACAGGACTCTGATTTGCAGCCTTCCTAGAGACCAAGTGGGCAAGTCTAATGGCTCCAACGGCAAACCTGCTGTGGCGCTCCTGGGGGAGACGGAGGGCCAAGGGCCAAGATCTGGTATGGCACTGAAAGACCACTGGACCGGGAGTCAGAACTCTGAAGGGTCTTATGATACAGGGAGAGCCCTTTCCTTCCCTGGGCCTCAGTCTCCTTGCTTATAAAATAGAAAGCACATGTTCTTCTAAAGCCCCTTCCAGCTCTGGGAATCTCTGATTCACTTCTGGGGTTTTTGCCTCATTCCTCATAATCTGGAGATTTGCCAAAGAACAAATATTTATAGATCTTGGCATCTGGTCAGGTGAGGAGAGAAACAAGTAATTCCAAGGCCAGCCTGCACCCTCCTGGAGCTCGCCAAGGGCATTCGTCGTATGCAGGCGCCACACAGAGGCAGCTGCCCAGTGGAAGGTGCTTATCTATGGGGTGCAGAGAAGAGTGATCGGGGTGGGCTGGGGAGAATTTGAGCCTGGCCTTAAAACATGAGCAAAAATCTCTCAGTTCAGAGAAGGGAGCAGGATGTCCCATGCAAAGCCCAGTGAAAAGCCAGGGCTCATGCATACAGCGGGACAGGGTGTGCCTTGCGCAAATCCAGGGCACCTCTCACCTTGTGGTTTATATGGCTATACTCCATGTGTACAGCTAGCCAGGCTTTAGGTAAAAGCTCTGGAAAAAGTGCTGGGGTAGGTGAACAATGTCTGCCAAGGCTTCAGGAGGCGGGAGGAGGAGCTTTAGGCCACCTGCTTGGCCGCCTGGCCTGGGAGGGAGTGCGGGTCCCCGGCCTTGGGGACATCCGTCAGCTTATTCCCTGCACACGGCTCCAAGCCTTCAGGAAAAGAACAGAGCTCCATGCCTCGGCTTCCCCCTTGAAAGCGAGCACCCCGAGAATGCCTTCCCCATTGGGTTGGGAGGGAGATGAAAGTGTGTCAAGTGTTGGATGCTCAGTCCTGGGCTCGGGAAATGACGTTTATCAGGATGACTGGCCTCGGGGGACCGAGAAGAGGGAGGTGGGTGGAGTGGTTCCTGGAAGCTTCTGGGTGCTGGGGAGGGACGTGTGGGGACAGAAGCTCGTGGCTGGGCTGGCACTGAGCCACTGTCAAACATAAACAATTTTGCCCTAGATTGTACATTTAGAGGACTCCCAGGGCACTAGCAGGGTCTCCTGGGAGAACTGTTTGAGGAAAAATGTTTTGTGGAAAACACTGCACCCCTGGGGATACGGGGGACTGAGTTATTTTCCTCACCCAGCAGGGAGTTGGACCACACCTTGTGTTTTGGCCTCAGCCTCTCCCCACCCCTAGCTGGGGAGATGGAAGATGCTGGTACCTGGGAGAGGCTGAGTTCTCAGGGAGCAACAGGATTCAGGTGCACAGCTCAGCCAGGCTGGGTAGAAACTCTGTCAGGAGGCCTGTGTTGCCAGTCGTAACCTCTGGCTGCTTCTGCCAGCTATGTACATCCAGGGCTGAGGGGCATGGTCCCCACTCGCTCCAGCCCCGTTCAGGGGTGCCCTCCTCACCCAGCTCTACCTGCAGCAGCTGCTGCTCAGTTAGGTGGGAGGTTTCTTCCGTAGACTTGAACTCAAGACAGGCTCAGCTTCTTCATCCTTCGTGAGCTGCCTGAGCTTGGGAGCCCGGCTGGGGGTGGGGGCACTAGCATGCCCATGATCCCTTTTAAAGAGGCTTTTAGACTTGAAGTCAGGATCAGCATAATCATCATCGTCCTCATTATCATCAGCATCATCACAATTACTCATTAAAAATAAACCAGCCTAAGCAGGCATGGTGGTGCACGCCCGTAATCCCAGTACTTGAGAGGCTGAGACAGGAGCATTGGAGACTAGCTTCAGCAATGTAGGGGTACTCTTGGCAACCTATTGAGACTGTTTGAAAATAAAACAAAAGTTTAGGAAGGGCTGAGGATGTAGTTTGAAGTAGAATGCTCCTGAGTTCAACGTCTGTAACACACACACACACACACACACACACACACACACACACCACCACACTATGCCGTACCACACCGGCTTTACTGAGATATGATTAATATTTAAATATCACTCTTTAGCCGGGCCTGGTGGCACAAGCTTGTAATCTCAACATTCGGGAGGCAGAGACTGGAGGATCGCAGTTCATGGACAGCCTCAGCTACTTAGCGAGGCCCGTAGCAACTCAGTGAGACCCTGTTTCAAAAATTTAAAAAAGACTAAAAAGTAGGGCTGGGGGTGGTGTAGCTTGAAGGTACAATGCCCCTGGTTCCATCCCCAGTACCGCAAAATAAATAAATAAATAAAATTCACTCTTTAAAAGTATACAATTCGGTGGTTTTAAATAAACTCACCAAGTTGTGGAACCATTACAATTATCTAGGTCCAGAACATTTTCAGCATTCCAAAATGAAACTTGGTACACCCCCCTGTATATTCCCTGCTCTACCTATCCCATAGCAACCACAAATCGACGCTGTCTCTATGAATTTGACTATTCTAGGCATTTTACATAAGTGAAATCATATAACATGTGCTCTTTTGTAACTTTTGTGAGATTCATTCATGTGTAGCCCATGTCAGTAATTTTTTAAATCACTGAATAGTCCATTACATGGCTTGACTACATGTGTTCATTCACCAGTTTCCTCTCTGGGGCAGTAAGAAACTCTTAGGAACATTTGTATACAAGACTGTCTATGCATTTAAGTTCTTTGGGGTTACGCCAGTGGGGGGAATGTTAGATAATATGGTAGCTGTATTTTTCAATTTTTAAGGAACTGTCCAGCTGGTTTCCAGAGTGACCACATCTTTTTATAATCCCATCAGAAATGGAAGAGGGTTCCAGTTTCTCTACCTCCCTGCCAATTTCTTGTTAACCTCTGTACATTTTTTTTTCTAACCATCCTAGCGAGGATGAAGTGGTATCTCATTTGGTTTGCATATCCCTAACGACTAAGGATGTTAAGCATTTTTTAATATGATGATTTGCCATTTGTAGCTATGCTTTGAAGAAATGTCTACTTGAATCATTTGATCACTTAAAAAATTTGGTTGTCTGATTACTATTTCATTCTAAGACGTCCTTATATATTCCAAGCGCTGGATCCTTATCAGATGCACAGTTTGAAAATTACTTTCTCCCCTTCTGAGGTTGTCTCTCTACCTTCTTGATCATGTCCTGTGAAGCACAGGAGTTTCTACTTTTGTTGAAGTGCAATTTAAATGCTTTTCTCTTGTTACTTGTATTTTCAGTGTCGTATAAGAAGGCGTGGCCTAACTCAAGCTCCTAAAGATCTACTACTGTTTGCTTCTAAGAGTGTTACAGTTTTTCTTCCTACACATAGGCCTCTGATCCATTTTGAGTTAATTTTTATATATGGTGTAAGGTAGGGATCTAATTCCATTTTTTTTTTGTGTGTGTGTGTGGTACTGAAGATTGAATCCAGGGGCATATTACCTCTGAGCTATATCCCCAGCCTAGTTTTATTCTTTATTTTGAAACAGGGTCTCAGTAAGCTGCGGAGGGCCTCACTAAATAGCTGAGGCTGGTCGCAAACCCGGATCCTCCTGTCTTAGTACTGGAATTACGCCCAGTGTAATTCCCCTGTTTTGCATGTAGATATTTAATTGTCTCAGCATTGCTTGTTGAAAAGATCATCCTAGACACCCAGTGAATTGTCTTGGCATTCTTGTTGATCAGTTGGTCATAAATATATGGGCTTGTTGCTAGACTCTCATTTCTATTCCATCTATAGAAGGTAGGGATCTAATTCTATTATTATTATTTTTTTTTTTGGCGGTTGTCCTTCTTCTAGTACTGCGCTGTCTTGATTACAGTAGCTTCTTGTAAATTTTGAAATTGACAAGTGTGGCTCCTTCACCTTTGTCACTGAATAGAAATACAACTGATATTTCCATATTGATCTAGTATCCTGCAAACTTGTCATATTTAGAGATGGTTTTTATTAAATGTTCCTTCCTGTCCCCACGTATAGGTCGTATTTCCCTTTTTATTACTGGGCCTTCTAATTTTCTGTTTAAAAGTAAACATATTAGCTGGACGTGGTGGAGCACACCTGCCAGTACTTAGAGGCTGAGAAAGGAGGATTGCAGGCTTGAGACCAGCCTTAGGAACTTAGTGAGACTCTCAGAAACCTGTTTCAAATCTAAAAAATAAAAAGGGCTGGGGTGTAATTTAGAGGTAGAAATCCCCTAGGTTCAATCACCAGTACCACACACACACAAAATAAATATATGTACTAAATTATATATTAATTTGTTTATATAAAATATTTTCTATTTTATTTGGAAACAGATTCTCAATAAGTTGCTGAGAGCCTCACTAAGTAGCTGAGGCTGGCTTTGAACTTGCACAGTCCTTCTGTCTCAGCCTCCCAAACACTGGGATTACAAGTGTGCGCCATCATGCCCGGCATATGGGAGGTTTTTAGGGGACATTCTTTTCCTGATTTTTACTTTCTAATTTTTTGGCCCTGAGTCAGGCTGGAGGAAGAGAATAAGGAAAAGATAAAAGAATTAACATTTGTTCCAGGAAGAGTCTCATGCCATAAAGCTCTTTACCTTATTCTCCTAATAACTTGGTCCTTTACTGGAAATATTACTTAATAGGTAAGAAAGCTCTATCTTAGAGAGAGAAGAAATGTCCCCAAGAGCAAACAGCTGGATAAATGGTATTTTTTTTATTCCCAGACACATGCTGTTCCATCATACTAATGTTTCCCAATCCTGAGATGCTTAAAGGTAATATATAAGCTGTCATTTGTCAACCTTAAGTGCATGCCAATTTATATATAACCCAATATATATATAACCCAATATATATATATAATGTGCATGCCAAACCCATGACTCTGTGCTTAGGACAATGTATATGTAGGTAATTAAGCTTAAAAAGTGAACTGATCTACACTGCCTGAAAGTATGTCATTTTCAGTATGATCCACATAAAAATAAAAAAATAAAAAAGTGAGCCAATCTAGAAACAATTATTAAGACATGGTACAGATAGTCTGTTATCAGGGCAAAAGTTGAGAACGATGGAAGTTGTTATAAAATCACATTCTACCCATCTGCCTTCAACTCTGCCTTCGGGAGTTAGGGTGGGGAAGGGCAGGAAGGGCATCTGTATCAGTCCAGTCCAGTGGAATGTTCTGTGATAACGGAAATGCTCTACAGCTCTGCTTCCCACTGAACATTCAAATAAGTAGGATGGAGGAATTAATTATTATTGTATTTACTGTTAGTTAATTTAAATTTAAATCCAGGTGTGGTGGTACACAACTGTAATCCCAGTACTTGAGAGGCTAAGACGGCAGGATTGTAGCCTCGGTCACTTGGCAAGACCCTCAACAACTTAGTGAGACCCTGTTTCCAAATAATAGTTTATTTTTTTATTTTACCTTATTTTATTTTTTTTTTTTTTGTGGTACTGGGGTTGCTGGAAGCCCTTCTACTTCCGGGCTACACTCCCAGACCTATTTTTCATATTTTTTATTTGGAAACAGGGTCTCTTAAGCCAGCACGTCTGGCTTCGAACCTGCATGATCCTTCTGTCTCCGCCTCCCAAGTGCGGGGATTACAAGCGTGCGCCACCACGCCCGGCCAAAATAATAGTTTAAAAAAGAGGGCTGGGCCATATTTCAGAGGTAGAATTTTCCTGGCTTCAATCCCCAGGATCAAAAAATAAAAATAAAAATTTGAATTTAAGTAGCTACATGTGACTAATGGCTGCTGTGTTGGACAGCTTGGCCATGAACAAACTCATTGCAGTGTCTCCAAGGGTCTGCTAGTGTTCTGTGGTCATCCTTGCGTCTACCCTCACTGAACAGAGTGTTTGGCCCAAGGAGCCCTTACCCAGGGGTCAGCAGACAAGGTCCCGCACCCAAACCCCAGATCACGTGGCTGGGCAGCCTTACCTGAGGGGCTTTGCCTTTCTGCGCTTCTGCTTCTTCCTCTGTAAAACAGGAATGATGACGTCCTCTCCACACATCTCAAAAGCTTGCGACGAGGATCCTGTGAAATGACACATGAAAGAATGTTCTGCAGACCATGAATAGCAGAGCCAGCCAAGGGCTTGCTTAAGCAGTGTTTTCCAAATGGGTGAAGCCCTTGGATCAAGTGTGCTCCGGCTGGGCTGGTTGTGTGGAGATGGGGTAGGAGTGAATTTGCGGTGATGGTATCTGACTGTAACACAGCCTTGACTAGTCTGCTCATCTCAGCCATGTGGCTTGGGCTGAACTTGGCTTGTTGCATACTAAATGCACAGGTGGTGTGTTGCAGGTACCTGGTTCTGAGATGTGGCTGGTCCGTGCATCCTGTCTTTATGGGTTTTCTACCTCAGTAAAGGCAATTCAGTCTTTCCCGTGGCTCAGGCCAAGTTCTTGCAGTTTATTATGATGATGATGATGATGATGATGATGATGAGGAGGAGGAGGAGGAGGAGGATTAAACCCCAGAACATTCTAACTCCAAGATATACCCCTAAGCCATTTATTTATTTATTTATTTATTTATTTATTTATTTATTTATTTATTAAAACAGGGTCTTGCTAAGCTGCCGACAGCCTCGCTAAGTTGCTGAGGCTTGTCTTGAACCTGCAATCATCCTGTCTCAGCCTCCTAAATCCTGGAATTACAGGAATGTGCCACCATGACCAGTGGCTGCAGTCATTTTTAAGAGCCCCTCCCTCTCCACCCCATATCTAACCGAGCATTAAACCCGATGGGCTTGACATCCACCTGGAATCCAGCCACTTCCCATTCCTCTCCCAGTGGCAACCACATTGTCACCCTGGGGTCCTCACACTGGCCTTCCATCTGGTCCCGCCCCTGGCCTCTGCAACAGCATCTTGCCTACCCTGCCATCACTGGGATTCTTTTAAACCTAAGTCAGATCTAGTCTGGTCCACAATGCTGCAAAGCCCCCTCTGGGAGAAAGCCGTGGTCCCCGGGGTTCAGTGTGTGACCCCAGCCCCCCAGCCTCTTGCTGTTCCCTCAACATGCTAAGCCTCAGGGCCTTTGTGCTTGTTGGTCCCCAGCCTGGGACGTTCTACCGGTTATCTCTAGGGCTCACTCTTTACTATCTTCAGTTCTCTGTTCAAATGCCACCTTATCAGAGAGGCCGTCTCTGTTTTCCTGACATAAGCAGCAGCCTCCCACCCTTGCACACCTGCAACACTGCCTGGCGCATAGTAGGTGTGCACTCCTGGCTGCTGAATGAATTAAATCCCCGTCAGAGCCAATCGCTGCAGCCGCAGCCCTGGGTGGGGAGCCGGGCCAGCTGCTTCCCCTTGGTCCTTAGAAACATCGTCTGCACACTGAGGCCTTAAGCAGAGGCTGGAAGGTGGCCTTTCATCTCGGGAGTCCATGACTTTGGGCTCCTTAGAGCTCCCTGGCTCTGCTCACGGACCTGCTTCACGGCTTGCACAGGTGGCCCTCTGGTTTAATCTTGGGCTAGACAAGGGATTGCTGGGGAGGAGAAGGATGGCCCAGCTGGGGGCCTGGGGCACGCGTAGCCCTGTGGAACCTGAGCCTCTCTGAAGTGACTCCTTTTTTTTTAATTTATTTTTTTATTGGTGCAATGTATTCATACATCATAATGGTATAAAGAAAATACTTTAGTAGACATACATGCACACATCGCCCAGTCAGCCCCTACCCAATCCCCACCCCGTTCCCTCCCCATCCCTCCTTCCCATGCTTGGCTTAGTGGTTGACATCTAGTTTTAAAGCAATTAATCCAATATTAACGATGATAATCTCACATAACAGTTTCAATTGTCTGATACCAAGCTTTTGATGACTTAAAGATAACATTTCAGTATTTCTTTTTGCTTTCTTTCTTACCAGAGAATATTTTTTTCTTTTTTTTTTTTTTAGGTGAAACTATCATACATTTATTTATTTATTTTTCAGAAAAAAATCTATCCTGATATGGAATATGGACTCTAGATACCCAAAACAATCTCAAAAAAGAACAAAGCTAGAAGATGTACATTTTCTGATTTCAAACCATATAAAGCTACAATAATTGAAACAGTGCAGTACTGTTCTAAAGGCAGATATATAAACCATTGGAGTTAAATAAAAGCCTAGAGATAAATTCTTCCATATATTGTCAAGTTATTTTTGACAAGGTTTCCATGAACATTTGGTGGAGGAAATACTAATCTTTTAACTAAATACTGTTGAAAAATAATAATTACATGAAAAAGAATAAAATTGGACCCTTACCTAACACATATAAAAATATTAACTCAAAATAGATAAAAGACCTTAATATAAATCTTAAGGCTATAAACTTTTAGAAGAAAATCTGGGTCATAAAACCTCACAACATTGAAATTGGCAGTGATTTCTTGGATATGATTTCAATGGCACAGGCAAAAAAAGGGTAAATAAACTCCCTAAAAAATAAAAAACATATTGTATATCCAAATACAATGTAAACAGAGTTAAAAGTTACTGATAGAATGGGATAAAATATTTCTAAATGCTATATCTGAAGGTATATTAATATTCCAACTAGAAATCCTAAAATTTAGCAACAATAAAAGCAAACAATACAATTTAGAGATAGATAAAAGACTAACATAAATAATGAATCTCCAAAGATAACCAATCTTAGTTGTCTGTTGGATGGAAAATCTTATTTCTCTGGTTCTGGTGTGTATTACCTATTTCTTCTTTGTAGTTAATCTCTTTGAGTATTTTCTCTAGTGCTGGTTTTGAAGACATAAATTTCTTCAGTTTCTGTTTGTCATGGAAGCTTCTTATTTCTCCATCTAATTTGATAGAAAGTTTTGCTGGGTAGGAAATTTTTGGCTAGAAGTTGTTTTCTTTCAGAGTTTGGAATATGTTACTCCAAGCAACTTCTGGCTCTCATGACTTGGTTTGGGAAGTCTGGAGTGATTCTAATTGGTTTGCCTCTGAATGTCACTTGGCCCTTTGTTTTGGTTGCCTTTAGGATTCTCTGCTTGGTTTCCACATTGGTCATTTTGACAATTATGTGGCGTGGGGATCCTCTTCTCTGATTCTCTCTAAAGGGAGTTCTATAAGTTTCCTGGACCTGTGTATCGACCTCTTGCTCTACGTTTGGAAAATTTTCTGCTATTACTTCCTTGAAAAGATTGTTGATCCTTTTGGTTTCACCTTCTTTTCTCTCCTCTATTCCAATTATTCTTAGGTTAGCTCTCTTAAAATGGGCCCATATTTCTTCAATGTCAGATTCCTGCTGTCGGATTTTTTTTTTCTAAATTAGAAACTATGCGTTCATTTTTTGAATGATCATCTAGGAGCAAGATTCTATTCTCCATGTGGTCTAATCGGTTGTTTGTGCTTTGAATTGAGGCCTTTACTTCATTAATTGCATCCTTTATCTCTTTTTGACTCTCTCTGAATTCTTTTCGAAACACTTCTATTATTTCTACAGTTATTTTCCTGATTTGATCTTCTAGAAATCTCTGATTTTCTGTTTTATCGGGTTCTGATGTTGTGGGGTTGTGGGCATTCATTGCTCCAGTGTTATTCCTCTTTCCCATGATTTTGGAAGTTTGTGCCTTCTCTGGGTTCTTCCCTTGGGTCACTATGACTTCACTTAAGGTGTTCTGGATCTCGAGTCAGTAGTATCTCAGACCCCACTACTCCTTTACTGGATTGTATCACAGAGTCTCCGACCCAGAGAGTCGATAGAGGCTGCTTTAGACTGTGGGGGTTGCCAGGTTGCATGTTCTCCTATGGTGTGATATCTCTGCCACCGCCCCTCCCCCACTGGGTCAAGTCCCTGGGAGTACAGTACTGGGATTTCTCCTCTAGGGGCCACAATTTGACTTACTGTTGTTGAGTGCACAGATGGAGCTGTCGTGGACTCGGTGAATTCGTTGCTGCTGCCGCCGGTAGCAATATGGCGCCGCTGCCACGCCCTCGGCTGTGAGGCTGGCGTATTTCTTTTCTGTTTTTGAGCTCTGCTCTGAGTCCCTGCAGGGTGTGCTGAGCTCAGCCTCTGGGAGCTTTAGATGCTCCCTGCGCCGAGAAATCTGCCGAATTCCTCCTGGCTGATCCGCAGTGGCTCACCTCAGCTCGCTTTCCGCTGCTCCTTCCTGGAGCCTGGTGGGCTGTTGAGTGCGTTGGTCTGGTGCCGTCCCGTGAGCTCGCCTCTGCCGCCGGCAGTAAGGCGCTGCTGCCACGTCCTCGAGCGTGAGGCCGGCGTATCTCCTCTCTGATTTCTGAGCTCCGTTATGAGTTCCCTTCCTCTCTGGAGCCTGGTGCTGCAAGGGAAAATGGTGCCCGCCACTTCGCGCTGCGGCTCTGGCTGCAGCACTGCGGTCTGGTTTCTGGTGTCTCGTTTTTCCAGCCCTCTTCTTCTCTGTCCCTTGAAATTACATTTTTTGTTTCTCTGCTGATGGTGTTTTCTGGCTATGAAAGGTGCTGATTTTGTGGTAATACAGATTGGTTGTTAGTGGGGCTCGTAAGCCCCGCTTTTCTCCGTCGCCATCTTCCCGGAAGTCCTGAAATGACTCCTTTGGTCCGGGTTCTTTCCACAGATTCCAACCAGGGTCCCCTGGGCCTTGTAGATTTTTGTTTTTGTTCTATGTATGAAAAGGGTTCCTCCTGGTTTATCTCGTTTGTTTGGTGACAGTGGCGACTGGCCTCTCTCCTGCTCTGTGATCCTCTCACCCTGGGACCACAGGTTTCAAACCCTGCACCCCCTGCTTGCCTTCCTGCTTCTCATGGACACAGGAGTTGGTAGCAGAGGCCCCACCCCTCCCGCCACTTCCCCAAGCCCCAGCAGGCCGCCTGCTGCTTGGCTATTTTTATCCCAGGAGCTTTCTCAAGGAGACAGCAGCCCTAGTCCCCTGGCCAAGGCACAGGGCTGGGTCCCTGTGGAAAACCTCCCCTCATGAGGAAGGAATCCAGGGGATTTTTTTTTTGGGTCCTGGCTTGGAGCCTTCGGTTTTTGTGTGTCCCTTGTTAATTTATCAGGGGTTTGGTTTGGTTGTAATGTATTTTTTTAAATAAAAAAAAAGAAATAAAAGTGACACTGAATTCAGGAATCAGGCCTTGACCTCAATTCTCATGCAAATGGTGATCAGCCTGGGGTTTAGGTTATTTTAAAAATATTCTTATCTCATATATGTCAGTAGCAGGATGGAAACAATTCAGTGTAATGGAAAACTGGCTCCCCTGGAGACGGTGGGGGTGGGGGTCACAAGTGATATGTTTGAATCCCCCTAGCATGAGACACCATGCTGTATGCTTGCACTGGCTCCAGGGAAAGAGACAATGTCCCAGCTTCATGCCTGGAGAAACCGAGACTCAGAGAGGTTAATAACCTGCACAAGGCCTCCCAGGAACCCAGGAGAGGGCAGGGATTGACACCCAGGACTTGGAAGGCACCTGCCTGCCTGGCTTCCCTCTGGGTTTAGGTCTTAGCCCGGTTACCTGTGGCTGAATGACTCGGCACGAGCTGCTTCCCCTCTCTGAACTCGTGTTCTCACCCGCAACACAGGAATCATGGTACTTGTCGTGTGGACATGTGTCGTGTTTGAGGGGATGCAGCGAGATGGTATGTGCAAAGGGCTTGGGGCAGAGAACCGGTGTTAAGACGCCCTCTGCCTCCCGCATCCCCTCCCCAAGGCTCCTGGGTGGTGGCAGTCCTGAGCAGTCGGGTGACTCTCTGCTCCCTGGGCGTGTCTGTGGAGGATCCTGTCCCTTGTTTTTCTTGTGCTGGGTGTTTTCCTTTCCTGTGGCCTGAGGACCTCTTGTTTGAAGATGTCTGTTCTTCCTGGGAAGAAGAGCCTCTGGAGGGAAACATAGGACAATCCTGGCCAGGGCTGGAGGCTCAGGTCCCCCACTGTGTGTGGCTAGAAATGGAGGAAACACCTGGGGAGGGTGGAAGGCCAGGAGCAGAGGAGACAGGAGAGCTCCAGACTGTGCCACCTGGCAAAAGAGAAAAGGAAGCAGACTGGGGCCCCGGGCGTCTTGCGCCATGGGAAGTATTCCAGGAAAGGGTGGTCATGCCTAGGGTGGGTCCCTGAGGCTAAGCTCAGCTATGGGCAGGGGCAGGGGCAGGCGTGGCCTCAGAGGCAGTGCAGCCCTGAGTCCAGAGACCCTGGCTGGGGCTGTTAGGTAGTTAGGCTCCTCCGGAAGGAGCTTAAGTCCAAGCTGTACACGTTCTCAGCCACAGCATCAGAACCTTGGCAAACGGGCTCAAGCTCTCCATACCTCAGGTCCAGCATCTGTATAATGGGAACGGGAATCACAGTCTCTGGGACTGGGGATTTGTTTCCATTTTCTCCAGCTGTGTGATACAGCGTCCTCAAACTCAGCAGCCAAAGAAAACCGGGATTTGACATTTCTCACAGTTCTGTGGACTCTGTGGTGGGTGGTAGTGGTCCTGCTTTGCTTGGGGGGTATTTATTGCCAAGGTCACTGCAATCAGAGGGCACTCTGTGGGGCTGGATTGTGGAGATGCCTCTCGCCCTCTCTCCTCTGCCTGGCCCATCACTCCCTCTGTAATCTAATCTGTTTGTTGTGGGATGGTGGCTGGGTAGAAGGGCAAATGGTCCAGGAGGACCATCCAGCCACACCAAGATGCTCTGCTGGCACCATGCTTGTGAATATCCCAGTGACCACCACAAGTCCCATGGCTAAGCCCAGGGTCAGTGTGCAACGGTGTGAGTACCAGAGGGCAAGGCACATCCTGGACCACCAAGGTCACAGCTGCCACCGGGTGCGGGGATGAAGTGATGTCATTTTTAGTGTCCAGCAAGGTCTGATACGCCTCAACAGATGTGCCCGTGAACGGCGGCTGGACATGATGGAATTGCTCTCTGAAGGGCTCTGGGGTGCCAGGAGGGCTCTGGGACTCTGAGAACAATGTGGCAGAGTAGACCGGAGCAGGGGACAAGGGGGATCCAAGAACTCCCAGGAAGAAGGAAGCGGTAGAGACCAACTCCCTACATTCTGCATCTGGGAGAAGACCCAGTGGACAGAAGGCAGATAGGTTGAGGAAGCCTCTCCCAGGACAGGGATGAGGGGAAGACCCTGCCCAAAAGATCCCCAGTGGTAATGAATTGCAAGGAAAAGTCCCATGGAATCTGTCAACCCTTCATCAGCTGAGCTTCTGAGAGACATGTATGTGCTGGAAGCTTCTCCCTGGTGACATTGAGAGCAAAAGCAGGAGATCTCTCTGGAGAGTTTTTGCTTTTATTTATTATTATTATTATTATTATTATTATTATTATTATTATTATTTTGCTACTGGGAACTGAACACAGGGTCATTCTACCTCTGAGCTACACCCCCGGTCCTCTTTTATTTTGAAACAGGGTCTTGATTGCTAAGGGTCTTCTTGCTAAGTTGCTGAGGCTGGCCGCGAAACTGCAATCCTCCTGTCTCAGCCGCCCAAGTACTGGGATTACAGGTGTGCGCCATTTTGCCCAACTTGGAACGCCCTTTATGATGGCTTTGTTCTCAGGAGGCTGCCAAGTATGTAGTTGAGTGCCACTCAATGAAAATTTATTAAAAAAATGCAAGTTTAAGAGTGCTGGGAGAGCCTCTGCGTTTCAAAAGAGGGCTTATGGATTGAGTGTGCTGGTGCATGCCTGTAGTCCCAGTATTTGAGAGGCTGAGACGGAAGGATCCCAGGTTTGAGGCCATCCTCACCAACTTAGACCCTCAGCAACTTAGTGAGACCCTGTTTCAAAATAAAACAAATAGGGCTGGGCGTGTAGCTCAGAGGTAGAATGCCCCTGGGTTCAATCCCTAGTAACATACACACACACACACACACACCCAGGTGGAGGAACAGCTTGGCAGGTGGCAGAACAGAGTCTGGAAGGGGGATTCGAGTTTATTCATCATCTGACATCACCTCTCAGTTCCTCCACCGATCCTCACTTCTCAGATGGGAAGGCGGTACCCCCAGAGATGCTCACTCAGTAGCCAGCTGGTTCCTTCAAGCTGGGACTTGAACCTGGGCTCCGCCACACCATAACACAGCAGCCACACCTCCCGCAGAGGCAGGGCTATCTCCGGGAATCCTGGCAGAGAGGCCCAGGGGCCCAGCGGCCGGCCGGCCGAGCCACACAGCCCTGGCTCCTTGCCTCCGCCCGGCCGGCCAGGCAGGCTGGTCCCCACCCCCCCAAGCACAGCGCTCCGCAAGGGGCCCCTGCCTTTGAAGTGTGGATCACTTGAGCAGATCACATCAGTGGCAAAGGAAACAGAACCCTTTTCTTTGTGTCCAGCGGTACCCAGGCCCAGGGCAGGGAGAGAGCTGGGTGGCCAGAGCCAAAGCCAGAGGCCCTTGGGGCTCGGCACAGAGAAAGAGCCCAGAGAAGACCAGCTGAACAGGCCTGCTTGAGCGCCAGGATGGCTTATTCGTATTGAAGAGGCGGTGGATGCTGGAAGCTTGCTGAGTGCAGGAAGGAAGGGGATGATGCCACAAAGTAAAGAGATGGAGGAGCCTGGGAAAAGGGCAGTGCAGGCGGCGCGGGGCGGGGCGGGGCGGGGCGAGAATACCCCCGGCCCTGGGCTGGGATCCTCATTTCTGTGCCCAGCCATGCTGTTTGTTTTGGAATCTGGTCCTCAGCCTTTCGGGGATCAAAGCCCCAGTCCTTATCACCAAGTGCACCCGCAGATGAAGCCGGGGATGGCCGGGCGTGGTAGCGCAGGCTTGTAATCTCAGTTCTTGGGAGGCTGAGACAGGAGGATTGTAGTTTGAAGACAGCCTCAGCAGGTAGTAAGACTCTCATCAAGCTAGTGAGACCCTGTTTCAAAATAAAAATAAAATAGGGCTAGGAGTGTGGCTCAGAGGTAGAATGCCCTCAGTTCAATCCCCCCCCCAAAAAAAAACCTCAATCAACCAACCAAACAAAAAAACCTGGGATGGGTGAGAGGCCTGAGACCCATCCACAGTCCCTGCAGGGCAGGGGTCTTGCTGAATGGCATTTATCCCATGGCCTGCCCCAGAGACTGAGCCAGCCAGGCGGAGGTGAGAGTTGGCATTAGTTTTGGGGAAAACTTTGCCAGTAACTCCATGGTGGTTGAACATATTGCCCCTAGGGCTCGGGGAGCCAAGAGGAAGAGCTCAGAGCAAAGGCATTGTACTCTAGCAATGAGAACAAGGGAGTCCAAGCCAGGGAGTGCACCCACAGCCCCGGGCATCCTGCTAGCCGGGGATCCCAGCCAGCTCCACAAGGCAGTTAGGATTCCTGTGGCATCTCTAGATCTTCTGTGTCCTTTTACAGTGCTCAGAACAAAAGCCAACATCATTATCAAGGTTTGAAAAACCTCACAGGATCCATTCCTCAAATACAGCAGATATACATTCCTACCTCAGGACCTTTGCACATGTTGTTCCTCTGCCTGGAAAACAATTCCCCAGAGGTCCACGTGGAGTGTCCCTTTACTTCTTGGGGGTCTTTGCCTAACTGCCTATCTAAACAACCCCCTCTATTGCTCCCAGTCACCAGCCCACTTTAGTTTTCTCCACAGACCTACCCAATTGCATTCTATTTATTTATATATGCTCATTTCCTACCACCTGCTTTAGAAGGTGCATTGCAAAGGAACGGCTCCTGTCTTGTTGCCTTCTGTGTTACCAGCACCTAGAACAGTGTCTAGCGCAGGGCAACTGCTCAATAAATAGTTCTGGGGTGAAGGAATAATGAGAATTCATTCCTCTGTTGCCCAATAGGATGCAGATGTCGATGTTTCCAAATTGGGTAAGAAACTCCCTGGAAATAGAGAATTGCCTTTTGGATCTGTTTTCCCTTGTAAATAGTAAACAAGTAAGCAAAAAGGCAGCTACTTGGCACCTACTGTATACTCAGCTCCCACTGACTAAGGGGAGAGGCAAAGTAGAATTGTTCCTTTCTCTCTCTCTCTCTCTCTCTCTCTCTCTCTCTCTCTCCCCCTTTGAGCTATACCCTCAGTCCATTTATTTATTTATTTATTTTTATCTACTTATATAATTTTTTTGTGGAACTTGGGATCAAACCCAGGGGAATTCTACCTCTGAGCTACAACCCATCTTTTATTTTTTGTTTTGAGACAGGGTCTCGCTAGGTTGCTGAGACTTCCACTACATGGCTGAAGCTGTTTCTGAACCTGCAATCATCCTATCTTAGCCTCCCAAGTACTGGAATGACAAGCACGCATCACCATGCCTGGTTCGTGTGTGTGTGTGTGTGTGTGTGTGTGTGTGTGTGTGTATGTGTGGTATTGAGGATTGAATTTAGGGGCATTCTACCTCTGAGCTATATCCCCAGCCCTATTTTTATGTTTTATTTTTAAATAAGGTCTCACTAAGTTGCAGAAGGCCTCATGAGATTGCTGAAGCTGGTAATCCTCCTGTCTCAGCCTCCCAAGCGCTGGGATTACAAGCGTGCGCCGCCATTCCCTGCTTGACTCTATTTATTTATTTATTTATTTATTTACTTACTTATTTATTTATTTTGCAGTACTGGGGATGGAACCCAGGAGCATTCTACCTCCAAGCTGTACCCCAGCCCTATTTTTTATTCTTTATTTTGAGACAGGGTCTCACTGAGTTGCAAAGGCCTCACAAAGTAGCTGAGGCTGTCCGCGAAACGCGATCCTCCTGTCTCAGCCTCCCAAATTCTGGGATTACAAACGTGTGCCACCACATCCGGCTCTCATTTTTTATTTTAAAACAGAGTCTCCCTAAGGTGCTGAAGACATTGCCAGATTGCTGAGGCTGACCTTGAACCTGCCATCATCCTGTCTCAACCTCCCAAGTCCTTTTCTCTAGGGTCTTCATGACCTGGTCGGCTCTGAGTGCTGTGACCCAAGGTCTCTTAGGTGAGCCACTGCCCGGAACTGTGAGGAACACCCAGGGGCTGCAGTGGGCAGGGCCTTCTGGACAAGGGGGCACTTTAGGTGACATTGGAAAAGTGGGCCCTGCGGGGCAAGAGGTTTGGGGAAGACCGTTCCTAGAGGCGGCCAGGTAGCCACCACCTGGGTGAGTGGCAGGCCAGGGCTGGCACTGTGGCCTTCCTCCTCCTCGGGCTCCCCTCCCAGGTTGCCCTGGACATCCTAGAGACCAGGCCAGCCCTGCTGGGGTTAGTAGGGGACTGAGCTGTGGCTGGGGACTCTGGTAGGGAACATGCTGGGCCTGGCTTCAGACAGTCTGCAGCCCAAGGCCAGGCGGGGACCAGGATGAGGGGGAGGGCCCACGGGCTCAGTTGGGCCTCCCTAGGATGGGGCTGAGGACGCTGTCCTCGTGGGATTGACAGGAGGCCTGTGACTGGGGCCCTGGGCCCGTGACAGCAGAGAGCCCATCATTACCGATTCCCAGGTCCTGGCGCAGCGTGCGCAGGCGGGGTCCTCTCTTGGGGCTCAGCCCCAGTGCCCTCTTCTCTGCGATGGGTCCAGGAGGTGGTGCACCAGTCTCTTCCCAGGGTCTCCCTCCCTGCGGCCAGGCGCCTCCCTCTGAAGGGAATGTGTGTGTGGCTACTGGCTACTGGAAAGCCCAAGGAACTAAAATCAAGGAGTCAAGGGCCGTGCATTCCCGGGGGGATGGCTGCAGAGGGCAGTTGGGGCAGATTCCATGGCAGGACTTCTCCTTTCCCTCCTACCGCCTCCCTCCAGCCCGAACCCTTGGGCTTCTAAATCCGCCCAGCCAGACACTGCACTTGGGGTCATGTTTGTTTCTGGAGCGGAGATCTCACCAAAAGAGGGTGTAGGAGAAAGCAACCGCATTTGCTGAATCTGGATTCTAGTCCTACCCCAGATGTTTTCTAGTGGGAGACACGGGCGAAGGCACTGGCCTCTCCCAAGTCCCAGAGATCTCAGGAGCCACCGGGGCTGGGAAGGGGAATCAGGTCACACTGGGGTTGGAGTTGCCCCCCGCCCTGCAGGCAGCATGAGCACCCGCCTCCCAGCCCTCCAGCCCTCCCAGCCCTGCCCCGCCGATGGGTGCCCGCTGCTCCGTGGGGAGGGTGACAGGCCACCGCCCTCGCCCTCCTTCCTCTATTCCTCCCACCGCTGCTTCTCGGCAGCTGCACAGTTGGCGGCCCTTTTTCCATCAGGCAAGAAAATGAGGGTTTAGCGACCCCTCTCGGCAAATCCTCGTTACAGCCACTGTGGCCCAAGGGAGGGTCCCTGGGAGGAAAGTGCCCAGGTTGTTCCTCTGGGAAAATGTTCACACTGTTGTCAACATTCATCAGGTGCCTACAGTTTGTTCGCTCTTTTATTTTTTCTCTTTAGTCACCAATCAATAGTAGTTACGAATGAGTATTCAACAATCAAAATCAAGAACTCTGCTGGGTCTTGGAACTATGGCAGGTAGAGATCAGAGGAGCCTCCGGATCAGAGGAGTATCCAGACCTTAGCAATCACACTGTGGTGTCTGTCTGTCTGTCCATCCATCCATCCATCCATCCACTCATTCATCTAATTGTTTCACACAAACATTATTGTGTTAGTCGGCTTTCTGTTACTACAATTCCTGGGATGAACAACTTTATATTTTATTTTTCTGTGGTACTGGGGGTTAGGCCCAGGAAATTTCTATCTCTAACTACATCCCCAGCCCTATTTTTAGTTTTTTTTATTTTGAAACAAGGCCTTCCTAGGTTGATGAGAGTCTCACTACTTGCTGAGGCTGTCCTCGAACCTGTGATCTTCCTGTCTCAGCCTCCCAAGTACTAGGATTACAGGTGTGCCCCACCACAACCAACTTATTCTTTTATTTTGAAACAGGGCCTCCCTAAGTTGCTGAGGCTGTCCTCAAATCTATGATCCTCCTGACTCAGCCCCTCAAAGTATTGATATTACAAGCATGTACCACCCCGCCTGGCTGATAAACAGCTTTTTAAAGAGTAAAGGTCTATTAGGTTTCCATTCAAGGTTGGCTGGCCCATTGCTGCCAGTGGTGTGTGAGCACATCATGGTCTGTGAGCGTGGCTAGAAGCTGCTCCTTTCATGGCAACCAGGAGCCAGAGAAAGAAAAGAGACCTGAGTCCCACTGTTCCCTTCAAGGACATGCCCCAACGACCTGTGGCCTCCCAGCAGCCTCTGCTTCTTAAAGTTTTCACACACACCCCAGCATCAGTCCAGAGGAGAAGCTTTTAATACATGGGACTTGGGGAGACATGCCAGACCCAAACTATAGCAACCATGGGCCAGACACCCATCTTTATATGAAGAGCAGTAAATAAAACAGACACTTGTCCTCCTGGAGTTTATATTCTAAAGAGGGAGTGGAGGACTTGACATAAACAGTGGACATCATAAGTGAGTAATTTGTATAGCACTTTTGGAGGGGAACAGTGCTATAAAAACAGATGGAGCGGAGGAGGGAAACCTCAGTGTGTTGAGGGTGAGGAGGAGGTTGTAGAGCTCAGTGGGTGGTCATTTGTAGAGTTCAGTGGGTGGTCATAGTGGTCCTCTGGGAGAAGGTGAGATTAGAGTAAAAACCTGAAGGAGGGAGCCAAGCAGGAACCGGGGAAGAGCAGCCCGGGCCCGCTGCCTGCCTAGCGCCCTCACGCTAATTGGGAGACCTTGTCCAGGGCACCCGCCTCTCCCACAAACAGAGCACACGTGAGCACAGGGCGTGGGTCCCGCATCTGCCTGAGGAGCCAGGAGGAAGGTTCCATGGTGGGATGATGGGTGAGCGGGAAGGGCAGCAGGTGGGAGGGCTTTCTGAGCAGAGAGCCTGGAGGGAGGATGCTGAGCTGGGAGAGGTGCAGGAGGCGCTGTGCTTTGGGGCTGCTGGAGGCTGAGGAGAGAGGAGAGAGAGACGAAAGAGCAAGGTTGTGACTGATCTAAAGAGTTTATGTGTCACATTAAAATAGGGGGTTTAATGCATTCAAGTTGATGACGGCTACTGGGCTGAAATCCACTGGTAAGATCATTTACTTGGCAAGATTTTCTTTTTTTTTGGTACTGGGGATTGAACCTCAAACTTTCAATCCTTCTGCCTCAGCTTCCCAAGTAGCTAGAATTGCCAGGTATGTGCCACTGCGCCAGCTACTTTTGTTTTTAATTTGAATGCATGTGGGGGATGGCAGGTTAAATGCAGCCTGCGTCCTTCCAAGTCTTCCCGTTTTTTACTTGCTACCTTTGTGTCCCTGGAGGTATTTGAACTTGCTGCCTATGTAAGGGAACCACTGGGCAGAGAGGGAAGAAGTGACCAGAATGTTCTATTAGAAGGCTACTTCTGAGCCAGGCATCGTGGCGCACGCCTGTGATTCCAGGACTTGGGAAACTGAGTCAGGAGGATCGCAGGCTTGAAGACAGCCTCAGCAATGTGGTGAAAGTCTCAACAATTTAGTGAGACTTTTGTCTCACAAGGCCAAAAATAAAATAAAAAATAAAATAAAGGGCTGGGGGTGTAGGTCAGAGGTAGAACAGCCCTGGGTTCAATTCCCAGTCCACACACACACACACACAGCCCTAAGCAAACTTCTTCTGAAGTTCCTTGAAGTCAGGAAACTTTCCCTTCATTTTGATAGCCCTGAGGTCTAACTCTGTGCTTGGTTCCCAAGAGATGTCCAAGTGAACTGTTCGTTTTCTTTCTTTCTTTCTTTCTTTCTTTCTTCCTTCCTTCCTTCCTTCCTTCCTTTCCTTTCTTTCTTTTTTGCAGTACTGAGCATATAACCTAGGGGCATTTTACCTCTGAGCTACACCCTCAGCCCTAGTTTTTATTCTGAAACAGGTTCTCACTGAGTTGCAAAGGGCTTCACTAAGTAGAAGCTGAGGCTGTCCTCAAATCACGATCCTCCTGTCTCAGCTTCCCGAATGCTGGGATTACAAGCTGAGCTACCATGCCTGACACCTTTTTTTTTTTTCAATGAATGAGGTGAGTACTGAAGTGAATGTTCAGACAAACGACAGAAGAGAAGGGAGATGGACACATAAATGGCAGAGCGGGGCCTTCAGTGTGGTGTGGGCCAGCAGAGGCGTGTGGGAGGCCCCGCCCTGGGGAGAGCTCAGCTAAGGCTCCTCAGTGTGCAGGCCCCATGCCAGGTATCCCCACAGGTGCCCAGAATCACCATCCCTGCTTTTATAAAGGGCAGATTCCTGGGCCAAGTCATAGACCTACCGAATCGGAATTCCTTAGAGTCATTCGTATTTTATTTTATTTATTGTTTTTGTTTGTTTTATGGTGGCACTGTGGGTGGAACCCAGGGCCTTTTCTACCTCCGGGCTATACTCCCAGACCTATTTTATACTTTTATTTGGAAATAGGATCTCACTAAATTGCTGAGAGCCTCACTAAGTAGCCGAGGCTGGCTTCAAACCTGTGCGATCCTCCTGTCTCAGCCTCCCAAGCGCAGGGATTACAAGCACGCGCCACCTCACCCAGCTAGTCATTTGTATTTTAAACTAGCATACATTAAAGTTTGAAAACAGCTGGGCACAGTGCTGCCAGCCTATAATCCTAGCTACTTGGGAGGCTGAGGCAGGAGGATTGCAAATTCAAAGCCAGCCTGGGAAACTCAGTGAGACCCTGTGTAAAAAAAAAAAAAAAAATTAAGAAAAGGGCTGAGCTGAGTATAGTAAAACATGCCTGTAATCCTAGTACTTGGGAGGCTGAGACAGGAGGATCACAGGTTCAAGGCCAGCCTCATCAACATAGTGAGACTCTGTTTCAAAATAAAAAAAAAGTAAAAGGCTGACGGTATAACTCAGAGGTAGAAGCCCCTGGGTTTAATCCCTATCACCATACACAAGAAAGAAAGAAATGAAAAAAAGAAAGAAAGAAAGGGAGAGGGAGAGAGAGAAAGAAAGGAAGGGAAAGAGAGAAAAAAACAAAGAAAGAAAGAAAAGAAAAGAAAATAGGGGCTTGCAATGTAGCTCAGTGGGGAGACCCTGGGCTTGATCTGTACTGCAAAAATAAAATCAAATGGATTTGAGAGCAGCCACACAGCAGGGCATTCTGGGACACAGGCTGCTTTGGTCTCTCTTCTGTTTGTGTGAGAGGCTCGGGCACCACCACACATCCCTCAGAGGGGGGGGGAGCTCCTCCCCCATCTCATTAGCATATGCATATCCTCCCATCTAGTCTTCACATCGTCTTCTTTGTGGTAGATTTCATTAACTTCCTCTCGAACAAGAATGGGAAGCCAGAAGGGCTGGGCTGGCTTGCAGCCACACAGGCAGGTGGTCCCGGGCACTGGGACCCAGCCTCCTTCCCTCCCTCAAGATCTGTTTCCTTTCCTTGCCAAGTTGTCCTTCCTGCTCTGGTTGACCCCTGCATCCTGCTCTGGAATCGCAGCCTCCCCCAAACAAGGAACATTTAGAAGCTCACTTGTGCTTTAATTGGGATTCTCCAATCTAAATCAGCCAGAGGTCTTGATAAAGTGCCTAGGTCCTGGCCTTCTTCCAAGAGCCTGCCTGGGCCCTAGTGTTTTATGGGCTCTCCAGGTGATGCTAATACCCTTAGTTTGAGAACCATGGCTCCAAGCTGTGTTTCTCTGCTAAGCCATTCCTCTGAAAAGGTACACAGGAAGGCCATTTGAGGTAATAGGGCACCCCTGGGGAGCTCTCCCTGGAAGGGAAAAGATGGATCTTATTATTACCTTTGAAATCACCTGGTGCTTAAAAGCTGCGCGAGTGGGCTGCAACGGAAGCAATCTCAGTGAGAGGAGGCGGCCTTGCGGCGGGTCTCTTGCCCTCGCTGTCTGGGACACTCATCAGGGGTAAGGTTTGAGACTGGAGAAGAGGTGAGTGAACAGCAAAATGAGATTATGTGCTGGCTGGTGGGAGGACTGAGCTGCGGGGTGTAGAGTCAGATGAGTTTGTAACCTAGTGTTGCCTGGGGCTTGTGGCGCCACTGACAGGCTCAAGAGATTCAAGGATCCCAGAAGGAAAGGCCCAGCGTTGAGGACACGCACACTCTGCGGGGAAGAGGTCCCCTGGGGCGTGGTTAATTGAGCTTTGGGGTCTAGGGCCATCTGACTTGGGTTTATAGCTCCCTCTCAAACAGATCCATCTTTGTGGTATCATAGGGTTCGTTTCCTCCTCCTGAGCCCGTGGTTTCTCCGATGTAAAGTGATGTTCATTGGGGTACCCTCCTAATAGATCTAGTGTGAAGGTAAAATCAGGTGGTACCTATCTAGGACGAGATTAGAGCCACACGCTGGCTTTGCAAACGAGCGGGTCAGCCTATGCACTTCTTCCCAGTTACTATTGTGCAAGGCCAGAGGACCGTTGGCAGCGGCTGGTCTGATCCGGAGACCCTGCGCTCAGCTGCCCCTGAGTGCAGATCAGGAGGTGGATGATGGGAGGCTGAGGAATACTGCACCCAAGGAGAGTTTAAAAGGTTTGGTGGTGTGCTGTTGAACTAGGGCTAAATCTTAGGGGTATACTTGGTTTTGGGGATCAGGTCATTGATCAGGTGACTCTTGGCAGAGGTGCAGCTTCTAGGGTCTTCCTGGTCTTGCTATATCCTCTCTTCCTTCCTTCTTTCCTTCCAAAAAGCATATTTTACCAGGAGAATGTTTCTTTTGGTTACCTGCTGTCGGCTCCATTTTGAGCTTCTCCTTCTTACTGCTTTAAACAGCCTTGGGTCTCTGAGGGACGTTTTGGGTCACATCGCCCTTCAGTTTCCTTACCCCAGGACATGAAACCTGTGGGAGGGGGTCCCTGGCTGAGTAGATAGGATGGATTAGTAGGGTGTTGGCAATAGTGAGGACTTCACGACAGGAAGTCCACAAGGGCCCTTAATCCAGCCTGGGTTGGAACGGCTGATTAAATTCTGGGTCTGTGAACTGGTCAGGTTGATGGTACTGAGCGGTCTTGTCTTTGATTCTGTTATTAAGGTGACACAGGACAAAGATACTCCATATGTGACCACAAGCCCGGGACAAGGAAAAGGCCCTGGGTGATGAGAGCTTTTTAAGTCTCCTGGGGGGAGGTTACCAAAGCCATCATGGTCCTCCCACCAGCTTGGGTGGGAGGGATGAGCGCTACCTTTTCAGAAGGCAAAACCAAAGGACTCCTACCTTGAAGAGGTACTTCCCAACCTTCAAGTACTTGTTCACAGCAGCCAAGTATTGCCACCTTCGGAGAGGAAGCTCCATTGAAATAAACCTCTTACTTGTAAGAGAGGGAGTTCTGGCTTCTGCTTGTGGAGCAAAAGGTTTGTCTAGGCTTACACACTCAGACTAGTTCAATTTCTTCCTTAACCGTGTATCCCTAACTCTGGGGAGTGGAGTGCTTTGCACCACTGTGCGTGTGTGTGTGTGTGTGGGGGTGGGTTTGTGTGTTGCTGGACACTGAACATTCTCAGCCCGATTTCTTATTTATTTTGAACCAGGGTCTTGCTAAGTTGCTGAGTCTGGCCTTGCACTTCTTGGACTTTCAATTCTCCTGCCTCAGCCTCCCAAGTCCTGGGGTTATGGGTGTGCACCATCACATCTGGTTTCTTTGTACCACTCTTGATGAAAGGTTGGCATCCTGAGTCAAGACCTGGTGCCTCTTTGACCTGGAACTTCAGCAGCCATTACCCCGCCTTCCATGGCCGAGGTCCTCATCGTGGGTCAACTCTACAGTGACTTGGCACACCCTCTTGGCTGTGCCTCTCCTCCTTACCTGTATGAGTTACCCGTGTTCTGGGTACTGTGCTAAGGATTTGTGATGACGGCTGCTCTGGGCACATACTGAACAAGTAACGATGTAAAATATCATGAAGGGAAAGTATAGGTTGCTATGGGAACGTCTCAAGCAGATGGAACTTGGTTTGCAGAAGTTGGGCAGAGTGTTCGGTACTTTGAGGTGCTTGTGCCATAAATCTATAGAAGAAGCAACAAGGTTTCATACCTATGGGTGGGATGTTGTTTAGCAGAAAAAGAACTCGGTGTTCGGTGGATTGTTATCTGGTGACATGGGGATTATCTAGAAGAATTAGAGGCAGCTGTTTCTTCAAACTGTCTTACCTCCTGGGTTCTTGCAGCTTAACTACTTTATTGAGTCTTTGAGGTTTTAGGAAGGTAGTTCTTGGATGTATATTTTGGATGTTTTCAGAAATAACGTTGACCTGAATAGTCACTTCTCAAAGTATAGTTTTGGGAACTTTTTAGAAATGAAGGTTCTTAATGTCTTACCTGGACATACTGAACCAAAGTTCGGGGACTTGGCTTCACCTCTGTGGGCTTCAAGTTGAGAAGCATCTCCGTAGGCTGTGGTTACTAGTGATGGAAGCCTAAGGCTGCTATCACGGCCACTAGCTTGAAGGCATTTACAGGAAGCCCTTGAGGCAGGAGGGAGGGATTGAGTATCTGGTATGGCAAACTTGGGAGGAAACGGGCAAAAAGAAGGGCTGAAGTTCCAGAACACAGGTTGGCAAACCTTTTCCATTAAGAAGCAGACAGTAAAATAGGTGAAGCTCTGTGGGCCACATGGTCTGTCAGGACTGTTCAGCTCTTATCTGCAAAGGTAGCCGTAATGGGTACATAAATTGACAAACATGCCCGTGTCTGGATGAAACTACCTATAGAAACAGCGACAGGCTGGATTTGACCACCAGGCAAGTTTATTGTTCTCTGTTTTAGCAGAGTGATTTACTTAGGATCATGGCCTTTTTTTATTTTTTATTTTCATTTTCTTGAGGTACAGAGGACTGAACCCAAGGGTATTCTACCTTTGAGCTACACCTTTTTTTTTGTGTGTGTGTGTGTGTGTGTGTGTGTGTGTGTGTGTGATTTGTTTTATGAAACAAGGTCTTGCTAAGTTGCTGAGACTGTTCTTAAACCTGTGATCCTCCAGTATTAGCCTTACAAGGATGGATTACAGACATGTGTTACACACTGGCTTAGTTGAATCCCTTTTTTCTTATTTATTTATTTATTTATTTTTTGCGGGTCTGGGAATGGAACCCATGGGCATTCTACCTCCGAGCTGCACCCCCTGCCCTACTTTTTATTCTTTATTTTGAAACCTGGTTTCATTGAGTTGCAGAGGACCTCACTAAGTAGCTGAGGCTGTTCGCGAACTGCAATCCTCCAGGTCTCAGCCTCTCTGTTCGCGAACCGTGATCCTCCAGGCCTCAGCCTCCCGAATGCTGGGATTACAAGCGTGCGCCACCACGCCCGGCTCCTTTTTTCTTATTTAGAACCTGATAAAGCAGAGGCCACCTACTTAGTTCCCCCTTTCCTCACTGCTGGTCCCAAGGCTTTTCCTGAGGACACATGCCACTTACGTGGGGTGCACTAGTATCTGGGCTTGAGCCATTTAAATATTGCCTTTGAATGAGTAGGTGACTTCCCAAACCACTTTGAGCCTAAAACCAAGGCGTAGAGTTGGGAGGGCCCAATGATGAGCCGGAGATCAGCTCTGTCCCCAAACATGCCCAGACTAAGGGTCAAGGAGAAAGTCCTGTATTCCAGTGCACGATCTCTTTCTTGGTAGGTTCCAGCCAGCCTGTTGAAGCCAATATAAGTACTCGGAATATGAGTGATCCAGACAATGTCCAGCCCATTCCCTGTGGCCAGATGGGCAGCCCAGTCCTGATAGAGAGGCAGATCTACTCTCAGCTGCTGAACATGATTCTGAATTTGCAGCAGCTCTTGGGGGATCACTTCAAGCAGCTGGCATCTGTGCGACTGCGGTGCACGTCGCTGGAAGAACAGAAGAATTTGAAAGCCATCCATGAGCAGGAAGAAATCATAAGCAGCTCCATGTGCCAGATGGCTAGCCTCCTGCTGTCCAAGGCTGTGAGTGGCCTGAGGCCCCAAGAGTCTCTCGTTTCCTTGGGCTCTCGAGGTGACATCGCAGATGGGCAGAGAGCCCCGTCAACCAGGCAGCTGGACCAGCTAGTTCCTCAGGAAAGGGACTTTGAAGCCACATTTTTAACCCGTGTCCTGTCCAACCGTGGGGTTGACATTTCCCTCCTTTATGACTCAAGCTTCCGGGATTATGAGGCCTACCAAAAAGACAAATACCATGAGGAGAACAACACCCTGGTAAGAAGGGGAGAGACAGCCTCGAAAGCCCCAATCTCCGGGACTCAGTGCTGGGCACTACTATCTCATTACCATAGAACAAGAAGGCAACGTGCCCCAGGAAGTTGGAGAACTGAGATCTGGGTCCCTTTGCCCCCAGAATTTTTCCTCTTAACTGTGAGGAGTTGGTCACTGTGGTCGGTGCTGAGCCCGCCTGTATGGAATGTGTAGGAGTGATAGATGTATCAGCTATCAGGGAAAAGAACATTAATAGTGTTCCCCAGAGTGCTGAACGGGTGCCCACTTTGGATAGTCTGGGGAGGTTTCTCAAAGGCTGAGCAGCCAGCTCTGTGGTGATGGTGCTTATTCAGGAAGGAGGATGAAAACTTTAAGGTGGGAAGAATTTGGGGTAATGAAAGAAGGCCCAGCCGGAGAGTAGGGACAATGAGTGCCTTGGCAGGAAGTGAGGACTGAAGTGAACAGGAGGTGTTAAAATGTTACCCCAGGGTGATCGGGAGTGAACAAAAGGTTCCAACAAAAGAGACTCCATGCTGCCCTCAGCCAGAGGGCAGCACCAGCCCCGCAGGTCCCTTCTGCTCTCATCCAAGTGACGTGCAGCCAATGGTCTTCTGCTTTCCCAGGGGCTGAGTTGAGCATCTTCATTGCTCTGTGGGGGGCTGCATTTATTCCCATAACTCGGAGAGCCCTTGCATGTAATAGCAGAGATGGGTACCAGTCAGGACTTGTGAATGCTAAGGACCCAGGCCCTGGGTCAAGCAGGTGGTGTTCAGCCCACTGCCTGTGTTTACATGACTATTTTCTCATCTTCACCCTAATCGGGGATCATTAGAACCCTTTCCTCAGGAGTTAAGCCAGGTGAAACGGTGAAGCATGTGCCACATAAGAACTCAGTGACTGGTTAATACTTATCTCTGTGGCTCTAAAGGGAGGGGTATAAGATTCTGAGGTTCTTAAAAAGTGTCCTAACACTTAAAGTTGCCAAACATGAATTAAAGAGCCTCATGGAGCTGGGCGTGGTGGTGCACGCTTGTAATCCAAGCATTTGGGAGGCAGAGACAGGAGGATCGTGGTTTGTGGATAGCCTCAGCTACTTAGGCCCTTTGCAACTCAGTGAGACTCTGTTTCAAAATAAAGAATAAAAAATAGGGCTGGGGGTATAGCTTGGAGGTAGAATGCCCCTGGCTTCCATCCCCAGTACTGCAAATAAATAATAAATAGCCTCATGGTGTGGTTAAATCTTCATTTGAACCAATCAGACACGTTACTTATTGGCATGTCTAAGGGGCAGAGCAAGAGGGCTGACCTCAGATTCCTTTCCACTTCTAGGGTTTCCTTAACCTGAGCCTCAGTGAGAACAAGCTCTGCCTTGACCTGATAACCGACAGGGTAAGTCCTGTTCCAGCCGTTCTGGGGCTGACCTGTGAGACCCAGTCTCCTAGTAGGTCCTGCAGTCAGTGGTAGATAGAAGAGCAGGCTATGAGGAAATGGGAATAGAGAAGCAGCTTCTAAAATGGCTCACCTGGCCGGGCATGGTGGCGCACGCTTGTAATCCCAGCATTCGGGAGGCTGAGCCCGGAGGATCGCGGTTCGCGGACAGCCTCAGCTACTTAGTGAGGCCCTCTGCAACTCAATGAGACTTGGTTTCAAAATAAAGAATAAAGAAGTAGGGCAAGGGGTGTAGCTTGGAGGTTGAATGCCCCTGGGTTCCATCCCCAGACCTGCAAAATAAATAAATAAATAATAAATAAAATAAAATGGCTCACCTGACTCCTGGGCTCACTGTCCAGAGGCGTCCTCTGGTAGGTAGACCATGGCAGGCCTCTCGGGGAGCTTTGGGTTGAGGTTGTCACATGTCCCAGTGAGGTATCTATTTGTATAATCTATGACAAGCAGGTGACGAGAGGGGCCTCTATGCGTTAAGGAGCGTGCAGCATGTGACCCCATCTTCCAGCTGGGAGGCCATAGAAGTGCAGGGCTAATGCTCTTATGAAAATTCAGAGTGGATGAGGACTCTCGGGGCTTGCCTGGTCTGGCTGTCCTCATACTCTTTGTTAACAGCTGTGTCAGAGTGATATGAACAACGTTGAGGAGGTCCTGCTGCAATACCCCAACTGGAGAGGGCAACCGTTGTAAGTGATCTCTGGGTCCAGGGTCTCCTGGTCCTCAGGCACCTGTCTTCATCCAGGGAGGGATCCGATGCACCCTCTTCTTGATTGGCTGCCTCCCTGGTTCTTTGAGTAATAACATCTAGAAATAGGATTGTTCCGTCATTCTTGCACCAGCTCTCACTTACTTTCTGTGACCCGAAGAGGTTGATATCCCTATTCCATAGCCTCCCCAAATGAGGCTTAATTGGGGGGAAAAAGATCCCCTTTAGATTGGACACTGTGCCCTTTGAAAAAGACCGACATCTAGAACTCAAATGGGGATGGAGGCCTGGGAACCACAAAGTCTCTCTGCTCCACAGCCTGAGGGAAGAAGTAGCCCGGTTCCTGACCTACTATTGCAAGGCACCTGCCCCCCTTGATCCAGAAAATGTGAGTCAGCTTGGTGGAGGGCAGTGTTCTTGGGGGCCCTCTGCATTATCTAGGGGATGCTGAGTGAACCCATGGAGACCTTCAGGGCCAGGGCAAAGGCCAGTGGGTCTCATCAGAGGAGACTCCTGGTGCCTATCCCTCCTGGGGGGAAGGAGAAAATATGGCTATCCCAGTCCATGGGTGCCAGTGTTTGACAATGATCTTTTCTTCTCTATCTCCAGGTGGTTGTTCTCAATGGCTGCTGCTCTGTCTTCTCTGCACTGGCCATGGTCCTATGTGATCCAGGTGGTAAGTTGGTTGGCTCTTCTTTCCCTCTCAGTGAAATAACTAACACATAGGCACAAACACTTAGGCTCTGGGCTTGGGGAAGAAAGCATCTTGGTTTTTTATCCCCCCCAAAGTGGACTTCTTCCTGTGACTTCTGGGGAAGAAAGGGATTTGAAGTCCTCATTTAATATGGATGAGAAACATGACAGTTAAGGATGTCCACTCCAGGAATGGTGACAACAGAAGCCAAATAATTACACGAAAAGCAAGGCTCTTGGGCTCAGCTGAAATACGGAGAACGCTGTAACTGGCTTAGACTTCACAGAGCTTCTACTTCCTCAAAAATAAAAGCTAATTAGTCTGAGACCAAATAAAGCTGAGAGGTCTATTCTCAATCTCCCCTTGAATAATGCCCATCCAAGAGTCTCAGGTCTTAATAAGAGCAGGTTGCATAGAAGGAAGTGGCCAAGATGAAGAGATTGGGATTTTGGTTATCTCACTAATGAGGCCAAGTAGATGAGAAGAAAAGAACATAAGAGGTCACCAGGTCCAAATAGCAGGGGCCCTTCCTATGCATGGATCTCTACTTTTTGGCTTGAAGCAGATAAGACTTGTCTAATGACCAGTGCTCCTCCTAGCAAGCCTGGCTTGATGTGTGCCCTGAATTCTGAGTCATCCACAGCAGTAATCCTTTTTGGTCCCTTCTCTGATGCACTCCCAAGAGGTAACTAGAATCTTGTTTCCTATACTAGGCCTCTAAGAATGGAGTAGGTGGAGCGTGCACCCAAGAACATGAGTCCTTGGGGAAGGGGTTGTCGGAGGGACCTCTTCTGTCAGTAGCTTTGCTGCTTGTCTGGGGACCTGGACTCTGGACTGAGCACTTTGTCTTCCTGTGCTTTCAGAGGCACTTCTGATCCCCGCTCCCTTCTATGGTGGCTTTACCTTTATCTCCCGCCTGTATGCGAAAGTCGAGCTGATTCCCGTCTACCTGGAGAGTGAGGTCAGAACGGGGCCCCTTTCTGTGAGCCCACCTAGGCAACAGACCGTTCCCGGGGCCCTTAGGGAGTGTAAGGGGCTTGCTCTCTAACCTTGTGATAGTGTGGGGAGGGTGGAGATATCCAGGGACAGGCACCTGCTATCAAGGTCAAGGACTGTCTGGGGTTCATGGGAATAAGAAAACGGGGTTCAGATGCTCTTCACCTGGGCATTTCTCAGTTGTGTCCCTCTTCCAGATCACCTATAAGAGAACTCAGCCTTTCCAGCTCACTGTGGACAAGCTGGAGCAAGCCCTGTATGAGGCTAGGTGTAAGGTAAGGAGAGAATTATGCTTTCACATGGCCATTGCTAACTCCAAAAGGGGTTGAGACTCTGATGCAAGCGGTTCACCAAGAGTTAGGGGGCTCTTCAGAAGAGACAGTGAATGATTCTAGGAGCATGTCCCTTTAGAATCCCAGAGTCCTGGCAATGGAATCTCCTCCCCTTCTACAGGATGGTAGTTGCTGCTTCAAAATCCTACCTAGGTCTTACCAAGTGTCCTACGGTAGAAGTGTTGGTCTGTCCTGTTGAATTTCTGTTGCTGTGACAAAATATCTAAGAGAATCAACCTAAAGGCAAGAGTTATTTGGGCTCATGGTTTCAGCCCATGGTCTGACTCCATTGTCTTTGGCCCCATGGCAAAGCAGAACACCATGACGGGAGTGTGTGACACCTGTCAAGAAATATCTTCACCCCATAGTGGCCAGGAAGCAAAGGGAGAGGGAGAGATGGGAAGGAACAGGGTCTGAATATCTCCAATGACCCAACTTCCTTCCAGTAGGACAGCCTCCTAAAGCTTTCACCACCTTCCAGTAACTCCACAGGCTGGTGACCAAGCCATTGGCAAATAGGCCTTTGGGGGAATTTAAGATCAAACCATGACACCTGTCAAGGATCCTTGGACAAATAGGGTTGGTGTAAAGGACTTGCATTTGCTTAGTTATGTTTGGGTTTGTAGGGGAAAGATGTCAAAGGCCTCGTGCTCATCAACCCTCACAATCCTCTGGGTGATGTCTACTCTCAAAACTCACTGATGAGATACCTGAGATTTGCCAAAAGGTATGTGCTCCACCCCTTGAGACTAGATGATGTCCCTAACAGGGGTTTGCCATCTGTCATCAAGAAGTTAGAACTAGATGTAATTGACCCTAAACAGTCTTACTATAGACTATGCTTTGCAGAGTTACAAATAACTGAAACAAAACTGAAGAAACTCCCACATCTTACCATTTCCAGCTCCTTTGCCATTTCTTTTCTAGCCTTTTCCCTGGTGCCAACATTTATATAGCAGTGATAGAGTTAGAGTTCTGTTGCTTTTCTACTTATTACAGCAGAAGCATCTATTTCCCAATCTACCTGGGCTGAGGTGCCAAGGAAAACAGACTCTCGGTCCTTGTGGGATGAACTTGTGTTCCCGTAGACCTTTCATGCCCCATTTTTAAGGACATGCAACGCCAATTATCTCCAGAGTCCTGAATAGCCCTATTTGTTGGGGCAGATAACCTGGTTTTGAGTAGACATAGACTCATTCAAATTTCAGGACTTACCCAGGCCATTCATGCAGAGCATGGAGCCAAGAGAGAATGTGGGAGGTTATAATTAAGAATTCAACAGCCAGGCATAGTGTCAAATGCCTTTAAACCCAGTTCTTTGGAAGGCTGAAACAGGAGGATCACAGATTCAAAGCCAGCTGCAGCAATTTATCAAAACCCTCAGCAACTTGGCAAAACTCTATTTCAAAATAAAAAGGGATTGGGATATAACTCAGAGGTAGAATACCTCTGGGTTCAATTCCTAGTACCAAAAACAAAACAAAAAACTGAGTTCAAATACCAACTCTTGTACCTACTAGTTGAAGAAATTAGCTTTACATATTAAAGCCTTATTTTCCTTTCACCTGTGAAGTGGGGATGGCAGCACTGTTTCAGAAGACCATTGAAATAGATGAGGTATACGGGCTTAGAGTCCACTTGGTGCCACTACTCAATGCAGACGCTGGGAGGGAACTCCTGCCTGTATCAGACACTCTGGGACAGCCAGGCTCTTACCATAGGTCTCTGCTGGATGGTTGCAAGGTTAGATGAGATGTTCATATCTTTTAGGTCCTACTCCCTGACACCCCTGAGCCAGGTGTAAGGGTCCCTTCTGTGTACCCCTCCTTGTGCCTTCCCGTGGCCTTTGAAAGGGTTGGATGGGTTGATGGGGTAATAGGAGAATCTGACCTATATCCAGAGAAGAACATTCAAGTGAAAATAAGATTATAGTGAGAAGCTAGATCCTGTTCTCTCACCCAACTCCAGGTATGACCTCCATGTGATCGTGGATGAGATTTACATGCTCTCTGTGTTTGACAAAACCATCAAGTTCTGCAGCGTTCTGAGCATAGAAGGGTGAGTTTGTCTCTGAGGCTGGGAATGAGAACCATGAAGTGAGTTCCTTCTTTGCCGGGTGAGTTGTGAGACACCATCCTTAACTGGCTACATGCTGGGAAGTGATCCAAGTGCCAACAAGGCTCGTGAATGACTCGACTGTCCCCTTGACCCTCAACAATCTTCTATTCCAAATGTCATTCTGAATATTAGGAAGTATAGTGTCAAAGGTCAAGATAAAGCCCCATGGAACATCAAGGTAACAACTTCTTGATAAGTCGAGTATAGGAAAGAGTCGGGGCAGAACTTTCTTCTGGGTAATATCTGGCTCTAAGGGATAAAATCCTAGTAAATCAAGGACATGCTTGGTAGGAGGAAGCTTTACCAGGAAGTAGCAGTGAGAAATAGGCAAGCAGCTGGGCGCAGTGGCGCACACTTGTAATCCCAGCATCCGGGAGGCTGAGACAGGAGGATCGCGGTTTAAGGACAGCCTCAGCTACTTAGTGAGGCCCTTTGTAACTCAGTGAGACCCTGTTTAAAAAGAAAAAAATAGGGCTGGGGGTGTAGCTCGGAGGTAGAATGTCCCTGGGTTTCATCACCAGTACCCGCCTCCACACAAGGACCTTCTAGAAGTTTGAGTGGTCCCATCTGAAAAGTCAGTTTCCAAGAAGGTGGCTGTGAACCAGGTGTAGGAGAACCACAAGGCAGGCTGAGGACTTCCCTCGACACTTGGGAGCTCTTCCACCTGGTATTGACTTCCTGGCTTACCTACGGCAAACTTCTGTTGAATCTTGATTTTTTCCCCCCACATTTTCCCTCCAGTTTGCCTGACCCCAAAAGGACCCATATGATTTGGGGCACCAGTAAGGTGAGCTCTGGATTCTTGTCTTTGGGTCCAGCAGGAAGGGATTCTGGAATAGAAGGCAAACAACCCATTTGTTTCTTCACTTCTCTCCTTCAGGATTTTGGCATCTCTGGCTTCCGCTTTGGTGCTCTGTACACCTATAACAAGGAGGTGGCCTCTGCCATGAGCTCCTTCGGCTACCTCCACAGCATCTCTGGCATCACTCAGTACAAGCTGTGCCGACTGCTCCAGGACAGAGGTACTGAGATCCACCCTGGGGCAGCCTCCTGGCTGGACCTCATGGCTTCGGGGAATTCCGGGATCTCTTAAGGCTCTGACATACCCCCAGTATGCTGAGAAACTGCTCACTTTCTCAGGTTTAACCAAGAAATGAAGTTTGGAGGAAGGCAAGATGCCTCTCGGGTAGTACAGTAGGGTGTGGATAGGAAATGGAGTTTCTTTCTGAACACAGGATGGAATTTAGATGTCTAATGATTTTTGCTCTGCCTGGAAAGAGGATACTTGATCGTAGTCATACCTGAAGGTGTGAGCTTCAGAATCTGTGTTTTCTGTGAATGTGTTTTTCCTTTCCCAGGGTCCTGCTTGCTTCAGGCAAAGATTGCAAAGAAACATCCCAGCTCAATCTCATTCTCCAAGTAGTCAAAGGAGAACTGCCATTTGGGCAAGTTGGTGTGATTAGGTCTATGACACATAGATATACCTTCCTCCTTGGCCCACTATGAGGAATGCTGGCCTCTGAGGAGACTTCCTCTTTAATGCCATGACCAAAGCTTAGAAGAGATCCCTTCTCTTTGACTTCCTGTAAGAAAAGAGATGCTGGAGCCAGGCATGGTGGAGCAGGCCTGTAATCCCAGTCCTTGAGAGGCTGAGACGAGAGGATCACAGGTTCAAGACCAGCCTCAGCAGCGTAGTGAGGCTCTCAGCAACTTAGCAAGACCCTGTTTTGAAAATAAAAGTAAAGTGAAATGGGGCTGGGGGTATAACTCAAAGGCAGACTACCCTTGGGTTTGTTCCCCAGTACCACAAACAAACAAACAAACAAACGTGCTGGAAGGGTTAAAGTAATAACTAGGATATAACAAACCAAACTAATGCCATTAGACTACCAGGCGTAGAAAACTGAGCGTGGTAGTTCACACCAATAATCCCAGTATTTGGGATGCTGACAGGAGGATCACAGGTTTGACAACAGCCTTGGCAAGTAGTATGACTCCCATCAATCTAGGGAGACCCTGTTTCCAAACAAAAAATAGGGGTGGGGTATAGTCTGGAGGTAGAATGCCTCTAGGTTCAATCTCCAATACAACACAAACACACACCAAATTTGCTCTCAGGTTTGGGTGGGAAAGAAGGTAGATAGAGAAATCCAACTGGATGCTTCTCAATATGGTGCCAGGCTCTTCGATATTTGGCACAAGCAAGGGCTCAGCCCCTTAAACACTGGCTCTCAAACTTGAATGCACTTGAGTTACATAGAAGCTTAAATACTGATGCGTGGGATCTATCCTCGAAGTTTCTGATTTAGATCCTTTAGAGGTATAACCTGGGGATCGGGTCTTCTAGAAGTTCCCCGAGTTGTTCTGTGCTGCTAATGCTGAGAATAATTGGGCTAAAAGAGTCCGAGCACATACAGACTCCTATAAGTCCATTGTGTGAGGTCCAAAGGCAGGATTGAGGGAAGTTTAAATACTTGCTCATGTGCTTGGCGGATGACAGGAGCATGGACTCCCCAAGTGGCATACCCTGACTCCTGCCTCAGGTGTAAACTCAAAGGGAATATTCATACTAGACCACCAAGAAGCCCAATGTCTCCTCCACATCCATAGATAAGAGATGGGTGTGGTGGGTGTGGATGCCATCAGCTCAAATAGTTTGAAGTCCAGGTAGAGAACACTTGGGAAGGAATCCTCTGGGAGATCTCTGCCACAGGATGTGACAGCTCTCTTCCTCCACCCATCCAGAGTGGATCGACAGAGTGTACCTGCCTGCAAATCACTCCCGCCTCCAGGAAGCTCACGACTACATCACTAAGAAACTGAAGAGCTTGGACATCGACTTTCTTGATCGTGGTTCTGGCCTCTATGTCTGGATTAACTTGAAAAAGGTGAGTTCTGGGGTGAAGGCAGGTATCTTAGGCAACCTGCCCAATGGGTCTTGGGATCAACTCTGTTCCTTTGCCCTCCCTAGTTTATATACCCATGTACATTTGAAGAAGAACTGACCCTTCATCGCAACTTCCTGGACGCCAAGCTGATGTTATCCCGCGGCAAATCCTATATGTGCAAGGAGCCTGGCTGGTTCCGTATCACCTTTGCAGAAAATCCCGCCCGACTAAAACAAGGTAAGTGGTTTTGGACTTTCCCATCCTGCATTCTTTAAAGATGCCCCATCGGGTCATCTCCAACTCAATTTCTGACTCTTCTTTTACTTATGTTGCCTCTAACAGCCTCTAGCTTTGGGCTTTTTTGTACCACTTTCATCTTTAATGATGCTTCTTTGTAAGCAGGAAGTGATCTGTACCTGGAGCACCTATCTATCCATTCATGATTCTCCCTGGGTATCTGTTTTGTGCCTTCCATTGCCTGGGGCATCGAGGCTATAACCTAATAAGTGGTACTCTGCCCTTGTGGAGTCTGAGATGAGATAGTTCAGTTACATGACACTGTTCTACCTTCTGGGAATATAGCAGTGAGTCATTCTCATGAAGGTTTATGTTGCAGAGATATCTGGTCTACTGTGGAAGTTAGACTGAGTAAAGTGGTAAGAAGCAAATAAAGTCAGGGTATGGAATTTGATGTGAGATGCGAAAATATTTGGCAGGCTGGTGATATGATAACAGTTCAAAAAGAATGATCAGAGATATGACAGATTGACTTAGAAATCCATCCCAAAGAAGTGAGGGCTCGTGTTCAGCATCCCTGAATAAGAGGCATGGATGTTCTACCAGGATCTGTATATGTCTGGACTCCACCTGAAAACCCACTAAATCTTTTTCTCTCTCTGTTCCCACTTGGACCCTCTAGCCATGGATCGGTTCTGTCAGGTGCTGGAGAAGCAGAAATATGATTGCTTAGCGAAGCAGCTGGAGGAGGCACAGATGGAGTAAGCTGTCTGCCTCCTCTCCAGCGGCTCCAGCCCAGGGGCCCCTCATGTCAGCTGCTATTCCAGAAGGCCGTGGAATTGCACTGGTCCCGAGATCAAACAGACTCCTTCAGTGATGCTCTCGATTGACTCGGCTGTCAACCTCTTCTAGCCGAGCGTCTGCTATCTTTGGAAGCTTTGCATCCTTTTAGTCTTTGCGAGCCATTTTATATACAAAGTGATGTTTTTAAATCGAGGTTTGGGTGGGAGGGGCTAGAAGCATCTGGAGGGATAAAGGGAGTATCTGAATTCCTTTTTAGATGGGTTTATTTTTATATTCAATATCTAATAAATCCATATTCTCTTATGTTCTAGGCCTGCTTTATTTCTTGTTTGTATCCTTCATAATCGCCTTTGGGAGATGACTTTGTTTATAAGTTTTAGGGCAGGCTGTAGGTGAAGAATACCATCTGAAGCAAACTAGAAAAGGGGAAAAGTGCCCCTGCCTGATGAAGCACTTCCTCAGTGATGGATGTGATATCTCACAGGGCCCCAACAAGGGCATATCTGCCTTCAACAGGATTTGAGAAGTGGTGGGATCAGGTATAACTGTGGGTGTCTGTGCTTCCAAACATCACAATTCCTCCCACTTCTGCCTTTCCCAAAGGCTTTTGAAACAAATCTTTGACAAGTTTTGGGCCACTACAGCAAAGCACCAGAAACCAGGTATCTACCACAGAAATAGTTTTCCTTAGTTCGGGAGACTGGAAGGTCCAAGACCGAGGCCTTGGAAGATCCAGTAGCCGGCGAGGGCCCATCTTCTCATGGTTACATCACATGGCAAAGGGGTGAGGAGTCTCCTTCTGCCCTTATGACCTAATCACTTCCCAAAGAGCCCCACCTCCCAGCATCCCATTGTGGGTAAGGATTTCAATGTGGATTTGGGGAAAACGAGTCCCTAGTACTGGGTTTTTTTTTTTTCTTTTTTCATTTCTATCTCTGGGGTTTTTAGCTTTTCAAATCATACCCACCTTCAAAGAATTTGTCTTCAAAGCCCCATATATATGCATACTGAGGCTGGTAAATCAGTAGGGAAAAGGCTGTACTATTTTATAGATGAGAAAAGAGCTCTGTCAATACCAATAGAGAGCTTTGCCTGGTTACTTGGATTTGTGACCACACTCTCTCCCGGGTCCAGGTCTAGTTGTTACTTTTCAATGACAATTTTCTTCTAGCTTTTAAAAAATATAACAAAAAACATCCCGACAATTTTTTCTTAATTTTTCACCAGACAAGGTCCTTTAGGAAGCAATTCTAGCTAGTAAAAACAGGGAATATGTCAGAAGGATGTGGGAGCTCGTGAGACCCAGAGAGATGCTCTTGGGTTTTCTGTAATGGGAGCTAAGACACAGTTCCACCGACACTGGACAGAAGGGATCGTGCCTTCCGTGGGAGGGCTAGGGAGGTTCCTGTCTTATGTTCAACTTAAGATTCAAATGGCAGAAAGTCTAACCAAGTGTGGGCCACACAGACTGGAATAAACACACGAGAGATGTGATACAAGATAAATTCTATTAATTTAATGGTTTATACCGGGGAAAAGGGCAGAAAACCTTATGCTTTCCAGGGTTAATGGGTGATGATTTGGGATTTGCTAAGGATAGGTGTAACGGTCCCAGAGTGCTCCCTGCAAGGGTGCTCAAGCAGGCTCTGCAGGGTAGAGAAGATATCAGAAGACTGGACATACGTATGCTGTCTGTGTTCATGGGGTCAAGAGCTTTGAGACAGATTTTCAGATACTGTGCCAGATGTCCTGGCTTTGATTCAAATTGAGTTACGATCCAAGTGGAAGCAAAAACATCCTTGAAGGTGGCCACACCTGTGATAACCGGCTCTTAACCAAAACAAGTTGAGATATAACTTAAATGTGATAAAATGCATAGGTGTTAAGTAGGCCACTGAAGTTTCAAAAGCTACGGTCAAGTAGTCCATGTCCTAATCAAGGCATAGAACATTTCTATCACCCCAGGAAATTCTTACCTACCCCCAGCCAATCCCTGCCAATACTTCCCCATGGATGAATTCTGCCAACTTTAGAACGCCATGTAAATGGAATCGCCAAGCAAGCCTTTCGCATCTAGTTTTGTCCACTCAAATAATTTCATTCATGTTGTCATACTATAATAGTTCCATCCACTTTACTGCTGAGGAGTAACCTCTCACATGAGTGTTGTGACTTATTTATCCATTTACCTATTGATGGGCATTTGGGTTTTTTTTTCTTCCAGATTTTAGGTACCATGGATAACTTATGAACATTTCTGTGCACATATTTTCGTAGTTATATTACCACTTATCTCGTGTAAATACCTAGGAGTAGAATTTTTAGGTCATAGGTACATATGTAATTTAATTTCATAAGAAGCCAACAAATAGTTTTCTGAGGTGGTTGTACTATTTTACACTTTTTACCAGCAATGTATAAAAGTTCTGAGCATTTTTCTTTGTTGGCAACGTTTGGTGTTATCAATCTTTTTTTTTTTTTGTGGTACTGGGGTTCCTGAAAGCCCTTCTACCTCCGGGCTACACTCCCAGACCTATTTTATATTTTTGAAACAGGGTCTCTTACATCAGCGCGGCTGGCTTCGAACCTGCGCGATCCTCCTGGTTTGAAGCCAGCCAGCCACGCTGGCTTAAGAGACCCTGTTTCCAAATAAAAACATAAAATAGGTCTGGGAGTGTAGCCCGGAGGTAGAAGGGCTTCCAGAAACCCCAGTACCAAAGAAAAAAAAAAAAAAAAGAAAAAAAAAGAAAACTTTTGCTCAAGGGAAGCGTTCAAAAATTATGAGAGGTCTTCTGGGCGTGGTGGCGCACGCTTGTAATCCCCATGCTTGGGAGGCGGGGACAGGAGGATCGCGCAGGTTCGAAGCCAGCCTTGCTGGCTTAAGAGACCCTGTTTCCAAATAAAAATATAAAATAGGTCTGGGAGTGTAGCCCGGAGGTAGAAGGGTTCCATCCCCAGTACCACCAAAAAAAAAAAAAAAAAAAAAAAATTTATGAGAGGCCTTGTTTGGGACTAAGCTTCTGCACCAAGGGCCCAACAGACCAGGCTAAAATTCAAAATGAAGTCACTCATTCTAAAGCTCCAGTTGCCAACTTGAAACTAAGCTGTTTATCTGAGAAATCAGGATTTTAGAGAGAGCCATATTTCCTAAACAGGCCTACACGCCCAGACCTATTTTATACATTATTTGGAAACAGGATCTCACTAAGTTGCTAAGAGCCTCACTCAGTAGCTGAGGCTGGCTTTGAACCTGTGAGATCCTCTTGTCTCAGGCTCCCAAGCGCGGGGATTACAAGCGTGCACCACCATGCCCCGCTCCAAACAGGCCAGTTTTTTTTGTTTGGTTTGGTTTGGTTTGGTTTGGTTTTTTTTTTTTTTTTTTTTTTTTTTTGGTGGTACTGGGGTTCCTGGAAGCCCTTCTACCTCCGGGCTACACTCCCAGACCGATTTTTACATTTTTATTTGGAAACAGGGTCTCCTAAGCCAGCGCGTGCCGGCTGGCTTCGAACCTGCGTGATCCTCCTGTCTCTGCCTCCCAAGCGCGGGGATTACAAGCGTGCGCCACCACGCCCGGCAAACAGGCCAGTTTTAATTGACACAATAATTGAAATTCCCTCTGCCTTCATTTTTTCATAAAAACTGTAGAACCTAAAGTCAGCCGATGTTCACAATGTGTTCAAGTTTTCTGCTTCCCTGTCCCTGCCTTCAGAGGTAAGTGACTTTGAAATGATCCATCTGCTCTTTAGTTGCTGTCTCTTCTTTCCCCAGCCCTTTTCTGCAGCTCATCGGGACACTTGTTCTGTTTTATAAAATGTAGTGTTGTCCGATTCTAGAATGGAAACTCAAACGGTGATATATATTTTGTTTTTTATCCATGGTTCCTTGTTCATAACACCTTCACCAAACAGGCCACAGAAACCAGAATTTCTTCCTCCAGGTGAGTGGTAGGACTTAATAAGCCCTAGCCTTTGTGTCTTGGAGTCGTGGTAAAGAAATTCCCTGATTTACCTTTTCTGATAGTAGATTCTAAGACCCATGTGTCAGAAAGGGACCTGAAACAGACCCCGGAGGAAGGAAGTCTGCTCTTTGAGCCAGCATTTTTTGTCACTGTGACCAAAATATCTGACAAGCATAGCTTAGAGGAAGACGGGATTATCGTCTCAAGGTTCAGCTGCTTGGTGGCAGGGTAGCGTATGGCAGAGGAGGGTAAACTACCCTTAACTCCTGGTGGCAAGAAAGGAGGGAGGGAGGGAGGGAGGGAGGGAGGGAGGGAGGGAGGGAGGGAGAGAGGGAGAGGGAGAGAGAGAGAGAGAGAGAGAGAGAGAGAGAGAGAGAGAGAGAGGAGATGCTCCAGCTATGTCCCACCTCTGAACCTGCTTTTGTATTCTTCCGGGGGGAATATTTTCAATCTAGATCATAACAGCTGCACAGGGAAGCCAAGAAGAATCTGGATACACAGCCCACAGGCCTTGGGTTTGCTGGGACTCTCCACTCATTCATTTTTCTATCCATTTACATTTCAATATAGCTGTCCACACTTCAATCAAGCCTGTTCAACAAAGTCTCCATAAAAAACCCAAAGGTTCGGACCTTCTAGACACCTAAAGACATGGAAGTTTATAGGAGGGGAAACGCCAGAACTCACCTGTGCTCTGAGAACGTGGTGCAGCCCAGCTCCAAGTGCTCAGACCTTGTCCTATGAATCTCTTACTCTGGCTATTTACTTTTATCCTTTAAAATAGCTTTTATAATAACCCTATAGCCGGGCGTGGTGGCCCACTGCTTGTAATCCCCGCACTTGGGAGGCAGAGACAGGAGGATCGCGCAGGTTCGAAGTCAGCCGTGCTGGCTTAAGAGACCCTGTTTCCAAGCAAAAATATAAGATAGGTCTGGGAGTGTAGCCTGGAGGTAGAAGGGTTTCCAGGAACCCCAGCACCCCCCCCCAAAAAAAAAGAATGCCCCTGGGTTTAATTCCTAGTACCAAAATAATAATAATAATAATAATAATAATAATAATAATAAGCCTATAAATGTGACTAGATGTTTCCCTGAGTTCAGTAAGTTGCTATAACAAATTAAGAGATCCTAAAGAAGGGGTTGTGGGAATTTAACTGAGAGCCAGTGGGTCAGAAGTTCCAGAGGCTCAGACTTACGCTGCTGTCAGAGGTGGGGAAGTCTTTTTTATTGTTTTGTGGTACTGGGGGTGGAACCCAGGGGCTTTTCTGCCTCCGGGCTATACTTCCAGACCTATTTTAGGCATTATTTGGAAACAGGGTCTCAATTACTGAGAGCCTCACTAAGTAGCTGAGGCTGGCTTTGAACCTGTGCGATCCTCCTGTCTCAGTCTCCCAAGTGCTGGGATTACAAGCGTGCGCCACCACGCCCAGCTGAGGTGGGGCAGTCTTACAGGACTGAGTTTACAGGGATCTTATGTTTCGGCAGACGGTTTTCAGAATTGAATTAGACTATGCCCCCCCCCCCCCCCGGGAGGGCTCTGCACAATCTATTGCTTGCTGGTGGGGAGAAAATACATCTTATGGGTCACAAAAGTGTTATGTGTTGTACACGGTAGGAGAAACTGAGTCTGAATTGTGTTTTCCTCTCGAAAAAGTCAAGTCAGATGTCTAAATTGTTGTAATTTCTTTTGTTTGACAGAGGTTAAGAGAAAAACTTAAAAAAACTGATGGTTTACTCATCTGTGACTAAAAGAGCTTCAATCCCCACCACCTTGTCCTCTGCGAGAAGTCCACAGTCCTAATCATGGTTTATTTTTTGAGATTCACAATCTCGCTCTTGCTTGCATCTCTAGCCTCCTCCCTAAGCCCCCAAACTCCAGAAATACAGGACTTGCTGCAGTACTCTAATGTTGGACACCATCGCCCACCTTCAAATCTCCATCAAACCATTTCTTCTGCTTCCGGCATGACCCTCAGCTTGCTAAGGAGGACCCATCAGTGTAGGGCCCAGCCATCCCTTCCTTGGGCTTCCAAGGGGTATTAATGTCAGCGTTTGCTTCCAATTTACCTTCAACCCACCTTTTGGCTGAACCCAGAGGCATTCTACCTCTGAGCTACATCTCCAGACACCTTTTTATTTTTTAAATTTCGAGACAGGATCTTGCTAAGTTGCCAAAGGTCTAAGTTGCTGAGGCTGGCCTTGAACCTGTGATCTTTCTGCCTCTGCCTCCCAAGTAGCTGGGATTGCAGGCGTGTTCCCTGTGCCTAGCTCAGGCATGTCTCTTTTTTAACAAGCACCACATTGTGCATGGACTTTCCCAACCAACCAGGCAAGCCTGCTGTGTGTTTTACTCATCAGAGAACCCCAGCCCTTTGCAGGGATCTGGCACAAAACAGGTATGCATTAAGACTACTTATCTGAATCAGATAGAATTCAGTGACTGTCTTATCTTACCGAAGAAAATACTGAGGGCCAAAAGAGAGGTCCTATGGTCACAGTGTTAGTGGCAAGGCCCACAGCCAAGACAATGTGGGAAGACAGTCTTGCCAACCAATCCTTGTGCTGAGGGATCCTGCTTATTTCCTTTCATGGGGAAAGGAGACTTTCCTGCTTAAGCCACTCAGAAATGACTAGCTCCACCTGCGGACTGGGCGCTCACTGTACCTGGTTGCATAGGATTCAGGCCCCCGCACAGTTCAATGACTATTGCATAGAATGTGTGGCCAACCAGCAAAATATGGATCTTGGAGCTGAAGTCATTGGAAACAGATGCTGAAGCAGTCTTGTTCCTCCCTCTATTTTCCTAAGACCAAGACATAGATTGATGAAGATAAGGTGCCCTGTATCCGTTTTCAACCGGGAGAACAAAATTAACCATTGTGGACACCTTTAGCCTAATGGGCCTGGACGGTCTCAGAGGAATCTACATTAATAAGTGTTACTCATGGACGGGCGTGGTGGCGCATGCTTGTAATCCCCACGCTTGGGAGGCAGAGACAGGAGGATCGCACAGGTTCGAAGCCAGCTGTGCGTGCTGGCTTAGGAGACCCTGTTTCCAAATAAAAATGTAAAAAGAGGTCTGGGAGTGTAGCCCGGAGGTAGAAGGGCTTCCAGGAACCCCAGTACCACACACACAAAAAAAAGTGTTACTCATCCAGGATGGTTGCCCGTGGTGTCATAGGCCAGTAACCCAGCACTTGGGAGGCTGAGATAGGAGGATCACAGTTTCAAAGACCGCCCCACCAACTCAGAATGACCCTGTTTCAAAATTTTAAAGGTGAGTGGAGAGCCTGGGCTGTAGGTCGGAGGTATAATACACCTGGGTTCAATTCCCAGTACGAAGGTGGGGTGGGGTTACAGCTCCCCTTTATCTGTCATTTATTTGCCTTTCCAAAGCTCTGCCTGTACAGCCTCAAAGTTATTTTCTTCTGTCTTGTCACTTCTCTAAAAATCTACTGTTCTTTGTTGAAGATGCCGTATAAGCTGAAATTCAAAGCCAGGTCTTTGGGAACTTCTCTTTCTTCGGGTGTCTCTCTCATATCTACGAATTATACATGCCAATAAACTTGTTTTTCTTTTTAAAATATTTTTATTTGTTTATTTTTATGGCACTGGGGATGTAAACCAGGGGCATTCTACCTCTGAGCTACACCCCAAACCCTATTTTATTCTTTTATTTTGAAACAAGGTCTCACTAAGTTGAGGAGGGGTCTAAATTTCTGAGGCTCACCTCAAACCTGTGATCCTCCTGTCTCAGCCTCCCAAGTACTGGGATTGCGAGTGTGGCCACCACACCTGGCTCATTTGATTTTTTTTTTTTTAATATAGGAGCCTGTTCCGACTGAGAACCTGTGGGGGCTGAAGAAAATCCCACACAATTGAACAGATGAGCCCACCTCAATTTGGAAAGGCAGCTTTGTGAGGCGCAGCTTTTGCCGAGAAACTTCGTGGCTCTAATTGTTTCTGAAAACGGAGGACTTAGGGCCGGAAGGTGGTGGGAGGCGCTCTGCGTGCCAGCGTGGATGTGGGCTGACCAGGTCTGGTGCTCATGTGTACAGTAGATGGGAGCAGGTGGTCTCCCTCTCTGGGGGAGGTCTCCACCCACTTAACCCTCTGTCTCCCACTACTCCTCCAGGCCCTACCGCCAGCCTGGGTGGGTGGGTGGGTAGATGCCTGGATCCCGGGATGCTTTCCTCAATACTTCCACCGAGGGACCCCGCCCCAGGAGGCGTCCTCCGGCCTGGGTCGGCAGGGGGCGAGCTGCTATGCTAGCTGAGCGTTCCCGGAAGCCCGGCTCTGGCTGGCGGTCCTGGGTCCTGGCTCCTGGGTCCCGAGTCCGGGTGCAGCCGTCTTCACCCACGCCAGACCACAGGCTCTGATCACGCGTCTGCCCAGGGCCGGCGCGGGTCAGTGCCCGAGCCCTTGCGCTCCCCCGCTTCGCTGGGAAGGAAGCGGCTGGGCCTCGCTCTGCGCATTTGGCGTCTCTGCCCTTCGTGCCCAAGCCTTGGGCGCGGATCACGCCTCCTCCGCCTGCGCGGCCCCCGCGTCTGCAGAGCGCCCTCTCGGCCTTTCGCGCGGTGGGTGGTGGCCGATCGCAAGGGTGTCCTCTCCTACGCCTCCAGGCCTGCTCAGACCGCAGCCAGCGGCCCCCCAGCTGCCCCCAGACTCGGCTCCGCCCGCCCCGCCCTGCTGCTCCGGCTCGGACCTCGGCTGTCCACGGAGGTGAGCGCTCAGAGCCCGGCCAATTTGGGGAGTCTTTCCCCCCAGGCTTCAAAGCAAAATAAAACCGCGGAGGGTCCCCCTCTGGGTTTCTGGACTGCCCACAGATCATCCACCATTGGGTGTGTGGAGCCTTCTGCCATAGGGCAGGAAAATCTGCGAGGATTTTTGATCTGACTCATACTCTATAAAACTTTGACAGCGAGCCAGGGTTTGGTCTGCGCTTCGTCGCCATTACGTCCTCACTGCTGCCCCATGCGGTCGTTACTGGTATGACCACTGTCCTGGTGGGACTTAAAGCCTCTCCTAGTCCTCAGGAGTCCTTCCTGGGTGAACACCAGGGCCCTGAAGCACTGCTTGGGTGCCAGCACTGGTGGAGACCCCTACTCCTTCCTCCCTTCAGTTCCCACTATCTACTCCAGACCACTAAACACAAGACCACTCCCTGGCAGTGATCTGCTTGGAGTGTGTGTGTGTGTGTATGATACTGGGGATGGAACCCAGGGGCATTCTACCTCTGAGCTACACCCCCATCCATATTTTATTCTTTATTTTGAAATGGAGTCTCATTAAGTTGCAGAGGGCCTCTTAGGTACCCGAGGCTGGCTTAGAACCTGCGATCCTCCTGTCTCAGCCTCCCAAGTCCTAGGATTACAAGCATGCACCAATTTCAAATGGCTTTTGGAAATTGGAAACAGAAAAAATGGAGAACTAGCACAGGTGACCCCTCAGGCTGCAGAATGAAAACGTCCGCAACGGAATGTAAAGTTGTTTGCATGCAGCAAGTGTGGTCCTTGGCCCCTAACGTCCCCTTCAGCGATTTGCCTTATTGTAGGGATTGCAGGTATAGTTATAATGAGTAAGGGACACAGGAAGACATTAACTTCAAGGAAGGGGGCAGGTACTAGCTGGTAGGGTGACGCTTCAGCTGCTCAGGAGGCTGAGGCACGAGGATCGCTTGAACCCAAGAGGCTGAGTCCAGCCCGGTAAACAGAGGGAGACGTTGTTTCGGGAAAAAAATAAATAAATAAAAAGAAAGGGGCAGATAAGACAAAGGGAGCCCTTGCGACCCGTGACTCTGACGCGCCTTTGCTGCGTGGCGCTGTGGAAAGCTCTTGAGGAGGCCTGTGCGTTGAACGCTTTTTGTCTTCTTGCAGATGTTTGCCCTCCCTCAGGAGGAACTCGGGGCATCAGCTGCCTGCCTGGGCTCAGCCTCCATGGAGGAAGGAGATGGCGCCAGAAGGGCAGACCTGACGCCGCGGGAGCTCGGTGGAGTGGGCGACCCCACCGCCATGTTCTCCTCTGGTGGCTCCTGCCTGTCCTCTAGAGGAAGAGTCAGCAAATGGTTCTGGGACTCGGCTGAGGAGGGCTACAGGATCTACCACATGGACAAGTACGACGAGGCCGAGAACCCCAGTGTGAGTGAAGGCCCTCCCACCGGGTTCAGGAGGGAGCTGCGGGCTGGGGGGCTTTACCCCGACCCATGGGGCGGCTCCCGCTCCGTCCTGTCAGGTTGGGGCCATGGTGCTCTCCCTCCACCTCCTCCGATGTAGCCCAGAGAGGCCCATTTATAGTTAAGGGGGCACTGATTTGTGAGGGAGAAATCCAAGAACCGCAGAATGCTTATGCATGGACTCCAGCCCACAGCCTGCCAACTATCAACTTTTGATTTTTTTTTCCTTTTTGGCGTTCCATATTAGGCAAGTGCTCTGACCACTGGGCTACACCCCTAACCTCAACTAGTCAGCTTTAGAGCCGGGATAGAGCTCAGGTCACAACTGTTTTGCTTGCGGGTGGTACGTTGTTGAGCTAGTTACTTACCCTCTTTCAATGTCGGCTCACCTCTCAAATGGGATAATAATGCCCCATTATTACTCATGGGGATGAAGTGAGATCGGGTAGATCTAGTTGTTAAGACAGTGCTTGCCACATCATACGCTGGATAGATGGTGGCTGCTATTCTTGTTCATATTTTTTGCCCTAATTTATTAGAAGCTATTATTAGTTATGCCTTTACAGAGAGAATGAGAGATGGTGAATACCCAAGACAGAAGCCATAGGTTCCTTATAACCTAACCTCTAGGAGGATTTAAGAGAAGAGCTTAGGATGTGTGTTTGTGTGTGTGTGCGCGTGCGCATGCATGTTTGTTACTGATGATTGAACCCAGGAGCATTTTACCTTTAAGCTATATCCCCAGCCCTTTTTATTTTATTATTTAGAAACAGCCTCCCTAAGTTGATTACAGCCTCGCTCATTTGCTGAAGCTGGCTTTGAAACCCTGCGGTCCTCCTGTCTCAGCCTCTTGAGTGCTGGGATGACAGTCATCTACCACCACACCCAGCTTTGATTTGTATTTTTTATTTTTATTTTTTGTGGTACTGGGGGTGGAACCCAGGGGCTTTTATACCTTAAGGCTATACTCCCAGATCTATTTTATTTTATTTTATTTTTGGTGGTACTGGGGTTCCTGGAAGCCCTTCTACCTCCGGGCTACACTCCCAGGCCTATTTTTACATTTTTATTTGGAAACAGGGTCTCCTAAGCCAGCACGCGCGGCTGGCTTCGAACCTGCGCGATCCTCCTGTCTCCGCCTCCCAAGCGCGGGGAATTACAAGCGTGCGCCACCACGCCCGGCCTCCCAGACCTATTTTAAACTTTTTATTTGGAAACAGGGTCTCACTAAATTGCTGAGAGCCTCACTCAGTAGCTGAGGCTGGCTTCGAACCTGCGCGATCCTCCTGTCTCAGCCTCCCAAGCGCGGGGATTACCAGTGTGCACCACCAAACCCGGCTTGATTTCTATTTTTAAAAGGTGATTTGGACTTCTGGGTGGAAACCAGATGAGAGGTGAGGGAGCAGGTAAGAGAGGATGCAGGGAGGCTAGGAATTATGGCAAGGAATTATGGTGGCTTAGACCAGGGCCTCGGCAGTGGAGCAGGGAGAGTGCTCGATGGTGCTTGTGCCTTGAAGGTTGAGCTGTGGGGTCTGCAGATGTGCTGTCTGTGGAGGAGCCTCCCAGATCGCTTCCCAGGGAGTAAGGAGCCGTAACTCAGGGATCAGGTGTTGGCCGTGTGCGAGGCCTGTGCTGAGTCTCAGCGGACTCTCTAAGGAGAGCTTGGGTTGTGCTTTATATCCTGCCTCACTTGCGAGAGTAAATGCTTTTTGGCTTAGAGGGTTATCGGGTGTTGGGTGATGTTGCCTGGGTCTCCATAGGGGCATTTACAGTGACCCCGGGGTCCATTCCTGATCTGCCTCTACTCGTGTTTCTGTTCTTGCCAGAATATAATTTTCTGCACGCAGTCTTTCATCCCGGGAGTGACATGGACTCCTGCTAAGCCCCATGAGAGATCCATGGTGCCCTGGCATGCATCTGCCTACAGGGAGCTTGCCAGCATCAAGGGAAAGACAGCATGGACCTCCATCCCTATGGCCTGGCAGAAACTGAGCAGTGCTCTAAAGGGGAGATAGATAAAGAGCCGAGGGACCCCCAAAGAAGAAAAGAGCCCTTCTAGGCAGAGCTTGAGGAAGGCTTCCTGCAGCACATGGCATCTGGGCAGAGTTTTAGAAATGGGAAGATGGAACTGGGCGTGGTGGCTCACACTTGTAATCCCAGTACTTTGGGAGGCTGAGACAGGAGAATGAAGTTCTCAGCAACTTAGTGAGACCCTGTTTCTAAATAAAATATAAAATAGGTCTGGGAGCGTAGCCCAGAGGTAGGAAGCCCCTGGGTTCCATCCCCAGTAACACACACACACACACACACACACACACACACACACACACGGAAGACAGAGCTGGGCCTGGTGGTATACAATTGTAATCCTAGTACTTGGGAGGCTGAGACAGGAGGATCACAGGTTCGAGGCCAGCCTCAGCAACTTGGTGAGACCATCTACAACTTAGACTCTGTTTCAAAATAAGGAATAAAAAAAATAGGGCTGGGGGCATAGCTCAGAGGTAGAATGCCCCTGGATTCAATCCCCAGCACCACACACTCATACAAAAAAAAAAAAAAAAATAGAGGGAAGTGGTGGGCCCAGCTGAGTCAAACAAAGGATCGTGGAGGGACAGAACTGCGAATTCCCCTGTGCTGTCCCCGAGGCTCCTCAGCCTTCCCCAAGCGACCCTCTGATGCCCGCCCTGCCGCTGTGCCTCTCTCTCCAGGGCATTATCAACTTGGGCACCAGCGAGAACAAACTCTGCTTTGACCTGCTGTCCTGGAGGGTGAGTCCTGGGGCCCCATGAGCTCTGAGGCGCGCCTCCCCTGGGGTGCTTCCCGTGTGCCTGGCCTGGCCTGGGAGTCAGGAGACCCAGGTGTCTGCATTGGCGACAGCTTCCTGTGTGATCTGAGACATGTCGTTTCCCACTTGGATTGTCCATCTCTTCAGGCTCGGTCCCTTCCTCAGCCCCTCCTGCTGGGTTGAGTTCCTGATCTTCAGGAAACGCCCAGCGCTGTGTGTATTGAACAACTCTGCGTTCAGGGAACCAAAAAGCCTGATTTTGTAGTTTTGCTGATTTCCCCGGTAGGCATACTCCCACAATGGCCTATTTCTAGCTACCGGTGTGACGTCAGCGCACGGCAGGGCTGGCGGCACAGCACTGTGTAGCGTCCTACAGACACACAGACAGAAGTCGCCTCTGCAGCGGAGGTAACGGGCCCACTGTAGTTAGTACACACAGGAAGTGATGTTTATCGCCTTTGCCTTTAAGATAACTTATTTAGTTGTAAGTTGATATCGAATTATTATTACTATTATTAATATTGGTACTGGGGATTGAACTTAGGGGCATTCTACCTCCAAACTATTCTCCCAGCCTTTTTTATTTTAAAACAAAGTCTTATCAAGTTACTGAGGATTTTGTTAGGTTGATGAGTCTGGCCGCGAACCTGTGATACCCTAGTCTTAGTCTCCCAAGTACTGGGATTACAGGCATGTGTCACTGTGCCCAGCTTGCAAAATTCCTAGAAATTTCATCATCAGATTTCTTGAGCAGGTGGTTTTTAGTAAACCACTGGAAATGCCTGCCAACTATGTGTCCCAAGGCTGTAGGGTTAAAGTTGGGTTTGTAGAGACAGCCAGGCTCAATCTAAAAAAACCATCTTTACAAGGAATAAAACTTCAAGCCCCAAGCAGGGTGGGGTACAGGGAGTAGGCCTTAAAAGCCAGTTTTGCCTAAAGCCAGCCAATGCTTCCTAAGGCAGCTCAGCACTGAAATAAATAAAAGGTGGGTCATATATGTAATTTTATGTTGTCTACTAAAAAGATTTTTAAAAGCTGGTGAAATTAATAGTGTATTTCATTTATTTGATGCAACCAAAATAGGATCATGTTAACATGTAAACATATAAAGCTCATTGATTCATTTTGCATAATTTTTTATACCAAGTCTACAAAACCCAGTGTATCTCAGTGTAGTCACACATCAAATGCTAAGTAGACCAAGGTGCCCGGTGGCCTCTGTGTTGGACCAAATCTACAGGATGAAGCAAGGAGATTACCCTAGGCCCAGGCGTACACATGACTGATTTCCAGTCTTGACAACTTAGGGAGAACCTGTCCCCCACCCCAAAATAAGGTAATACTGGGGATGTAGCTCAGAGGTAGAATACCCTGAGATACCACCCCGAGGACCACAACAAACAAACAAAAAGCAACAACAATAAAAAACAAATGGCTGATTTCCATTTCTTCTGGTTCCACTGCCCAAGGCTCTTGTGTCATGACCCCTACCTATGATGCCCTAAGGAGTCGCTGACCCAGCATCTGGGCACCGAGGGCATGGCCTAGAAACCAACACCTTTCCCAAAGTGTGAGGTTGCGCTGAGCCTGTGGGAAGATAGTGTCCCTGAGAAACTGGAGCCAAGACTGAGGTGCTGGCACCCACTCCGGGGCCTCCTCTGGCCCCTGGAGAAGCTGAGCGCCCTCTCCCAGCACCGCCTCTGCAAGCCACCCCTCTGGATTTCTAGGTTGGCTGTATTACATAAAGAGCACTGGACCAGGAGTCAAGATTTCTGGGTCTTGGTCTTAGTTCTAGCTCTGTGGCCTTGGCGGAGCCACTACACAAGTTTGAGCCTTGGTTTTCTCATCTGCAAAATGGCTGTGAGGGTCCCGTACCTGTGCTGCGCCCCTCGGAGTTTCTCTGATGAGCAGAGCGAGTCCTTGGGACGAAGGGTCTGTGTTGGGTGGATGCGAGCGGCAGTGATGGACCTCAGCCCTGCTCCTCCCTCTCTGTCCCCAGCTGAGTCAGAGCGACATGCTGTGGGTGGAGCCTTGTCTGCTGCAGTACCACGACTGGAGGGGACATCTGTTGTAAGTCATTGTCACAGGCCAGCGGAGCTCAGCACGGGCCACTGTGCTCCCCTGGGCCTGGAGGGCGATGCATAGCCACAGCTGGGAGGGGGATGCTCCTGGCCTGGAGTGGGTGGAAGCCAGGAATGCCGCTGCACCTGCAGCGCACTATGAAGAATGGTCCAACCCCAAAGAGCGGAAGTGGCAGCTGCGAGGGCCTGGGGAGCCCGGGGGCCTGGGCCTGGGGAGCCTGGGCTCTCCCGCCAGTCCTGCTCCATCTCAGGAGCTCCCGCTGGGTTTCCACGAGCCTGGATCTATGCTCAGGGAGGGCCTGGCGGTGAGGTATCTGTCCTTGCCCAGTAGCTTTACAGAAGCCAGATTCAGGGGCGGGGAGCTGGCTGGGGCTTTTCCTAATGGTAAGAATAATACTGACCAGAGTCTGGACCGATTGAGTACTCACCAGGGGCCAGTCACCATTCTAAGTGATTCCCAAGACTGATTCCAAGGCACATGTTCTTAAAATAGAGTAGTGAGGAGGGTGAGCCCTGGAGGCAGACCACTGGGCTCGGGTGTGGGCTCTGCCCCTTATCAGCCAGAGACTGGACTTCTTCAAACCTCAGCTTCTTTATATGTCAAATAGAAATAGCAATAATGGCAATGGTAGCTACAGTGTCACATTCCCCAAATCACTTCTGTATGAGGCACATGTCCAATAAGTGCTGGCAACAAGAACTATGCTAATAATACAATTATAATGATGTTCATTGTTATTATTATCAGCTACACCTACATCTGGTGCTACTGTCGCTACCCCAGAGGCCTCCTCATTATAAGTGTCAGAACTATGGAGAGCAAATGCTTTAATGCATTAAGGTGGGAAGAGGGGCCAGAAGTAGAGACAGGGTCTGACCCCACTTCTCACGTGGGAAATAAGGGGGAAAATGGCAGTTGCATGAGAATTCCCCATAGGAGCTGGGGGTGGACTGTGCGGACCCTTGGCAAGCACCATTCGTATCATCAGTTTCTCTTATCTCTAGCCTCCGGGAGGAAGTGGCTAAGTTCCTGTCTTTCTACTGCAAGAGCCCAGCACCTCTCAAGCCAGAGAACGTGAGTTGCCCCTTCCTCGGCTCTATGTTCGGCTGGTTCAGGCCGAGGTTGGGTTGGGGTCCGCCTTTCACTGCGCCTCAGTGTGTTTCAGAGTGGGATGAGGAGTGACGGCCAGTCGCCTCCATCCTGTCTTGTCACCCCAGGTGGTGGTTATGAACGGCGGTGCCTCTGTCTTCTCTGCTCTGGCCATGGCGCTGTGTGAGGAGGGGGGTAAGTGAGCCCCACCAGCATCTGCAGTTACCGGCCTACATCCATGTGCTCTGGGCCATGATAGGATGCAGGAGACATTAGGGGGTCTTAAGTAAGTGGCTGGACCAGCCGCCCAGGGGTGGCAACTCCAGGGAAGGCGCGATGGGTGTCAGGATTCTGGACTTGCTGTCTGAGCGGGCCCTTGGCTCTCCCTTCAGGCCCACCGAGAGGCTGTCGCGCCCTCGTGTGGCAGGGTGTGGTAAAGACAGGAGGAATGTATGAGGCTGGTTGTTACTTTTCATGAGGAGAGGGGAATGGGGTACTCTTTCTCAGGAGGGCCCCAGCAGAGCCGTGTGTGTGTGTGTGTGTGTGTGTGTGTGTGTGTGTGTGTGTGTGTGTGTGTGTACGCGTGCACGCGTGCACACATGTGCATACGTGCATGGTATTAGGGATTGAACCCAGAAGAGTTCTAACTCCCCAGCCCTTTTTATTTACTTTTTTTAAATTTTTATTTATTTATTTATTTATTTATTTATTTATTTATTTATTTATTTATTTATTTTGGTGGTACTGGGGTTCCTGGAAGCCCTTCTACCTCCGGGCTACACTCCCAGACCTATTTTTTTACATTTTTATTTGGAAACAGGGTCTCCTAAGCCAGCGCACGCGGCTGGCTTCGAACCCACGCGATCCTCCTGTCTCTGCCACCCAAGCACGGGGATTACAGGTGTGCACCACCACGCCCAGCAGCCCTTTTTATTTTGAATCAGGGTCTCAATAAGTTCCTGAGACTGGCCTCAAACCTGTGATCCTCCTGATCAGCTTCCCAAGTAGTGGGATTACAGGCATCAGAAGGCTCCCTTCTTAACAGTATTTTGACTCAAGTTTTCCATCCTAAGATGATGTGAAAGCTATAAACATTTAGTAGAGGCTGTACTTGGACTTTTTTTTTTTTTTGCGGTACTGGGGATGGAACCTAGGGGCATTCTACCTCCGAACTACACCCTCAGCCTTATTTTCTCTTTTTTTTTTTTATTTTGAAACAGGGTCTCAGCGAGTTGGAAAGGGCTTCACTAAGTAGTAGCTTAGGCTGTCCTCAAACTGTGATCCTCCGTCTCAGCTTTGTACTTGGAATTTTAAATTGCGATCTTTTTCCTGGCTAGCAGTATGTGGTGCTATATTTTCTTGTGGATGCCGGGCAGTGGAAGCCAGCCTCGGCTTCTTGTCGGCCACAGGATCACAGGGGAAGCAACCAACATTGTATAGTTTGTTGCTAAGCTGAGATGCTAGGTAGGTTACGGGATTGAGTGTATTTTTGATTTAATGATGTGCTCAGTTTACAACGGTCTTATCCAAACAGAGCCCCATCAAAAGTGGAGGAGCATCTGTATTAGGAAAGGGACTGCTGTCAGTGGAACCAAGCTCTAGAGTTTTGGGAGATGGCAGTAGGAGCATGCCCTGGATGTTCCTCAGGAATGCCAAAGGCTTGGAGAGGCAGTGCAGGGAGGGGCGGGGGCATCTGGCTCATTCCAGCCAGGACACTTCAGGCCCTGCCCACTCCTGCCCCCAGAGGCCTTCCTGATCCCCACCCCTTTCTACGGAGCCATCACACAACACGTCCACATCTATAGCAATGCCCGACTGGCCCACGTCTATCTGGACAGCCAGGTAAGACCTGCATCCCAGGAGGGGCCTGGACCTTCCTGTGTGCCCAGTATTTCCAGGATCTGAATTTTCAGGTGACTGTGGGAGGAAGCCTATGCTGAGGGTTCTTGGGTCGTGGCAAGAAGGGATTAGAGACTTCTGTTGCCCCCTGGCTTCCCGTGCCTGGATTCCCTGGAGGCTCCCAAACTCTAGACTCTGGGATTCCTGGGGTGGATGTAGAAGCAAAGGATTAGAAATAGGAAGTAGGAGGGGGGCTGAGCGGATCACAGGGCGGAGGCCATTTCAAGAGGGGTGGGGGAGTCTCTGAATTTGGCTGGGGATTTTGGTGGGTCTTTTTCCAGGTCACTGAGCAGGACACACGTCCCTTCCACCTCACAGTGGAGAAGCTGGAGATGGCTCTGCAAAGAGTTAATTCTGAGGTCAGGGGAGTCAATCAAACCCTGGGGGGGGGGGTCTGAGCAGAGCAAGGCCCCCTCTCCCCGTGGCTGATCTTCTCCTCCCGGGAGTTGAGTTAGCAGCCGTGATGGTGACAGGCACATCGGGAGGTGGCCCAGAACCATTCACCATTCAGGGGTCAGGCAGGACCCAGCCTGCGGAGGGTCTTCTCTTTAGAACAACACCCTCAAACCTCAGTCTATAGTGCCCACCAGGGGGCTTCTTTGTAAGTGACCCTTCCTCCCACCTCCCCCAACGCTGCTTCAGGTGTGCGGGAGCCTGTATAATGTATGTTATATTATGGCATAATATACATGTTATTCATTTTTTTCAGGGCCCCCATGCATGTTAGTCCCCCTGGCAACATGGAGGATGGTCCTGTTCACCTGGAAGGGACCTGGGGCCTCCCCAGGAAAGGCAGAGGCCTGGCCTCCAATGGCTCCTCTCAGTCTGCTTTTTGGCAACCTGTCTCAGTAGTTTTTTTTTTTTTTTACCTTGGTCCATCTCACTCTAGGAATTTTGAAAGTGCAAAGCCCCCAGCCCTACTCCTCCCAAAGCCCTACTTTCCCCCCGCCCCTGCTTCCTCTCCTGGTGTGTGGGCGCCTTTCCCTCTATGCTCTGCGCTGCTCTTCTTCTCACGACTGGCACCATGCTGTGGCCGTAATTCTGAGTCCTACTTATGTGCTTTATGTTGGGTCGTGACCGTGTCCCGGACAGTGACAGGCCCGTCCCCGGGACTGTGGGCTGAGGTCTCCTGCCCTCCCGCGCTTTCAGGGTGTGAAGGTCAAAGGCCTCATCCTCATCAACCCCCAGAACCCTCTGGGTATTGTCTACTCTGTGGAAGAGATGCAGGAGTTCCTGGGATTTGCCAAGAGGTGAGCCCTGACAGTTCAGCCCCCACGGCGTCTGGGCAGAGCGGGCTCTGACGCGCGCTTTGGTCTTGCGTTAAAACCTTCTTCAACCTACTCTAGACTTATATCTACTTTGGCCTTTCCTTGGTAGTGGGGTGGGAAAGTATGGCTTTGAGGGATGCCAGTTGTCTTTCTCTCTCTCTCTCTCTCTCTCTCTCTCTCTCTCTCTCTCTCTCTTTCTCTCTCTCTCTCCCCCCCCATCTTATTTAAAAAATTTTAATATATGTATATTTATTTATTTTTTATTTTTTGGTGGTACTGGGGTTCCTGGAAGCCCTTCTACCTCCGGGCTACACTCCCAGACCTATTTTTACATTTTTATTTGGAAACAGGGTCTCCTAAGCCAGCGCGCGCGGCTGGCTTCGAACCTGCGCGATCCTCCTGTCTCCGCCTCCCAAGCGCGGGTTTTACAAGCTTGCGCCACCACGCCCGGCTGTATATTTATTTTTAAAACTAATAGGGCGTAATATATATGTTGTTCATTTATTTCAGGGCCCCGTGCATGCTTGTCAAACCCTCTATCACTGAGCTACATCCCCAGCCCTTTTTATTTTGAGATAGGGTCTCGCGAAGTTGCCCAGGCTGGCCTCGAACTTGCGATCCTCCTGCTCAGCCTCCTGAGTAGTTTAGATTACAGGCATGTGCCACTATGCCCAGCTTCTCTTCCATTTTTTAACAACATTTATTGCACACTTAGGCCAGGTGCCATGCTGAGCACTTTAGATGTTCTCTTGTAATCCTCACAACAAGTCCATAAGGAATAGTCAACGTCACTCTCCCCAGTCAGTAGAACCGCAGATCGCTCAAGTCGTGGGTCGGTCCAGACTTGAAGGTGGGTCTTTCTGACCTGAGCTTGCTCTCTACTTAGACGTGCCTTCTGCGTAGGAACCGAGAGCCCGTCTCTCTCCTACAGTGCTTCAAAAGCTCTTGTTCTCCGTGTTGCCTGTACAGCTCCGTCTGCTTGAGGAAAGTAGATAAAAGTAGGGTTTTCAGGAAAAACTAAGTTTGGTTACCTGGGCCGCACCGGGGTCCCTTGGGCCGTCTGATGCCCCGGGATGGACGCACACTTGGCCTCCATATCACCCCCTTTCCTCTGGCCTCTGGCCCCCTGCAGGCACCAGCTGCACGTGCTCGTGGATGAGGTCTACATGCTGTCTGTGTTTGAGGCGTCCCTTGAGTTCCGCAGTGTCCTGAGCCTGGAAAGGTGAAGCTCCCCGACACAGGGCCCCGCCGGCCCCCCACTCTCTGCGGGGTCCTGGCCCCTCATAGGCTCGGCCTACGGGGTGCGGCCCACCCTGAAGCAGTTCCACTAATATCCCAGGTCCTCGGATTCCCCATGGAGAAGGTGGGAGGGTTGGGCTGGATCAGTGGTTTTAAAATTATTCTGTGAGGTGCCAGTGAGCTCCACGGGGGGCCTTGGGATTCCTTGGGGGAGGGTTGGGTGGGTGAGAGATTGGCCTCCATTGCTGTTTGTGTCCTCTCCGAAGTAGCTTCAGTTTGTTTCATTCATTCATTCGTTCATTCATTCATTCATTCATTCAGCAAATAAGCATTTCTGGCTATTCAAATCATAGGCTTTTGTGTGTGGTGCTGGGGATGGAACCCAGGGGCATTCTACCTCCAAGCTACACTCCCAGCCCTATTTTTTAGTCTTCTGTTTTTTATTTTACTTTATTTTTTTGGTGGTACTGGGGATGGAACCCTTCTACCTCTGGGCTATACTCCCAGACCTGTTTTATATTTTATTTGGAAACAGGGTCTCTTAAGCCAGCGTGGCTGGCTTTGAACCTGCGCGATCCTCCTGTCTCAGCCTCCCAAGTGCGGGGATTACAAGCGTGCGCCACCACACCCGGCCTGGTCTTTTATTTATTTATTTATTTATTTATTTATTTATTTATTTTATTTTATTTTTGGTGGGTCTGGGGATGGAACCCAGGGGCATTCTACCTCCAAGCTATACCCCCTGTTCTATTTTTTTTAAATTCTTTATTTTTGAAACAGGGTCTCACTAAGTTGCAGAGGGCCTCACTAGGTAGCTGAGGCTGTCCACGAACCGCGATCCTCCCGAATGCTGGGATTACAAGCGTGCGCCACCACGCCCGGCTAGTCTTTTATTTTTGAAACAGGGTCTCACTGAATTGCGAAGGGCCTCACTAAGTAGCTGAGGCTGTCTGCAAACCGTGATCCTGTCTTTGCCTCTTGAATGCTGGGATTACAAATGTGCACCACTACGCCTGGCCATAGGCTTTTCCACTAAATTTTGTTTGAGCCAAGAATTTATAGCCAAAACACCTTGGGAAACACTCGGACCAGGTCATCTATCGTGTCTGTAAATCTGACCTCCAGGGGTTTCCAACAGCTCCTGATGTATGTTCAGACCTTTCAACTCGCCGAGTCCTTTCTACTGGTCCTCTCCTGTGCCCCCCCCCAAAGCTCTATAAGAAAAGACTGCTCACAGAGTGGTACTTTCATTTGTTTTATGCATTAGGAAATGAAAACGCAGAGAATGTTGTATTCATGATCCTTTGTGAGTCGTGGAAAAAATAGGCCCTGTGCTGGGTACTGGGGTTACCACCGTGAGCAAGAAGGGTATAGGCCTTTCCTACGTGGAGCCTTTACTCCATGTGGCAAACTTCTCCCCTAATGGGCCAGATGGCAAATGTTTATGGTCTCTCACACAATTCTGCCATAGACACTCCATAAACAAATGAGCGTGGCTGTGTTCTTTTTTTTTTTTTTTTTTTTGTGGTACTGGGGGTAGAACCCAGAGGCTTTCTACCTCCGGGCTATACTCCCAGACCCATTTTATATTTTATTTGGAAACAGGGTCTCACTAAGTTGCTGAGAGCCTCACTAAGTAGCTGAGGCTGGTTTCGAACCTACGTGATCCTCCTGTCTCAGCCTCCCAAGCACTGGGATTACAAGCGTGCGCCACCACGCCCGGCTTGGCTGTGTTCTAATAAAACTTTATTTACAAAAAGAGCAAGCTAGATTTGGCCTAAGGGCTACTGTTTTCTGACCCCTGTTCTAAAGGCTGCGTGGGAACCGGGGGTTTAAGGAGATGAAACAAGTCTTGACCCCAAATCAGATTCATCCAATCCCTTGGGTTCTGGGTTGCCTCTGTCCCTACGCTGTGTCCTCTGCAGGCTGCCGGACCCCCAGAGAACCCATGTGCTGTGGGCAGCCAGCAAGGTGAGTTCCTAGCTGACTCGGGGTGGGGGGCAGTCAGGCAGGTGGAACCAGCTCCCCCTTTGGAGGGCTGGCCATAGCCGTGGCTGCTGCTGCTCACAGGATTTCGGGATGTCCGGGCTCCGCTTCGGCATGCTGTATTCAGAAAACCGGGACGTGATCACTGCCGTGGCTTCCCTCTCCCGCTATCACAGCCTCAGTGGCCTGCTTCAGTACCAGATGGCACAGCTGCTCCGGGACCGCGGTGACTACCTGGATCTGGGGACCTGAACGAGGGGGAGGGTTGTAGTCCATCTGGGACTGGCCAGGGATCGTGGAAGCATCTCTCCCTCTGTGACTCCACTCTGCTCCCAGGTTCAGAGAGCGAGGTTAGAAAGCAAGGCTTACCTGTCACGGCCACTGTTGACTGAGATGATGCTCTTACTCTGACATCACATTTGTCCCCCCCAGGATCCTAGGAAAGAAGAATTTTTATGTTTTCCTTATTATTTTATACTTCTCTATCATTCCTAAAATTTTTAACACCAGGGACAACATCATGTGTTGACAAAGAGCCACTGGAACTCTCAGACATTCAGACATTGCTGATGGGGATGTGAGGTGCTTCGGCCACTTTGGAACACAATTTGGCAATTTCTTATAAAAGTTAAACAGACGCTTACCAAATGACCCAGCCAATCCCGCTCCTCGTTACTGACCCCGATGGTCATACAAAACCTCCATGTGAATGTTAATAGCTGCTTTACTCATAACCACCTGTCACTGCAAACAACCCAGTGTTCTTCCACAAATGAGCGGATATGGAGACGCCACCCGACAGCCACAGCCGCACCACGGAGTGCTATTCTGCGGTCAAGTCCATGACAGCATGGGGCCAGCTCCTTTTTCTCTTTGCAGACCCTGGGATTGAAGCCAGGGCCTTGCACATGCTAGGCAGGACCTCTACCAGTGAGTTACATCCCCCAGCCCTTTTTATTCTTTATTTTGAGACAGGGTCTCACTAAGTTTCCCAGGTTGGAAAGTTCACTGGAACTCGTGATCCTCCTGCCCCAAACTCCCAGGTGGCTGGGCTTATAGGTGTGTACCACTGCACCTGCCACACTTTCATCTTGAAGGTATTCTGTTGGGGAAAAGAAGCTAGCTTTAAAAGATTACATACCATTTGATTCTACAGCTTTGACATTTTGGAAAAGGCAAAATGGTAGTAATGGATAATAGATCAGAGTTATGGAAGAAGCCCAAGGGTTATCTTTGGGATGATGGAAAATTCAGAATCCTGACTCTGGTGGTTATGTGAATCTATAGGTATGCTATAAGCCATAGAACTGTACACTCCCAAAACAGAGGTCAATAGAAATTGGATCAGAGAAGTGAGGTTGCCCGAGCCCCTCCCCCTCCGATCCCCGTGGGAATCGGTGGTCTGTGTGGCTCTACGGCGGCATCACGCTGTAACTGGATAAACCTTTTGGTTTGGCTCTGCACCTTTAGGGACTTTGTGCTCTGGGCTCCTGAATGTAGTGTGGGACCTGGAGCTTCCAGGGCCAAGTTTCCAGATTAAAGGAGCTTTATACCAACATTGGATTCCTGATCCCCTGCCCCATCAGCCAGCCAGAGGAAGGACCCCTCAGTCACGGCAGCCACGGGCTTTCACTTTTCATCCTTTAGAGTAGCTGTTGGAGTGGAAAGCCGAGGGGAAATGTAGCTTTGGGCTTTCCTTTTGCCAGACTGGATCAACCAGGTGTACCTGCCAGAAAACCATGCCCGGCTGAAGGCTGCCTACACCTACGTCTCGGGAGAGCTCCGGGCGCTGGGGACCCCCTTCCTGAGTGGTGGGGCAGGCTTCTTCATCTGGGTTGACCTGAGAAAGGTAACACAGAACGAGGTGCAGACTAGGAGGAAGTGTTGAACTTTCTTCCAGCGGGCAGGGGGCAGCAGAGGTCTCCTCTCTATCCTGAGCCTCTTCTGCCCCCTCCTCCCAGTACCTGCGCGAAGGCACCTTTGAAGAGGAAGCGCTACTCTGGCGCCGCTTTTTGGACAATAAGGTGCTGCTGTCCTGTGGCAAGGCTTTCCAGTGTAAAGAGCCGGGCTGGTTTCGCGTGGTCTTCTCGGACAAGGCCCACCGGCTCCGCCTGGGTGAGCAGCCTCCTGCCCAGCGCCTCCTAACCTCAGCCTCCTTCCTGCCCACCCTCCTTTGGCCTCATCAGCCTCAGCTTGCTCATCCCCACCCCTGCAACCACCTTGTTCCCAGGGATGCAGAGGATCCGGCAGGTGCTCGAGGACACATCCCGAGTGGCAGATGCTAGCCCTCCCAGCCAGACCCAGGACCCAGCGGCCAGCACAGATGAGCTGGCCAGTGCCTCCTAAGCAGCCCCTGCCTCTGACCTGGAGGTCCTGGGGCTGCAGAAGACTGACTGGATAAGTCGTCTGCCAGCAGGAGTCCCAGTGTGGCTTTGCCCTGGACCACTGTTCTGCCCTATTAAACAAAGCTGGGAACCTGCTAGATGGCCCTGTCCTGAGTAATTTACAGACCAGGGGAAGCGTGACTGCTCTTACCCACGGCCCTCGGCCGGCTGAGGCCAAGATGAGGGAGCACTGCCTGCACCTCCTCTGTGATGGGCCTGTGTGCCACTTTCTTTGTTGCCATAGAAACAAGTCAGAGGAGCAGCACACAGGGTATGGGGGGGGGATAATTCAAGGAGATTGGAGTTGGAGTCAATTCTGTCTCTCAGATCGTGACTGGCCAGGAGTTGGAGTGAATTCTGTCTCTCAGATCATGACTGGCCAGGGGCCTGGGGCGGCCTCAGGGCAGGACGAGGTGATCAGGCCCCAGGGTGGGAGTCAGGAGGGGCCTCTCCGTGGGGATAGAAGTGGGGCTCTCCTCCTGCGTGAGAAGGAACAGCCCTTGCTGTTTCAAAGCAAGTGGCCAGCAGTGGCTTGGGGGGGGATTGGGGCTGGAATTCTGAACTGGCCCCTGGGGAATGCCTCAGAATATATTCTCCACGGAGAAGGGACCACTGAGAAAACTGGGAGCCACTGAGAGATTTTTTTGGGGGGGGGGTCTGGGGATAGAACCCAGAGGCATTTGATCTCTACACACCCTAGCAGGTATGTAGACATTGCATGCTCTCTCCCTACTAGATGGTATTCCTTTCTTTCAGCCTATTTTATTTTGTTTTATTTTATTTTATTTTTGTGGCACTGGGGGTGGAACGCAGGGGCTTTTCTACCTCCGGGATACACTCCCAGATCTATTTTATACTTTATTTGGAAACAGGGTCTCACTAAGTTGCTGAGAGCCTCACTAAGAAGCTGAGGCTGGCTTCGAACCGGTGTGATCCTCCTGTCTCAGCCTCCAAGGCGCGGGGATTACAAGCGTGCGCCACCAAGCCCGGCTCCTGGTTTTACTTTTTTAAAATCCTGAGGAACGGGGCGGGTGTGGTGGCTAAATTTAAGCAAATGTTACTTATGTAAAGCAAGATTTGGAGTTAAAACACACACACACACACACACACACACACACACACACACACACACAAAATTAGCCAGGCATGGTGGCACACGCTCGTAATCCCAGCATTTGGGAGGCTGAGACCTGAGGATTGCAGTTTGCAGGTAGCCTCAGGTACCTGTGAGGCCCTCCGCAACTTAGCAAGACCTTGTTTCAAATAAAAGAATAAAAAACAGGGTAGGGGGTGTAGGTTGGAAGTCAAATGCCCTTGGGTTCCATCCCCAGACCCGGAAAAAAAAAAATCCTGATGGCTAGTGAAGGTAAGCACGGTAGCCACAACAATCTGTTATTTGTGTTTCCTCTTTTGATGCTTAGTCCCCCCCCCGCCCCCTCCCGTGTGTGTGTGTGTGTGTGTGTGTGTGTGTGTTCTCACTGATTTATTTCCTTCTTCTTAGAGTTTTCTGTTTTATTTTCCCATTTCTTCCTGTATTCGTTTATATATTTTCTCTTTCTCTTCCTCCTGGTTGTTTTCTCACAAATTATATCACACACAAATAAATTTATTAATCTAGAATCAGTATATTTACCTTCCTTCCAAACAATACAAAACTTTAGAATACTGTGGCCCCTTAAACTCTGTTATCCCTGGCTATTTTTGTTGTTTGTTTGTTTGTTTGTTTGTTTGTTTTGCAGTACTGGGAATGGACCCAGGGGCATTCTACCTCCAAGCTACGCCCCCATCCCTATTTTTTTTTTTTTTTTTGGTGGTACTGGGGTTCCTGGAAGCCCTTCTACCTCCAGGCTACACTCCCAGACCTATTTTATGTTTTTTATTTGGACACAGGGTGTCTTAAGCCAGCGCGGGGGTCTTCGAACCTGTGCGATCCTCCTGTCTCCGCCTCCCAAGCATGGGGATTGCAAGCGTGCGCCACCACGCCCAGCTATATATTTTAAATTTTAAAACAGGGTCTCGCTAAGTTGTGGAGGGCCTCACTAAGTAGCTGAAGCTGGCTGCCACTGGTTCCTCCTTCCTCAGCCTCCCAAGTACTGGAATTGCAAGCATGCACCATCGCGCTCGGTTCTCAATGACTTTGAAAGATACCCTTTGTCATCAGCATTATGTGGTGTCACTATTGCATGTGTAGATATTGAACTGTTTTTATTTATCTTGTTGAAATACACAGGGGTTCTTGTATCTGTAGCTTCTTTTCATCAGCTCTGGAAAGTTCTCAGCCTCTATCCTTCAGCTCACCACATATGGCTTCTGCCTCTGCCTCCCTCATCTCTCTGAAACTCTACTAAATGTGTGACGGGCTGACTTGCTGCCTCCATGTCTCTGAATTTTTTTTCTTATTTTCTTTCTCCTTGTGTCTCTAACTACATTCTGGGTAATTTCTTTTGGCCTTTCTTGCAGGTTAATAATTTGGTGTGTGTGTGTGTGTGTGTGTGTGTGTGTGTGTGTGTGTGTTGCTGGGGATTGAACCAAAGGCCTCTTGCATGCTAGGTAAGCACTCTACCACCAAAACACATTCCCAGCCCCCAGAGTTGATTCTTTAGCTATGCCTTAACCTGCTTTAATTTATTTGAGTTCAACATTGGCAAATACTTATATATTTTTTAATTTTTAATATTTTTTAATAGTTTACATGGAAATTGCAGAAAATTACTCTTTATAGTTCAGACTTGTTTTTATTTGACAGAATAAGGCTATTTTTCAGCTTTTCATTTCTGTAACCAAAATACCTGAGGGTGGGATTTAAAGAATCAAAGATTACCAGGTATGCTGGCACACACCTGTAGTACCAATACTTGGGAGACTGAGATATGAGGATCACGGGTTCAAGGCCAGCGTGAGGTAACCTGACAAGGCCCTGTTTTAAGATAAAAAAAAATGGGGCTGGGGGTATTGCTCAGATGAAAACACCCCTGAGTTCAATCACACATATACCCCCCTCACAGTCCCTCCCCTCAAATACCTACAAAGTACACGAAGACTCCGTTTGGCTCATGGGTCCAGAGATTTCTGTCCATGGCAGGCTGGTTGCTTGGGCCTGAGATGAGGCAGAACATCCGCTCTGCTCATGGCAGCCAGGAGGGGGCCGAGACCAAGGAATCCCCTCCCAGGGCGGGGCCATCCCCGCTTCCCTACTTCCTCCAAGAGGTTCTTCTTCCTGTAGTCCATCCACCCACCAGCAGCTGAGTCCACCAAATGGGTTAATCCACGGATGAGGACTAAGCCCTCCTGATTCAGTCACTGCCCAAGAGCCCCCCTCTGAACCCCTCACTGCACTGGGGACCAAGCCTTCAACACCTGAGCCTCCGGGGACGATTCCTATCTTAATTACAGCAGCAGGCTGTTTTAACCATGCTGGATTGTAAAATGTTTGCTTTTTCTGATTGTTCTTCTTTCTTTTAAAAACACATGTCCTTGCTCATGGTTTTTTTGTTTCTTTTTGGTGGGACTGGGGGTAGAACCCAGGGGCTTTTCTACCTCTGGGCTTTACTCCCAGACCTATTTTATACTTTATTTGGAAACAGGGTCTCGCCAAGTTGCTGAGAGCCTCACTAAGTAGCTGAGGCTGGCTTCGAACCTGTGCGATCCTCCTGTCTCGGCCTCCCAAGTGCGGGGATTACAAGTGTGCACCACCACGCCTGGCTGCTCGTGACTTTTTACTCTGCCTAGAATGACCCTTTTGCCTCATGTCAAAATCCTAAATATCCTACTGGACAAGCAAAAGCATCCTCTCTTGAGTGAAGTCATTTTAGATCATTCCCACTGGGTACGACCTCTTCCTCCTCCCCCCTCTCTTTTACGGGTCTGGGGATGGAACCCAGGGGCATTCGACCTCCGAGCTACACCCCCTGCCCTATTAATTTATTCTTTATTTTGAAACAGGGTCTCACTAAGTTGCGACGGCCTCAGTAAGTAGCTGAAGCTGCGTGAACCGTGATCCTCCAGTCTCAGCCTCTCCAATGCTGGGATTACAAGCGTGCGCCACCACGCCCAGCTCTGCTTCCTCTCCTCTGCCACTTTTCACTCTCTGCTTTGCGACACCTTACCGGTGTATATGTCTGGTTTCTGGGTAGCTCCTCCCAGCGTCCGACACCCTTTATCCCTTCAGCTGAGCACTTACAGTGTCCCAGGCATTATGCAATTTAAGCTCATAAAAGTGAGTAAGATAGTTTTTCAAAGTCCATGCCTCATACAGTTCATTAACACAGTAAATATTCATTTAGTTAAAGAACAAATGATTAAAATATACTTTTTTGTGGTATTGGGAATTAAGCCCAGGGGTGTTCCACCTCTGAGCTATACCCCTAGCCCTATTTAATTTTTTATTTTGAAACAAAGTCTCACTAAATTGCTGAGGTCCTCACCAAGTTTCTGGGGCTGGCCTTGAATCTGCTATTCTCTTGTCTCAATCACCCATATCCCGGGATCACAGGCATGCACCACCATGCCCAGAGTAAAACATACATGTTTTTAAACTAGATAAGTACAAAGAAGAAAAAAAGAGGCTTTGATCTCCTGGCTCAGATAACTACTGTTGACCTATTTTAAAAAGTAAAACCAGTAAATAGGTCAACACCATACTGTTGACCAATAGTATGCGGGTAAGAAAACTGTTGACCAACAGTATACTGTTGACCTATTTAAACAGTAAAAAGCCCGGCGTTGTGGCACACGCTTGCAATCCCAGCATTTGGGAGGCTGAGACCAGAGGATCCTGGTTCACGGACAGCCTCATCTACTTAGTGAGGCCCTCTGCAACTTACTGAGAACCTGTTTCAAAATAAAGAATAAAAAATAGGGCAGGAGATGTAGCTCAGAGGTCAAATGCTCCTGGGTTCCATCCCCAGACCTGCAAAAAAAAAAGTAAAAATAGGAATTTGGATCTAAAGATGCTAGTGATTGGCACTGCTCTCTACCCATGCGGTTCTCACGTGTGTGTGTGCATGCGCACGCGCGCGCTAATTTTAGACTGAGGGTGTGGATTTGGAAAGCAAAGCCGTATTATCTTGGATGTGGGGGATAAGAATGTGGGTGTCAACCTCCAGAATTCTGTCGTCCAGATCTCCCTAAATCTGTAATAAGCAGACATCAACTAAAAATACTGGAATCGGAATCACTGCAACTATTGGAAGACTTCAGGAAGCCTCTACTCAGAATTATTCCCATGAATATTTAAGCTGTAACTGACAATGTCCACCAGAGGGCGATAAAGCACAGTTATTACCAAGCTGGATCTTGCAGCAGGACCCAGAACTCCCCCAGCCAGCAAACCCAACTCCAACCAGGTCGTTTCATGAGACTCAGTCACATCACTCTGCAATTTATTTTAAAGTTTTATACTCTAATTACTGCCTTCTGACAGAGTTCTTACTGTGCACATCTAAGGCTAGATCATGTCATAATACAGAAAGAAAAAATGAAAGGGCGCCTATTTCTGTTCCACAATTACTGCACCCCAAACTGCTATGATTGCTTCTTGGGTTTCTTCTAGAAATTAAGTAATCTACATATGCCTTAAAATAAGCCTGTACTTATATATTTTATATCTTCTTGTTTTTGCATAGATGACGCTTGCCCACTATTTTGAACCACCCTTTTGTGTTAAACATATCTTGGGAGGACTTCCGGGAAGATGGCGACCGAGAAAAGCGGGGCTTAAGAGCCCCGCTAACAACCAATCTCCATTACCACAAAATCAGCGCCTTTCATAGCCAGAAAACACCATCACCAGAGAAACAAAAAAATCACCAGGCTCCAGAGAGAAAGCGGACTGAGAACAGAGCTCAGAGCCACAGAGGAGATACACCGGCCTCACGCCCGAGGACGCGGCAGCAGCGCCATACTGCCGGCGGCAGCGGCGACTTCACCGGACGGCTACAGCAAGCCAAGGTGAGCCGCAGCAGAACAGCCAGGCGGGATTTCTCGCCACAGGTAAAATCTAAAGCTCCCAGTGGCTGAGCTCAGCACACGCTGCAGGGATTCAGAGTGGAAATCAAAACCAAGAAGAAATACACCAGCCTCATGGCCGAGGGCGTAATAGCGGCGCCATATTGCCACCGGCGGCAGCAGCAGAGAATTCACCGAATCCAGTACAGCTACATCTGCGTACTCAAGAACAGTGAGTCAAATTGCGGGCCACAGAGGAGAAATCCCAGTACTGTACTCCCTGGGACTTGACCCAGTGGGGGAGTGGCGGTGGCAGAGATATCACACCATAGGCGAACGTGCAACCTGGCAACCCCCACAGTCTAAAGCAGCCTCTATTGACTCTCTGGGTTGGAGACTCTGTGATACAACCCAGTAAAGGAGTAGTGGGGTCTGAGATACTACTGACTCGAGATCCAGAACACCTTAAGTGAAGTCATAGTGACCCAAGGGAAGAACCCAGAGAAGGCACAAACTTCCGAAATCATGGGAAAGAGGAATAATACTGGAGCAATGAATGCCCACAACCCCACAACATCAGAACCCAATAAAACAGAAAATCAGAGATTTCTAGAAGATCAAATCAGGAAAATAACTGTAGAAATAATAGAGGTGCTTCGAAAAGAACTCAGAGAGCACCAAAAAGAGATAAAGGATGCAATTAATGAAGTAAAGGCCTCAATTCAAACTACAAACAACCGATTAGACCACATGGAGAACAGAATCTCGCTCTTAGAAGATGACCATTCCAAAAATGAACGCATAGTTTCTAATCTAGGAAAAAATATCCGACAGCAGGAATCTGATATTGAAGAAATATGGGCCCATTTTAAGAGAGCTAACCTAAGAATAATTGGAATAGAGGAGGGAAAAGAAAGTGAAACCAAAGGGATCAACAATCTCTTCAAGGAAGTAATAGCAGAAAATTTTCCAAACATAGAGCAAGAGGTTGATACACAGGTCCAGGAAACTTATAGAACTCCCTTTAGACAGGATCGGAGAAGAGGATCCCCACGCCACATAATTGTCAAAATGACCAATGTGGAAGCCAAGCAGAGAATCTTAAAGGCAACAAAAGCAAATGGCCAAGTGACATTCAGAGGCAAACCAATTAGAATCACTCCAGACTTCCCAAAACAAGTCATGAGAGCCAGAAGGGCTTGGAGTAACATATTCCAAACTCTGAAAGAAAACAACTTCCAGCCAAAAATTTCCTACCCAGCAAAACTTTCTATCAAATTAGATGGGGAAATAAGAAGCTTCCATGACAAACAGAAACTGAAGGAATTTATGTCTTCAAAACCAGCACTAGAGAAAATACTCAAAGAGATTAACTACAAAGAAGAAATAGGTAACACACCAGAACCAGAGAAACAAGAGTTCCATCCAACAGACAATTAAGATTGGTTATCTGTGGAGATTCATTACTTATGTTAGTCTTTTACCTATCTCTAAATGGTATTGTTTGCCTTTATTGTTGTTAATTTTTAGGATTTCTAGTTGGAATATTAATATACCTTCAGATATAGCATTTGGAAATATTTTATCCCATTCTATTAGTAACTGTTAACTCTGTTTACATTGTCTTTGGATATACAATATTTTTTTATTTTTTAGGGAGTTTGTATACTCTTCTGAGTTGCCTGTGCCACTGAAATCATATCCAAGAAATCACTGCCAATTTCAATGTTGTGAGGTTTTATGACCCAGACTTTCTTCTAAAAGTTTATAGTCTTAAGATTTATATTTAGGTCTTTTATCTATTTTGAGTTAATATTTGTATATGGGATTAGGTAAGGGTCCAACTTTATTCTTTTCCATGTAATTATTATGTTTCAACAATATTTAGTTAAAAGATTATTATTTCTACCACCAAATGTTCGTGGAAACCTTGTCAAAAATAACTTGACAATATAGGGAAGAATTTAGCTCTAGGCTTTTATTTAACTCCAATGGTTTATATATCTGCCTTTAGAATAGTACTACACTGTTTCAATTATTGTAGCTTTATATGGTTTGAAATCAGAAAATATATATCTTCTAGCTTTGTTCTTTTTCAAGATCGTTTTGGGTATCTAGAGTCCATATTCCATATTAGAATAGATTTTTTTTCTGAAAAATAAATATATAAATATATGATAGTTTCACCTAAAAAAAATAGAAAAAATATTCTCTGGTAAGAAAGAAAGTAAAAAGAAATATTGAAATGTTATCTTTAAATCATCAAAAGCTTGGTATCAGACAAATGAAACTATTATGTGAGATTATCATTTTTAATTTTTGATAAATTGCTATAATACTAGATGTCAACCACTAAGCCAAGCATGGGAGGGAGGGATGGGAAGAGAATGGGGTGGGGATCGGGTGGGGGCTGACTGGGCGATGTGTGCATGTATGTCTACAAAAGTTTGTATCCCACTATGATGTATGAATACAGTGCACCAATAAAAAAAACATATCTTGGATGTACCAAAATATGACCACATTCTAATCATGTTCCAAAGTTTATTTTTGTGGCGTCCAGTATCTTGCTATTATTAGAAACAATGCCATCACTAATATTTTTGGTAAACCTTGTTGAGAGCATCTGTTGAGTAAGCTCTTGTACAGAGATTGTTGGGCTGCAGGTTCCTGGGGCATTTTACGCTTGATGGATAGTGCCAAGTTGCCCTCCTTACACTTTCATGACCGCTGGTCATACCAAAGCGTTTACATGCCTGACAGTTCTGTAAGTCAGGGTGGTGTGTGGTTCTTTGGGTTTGCAAATTCTGTGGAGAGCAGGGCTGAGTGTCCCGGCGCGCCCGCCCTGACTCCTCCTGGCCAGCAGGGGGCGCGCCCGGCCGCTCGCGCATGCGCAGTGCGTGCGGTGTCAGTCGCGGCGGAGCCCGGCCCCGCGCTGCCCTCGGGCTTTGCAGACCTAGTGGCCCCGTCCGGTTCCCGACTTGGCGACCTCCGACCCGGGCGGCTGTGGCCCGCGCCCCGCGACATGAGCTGGTGACTGAGTGTGGGGCCGAGCGGGAGGCCGTGGCCGAGGTGAGCGCCGCGTGCCGTGGGCCTTCCTGGGCGGCGGTGGCGGGGCCCGGGTGGGCGCGGGCTCGGGAGGCGGGGAGGCCGGGGGCTGGGAGGCCGGGGGCTGCGATCGGTATTTATCACGCCCGAGGCACTGGCGTCCCCACCTGTCCCCTCGCCTGCTGCTGCCTGGCCCACCCCCTCCTCTCCTGGACCCTTCCTCCTCTGCCTCCCGGCTCCGAGGCCAGCCGGGGGCTCCCTCCCCCGTGCAGGGCCGCACGCCCGGGCCAGGACTCCAGACCTGCCGGGGACGGCGGCCGAGGCCGAGCTGGCTCTGGACGTGGCCTTGAAGCGCAGAGGCCTTTGGAGCCTTGGTTCTCAGTGGGAGCCAGAGCTCGGTGCTTACAGCATTGAGATCCAAAGATTGCTTGGTGTAACTGCTGGGGAAGTGCTCATCTCCTAGGGCCCTTCATCTGTCTGAAGGCATTGTCTTGAGAAGGAAATACATCCCTTTTAATTCTTCTTGGAAGACAGTTAAGTACCCCAAGTACTTGAACCGGCCGTGGTTAGTACACCTCAGAGCTCATGATTCAGTTTCTATCATTCTTCGTCTTCCCTGACTCTAGCCTCTTGGTTGCATGGGTGGGAGCCAGACTGCCTGCCCCGAATCCCAGCTTTGACGTTTCCTAGTTGGATAATACCCCACAAGGTGCTTAGTCTTTCTGTTTTACTTACCCCTCCGTAAAATGAGGGCAATAATAGTTTGTTACACGGCACTGTTGTGAGGATAAATAAGCTCTTTTAAAGTGCAGAAAACAGACCCTGGCATGTAGTAAGTGCTCACTAGAGTTTAGTTACTATTTAAGGGCATTCGACATATTAAATACAGTCTAATTCCCACAATTAAAAAGCACAGGGTTTTTTAATTATTGGAGACCATTTTTTTAGAGGTCTCCATAATATAACTTTTTGCTGTTGTTAAATACCCAGGGGCATTCTACTTCTGACTGGGCTACGCCCCAAGCCCTTTTTATTTTTAATTTTGAAATAGTATCTCGCTAAGTTGCTGAGGCTGGCCTCATATCTGTGATCCTCCTGTCCTAGCCTCTCAGATACTAGGATTACACGCATGTGCCACCAGGGCTCACAATAATATAACTTTTTTTTTGTGTGTGTGTGGCACTGGGGAATGAACCCGGGGCTTCTATTTCTGAGCTATACCCCGAGCCCTATTTTTTTCAATTTAATTTTAAACAGGGTGTCACTAAGTTGTGGAGGGTCTCACAGAGTGACTGAGGTTGGCTGTGAGCCTGTGATCCTCCTGTGTCAGCCTCCTAAGCGCTGGGATTACAAGTATGCGCCACCACGCCCAGCTGTATAACTTTAATTATAAAGAATCATATCAGGTAAGGCAGTGAACTGTGGATTTTCCTGCTTTGGCACATGTTTGGTTCTTTTGATTTCAGGAGCAGTTGGGTTAAGTGTCAATGTGGCACTGGCTCTGGAGTTCAGCTATGAGGGCTTCTCTAAGATGTCAAAAAAGACAAGAAATTGTGGCTCAAAACATTGGGTTAAGAGTTTGGATATAACCGGAAACACTGGAGAAAGGTTATACAGGAAAATTTCAGGAGTAAATAATTCCAGGAACATAAAATACATCTCATCGCGACAGGAGATCGAGGTTAAAAGACTTTTCCAGTGACGCGGTGCTTGGCAGCTGGCCAGGGGATGCCCCTGATTTGCAGGGACACGTTTGATGTGTTTCAAGGGGGTAAAGTTTGCAGGGCTTTGGCGTGAAATTCTGGCTTCGATCCAGATTAGAGTGGGACAAATGGCCATTAGTAGATGTTCTCTTTCTCCCTGTCCTCTGTCTGGGCTTTTTGACTTCTTGCTGTTAAGGATCATTCTGTTTGGATAGAAAGACTGTGATTTGTTTCCTTGGTTGATGGCTTTGGAGATGCCTGTCTCTACGTGTGTCCGTATGTGACGCCGCCCTGGGAGTTGGTTCTGTGTTCCGTGTTCCGGCGTGCAGTTGGTGTGTCCAGAGTCAGGGACTCTTGGTTCCGTCTAGACTGGGAGTTTCACAGAAGGGGAACGGTTAGCACAGGTTTATAAAGCTAGGTCGGTAGAGCTATGGTTCTCTTTGTTTTTGTTTTGTTTGAATTGAACCCGGGGATGGGGTGGGGATTCTACCTCTGAATTATACTCCTAACCCTTTTTATTTATTTTTTTTAAGTTTTGAAATAGGATCTCTCAAAGTTACCAGGGCTGGCCTTGAACTTGTTACCCTGTCTCCGCCTCCCAGGTGCTGCAGGTGTGCCCCGCTGTGCCTGGCCAGCGACGGCGGCGCTCTTTGGATCTGTGTGTGTATCTGTGTCTCTGTGATGGGTGGGAGAGGAGGTGCACAGGGGTGGGTGCAGGAAACTCAGAGTGTCTGGAAGTAGCTAGCCGATTTCTCCCCTTTGAAAACTCGGTCCAGTCCGGGGAAGACAATGATCAGAAGTCCTCATCATAGAATAGCGTGGGTGTCGAGCACCAGTGGAACCGAAGAGAAGAGAGACGTTCATTCGTTCATTCATTCATTCATTCATTCATTCAACAGGCACCTGTGTTCTGGACTTGCTACTAGGTGCTAGGGTTACTGAGCAAGACGGATGACAAGCAAATCACAACCAGGAGAGGAGACAGACCCGCAAAGACTTAACGAATTAACCAAATGGTGGCGCACACCTAAGGACCAGGCGGGTGCTCACGGAGAAGGCCTCTAGCCCGGCAGCACCACTTAGTGAGGGGCTTTTCCCCTTTCATGTCTCACTTCTCCCGTTTCTTTCATCAAGAGTGTTTAGTCTGCCCTGAGTACTTCTCATAGCCTCCGTTTTCATTCCTGAGAGTCTGATACAACTTCTGGACTTTCGCTTACCCGGCGTAGACATCTCCGAAACGGGGAGGAGAAGCTGTATCTGCGGCTGGGCTTTGGTGACTGAAAGCCACGGGACCCTGTCCATCACGGGGGCCATCCTGAGGTGTATTCTGCTTGGCTCTTCAGAGGGCTCTTTGCCCAGCTCAGTGGTGAACAGCTCAGCCAGGCTCTGGAAGTCCTCCCACTCTCCCTGACTCTTCGCCTTACTCCTTCATGGCTTTTGCAGTTCCCCAGCTCGGGCAAGCAACCTGTGTCCAAGGCGTTTCTCCCTAGTTTGGCAGAGCACAAACGAGACAGTTGGTACTGGAAGTGGCTCTGGGAAGCAGGCCCTGAGTATCCATTCTGGAGTGGGATCCCTCGCCCTCGGAGGGCGCAGGGCCCCTTGGCCAGTGTTAAGTGAGGTGTTGGTAACCCCTGCTCCTCTCGAACATCTCCCCGCGAGGCTCGCCCGTGGGGGTTGGGGTGAGATCCAGGACTGGGAGAGCAGTGGCCGGCACTAGCGGCGCGTGGACAGTGGTGCCGGTGAGGCGAGTGCAGTCCCCTGGCCCCAGTGTCCCTGAGAAGCTCCCAGGTGAGAGCATGCTGGGCGCAGGCCAGTGGAGGTCAGCTCAGGGCGGAGTGGGAAAGGCAGAGGGCAGCCCGTGGCAGATCAGGCCCAGACTGAAAGAAAGAAAAAGCACGGCCTGATGGCTGCCTCTCCTAGGCTCAGGGCCCGAGACGGAAAAGCCTGGTATGGGAAGACGGGTGGAGGCCCCAAGGACTCTCCAGTTTCCTGAGATCCCAGGGCCAACAGAGGTCCTGTCCCATGGTAGAGGAGAGTGGCCACTTTGTGCATGTCTGCCTCAAGATCTGCTCCGTCTCCCTCCTGTCTCAGCGTTCCTGGCCGGCTGGACTGGCAGGAGCGCCTATGGTGGAACGCCTATGGTGGGAATCTCCCCAAAGCGGGGTGGTGGTGGGATATAAGGCTGGTTAGAGAGTGTGCGACGTGGGAGATGGTCCCTGGCCCAGGGTTCATCCAGCAGGACACTTGGAGCCAGGCCTGCCAGGCTGCCGGGCAGGCGCCTCAAGGCCTGGAGTGACTGTGATCTCTACCAGCGGTTCTCACCCTGGGAGCGTTTTGTCTCCCCAAGACGGATTTGGCAATGTCTGCATGTGTTTTTGGTTTTTAAAACGGGGGTTTGCTTCTGGCTTTTACTGAGTAGAGGCTGAGGAGCTACCAACCCACCTGCAATGTGCAGAACAGCTCCCCACACCAAGGAATTATCTTGGCCCCAATATATCACAGTGCAGAGGTCAAGAAACCCTGGGCTGCAGTAAGGCAGGGAGTGTCAGTACTGTCTTGGCAGCGTGTTGAGGAAGGAGTCAGAGGGTCAGGGGGTGGAGGATTTAGACAGATTGGGGAATGGAGGATTTAGATAGATTGATTACTCGAGGCCAGAAACCCAGCACCTGCCCCATTCCGAGGAGGGCGCACTCCCCCACTCTGGGAATATGGAATGCCCAAGGAGGGGACCAGCATCTTTGAGACGCTTGGTGGTGTTCTGTAGGCTGAGGTTGATTTTTGGAGGCCACGGAACTGGGTTCTCAGGTGTCAATTGAGGATGACATGAATCTGGAGAAGCGGTGGGCAGGTGGTGGCCCTTGGCCATCAGAGGCAAGGCAGACATGGCCCCATAATGGCAGCAAGGCCAGGCTCACCGCCAGGTTGTCCTGACCCGCCATGCTGCTGTCAAGCACAGTGTTCCCATGGGCAGCAGGTGGGCAGCCAGTTGGGTCTTCTCGACTTGCAGAGCCAGGAAGAAAACCAAGAGCTGGTAAGCAGGCATGTCAGCCCCTGCAGCGGAAAAACCACTGCCCTCACCTAGTGTTCTGATGGGAGCCAGTTCTCAAACCATGTCCCAGGGATTGAGGGGGAGGCTGGGTGTCTTTGAGGAAGGATCTTGCCACATTCTTGCAAGACAAGCATTCCCCCATCCTTCCTCAGGGGAACGACAGCTCTTTATCAGGATAACTGTATTGCAAGGAAAGTATAATACCCAGACCTGTTGAGTGCTGTTGAGTACAGGGTCTGAGGTGATACTAGACCAGGCAGTCATAGTAGACAAGAAATCCAGATAGATGCCCTGGCCTCCCGGCCTTCTGAGGGACAGGGGTAGTCTCCGGTCCTAGACTCTGCTGTTGCCTGCAGCAGTAACCAGCTTATTAACCCACTTTGTTGGCTTTTCCTGGATCCCCGTCTCTCCTTGCTCTCTCTGAGATCATCTCCCAAGCAAGTAACTACCTTAACCTTTCTTCTGACTTTGTCTCTACTTCCGTCCTTCCCTCCTTCCTTCCTTCTTTCCTTCCCTTCTTCTTTCCTTCCTTCCTTCCCTCCATCTTTCCTTCCTTTCTTCTCTCCTTCTTTCCTTCCTTCCTTCCCTCCTTTCCTTCTTTCCTTCCTTCTCCTTCCTTCCTTCTCCTTCCTTCCCCTTTCTTCCCCTTCCTTCCTTCTCCTTCCTTCTCCTTCTCTCCTTCCTTCTTCCTTTTCTCCTTCCCTCCTTCCTTTCTTCTCTCCTTCCTTCCTTCTCTCCTTCTTTCCTTCCTTCCTTCTCTCCTTTCCTTCCTTCTCTCCTTCTTTCCTTCCTTCCTTCCTTCCCTCCTTTCCTTCCTTCCTTCCTTCCCTCCTTTCCTTCCTTCCTTCCTTCCTTCCCGCCTTTCCTTCCTTCCTTTTCCTTCTGTCCTTCCTTCTTCCTTTTCCCCTTCCTTCCTTCCTTCCTTCCTTCCTTCCTCCCTTCCTTCCTTCCTTCGTACGGGAAGCACTATTTACTATGACAGGTAGTAGGCAAGATGTGCTGTGTAGGACTCTGACATGGTGGTGCCCGCCCACTCTTTTTTCCACCACTTCCACGGAGGAGTCCCGCAGTAGTGGAACAGAATAGAAAAATAGAGGATTCCTTACATATTCTGTGGCTGATACTGTGTACTAAGGCTAAGTGCCATTTTTGTGACACATATTACACATACACCTTTCTATGTTGGGTCACAGTATAAAATGTATTTCATACTGTGGGTCTGAGATTTAAAAAAAAAAGCTTGAAAACCACTGTTAAAAAGATAGTTTGTTTAAGATTAGCAATGATTTCAAACTTGGTTGCACAAAATAAATAGCCGAGAAGCTTGTTGAAGGCAGGTCCTGTGATCCTGTTTTAGACCTTTGAGAACAAGCCCAGTGGTGGGCCGGGGAGTCTGCGTTTTAACACACATGCCCTGTGGTCCTCACTCTTGACGGGCTTGGGAGCCTCTGGTTGAGGCTGTAAGTGGAACCTGGGAGCTCATTGGAAGCACTTGGGCCAGGATAGGGCAGCTCCTTGCCTGTGTTTTTTCCCCAGCCTCTCCTCTGCAAACTCCAGGGGACACAGCAGCAGGGCGCCATGCTTTGGGGGTCCCTGAGTTGTGTGTGTGTGTGTGGGGGGGGGGCTGGGAGCATCCTGCTGGCTGTTTTAGAATGATAGTATTTTTGTCTTGGAACCATTTAGCATATATTAAGTGGCTGATGCATACACCCCAAAGATGGTCATCTTTAAGGTTAAAATGTATGAATTTCTGCACAGTAGTCCACGACAAGCTAATTCCTTAATATGTTCCAGGTCATGGCCTCAGAGAGATGCAAGTTGAGATTATCCATGACCGTCCAGCACATTCTCCCCGAAAAGCTAGCAGTGACCACAGTATTCACGGCGGGGCAGTGCTCAGCCGGCCGGGCAGGCCGCACTTCTGCTGTGTGGGCAGTGATGGGCGGCGCTCCCTTATCCACAGTGAAAGCGACTGACAAGCCCGAGAACAGCGTCCGAGCTTCACAGCCACTTCCCTTTGTAGTCAGAGCTTGTCTAGAAGAGCAGTGGGTGCAGAGCCCGTTGTGTGGGTGGGGACTCTGACGTGGAACGCCACCAGGCCTGTGCGGTGTCAGCGCACCACAGGCTCTGTCCGCCGCACAGCCTCTAGCACCGGGGGAGGGCCGGGCTCGGTAAGGCTCTTAAATTGTGGTCTGCAGGGGAACTCTGGGCTCCAGCTGAGACTAAACCTTCTCCTTTCTATCGCAGTCTGTGGTGCTTGTTGGCTGTTTTTTTGCTATGCAAGAAACCACCCCAAAACCTAGTGGCTTAAAACAGCCACCGCCGTTAACTTGCCGGCAACTCGGTCACCTGCGTGGCGGGCACGTGCGGTGTGCTCTGGGATCTGCCCGGAGCTGCCTTCCTCTGGGAATGTAGCTTCCTCACAGCATGGCGGGCCTCAGAGGTTCCAAGAGGACCAAAGCGAAGCTGTGGGGGCTCTTAAAGTCCAGCCTTAAGAGTCTCAGAATGTCACTTCTCTCGGTCACAGAAAATCCCAAGCACAGATTCAGGGGGAATGCCGACCTAGATTTTGCCTTTGGGTTGGAAAAGCGTCAAGTGCGTTCGTGGTTGGGAAGAACTACTGTCCTGTGTCTTTGGAAATGGGCCTGCCACCCTGTGCCTCCCTCCCTCCTTTGTCCGCCTGCCCGCTCCTTTGTTTATTCCTTCCCTCCATCTAAATGTGCCAGCTAGCCGGGCGCGGTGGCGCACGCTTGTGATCCCCGCGCTTGGGAGGCGGAGACAGGAGGATCGCGCAGGTTCGAAGCCAGCCGTGCGCGCTGGCTTAGGAGACCCTGTTTCCAAATAAAAATGTAAAAATAGGTCTGGGAGTGTAGCCCGGAGGTAGAAGGGCTTCCAGGAACCCCAGTACCACCAAGAAAAAAAGAAATCTGCCAGCCGTCACCTTCATTAGAAAACAGCACTGCATAGTTGGCTGGAAGGCTAAAAACCGATCTCTGAGAGCCTTTGGCTCTGCCAGTGTTTCCCAGTGGTGTTTCCCCATCCTGCGTTTGCTTAGTCTTGTCTGTCTTCTCTTCGAGTCTAAGTTCCCCTGAAGAGTCTTTGCTTCCTTCACCGTGCATGGGAGGTGCTCCATAACGTTTGGATATATAAACGAGCAAAAACAGATTTTAGAATAACTAAGCTTCCGTTTGTTTAGACAAAGCATCATTTTATGTTAGGCAGGTGTTTCAAAACCAGACAGAATTAACACTTTTAAACTCTTCCGCTTTTTATCTTTCTTGGCCAGGACCTTCTTTTCAGGGCCCTGAATTTGCAGCTTATAGGGTGTAGTTATGATTTTATGTCATGCATCGGTACTTAAACATATGTGTAGTATTAAATGTAAATAGCATGTCATGCGCTCTATAATCGTGTATACAAATGCTTACTGTGTATATCAGTAATACCAAGAATTCCCTTTTGCTACTTCACCAAACTTGCGGGAAAGGAACGGGTATAATCAGAGTCGTGCGGTCCTCTGACGCTGGTGGGCCCCTCGCCACCCTCAGCACTTGCTTTTTCTTGCTTCTGTCCCTGGTGACCAGGAGCGTGAAGAAGAGGCCGTGTGTGTCATTATGTGTGCGTCGGTCAAGTACAACATCCGGGGTCCGGCCCTCATCCCAAGAATGAAGACCAAGCACCGAATCTACTACATCACCCTCTTCTCCGTCGTCCTCCTGGGCCTCATCGCCACCGGCACATTTCAGTTCTGGCCGCACTCCATCGAGTCCACCAGCGACTGGAGCGTGGAGAAGCGCAGCGTCCGGGACGTGCCGGTGGTCAGGCTCCCCGCCGAGAGTCCCATCCCGGAGCGGGGGGATCTCAGCTGCAGAATGCACACATGTTTTGATGTCTACCGCTGCGGCTTCAACCCAAAGAACAAAATCAAGGTATACATCTACCCTCTGAAGAAGTACGTGGACGACTCCGGTGTCCCAATCAGCAACACCATCTCCCGGGAGTACAACGAGCTGCTCACCGCCATCTCCGACAGCGACTACTACACCGACGACATCAACCGCGCCTGCCTGTTTGTCCCCCCCATCGACGTGCTCAACCAGAATGCTCTCCGCATCAAGGAGACGGCGCAGGCGCTGGCCCAGCTCTCCAGGTACTGGACGCGTGGGGGCCCAAGGGGCACTGGAATGGGCCTTTGGCTTCCAGATGCTGTCTCGTCCAGCAGGGGAGCGTGAGCCACCAGCTCAGAGCACGAGGCCTTGCTGGCAGGGTGAGGCAGTCCTGTCTCTGGTGCTGCTGGGCGTCCCCGGCTGCTTAGGGCTTATACACTAAGGGTGGCTCTTCTTCCCGTACTTTCTTCATATACTTAAATACACTGCACCCCACCTACTGTACTCACTTAGGTAATTCATGTTTACTTTAAGAGGTTTGAAAATACAGGTAAGCAAAAGAGGAATGTAAGGTTCATTCCATAATCCTGTCTTTTAAGAAATAACCGTTATTAATGTTTTGGTTTTACTTTGCAATAATTTTTATATAAAAATATACACAGGTGTGTGTATCTCTGTGAATTTTTTGGTCAGGGATGTTATCATAACATAGCACACGCTCTTGGTTGCTTTATTTTCCTTATTAGATGATGACGACTATACATCCAAATAATTTTGTAATTATTTAATATATTAATAATTTCAATATACTTCCAAAAATAATTTTATAATAATTTTTATTATATAATTTTAAAGGTTATATGGTATTCATTTTATGGATGTTCTATAATATATTCAGTCAACTTTCAAACATTTTGCTTACTTTTTGTTTCTTTAACCAGATGGCGAACATTTGGGTGGTTTTCAGTTTTGGTTTTTTTTTTTTTTTTTTTTGGTGGTACTGGGGTTTCTGGAAACCCTTCTACCTCTGGGCTACATTCCCAGACCTATTTTTTATACTTTTTAAAATTTGGAAACAGGGTCTCTTAAGCCAGCGCGGCTAGCTTCGAACCTGCGCCATCCTCCTATCTCTGCCTCTCAAGCGCGGGGATTACAAGCGTGCACCACCATGCCTGGCCGTTTTCAATTTGTCATTGTGCGAACTGGTTCTGAAGTGGACACTCTTGGCGTACACACCCACACATTTCTTCTTCCAAGGAGGCAGACCACCTGACATAGTATTGATACCTGCAGGAGTTTCCTTGGCACACCTGAGAAGTGGCCTTGTGTAGTGGTGGTGGTGGTGGCGGCGGCAGCAGCGTGGTATGTGTGTATGTGTGTGGTGGTGGTGAGTGGTGCTTGGGCTTGTTACCCAGTTGCTGACTCTTGTTTCTTCATAGCTGAATTCTATTAAGAATTCATAGAGTTCTCCGTGTTTAATTTCTTAACAGATGGGATCGAGGCACAAATCACCTGCTGTTCAACATGTTGCCTGGAAGTCCCCCGGACTATAACACTGCCCTGGATGTCCCCAGAGACAGGTGGGTGTATTTGGATATTTGGGGCTGTCCCTGAGGATTAGGTAAGGGCAAGCTCCTTTTGTCCTTATGAAATTATGTTCCTGAGTCTGCTGGTATGTATTTTATAATTCGAATAGTCTATTAAACTAGGAAACTGCGCTCGGCACTTGCCTCCTTGAGGCGTAAAAGTTGAGACCCCATTCACTGGGGAGAATCAGTGGGAGCTTATGTCCTAGCGCAGCCTCTCAGAAACGATTCCTTTTCTTACTCTGGGCGCTTTCCCGAGTGAAGCACCCCAACTCCCACGGCCAGGCTTAGGACTGGCTGCATCAGCTGTCTCTGAATTGGGGCATCTGCAGAAGTAGAGCGTGCTGAGGGGGAGCAAGGCGCGGTCAGTGCGGTTGATGCCGGGGCCGTGGCTGTTCCCTCTGTGGTGACGTTGGCGGCCCTCTGTTGTTCCAGGTGGTGGTTTCCCCTCCTCTCCCTCCGTCCCTTCCTCTATTCCTTTGACCTGTCTCTGCCCACTGCCTTCCTGCGCCCTTCTTTCCTTCCTTTCTGGTAAAATGGCGGATGTGGGTTGGATGTCCGTGGCTCCGTGATCGTGACTCTGCGTTGACTCCTCCTGTGTATCTGCCCTTGCCTGCCCTGACTGAATCACCTTGGCCAGAGGTTCTTAGAAAGCTCCGGAATGAGGTGCTGCTTAGGGCACCTCTCAGGGCTGGGTTCCAGGCCTTGAGGGGAGCAGAAAGTTTGGGCGCTGGATGAGGGTGCCAGGCAGCATTCAAGGCGTAGGATCGTTACAAGACTTTATGTAGGAACTCGTTTATCCCCGGTCTTGTTAGAGCAGATACGGCCCTCTCGAGATCATTGCTTCTGACAAGGATGACGGCCGAGGGCCGGCCGCGACCTCAGCTGTCATTTGTGGAAATCTACACTCAGCCCCGCTCTTCCTCAGAAGATGAAATCTAAACCTTCTTTGCTTTAAGTGATTATCTTGAGTCACTTTTGAGTTTCTCCCTGGAAACAGAATTATCACTAGAAGAGACAAACGCCCAAGACCACCCCTGGATTTGGGTGTAGAAACCATTGTGGACGACAGAGGGCAGTGTGGCCATGCAGATGCTCCAGAGAAGGCGCTACACGCCTGATGGGCTCTCTGCCCCGGGAGGGGCCTTCCCTTTCCAGAGGGCTGCAGCGCCAGGGATCTGGTTGCCCTGGGAAAGGGAGATCCTTCCGAGAATCGAGAAAGGAAGAAAAAGAGCTGCTAGGAAATACAGTATCTTCACCTCCTGTTCTGAAGTTTTTGTCCCCCCCCCCCACCACAAGGTTTATTTCTGTTTGGGACCTTTAGCTTTTTGCTGACATTTTGGTACGTGTAGCTGCATGGGAGATGGGTTTTATTTTTATCAAGCGCTCTTATTATCTGGGGTTTCATTTTTCTGTGGGAAGGTGTCAAGTAGAGAGGAGAACGTTTGAATTCTTGCTAGAGCTGAGGTGTTAAAGACGGGAGATCACGTTGTGTTTCCTGTGTTTTTGTGAGCGGTCATGGGCATGGGTCATGGGCAACCCTGTAGCACATGGCGAGTCTGCGCGTGGCCTCCTACATCTTGACGCAGGGCATTTTACTTTGAAACCTGGGTGGCTCCTGTGAGGTGAGGAATAATCGATTTGTTTGTTAATTTCTCTCATCCTTTGTCCTTGCTCCTGGACTCAGAGGAGGCAAGAACCACAGTGTAGAATGGTTTCAGCAGGAGCGGCACGTCATACTGTTCAGAAATTAGACAACAGGTGGGCCAGATGCTTCAGCAGCTACTGAAATCTATATAGTCACGGGTGTGTTTTCTGAAGTTATTTCAGGAAGAGAAATGCAAGGACCTAGACGGAAGGGAAACGTGCCGAGCAAGTATGACCTTTGTGCTGCTTATGCCTGTTTTTATTTCTCTTTCAATTTTTAGAAATCAGATATATGAAGCACATAGACTATCTCTGCACAGGAGTTGTACAGTATGCAAGTATATGTTAAAACCTACTATTGTCTCTGCCTCTATTTTTACTCCTTAACAAGAGGCACTCATTGTTAAAATATTATATATTTTTCAAATATTGTTCTATGAAATACACATACCTATTTTGTTTTATTTTATTTTATTTTATTTTTTTGGAGATTTAAAGAAGTTTATTAGAAAGATAGAAATACAGAAAATAGAAATACAGCTCCATACCAGACTGGCATGGAGGGGTGACTCGAAATGAATACACCAAAGGGATCACACGTGGACCGGACTTACAGAGCCACGTGCCCCATGTTGCCCCAAGATGTTGGGCGCCAAATTATGTTACGGATTTGGGAGAGTATGGTTGTGGGGAATCTGTTCCCGGGGACCCCTGTTAGGGTCCTGGACACAATTTCCCTCAAACCACAACGAAACCCCAAACGACCAAAACACAGAAATAAACCACGGGTTCTTGTCCTGAGCTAAGAATAAATATGCATAGCTTGGACAGTTGCTGATGATTTAAAGAAGTTTATTAGAAAGATAGAAATACAGAAAATAGAAATACAGCTCCATACCAGACTGGCATGGAGGGGTGACTCAAAATGAATACACCCTATTTTGTTTTAATTTAGGTAGGAATGTATTATATATATATATATATATATATATATATATATATATATATATTTTGTATTGTTGGTGATTGAACCCATGGATATTCTACCTCTAAGCTACACTCCAGCTCTATTCTGTTTTTTATAAACAGTGTCTTCTTAAGTTGCCGAGGGTCTCTCTAAGTTGCTGAGGCTGGCTTTGAACCTGAGATCCTCTTGTCTGAGCCTTCCAGGTGCTGGGATTACAGGCATGTACCACCAGACCTGGCAGATACACTTCTTTAATTCTTAACTAATATTAATTTTCTCTGATATATTCTGTAATATTATTACTCCTTGGTGGGATTTTATTATCTTTTTTTTTGCATACCTCTACAAATTTCTCTTTTTATGTGGTTGTGTTTATTTATTTGAACTTGTTATGGAAAATTTCCAAGAGAAAAAAGAGTAGTTAGTCCAGTGAGCCCCCACGCCCACTGTCCAGCTTGATCTGTCACTCCCATTCCCATTATCGGGAGCAAACCCGAGACATTTATCATTATATCTCTCAATCTTTTCATGTGCATATTTACTTTTATTTATTGGTATTTATTTATTTATTTTGATACTGAGGATTTAACTGGAAGCATTCTTTTATCTCCCAAGATATACCCCCAACCTGATTTTTCTTATGGTCTTATTAAGTTGCAGAGAGCCTCACTAAGTTGCTGAGGCTGGCCTCGAACCTGTGATCCTCCTATCTCAGCCTCCCAAGTACTAGGATTACAAGTACGTGCCTTCATGCCTGGTAATAATCAGCTTTTTTAAAAAAAAACATACCTAAAATACTATCATTTTATCTAGAAACATTAATTGTAATTCTTTAACATCATCAAATATCCACCAAAATCTAGCCATTGTTCAAATTTACTTGTCTCATAAATGTGTGTGTGTGTGTGTGTGTGTGTGTGTGTGTGTGTGTATGACCAGTAGGATCAGCCAGCTTTTGTTTTCTTTGTTGCAAAGCCTGAAGTTTTATATTTGAGGCATTTGTAGACTTGATTATGTGCATGGCTTAAAGGAAAGCAAACGCTAAACTGGGAGTGCCCAGGGGCAGAAGGAGATCAGGGAAGTCCCTTGAGACGGCCTGGAGGACAGAGAGTCGAGGGGTGGGAAGAGGGCTCGGCCAGGAGGAGAGGGCCCGGAGTTGGGAGGTCTTGGAAAGTGCTAAAAGTACCGGAGCGCTCTTGGACTGACAGAATACTTGGCTTGCCACGAGCCTGATCATCACACTAATACTTTCTCAGCCACACATTTTCTATTTGGTCCCTTGTAGCTTTGGAAGCGATCTCTGATTTGGGGATCCATAATGGGAAAACAGAATGTGCTGCCGAGAAATTCACTTTCCAGCCAATGCGAACCATGTGCTCCGTAAGGCAAGAGGCGCTTGCAGTGTTTTCTCCATTATAGCGCTGTGGAAAGCTCATCAGAAGAGACCACGACTGAAGTCGAAGGCTTGTCAGTAGCGAGGCTGGGCTGAGGCGAGTCGGACCAGCTGCAGACGTGGTTCGTTCTGAGATCACATGTGTGTGATCTGTGACACGAGGCCTGCTTCAGACTACATGCCGTCCTGCATGACGTACGCCTCACTCCAAACTCAGTAACTAGTGTGGGATCAACGATAGAGTCCCAGAGTAACAGAGAAGGTCGTGACGCCCGCCTGCTTCCTTTCTCCCCACAAGCACTCCATCATGTCATCCCAGGCCGTGGGTAGCAGCCTGCTCAGCCCGGCCTCGGCTCGCCTGCACCGCCTGGTGCTGGTGTGTGGGTCCCCGTCTGTGCCTCTGCGCAGGCCCTGGGCCATGTGGAGTCTGCTTGCCGTCATGGAACCCGCCCAAGTTCATGTTGGATGGACTTGGTGATGCATGCTAATCAGGGAAAGTCAGACCGTATGTGGGTACGAAGGAGCGTCATTACGGTTTAGCGAGGAGGCTGGCAGCTGGAGAGGTCTTGAGCCTGCACATTACCTCATTCACCAGTCTTGGTTTCATAAAGCTTAAACAAACAGAGTGGGATTTTCAGGGGTGGTTTGAGAATCTTTGAACTTAAACTGGTCATGTTAGAAGGGAATGTAGGTTGTCATCAGGGCAGGGAGGGGATTGGTAGCAATCAGTATTGCAAAAAAAAAAAAAAAAAGTGTGGTTTCGCAGTTCAGACATTTTGGCTTAGACTGCAGTGCATGCAACTGGCAGACACTGCCCCAGAAAGTGATTTCCACGAGCTCGGAGTCCTGGGACAGCACAACAATAAACATCGGTGTGACACACACCTGCTTCCTCTCTCTGATGAAGTGTCAGCGCACCACTTGCTGGAGCCAATTAAAACATCGTGTCACTGTTGTCTAATTAAGGAGAGTAAACACTAGTGCAGGCAGACGGCAGGAGAAGCACTAATGGTCCAGTTCCGGATTCCGCTTCCTGAGCAGGGAATTGGGTTACTGAGGCTGAGTGTCTGGGATGGACGGCGAGAGCTGGCAGGGGCTGCGTGACTGACAGTCTCGGGGGCAGGAGGAAAGCGCTGTGCAGGCCAGGGGCTGGAGAGGGCTGGGGCTGCGCCATCGGAGGTGTGATGCTTTCCAGCCACCCCTGCCTTCCATGCCCACTTCCTCCCAGATTCCAGGCTCGGGCGGGAATGACTGCCCCAGCCAGCGTTCCTGCACAAACCCGCTATTATTCCTGCTTCTGTGAATGTGTTTAAGAATAAAGTATGACTGGGGAGAGGTGAGTGGGATCTGAATGAGGTGGTAGAGGGGCTGTTCATAGTGTCCCCTGGGTTCTGATGTGTTTTACAAAATGTAAAGCAAAGAAAGGCTGGGTGTGGTGGCGCACACCTGTAATCTTAGTTCTTGAGGGGCCGAGATGTCAGCCCGAGGACCTGAGGATTGCAGGCTTAAGACCAGCCTCAGCAAGACCCTGCTTCCAAATAAAAGATTTTAAAAAGGGCTGGGGTGTAGCTTGGAGGTAGAATGCCCCTGGGTTCAATCCCCAGTACCAGTACCACAAAAATAAGAAAGTAAGGAAAGACTTTAGGACCCCAGGAGAAGGCTGGTGATGGAGGGATAGGATGCAGCTGATGTCTGGGAGACTAGAGCGGCGACTAGCTGTTAGCTGGTTGATATTAACTTTAGCTGTTGTTGATATTAAGACTCTGCAGCGTGTATCAGAGTGGAGACCTTCATTCTTTCTCATCGTTTGACGTAATTCTTTGCTTTCAGGGCACTGCTGGCCGGTGGTGGCTTTTCTACGTGGACATACCGGCAGGGCTACGACGTCAGCATTCCTGTCTACAGTCCCCTGTCGGCTGAGGTGGAGCTTCCAGAGAAAGGACCAGGGTAAGGTGCCTGCAGCACAGCTGGCGCCTTATGGGATCTGTGGGGTGCTGGGAAGGGTCAGTGTGGTGGGCATCTCAGCAACTGAGGCACTGACTTCAGGCCAGGGACTTCCAGTGTACCTCCGTTTCACCCCACCCCAGTCTTGTTTATCCTGCAGCCGTCTATCTCAGCAAACTCCGAGGGCTGGCTATCAAATTCCCCAAACCAGGAATTGAAGGCATCTTTAACTTCTTCATTTCTTTTAGCAACTTTGAAATATATACAACAATGCTTTTCTTATTTTTAAGCCCTGCATCAAAATAATAAGTACCGTTGACCGTATAGGAAACATTTTGTAGATCTCTCTGCTCCCTCTCCCTTCCTCTGCCGCGCCCCAGGCAACTGTCATCTTCCTTTGACTCCTGGAAGGTGTGGCGGTGTCGTCGCTGCCCCTGGTCTTCCTCCATTCCACCACTGTCTTGTCTCTATCTCCAGCCTGTTCTCTGAGAGCGTTCTTTCCCCTCCAGGTCAGAACAGGATTGGCTCTGTAAGTTTTTCCAGGCTGCAGGCCTACTCTGCACTGCTTGGCAGTCTCTCTCCTCATCTTCATCAGAGGAACATCCCGCTCATCCTTTAGGTTTCAACTTGAAACCACTGGCTGTGAGGGGGTGGGTGCGCCTCCTGGGCCCTGGGCTGGCTCCCCTGCCTTCTTTGGACTTTGAATTTTGTCAGTGCAGTGAAGTAGAGGCCAGGTGTGTGTTTTAACTGTGGTCACGCGTCTGCCACGTAGCTGGCTTATATCTTAACATGTGGATTAAGTGGAAAGGCCTCACAGTGTGGAAGGGGTGCGCCCTTTGTCTAGTGCTTTTTGCTGTAGTCTTTAAAAACTGTGCTACATCCAGCCTCAGAAACTTAGCAAGACCCTGTTTTAAAAAAAAATTATGCTATTTAATGGTGAGAATTCAGTGAGCTTTAAACAAATGTAATGAAGGTGTGATAAAGGAATATAAAAAGGCCTTACGTATGAAGGTGACTAAAATCGTAAACCTCAACACGTCGTACCAACTAAGATTTAAAAACCTGCTCACACTGGTGGTAGGAATGGATCTCAAGGAACTCAAGGAAACGCTTGGAGACCACTGCAGCATTCACGAGTGTTCCAGACTCACCCTTAGAGGCCTTTGTGGACCCTGAGATGCAAGAGAACTCTTCCCAAGAGAAAATACCTTTTTCCTCTTTGTATGTTCTGCTGTGTGGCCTGGGACCAGATTCTGAGATTGACAGTAGTCATTGTTGAGCAAATGTTACTTAGACAATGTGCAAAGCCCAGGTAAGCTTAACACTTTTTCATCTTTTTTATTTTTTAGTCTACCCTTAGGTTAGTGCAAAGAAAGACTAGATGGTTAATGAACGGGTGGCTCAGATCATCTTCCTGGATTCTTATTCTTTAATGAACTCCCAGAATCGACTAACTTTGATATATTTTACTTTATTTGCAGTGCTGGGAGTGAGTGAGCCCAGCGCCACAGTACTGCTGAGCTGCGTCCTCACCCTCCTAATTTTTTAATTTTGAGACAGAGTCTTGCTAAGTTGCTAAAACAAGCCTTGGACTCATCATACTCCTGCTTCAGCCTCTCAAGTTTGTTTTTTTAATTGGAATTAACTCATATACCATAGATTCACTGTTTTAAAATTTACAGTAGCCGGGCATGGTGGCATGCACTAGTAATCCCAGTACTTGGGAGGCTGAAACAGGAGGATCGCAGGTTTGTGGCCAGGCTCAGCTACTTAGCGAGACCTCTGCACCTTATTGAGACCCTGTTTCAAAATAAAGAATACAAAACAGGGCTGAGGGTGTAGCTAGGAGGGAGAATGTCCCTGGGTTCCATCCCCAGTAGCGGGGGGAAAAAAAGTTTACAGTTCAGTGGTTCTGGGTCTATTCATGAAGCTGTACAACTCTCAGTACTACTAATTAATTAATTCTAGAAAACTTTAACCACTCCAGAAGTAAAATCAGAACCCGCTAGCAGTTGCTCCTTACCTTCATCCCCAGCAACGACTATTAATTTCTTTTCTGTCTCTCTGAATCTGTCCATTCTGAACATTTCATATAAATATAATCATACAATATGTGGCCTGTTGTATCTGTCTTCTTTCACTTAGCATAATGTTTTCAGGGTTTATCCACATTACAGCGTGGAGTCAGCACTTCATTTCTTTTTTGGCAGAATATTATCTCATCGTATGTATATATCACACTTTGTTCATCCATTCATCAATTGGTGGAAATTGGGTTTATTTTCACTTTTTAGTGATTATGAATAATGTTGCTTTGAACATTTGTGTACAAGTTTTTGTGTAGGCCTGTTCTTAATTCTCTTGGCTATATACCCAGAATTGGGATTGCTGGGCCATATGGTAACTCTGTGTTTATTTTTTTGAGGAATTGCAGAACCATTTTGCAAAGTGACTATACCATGTTACATTTCTACCAACAATGTATAAGGTTTCCAATTTCTCCACATCTCTGTCAACACTTGTTATTGTCTGTGTTTTTGATTCTAGCCATCCTAGTGGATGTGAAATAGTATGTCATTGCCGGCTTGATTTGCATTTCCTTAATGACTTAATAGTGTTGAGCACTGTTTCAAGTGCTTATGAGCCATTTAAATAACTGCTTTGGAGAAATGTCATTTGCCCATTTTTAAACTGAGTTATCTTTTTATTAAAGAACTTTGATAATTCTTATATATTCTAGATACTGTCCCCTTATTGGATATATGGTTTGACAGTATTGTCTCCCATTTTGTAGTCTGTTTTTCACTTTCATTTTATTCTAAGGGTTTTATTGTGTCACCTCCTATATTTAGGTTTGTGCTCATTTTGAGTTAAGTTTTGTATGTGGTGTGAGGTAGGGATCCAATTTCTTTCTTTCTTTTTTTTTTTTGGTGGGTCTGGAGATGGAACCCAGGGGTATTCAACCTCTGAGCTACACCCCCTGCCCTATTTTTTATTCTTTATTTTGTAACAGGGTCTCACTAAGTTGTGGAGGGCCTCACTAAGTAAGCTCAGGCTGTCTGCGAACCACGATCCTCCTGTCTCAGCCTCCCAAATGCTGGGATTGCAAGCGTGCGCCACCACTCCCGGCTCCAACTTTACTTTTTGGCTTGTGAATATCCGGTTGTCTCAGCATCACTTGTTGGGAAGAGTATTTTTCTTCCATTAAGTGATCTTGGTACCTTTGTTGAAAATCAACTGGCCATAGACATATGGGTTTATTTCTGGATTCTCACTTTATCTCTTGGTTTGTGTGTCTGTCCTCATGCCAGTTCCAGGCGGCCTTGCTTGCTGCGGCTTTGTAAGTTTTGAAACAGATAAATGGAGTCCTTCAACTTTATGACTTCTTCAAGGTTTTGCTGGCCAAGATCACTTGCTTTTGAATTAACTATTTTTGACATGCTATAATTTGATTAAGTACAAATAATAAATAGCAGCCTAGCCGGGCGTGGTGGCGCACGCTTGTAATCCCCGCGCTTGGAAGGCTGAGACAGGAGGATCGCGCAGGTTCGAAGCCAGCCTCAGCTACTGAGTGAGGCTCTCAGCAACTTAGTGAGACCCTGTTTGCAAATAAAGTATAAAAGGTTTGGGAGTATAGCCCGGAGGCAGAAAGCCTCTGGGTTCCACCCCGGAACCACCAAAAAAAAAAAAAAAAAATAAGATAAACTTAAAACTAAGATAAAACTAAAACTAAGATAAATTTAAAAATTAAGTAACTCAACACCTCTATCAACATTCAGATTAATATCATTTAGTGATAGACGAGGACTACCCCTCGTTTCTGTGATTTTCCAGGACGACTCGCAGGCCTCTGATGCAGTGAAAAGATGCAGAGCCGTCAGGAGAGAGAAGAGGCATACGGGTGACATTCAGGGGAAGCAGGCGTGAGCCCAAGCATCCTCTCCAGCAGCGTCGCAGGGGACGCCCCTCATGCCCCTAGCAACAAGTGCGACAACAAATAGGGAATGTTGTCCACCGGGAAAGCTCGACAGAATGGATAGTGGGACTTTTATTGGAACTAATGGCATCGTAGGCTGTCTCTGCCTGCCACACTTCCAGCAGGAAAGCAGATGTTCAGCACGGACCTCTTGTTTGCCCAGTTTGGGCAGAGTGAGCCTCTGTTACTTGTTCTGCAGCTGATGGGAACCTTCTGCAAATCCATGTTTCCTTATGACAGTCACAGGGCCAGTTTTACAAGCAAGCCTTTAAAAAATTTTTTTTTAAATTTTTTATTGGTGCATTGTAATCCTACCTCTTAAGGGGATACACAAGATGGTGGAGACACACATGCACATCTCACCCAATCAGCCCTTACGCTGTTCCCTCAGACCTGCCATCCTAATTCTTCCACACAGGGCAGGAGCCACAATGAAGAGTTTTGGGGCCCGATGTTGGCAGAGCTGCATTTGGGAAACTGGGTGAGGCGGTGGGCTCGGCTCCCGGCCCTATCGTTGGTACACCTTTCTGGAGACCACTGGACCCAATCGCTAGTGTAATTTAGCTCCCTTCCATTGGGTTAGGACTCTTAATTTCCTTCAGATTTAATCCAAGGAAGAAAACACTGAAATGATTTAGTGAAAATAAAGCAAAGGAGAACAAGCCACGTGGAGTGAGGGCTATCTTTAACTAGTTTTAGAGCTTTAAACTCTTACATTGGTGGTATGTTCCTAGTAATTTGACCTCTCTAGTTTTTATGTATAACTACATTGAATTTGAGGTCTTTATTACTCTAGGTTTCAGTTAGTTTATCAGATTCTGTGGTCCAAATACCCATAAGAAATCAGTGTATCTTCAGGGTAGTACAAGAAAGTTAGCTAAGGGCTGATCCAACCCCCACGGGCCAGCGGGTGGGTTTCTGCAGCTCGGCTTGGGCCAGGCTCACTGCATCTCTGTCTGTCAGATCTCAGTTTGGCCCTGCAGGGGTGGTGTTGATTTTATAAAGAATATCCTCCCACTCCCCCCAAACAAACAAGCAAACAAACAAACAACAAGAGTTAAGACGGGCTTTAGACCTAGCCCTTCCAGGCCCTGGGAGGAGGGCCGGCAGGAGCCTCTCGGCAGCACGGCGGACTGTTGCTTTGTGAGAGTTGCTTTTTAAGGGAATTCCCACATCTCCTGAGGGCTGCATGGAGTAGCCAGAACTCTGCTTTTATTTTTATTTTAAACCTCTCTCAGTAGTTTTTCAATGGGAAGCTGAGGATTGTTGCTATTGATAGCTGCTTCTCACAGCTGTGTTGGCCCCAGCTGGAATTCTTGTCATTTTCCTTCTAAAAGGAACTAAATTGGGGGTTTTACAACCATTACTATTGAGGGAGACTTCAAATTCTCAGCGTGATTTTACTTAAACTTAGATATCAGGCTGCTGGGAGGAAACTTAAAAGTCACAGCCAGTAATTTTAGTCTTTGAAAGAAAAACAGTCCGCCTTAAAAATTTATTTGCTTAAAACTAAAATGGTGGTAGTTCATTGGCTGCCCGTCAGGTCGGGAGAGCCCGCGGGCAGGGACACGTTTAGACCCTGGTTCACATCTGCACATTTACGCTGAAGATGGAGCCGTGGTCGGGTGGGGAATCCCGCATCTTTGATAACAGTATCTGGAACAGAAGTTGGTTTCTTAACAGTGAAGCCCAGCTCCAGATCTTCCTTTGCTCGTGCTCCTCTGAGCACTCCACACTGCTGTCTGCGTTTGTTTCTGAGCCTGTGTGGGTAGAGCCTCCCCTCTGCATCGGTGCATGTTGAACACCGTGCATTTGTACCCGTGTCTCCAGTTCCGCCCCGCGCTGCGGAGCCATTCTGCTTTCTTCTCTTTGCAGATGGGTAGCTCCCTTTCTGGCTCCCATTATCCTCAGTGTCTTTACAGTCTCGAGCCACCCTGTGCGTGGATGGGCCTGTCCATGGCCTTCCGTGTTGGTAGGTAATGGAGGATTGTGCCCTGCCCCTGCGCTCCGCTCATCTGACGAGAGCCTCCCTCTCCTGCTGCTCTGCTGTCTCCCTCCTCACACTTCTCGGGTTCCAGCCCCGGGCTGGGTCTCCCATCCATCCTTCTGCACCCTCTGTCTCTGCGCAGCGTGCCCAGGCCCCACCCTGACCTGGGCTACCCCATGCCCTCCTCACCACACCTGGTCTCTTGCATCCCGTGCCGGCCCCACAGCTCTGTCCCCAGCATAGAGAGTTTCCTCTTTTCCCTTATAGGGTTCTGATCGCCTGTGCCAGACCATGTCCCTGCTCTCCCCACAGGCAGAAATTCTTGCCCCATTAGGGCTTCAGATTCCACGTGCATCATCTCATCTCCCATCTCCCACTCTGCCCTTTTCCTTCTGGTACTCAGCAGTCTGTGCCCTCCCGTGTGGACACTCTCTTTACCACTCTTGGCTGCCCATCTGTCTGTCTTATTCTATCCTAAAGTGTAGAGTGATAGCTTTGCGCCTTCAGGACTTTAAAGACGGCGGGGCTCCAGAAACATCCGGCAGGTGCTGGTGCTTCATGAGATCCACTGCAGCAGCGGAGTCTCGTGAGTGGGAGGCCTCGGGGGCCACGCAGCTCTCCGTGGGGGACTTTTTCCTAGAGCTTCTAGAGAAAAGTTTTCTGGTTTATAGTGAAAAACTCTCCACCTCTCGAGACAGGTCATTTCATTCTCAAATACCTTTTATTGTTAAGCTGGTTTCCCTGTTGTCTGTGGGTTTGACTGACTCTTTCTCTTGTTTAAACAAACAAGATGGAGGCCAGCATGAAGCACCTAGTACCCGGGAGGTTGAGACAGGAGGATTACAGGCTCAAGGCCAGCCTCAACAATTTAGTGCGGCTGTCTACAACTTAGTGAGACCCTGTTTCACAATAAAAAATAAAAAATGGCTGGGGTGTAGCTCAGAGGTAGATTGCCACTGGGTTCAATCCCTAGTACCAAACCAAACAAAACCAAGTTGGACTGAGAGTTGGTGTCCACTTTGGGGTGAGCCAGCAGTGCTCCCAGTGTGGCCTTGCTGTCACCAGGTCGTCCTCTTGAAAATGAATACTTTTACAAAAGGACGATTCTCACGGTTCTGGGATGGAGAGGAGAACCCAGGAGTCTGTGTCTAGAAGGAGTGCTTTGTGCCTTTGGCCATGCATATGCCATTCAGTGAGTTATAAGTTAGGGGGACGAGGCCAGGGAATGAACCTGTTGTTACAGCCTGTCTCCTTGACGAGACTTCCGTGTCTCAGCCACCGAGGGCACCTCTGCCGGGTGGGGCTTTCTGCGGTGGAAGATGCCCTGCATCTGTGCTGTCAGAGCCACCAGACGCCGGGCCATCAAGCATTAGAAATGTGGGGCTGAGGAACTGGGCTGTAAATTTCATTTCATTTTCAGCAGTTTAAAGTCAAATGGCCTCCCGTGGCTAATTTCCCCTAGATGGTGAAGGTGAAGGGGATCTTCTGGTCCTTCTGTCCTGTGATGAGGGAGTTACCCTTGTGCTCTTAGTTTAGCTGCATAAAGAACTCGCATAAGCAAAGGTCCTGGAGGGTGAACAGCAAGTGGCTGTGGCGAGGGCGGCTCTGTCCTCTGGTGTACTGAGCTGCTCTGGCCGGCAGGCCGGAGTTCACCTTCTTCACCCCACGCTCGACGTGCTCTGGCCCTAGAGCCTCATGCTCTGGGAAAGAAGCTGGCCTTCTCAGTTGGAGAGTGACTGTTCTTTGGCCGTGGGTGGATATGAGTAAGGTTCCTCCCCAGCTACAGTCTCCAGATAAGTCTAAGAACTAAGGAAGCGGGGTACAGAGAGGCACCCATGAGCTCTTTGTCCTTTCCTGCCCAGCGTCACAGTAGCGTGCCCCTGTCTTTGCCTGTAGCACGCTTAGCCTGTGTTGCTTCCTGGCCCACCGAGCTTGAGCTGGATTTAAGTGGGCCCTGCTTCTAGTTCTGCTGAGTGTTTCATTTCTTCCTGGACCTGCTTAATGGAAGTCTTCTGTTTGGCAGGGACTCTTGGTAGCCTCTGGGCCCACAGAGCCCGTGTGCCCTGTCGCTTCTCTTCTGCCTTGTGAGAGTCTTTTCTTCCAGGAGGGGAGTATCTCCCATCTGGTCTTCCCAGCATCTTTCCTTAAATTAACATCATTGCTTTGTTTGCTGGTTTGAGGCTGAGTCTCGGTACGTTGCCCAGGCTGGTCTCAAGCTCCTGGGCTCCAGCCATCCTTCAGCAGCTGGGGTTGCAGGTGTACGCTGCCTTGCCTCACTGCTGTGTTCACGGTTTTGTTTCTTGTGGCGATATACATGGCAGTGGTCCTTGAAAATCCTTTCTTTCCCCATTGTTTTTAAGCATCCTGTCGTCCACCTGTTGAGACTGGGTCTGTGCTTTGGGAAGATAGGTTTTCCACCTCTGTTTTCCAGTTTCCACTGTTGTCCATGTGGCCTTCACAGTGGGGGCTTGACTCTCCCCTGAGCCTCTCCATGGTGTGGGGCTCCCCATCCACAGTGCAGCCCGTCAAGCAGCATTCCCTGTCTCCCTGTTGGAAGAATGCAGTTAACTCAAGAGAACTTTTTGTAATTTTCCTCTCTATAAACACAGTTATATAGCATGCTCTGTAGGCTTGATATGTTATAAGCATTTCCTCACAACATTACAAACTTTTCCCAAGTAAAAATTTTAGGATTACATATTTCAGAATATGAATGGATCAGATCTTATTTTCTTATAGTATATAACATTTTAAATATTAAATAATGCCACAGGTTATAATTAAAAAACAAATCAGTGGATGTCAAGACTGGTGAGTGAACACTTACTGCTGTAAGGTCAACATCAGAGTTTGTCTAACCTTGATTAAACGCAGCAACTGCGGGTTTCCAATGACCTTTTCTTCTTTGTAGTCCCCGGCGATACTTCCTCCTGTCCTCTCAGATGGCCATCCATCCCGAGTACAGAGAGGAGCTGGAGGCCCTGCAGGCCAGACACGGAGAGTCAGTGCTGGTGCTGGAGAAATGCACCAATCTCTCAGAGGGTGTCCTTGCCATCCGCAAGCGCTGCCACCAGCACCAGGCCTTTGATTACCCCCAGGTGCTGCAGGTGAGTTTCCTGCATGACCCCTGTCAAGCTAGGAGGGGTCACTTCCAGGGGTGAAGTTGACCCCAACAAACAGGAGTTGTTTCCTAGTCGCTACTCGGAATATTGCCCAAAGGGAGAAGAAGATGTGGCAAGATGAGGCCCGCAGGTGCGCGTGTGTCCGGCGTACCGTGTTCACGTAGCGCTGCTTCTTCTATGAGTTCATACTGCTCTCAAGTCGTCATTGTATTTCAGAATGCAAGCCCGATAGATTTACAAGAAATACAGAGACTAAGCAGGCAAATGTGTTTTGCTTTTACCCTATATTCATGGGCCAGTCTAGAGAATCATCTTTTATTTTTTATTTTCTTGTGGTACTGGGGTTCCTGGAAGCCCTTCTACCTCCGGGCTGCACTCCCAGACCTACTATATATATATATATATTTTATTTGGAAACAGGGTCTCCTAAGCCAGCACGCGCGGCTGGCTTCGAACCTGCGCGATCCTGCTGTCTCTGCCTCCCAAGCGCGGGGATCACAAGCGTGCGCCGCCACGCCCGGCGAGAATCATCTTTTTGTAAGGTGGCAGCTGGTGTTGCTGGACCGTGCAGCCCACAAGGCCACAGCCAGCTTTCCCTGGGAGTTAAAGGGTTTGGGGTTGTTTTTTTCTTTCAGTTTCTGGTGTTTTTGCTCTCCTTAAATCATGATTGTGGCAGTACCCCCATAACCAAAGGCAAAGCGTCCCTTTGGGGATGTTGTATCGGCAGCGTAGATGGCATGCCAGGGTACAGGAGCCAGGGGATGACAATTTGAACTTTATGCACATGAGTATTTAAAACACAGACAGGTTAAGTCAAGGGGAAATGTCAAGGAGCTGGTGCGATTTTTTTTTTTTTTTATGTCTATATATCATCTCCAGAGAGCTGACCCATCCTGAGATTGTTAAAATACTTTCTCTCAAGAAGTGCCGCATCTCCCTCTGGAATGTCTGACTGATAACGGTGGTGATGTGAGCGGGAGTATTTATAGTAACCTTTGTCTAGACAGGAAGAATGGTTATCAGCGTGTGTCCACATCTGGATGCTGGCTCCTGGGGTCAGCCTGAGCTCTCCACCTGATGCCCAGGCGCCCTCGGGGTCCCTCCCTCTACTGTCACTGCTTCTCTCCTTCAGCCCCGAGGATTATGGGGTATTGAGTTTCTTCATTTTTTCCCCTGAACTTTCCCTTTTTTTCTAACTTTAAAGATTAGATAACATACCCGTAATCCTAGTACATGGGAGGCTGAGACAGGAGGATCACAAGTTCAAGGCTTGGCCTTAGCAACCTAGCATGACCCTGTTTTTCACCAGGCGTGGTGGCGCACGATTGTATTACCCGCGCTTGGGAGGCTGAGACAGGAGGATCGCACAGGTTCAAAGCCAGCCTCAGCTACTGAGTGAGGCTCTCAGCTACTTAGTGAGACCCTGTTTCCAAATAAAGCATAAAATAGGTCTGGGAGTATAGCCCAGAGATAGAAAAGCCCCTGGGTTCCACCCCCAGTACCACACACAAAATAAAAAATAAAAAATAAAAATAAAAATACTCTGTTTTCAAAATAAAAAGAAAGGCTGGGGGAGTAGTAACTTGGAGACAGAATGTCCCTGGATTCAACACCTATTATTACCCCCCCCCAAAAAAAAAGAAAGATAAGATTACTTTTTAATCTTTTTCTTTCTAAAGAGGCAAAAACCGGGAAACTAATTTTTTTTAGAGAATTAGGTTCTTTCCTTACTGCCATAAGGCAGTTGGTTTCTCTCTGCGTGTCTCTCATTTCCTAAGCATTCAACACCCTGGGCGGGGGGCTTAAGGGAATGAGCGAGGAAGGGATTTGTTTTGAGCTCTTCCTTTCATTATATTTATTCTTTCTAGGTAGAATATAACTGTCTTAATGTCTTTTCAAAGACATTGCATTCCTTAAGTGATTATCTAGATGCTATGGGGAGTAGACAGATGCATACTGTCTAAGTACAGATGTGCTGCTTCTCTTTGGAGACTCCTCTGTAGGACCTGATATTCCCACTTCAAGGTGGGTAGAGGTGAGTCGTGTTCAGACAACACGCCCTGGTGTGTTTGCAGCATACACTAACACTCAAAGAAAGTAGCCTCGAGGATCTCACGTGGCTGCCTGTCCAGAGGAGAGCTTTGGTGTTGGCTCTGAGCATGTGCAGCACGCCGACTCCGGTGGTGCTCAGGTGTCACAACCAGTGAAGCTGCTCACGTTTTACAGGTGTGAGGTGTTGTCTTTGGCATTTTTGCATCAGGACACCTCAGTAGTGCTTGACTAAGCCTTGGAGGAACGCCGTGGTCGACGGGGATCCAGGTAAATGCATCACCAGTGCCGGTTTGCAGTCCTCAGCCTCTGCTCTTGTTCCTGCAGGAGGCTACTTTCTGTGTGGTCCTTCGTGGTGCTCGGCTGGGCCAGGCTGTGCTGAGTGATGTGCTGCAGGCTGGCTGTGTCCCAGTTGTCATCGCAGATTCCTATATTCTGCCTTTCTCTGAAGTCCTGGACTGGAAGAGGTGGGTGTTGCCATCTAGTAAGCTTTAGCTACTGGTTCTGTCCACATTAGAATTGGAAAGCCCCGTAATCCCAGCATTTGGGAAGCCGAGACCAGAGGATCATGGTTCGCGGAAAGCCTCAGCTACTTAGCGAGGCCCTTTACAACTCAGTGAGACCCTGTTTCAAAATAAAGAATAAAAATAGGGCAGGGGGTATGGCTCGGAGGTTGAATGCCCCTGGGTTCCATTCTTAGACCTGAAAAATAAATAAATAAATAAATAAATAAATAAATAAATAAATAAATAGACAAAAATACAAGGCCGGGAGTGTAGCATGGAGGTCGAATGTCCCTGGGTCCCATCCCCAGTACTTCAAAGAAAAAAAAAGAAAGAAATGAAAAGCCCCTCAGGGGATTGCAGTGCATACATAGGTTAGAGAGTTACAGGGTGAGCATCCCTAACCTGAAAACCTGCCTTAACCTCCCGAGTCACTGGGGTCACAGTGCTGTGCCACATAGCCAGCACTGGGGAGCTTTTTAAAAATGCCTGGCCTGCCGGGCATGGTGGCGCACGCTTGTAATCCCCGCGCTTGGGAGGCGGAGACAGGAGGATCACGCAGGTTTGAAGCCAGCCGAGCTGGCCTAAGAGACCCTGTTTCAAAAATATAAAATAGGTCTGGGAGTGTAGCCCAGAGGTAGAAGGGTTTCCAGGAACCCCAGTACCACCAAGAAAAAATAAATAAATAAATAAATAAATGTCTGGTCTTATCCCAGGGATTACAAATTTTTAAAGCTGCCAGGTAATGATTTGTAGTTGCCATTGAGAACCCTGCCTCAGAGTCTCTATAGAATTTGCACAGTATACTGGCTGGGGGTGCAGATCCTCTGCCTGGATGAGAGCCTGGAAACATGCCCAGGGACAGACAGACAAAAGGAATCCTGCCTGGTTATGTTCACAGAACAGCCGTCTGTTCTCGTGGTTCATTTCCCCGAGACTTAGGAGGTAGATGAGGGTTGCCACATACTGCTCAGCGCTGTCCTTGCCTCAGATGCTTAGCTGCTGTCTTCTCTCAAGACTCTTCTGATATTTTGTTCAAGTCTGATCACTACAGATATTTGAACAATTTAAATAGCACTAGTTCAGCTGGGTGTGATGGCGCATGCCTGTAATACCAGCACTTGGGAGGCTAAGACAGGATCGCAGGTTCAAGGACGGCCTCAGCAAGTAGTGAGAATCTCAGCAACCCAGCAAGACCCTGTTTCAAAATAAAAATGAAATAGGGCTGGGGGTATAACTTGGAGGTAGAATGCCCCTGGGCTCAATCCTTAATACCACACCCGCACAAACGTAAATAAATCAGTTAATAGCAATATTTTGTTCATCTATTTATTCGTCTCACATTTATTCGGAAGCATATTGTGCATAATAGTTTCTGCTTCTGAAAAGAGTTTTGAAAATCAGAACATTTTAGATTTTGCAGCATTTCTGATTTCTTATTTTTGGACGAGGGCTGCTCAGCCCGTCAGTCACCTGGCTAACTTGGTAAATATGGCTAAACATGGCAAACAGTGCTAACATGGTAAATGCCATTGCAGACATATGTGGAAGTCTAGAAAAGAGGAGGGGCCTGACCCTGCTCAGAGTCGGACACGAAGTCATTCTCTGTGTCTTAGAGAAGCAGTGAGCCACTTTCAGCATTATCTGCCCAGGAAAACATTTTTTTGAGCACCTTTTATGTGTCAGATGCTGCCAGGTATAGCGGTAGCAAAATGATTAAGGTCATACTTTCCCAGGAAGCTCATAGTTGAGTAGTAGAATGTAGACAAATAAAACTGGGTGTGGTGATGCACGCCTGCAATCCCAGAACTTGGGAGCTGAGATAGGAGGATCATAGGTTCGAGGCCAGCCTCAGCAACTTAGTGAGCCCTTGTTTCAAAGTAAAAAAGAAGGGCTCAGAGTTGAGATAGAACGCCTCTGAGTTCAGTGCCCTAGAGGAGGGGGAGGCGCAGCGTTGTTGGCCCTGGGGTTGGTGAGGGCTTCACAGAGCCGGTGACTCTGAGCTGGATGAAAGGACGTTTCTAGGAGAAACTGGTGAAGTAGTAGTAATCATGCCTACGTGGTAGAAGGCTCTGGGTTTGAGGTTAGAAGGCCTAGGTCCAAAAGCTCTGTTACCAGCTAGCTTTGTGATGGTGATAAATTGCCTAATCTTAAATGAGTCTCAGTTTTCCTCCGTATAGTAGGAATCATTGACATATCTAGCGAGGTTTATCAAGTGCTAACTGTGTGCTAGGCCACAAACCACATGCTTGGGATCTTCTGGTGAGCAGAGCCAGGCACAGTTGTATCCTAACGGACTAGCCTAATGGGCAGAAGTGGGGTTAGGTTTTAATAAATTAATTTGCAAGTATAGTTACCAAGGGCAAAATGCCCTGCAGGAAAAGCCCTTGCGAGGCCTCCTTCTTCCCCGCCCGTCTTAGCCTTGAGCAGCTCTCAGCCCACCCATCTTTCACCGGTGCCTCCTGGGCGGCCCCGCGCCTGCTTCTCGGGTCTCCCCGCAGCTCTCCCTGCTCCTGCGCTTGCTCTTCTGTTGTTTGCTCTGACACTTTAGACAGCGGGATCCTGTTGGGGCATAGTCAGAGCGGGTCATGCCTTTGCCTAAAACCTCCTCGTGCTTTCCCCCCTCACACTGCCAAGTTCCTCCGTGGCCTCGGGGTCTGGCGTGCTTTGCTATGACCCTCTCTCCCCCGCTTTTCCTTGGCTTTGGTCGTCCTCCATCCTGTTTACTCTGCCCCAGCCGTGGGGCCTCCTCGCTGTTCCTGGCACAGGCCCAGCGTGCTGCTCCGGGGCCTTCACTGGGCAGTCCTTCTCCTGGACCACTCTCCCTCAGGCATGTTCAGGGCCTACTCACCCTTACCTTCCTCGTCTGATTCGTTCCCTGTTGTGTTACTGGCGCCCAGCACAGAATAGGAACTGCCAAAAATGACTGAGTTTACATAGAGAGCTAACGGGGGAACATGATCATTCATTCAGAGTGGGCAGGGAAGAGTGAAGAAGAGTGTGCCAGGTAGATGGGACTTCACAAGCAAAGGCCCTGTGGCTGACAGAGTGGTGTTAAGCACCCGAGAGAGCGCCACTGTGGCTGGACTACACTGTGAAGTGGGGTAGCATGAAAGATGAATGGCCGTCAGAGGAGGGAGGCTGAGCTGCCGAGAGCTCTTCTTTAGGAAGGTTCCCAGGGGAAGGGGAGGGAGAGCAAACGCTCCCTGGAGGTGACGTGGAGCAGGAGACCCGGGGTATCGTTCCTGCTTGTAAGAATGAAACACGACTCTATGTAGAAGTGCTTTCTGTAAGGGCTGTGAATTGTTTTACTGTTATCTCCAGAGCCTCTGTGGTTGTGCCAGAAGAAAAGATGTCAGATGTGTACAATATTTTGCAGAGCATCCCACAAAGACAGATCGAAGAAATGCAGAGACAGGTAAGAGGCCTGCTGGGAGGTGATGGGGCGTGACCTGGCGGACTTGATCCTGTGGACACAGGGATGGCAGCCAAACGCCTGAGTGGGGTTTTCCTCCTCCCTGCATCAGCTAACCAAAGGCAGATGACAGGGGAGCAGGCAGGGTGAGGTGCATCAAGAAAGCTTGAAGCGCCCATCAGAGCCGGGCGTGGAGGCACACACCTGTAACCTAGTGAGACTCTCTTTCAATAGAAAGTAAAAAGGCCAGCGGGTGTAGCTTGGAGGTAAAATGCGCTTGGGTTCAATCCTCAATAACAAACAAGCAAACAAACAAACACACACACAAAGCCTGTTGGAGATGTTAAAACTCTGAGATAAGCCTGCTGTGGTTCCAGGATCTTCCCCTTGCTTTTAGGCCTCCGGTGGGGCGGGGGCAGCATATCATGGCTGGAGCGTGTAGTGGAACCAAACAGCCCACTTGATGGCTGGGAAGCAAAAGAAAGAGGAAGGGGCCAGGGTGCCCGTTAAGGCGCCTCCAAAGACCTGAAGACCTGCCACTAGTCCACCACCCTCTAATGGTGCCTCCCTGGGGATTAGATCTCTAACACATGGGCATTTGGGGGACACTCAAGATCCAAGATGTAGTCATACTGAACTTTCATCTTGTAATGACTAAATCTGAGGTTCTTGGATGGCCTGGGTTGGATGCCAGCTCTGTTAATATAAGCTCTGTGCTCCTGGGAAAGGATCTGCCTTCCTTGGGCTCTGAAACCTAATCTGTGAAACATTTTGACATTCTGATTAGAAAACAAATCACAGGTCGATTTAGCTTCTTTATTACTTTTTCATTGTTACTTAACTGCTGACCTCATCAGAGAAGCAAAAGATCAGTGTAGAAAACTCTAGATTTTTATGCTAAACCTGTGGTTCTTAATACTTTTATAGAGGAGAATGCCCTTCAAAGAGGGTACGTGTATCTTGTGTTACCGTATGTGTATGTGTGTGTGTGTGTGTGTGTGGTACTGGTATGGAACCCAGGGGCATTCTACCTCTGAGCTATACCCCCAGCCCTATTTTTTATTCCTTTTTTTTTTTTTTTTTTTTGAAACAGGTTCTCACTAAGTTGTGAGGGCCTCACTAAGTATCCTGACTCAGCCTCCCAGGGACTGGGATTACAAGTGTGAGCCACCATGCCTGGCCTTTGTGTTACGTTTTGTGTCTTGCTTATTTATTCACAAGGCTAATTACAGAGCCATATGCTGACTCACACTAGATTCTAGTCTAGAGAGGTTAAAAAGGAGCCGGGCAAGTACAAACGGGCAGATTCTGTCCGGCCACCCCACCACCCTACTTCTCCTTTAAGCTGAGAGAGCCATTTGTTTTGGGGTTTCCAGAGTCCCTGCTGCCAGCTCACAGAAGACCGTTTTTCCACAAAAGCAAGGGGGTGCGAGTCACGGGCCCGAGGCAGGCCTGGCTGCTTGTTTTTAGTGACAGGCTCAGAACATTGGAACAGCTGACATGGAATGAATGCAGGGCATTTTAAACAGGGCACTCCTCAGTCATTTGGGTTCCAAGAGGCACACTTGGATTTGGAAGCGTTGGGCTGGCGCCCTGGCTCTGTCCCTATTAATTGCATGCCCATGAGCAGTCGCCCAAGCTGCTTAGGCTCTTATTTTCTTATTTATGAAATGACAGGTTTGGCTGAGCTGTCTCTCGTGTTCCACGCAGCTGTGAAACACTCTATGAAACTCTTGGCCCTGGCAAGACGTTACCCTCCCTGACACATTACAGTCTAGCGGTCATCTTTTCTTCTCCCAAACACCTCTGTTTATGAGAGCCAGTTACCTCCTCTGGTGACAACACCCTCCATCCTGCCAGCCTACAAGGGAGAAGTGGTTGTGGCCTCCCCTGCTGCCCTTTCTAAACCCTCTCCAGTCAGTGCCCTTTCCTGGTTCTCTCACTGCCCACAGTTCTGCCCATAGTGCCCATTAGTCTTCCTTTCCTCCTTGTCCCATGTTCCCTAAATGACCTCTCAACCCCCGTCTCTAGACTAGACTGATCCTACCTAGATGTGAGATGGTCTGGTTAAAGTAATTCCCAGCTAGATGCAAATGGCCTTTAGGTTCAGCTGCTACTAACTGCCAGTTGTATCCTTTCTTTCCCCAAGTTTTGACAACTAAAAAATGTCTCTAGACATCTCGCTTTAAGAGCCACTGTTCTATGGAATATGTGTCATCTAAAAGACCAGCGATTCTGTTAGTCAGCTTTGTGTTACTATAGCCAAATACTGGAGGCAATTAATTTATAAGGGAAAAAGGTTTATTTAGATTACAGTTTGAGGTTCAAATCCCAAATCGGGCAGTCTTTTGGTTTGGCCTCTGGTGAGGGCAGTAGATGATAATGGTAGGAGCACTTGGAGTGAGCGGTCACATCACTAGCCAGGAAGCAGAGAGAGGGAGAAAGGATGGGGCAGGTCCCACGCCCCCAGTGACCTGTGGACCTCCCTCCCACTAGACACCACCTCTCAGAGGTCCGCAGCACACCCATCCTGCCACCCTGGGGCCCAAGCCTTTGGACCTTTGGAGGACTATAGCAGAGAGCAAGGGCTCTTCTGTTCTGTAACAAAATCTGCTTGTCATTTTGCCTCTGTCTCCCTTCTGTCAATTTACTGTTACCTGGGCGAGAGTAAGAGAAAATTGCATATACTCGATTCTGAAAGGTTGTTAGACCTTAGTGAATTCTCTCTAGGGAGGTCAGATTCTGATCTTTTAGTAAGATAGTCACAAACTTTTACAAGAAAACTATTTGCCTTGGGAGCTGATGGCTTACCCCCCCCCCCAACCTGTCACAGTGAACTAAGGCTGAGGAACCCGTCTCCCACTTTTTGAAAACCTGAGCCAATTTAAGAGCGCTGCCTGGCCTGCTACAGCCAGCAGAGGTCTCCATTCACTTCTAAGTGACTCCTTTCGCGTGTTTTAACTCTGAGAAATCCTGAACGCCATACGTACTGTTTTCTTCACGCGCTCAGTGTCCTCATAGCTGCTCTCCTGAGACCACTTCCTTCTGGTGAAGAAGAGACAGTGCTCATAACAGAGTTTGCCCTCCCTGGATGGGACGGGACAGAGCAAAAGTTCCCAGCTGACGCCAGAAACGTAGTATTACAGCAACCTTTTGCACTTAGAGTTTAGGCTCAGAAAAGTTGCAGTCTGACACTGGCAGAACCCTTTGCCTGACGGTGAAAAGAAATTAAGTTCCCTCTCCGCCGTAGCTGTGATCACGCGGCCGCCATAAAGTCACGCACAGGTTCAGGCTGCAGTCAGTGCTGCTGCAGTGAAGAAAGGTACAGAGAGGAGGCTGTCCTGGCACGGGCTCCTGGAGGCCACCGCTGAGCAGCGCCGCACACAGGGCCCTGGCCACCTGGCTGCGCTCACAAGGGCCTTTTGCATAGGTTAAAAAATAGTTCCTTAAGTCAGTAAAGGATAATAGTATTAACAGTGTAAAACTGACTTACCAGTTGGCCTTCTGTTTTCTTCCAAGCTAATTACCTAGTTAATTGATTTATTGAAGCTCTAATTGTTTTCTCAGGAAGAGATTATGGGTGATTATTAGGACTCTGTGACCCCACCCACAAGGGGGAGTAGTCGTCTTGGATCCAAGGTCCGAGCCCAAAGAAAGTCAGCAAGGTAGTGACCTGAAAAGGAAAGGAGAGAATTTGGATTAACATCAGGACTGATGGGGACAGCATTTGAGGGAGGCTTGAAGGTGAGTTTTCTTACTTTGGAAACAGGAAGAAGTATGCAGCTGTAGTCAAATGGCACATTCGTATCCCCAGTCTCCCCCTGAATCCTGAGAAAAGTGGGACGGCTGGATAGACACTAGACCGTCTAGTTGGAAATGTTTGTGTGGGTAGGGAGGGGGTGTAAGTGGATCCCCGGTTTATCTGTTGAGCAGAGTTTCCAAACATTCTTTTATTGGTCAGTGGCTCCACCAGCAGTGACCTCCGACCTCAGCCACACCGGGAGGTGGAAGTCAGGAGCCTGTCTTCCTTTGAACTTCTCTTTGTACTGAATTGCCTCGGAGCCTTTGAGGTGGCAGAAACATTTCAGCATCTCCCTTTCTCTTTAGCCTTTAACACTGGGGTAAGTTAAAATACCAGTTGCTTCTCAGTCTCCGGCCCCTCTTCCTCTCTGTACCTTCATGTTTTCCCGGTAATTATGCCAGATATTTGTGCTGCAGAGAAATGCTAGAAGATACAGTGGGCTTATTCGGAAAAGGACAAAACACTTCTCTTTAACAGGAGAAAACCCAGGCCTGTGGTGCCCCTCTCCACCAGGCCTGTCGTCAGTCCCAGTCGTGACCCAGAGGGGAGAAGAGGCCGCGGGCAGCCAGATGTGTGTGCCTCGCCCCTGGCCGTAAGCTGCATTCGCGGGCACGCCCCCTCGGGGGGCTCCCACTTTATCTTACTCACACACAGTCTCAACACACTGATCTGTGATATTTGGTTTCCATAGCTACAGTAGTTTAGAAGCCACAAACATAAGGGGAGAAGGGAGAGTGCAAGTGAGGGTCTCGGGTGCCAGTCTGACACGAAGAGACAAGGTCAGAAGAGGAGCTCTGAGCACAGTGGGCGACAGCACCGGCGGTTTTGCAGTTTGCTGCGTCTCAAGTGTATCACTGTTAGATGGCGAATTCCTCAATTCATAGGACATGTTTGTTTGTTTTACATATTTTGGATTCTGACCTCCGAATGAACCTGGCCGTCAGTTTGAATGTTGAAGTCTCTGTTCCCCTCCAAAAGCTGTTATTGCTGGGTATCTTAAACTTTAAGATTTAATTTTGTTTATTTAGCATATATCTTTCTAAAATACTGGGTTTTATGTAATCTACTTTACGAAGTCTTCTGTTTAGAATGTCAAAGTTTTTCTCTTTTAAAAAAGTGTTCTGGCCGGGCGGGCGTGGTGGCGCACGCTTGTAATCCCCGCGCTTGGGAGGCGGAGACAGGAGGATCGCGCAGGTTCGTAGCCAGCCATGCTGGTTTAAGAGACCCTGTTTCAAAAATATAAAATAGGTCTGGGAGTGTAGCCCGGAGGTAGAAGGGCTTCCAGGAACCCCAGTATCGCCAAAAAAAAAAAAAAAAAAAGTGTTCTGTTTTATGGACACAGTGTTACACACATGTAATCCCAGTTCTTGGGAGGCTGAGACAGGAGGATGGCAAGTTTGAGGACAGCCTCAGCAGTTTAGCAAGGCTCGTGGCAACTTAGTGAGACTCTACTTCAAATAAATAAATTAATACATAGGGATGGGGGCGTAACTCAGAGGTAGAATATCCCTAGGATCAATCCTCAGTACCCTTCCCCCCACAAAGGGCTCTGTAATTCAATTAAAAATGTAAATCCTCCCACGCGTAGAAATTTCAGCAGCCCAGACCCAGGTATGGTCTGAGGCCTCCAGTGCTGGCGGCCGTGTTGCTGTGTCCGTGACAGCTATTAGCAGGCTGTGTTCATTCCCCCCGCCCCCCAAAATGCCCCATTAGAAAGCAGACCCTTTCAGCAGAGACGTGAGATAGGCCGTTAGAGGAAGAATCTGAACTTTTTATGTGAACACACTGCGGATAAAGAGACGTGAAGTAATCCTCCTGGGAGCACACGGCCTGCCAGGGCCGGCGGGAGCACACGCTGTTCTGCCCACAACTGGTCAGACCGCAGAGGAGCGCGGCCCGGGTTGCGGGGAAGTCGGGCTGGATCCCAATAATTCAAGCTGACTGCTACTGACTGGTCTTCTCCCCAAAGTAGTTGCTTGAGGCAGTCAGGACTGGACACATCCCTGGAAATAATGTTCGGGGGAATGTGGAAAAGATTTCACTTCTAATTTCCAGGATCGGTATTGTAATGTCTGTCATTCTTACCCACCCCCACCCAGCTGTGAAATTGAGAATTTTTTAATATATATAAGCTAGACTCTCAGGGATTTAATAAAAATGCCAGTGATTCCCTTCTAGGCCCAATGTGTCTCTCCAAGCTGTGTCCCAGTTTTAGCTTTCCAGGTCGCCCCTCAAAAGCTACCGTCAGGCTGCTCAGTGGGAGAACGCCGGCTCCCCGCCCGCGAGGCCGCGGGTGCAATCCCCAGCAACGCGCACACAGGAGTTCTGCCTCGCTTCCCCTTGGACAGGAGCGGAGACACCGACCAGAGCCCTGGAGTTCTTCCCAGGAAGCAGACAATGGAGGTTCTGGTACCAAGCAAGGCATTTGGCCGAGACAGACACCAAGGTGGCGTCTACAGTCACTTGTGGGCTCTTGACATTTCATAGCATTTTTTCGCAGTAGCATTGTGAGCTCTGTATTTGAGTTTTCCTGTGAGTATAAACACATACCAGGAGGGAGACCAGTCAGTGCACGTTGTTTCAAACAGGATAAAATAAGGACTCATTTAACTGGAACCCTTACGGAAGAGCAGTTTTTTTCTCGTGTTTAACTTTTTCCCCCCCTTGACTTTGGTATTAAGAACTTTGTTGGAAAAGACTTTTTACCAAGTATCTGATGGGAAGCCAAGAAAAGCATTTTAATAGAACTGTCTCAAATTTATAGTGCGCTGGGGCCTGTAAATAAATTTTCTTGTCTTTAAGGTTTGGACTGATTTGCAGTTGTTTTGTATGACTTCTGAGATTTAAATCCTCACAGTCCAGATGGAGAGACCATAAAGCTGCTTTCCCTGGCAGCCTCGGTGTATCTCGTCTCTAGGCAAATACAGCAGGATAGTATATGGAGCTTTGCCTGCATAGGGTCGCTCATCTTACTGTGATACCGTTTTTAATTGATCTGGCGACATTTTCAACTTAAGCATTGTCTAAATTTAACAGAGTTAGATTCTTAATTTCATAATGCAAAGGTCAAGTAAATATTTTTTTTTTTTTTTTTTTTTTGTGGTACTGGGGTTCCTGGAAGCCCTTCTACCTCCGGGCTACGCTCCCAGACCTATTTTATATTTTTGAAACAGGGTCTCTTACGCCAGTGCGGCTGGCTTCGAACCTGCGCGATCCTCCTGTCTCCACCTCCCAAGCGCGGGGATTACAAGCGTGCGCCACCACGCCCGGCCTCAAGTAAATATGTTTTAAACACATGCTTTGTTCTACTGTTTGGGGGCATACTGGGGAGATCACTTGTCTTTAATAAAGGACCTCAGGTCGCTAGCAAGAGTACTGTGGTAATACAGGGGTCACAAGGCCAGGGGTGCTGTGCACTCAGTTGTGCTGAGGGAGTCAGGTACAGGGAGTGGTGTCTACGAGGGGATGCGAGGGGAGGGAGGGTGGGTGCTGGCCTGGGCAGGGATGTGCCCACCTTCTGAGGGAAGGTGAATAGGTAATGGGGATGGTGCCCCGTGCAGCCGACCAGGTGGGGAGGACTCAGAAGACCATCTGCAGGGAACTTGGGAAGGAACTGGAAGGAAGGGAGGGTAACAAGTGTGTGAGGAGGGGGAAAGCCGGGTAATTGAAGAGGTTTAGTCCAACCTTAGACACAATCCAGCCCATTCCTTGTACTTCACAAGTGACCAACCAGGAGGCCTTAGGGTTTCAGTGATTTTGAGAATTTCTTGTTAGGGCCAGAGCTGGGCTGGAATCCAGGTCTCCTGATGTCCATCCGGTGATTTTTTTTCCTTTTTTTTTTTTTTGGCATGGTGTACTGCAATATTTTCCTATTGCATGTAATGATTAATGAGTAGAGGTCAGTGCATCATCAGGTCAGTATGGTGGGTCATGATTGGCATTTTGTTCTTTAAAACAATGAAATAGAGTCTTAAGCAACTGTGGAGGCTGAGGCAGGAGGATTGCAAGTTCAGAGCCAACCTGGGCAATTTAGAGAGACCCTGCCTCAAAATTAAAAAAGAAATACAAAGGTTTGGGGAAGTAAGTCGGTGGTAGAGGGGCCTTGGTTTTAGTCCCTACTACTGCCCACCAGAAAAATCCTCAAAGCAAACCAAAACAGAAAAGCCCAGTAATAAGAAGAACTATAATAACAGGAAACTCTCAGAGCGTGTTAAATATAAGGGTAAATATTTCATGAAACCTCTGTTTTAATTTTGAGTTGCAGAAAATATATGTTTTTGTGGTTCCTAGTCCAAAAGGTTTGAAAAATGTAGTAGAAAGCACAGGGGCCTTTGAGTGGGAGAAGCCTGGATTCGAATCCTGAGCGCGGCCGTCTGTTTACCAGCTTCATGACTGTGGGCAAGCTACTTGACTTTCCCAGGCTTCAGTTTTCCTATCTAAAACCTGGGGCTAATAATCCTCGTGAGCAGTGGCATTGATTGAATAAGATCGCTCACTTAGAGCATGTGGTTCTGGTCCCCTGCTCCATGCTGGCAGTCATTTGCGAGAGCTGCCCCCGGTCTGCATTTAAATTTTGGAAGGAGCCTCCTGGGAAAGAGCCTCCTGGTCTTAAGGAGCCACAGTAAGTTACCAACATGGATGTATTATGCATTTGCTTCTGGGCTTGGAAACTTGACACAGAATTTAGTCCTGTGTGTTCTGGTATACTTTTTACATCTTGGCATGGAAGAAGGTTCACCTCTATGCTTTTCTGTTAGGCTCAGAATGGCTTCTAGGGAGATAAAAATCAGTGACTCCTTGCTAAGCCCTTTTGTTTTGATCTAGTGGTACATTTGAATAAAGCATTATTACTTATTTTCCCCCTTTCCATGAAAAAAAGAAAGTATACTGTGTCTTTCCTTCTACTTGGTTCTCTGCCAAATCATAATTTTATTCATTTTTGAACTAAATAATTAAAAACTAAATGAACTTATAGAGGAAAAATAAAAATCAGAATTGACAGCTGATGATGAACAGCCGAAGATCTAGAGTCTGGTAGGCATGAACTACTAATAAGGGGACTTTTCGTGGGACTTGGGGAGGGCGGGCCTGACCCCTGTGAGCCTCAGTGGTTCGCTCTGCAGGGAGGAGAATGAGTTCCGGTGTATGATCTTCACGTTGTCCTCTTTGTCTCCCCTTTTCCTCTTCTCTTTTGGCTCGCCCAGGCTCCCTTCCCCCAGCCCTTCCTCACCAGCTCCGTCCATCCCATATTTGAAGTCCCGCTGGAGAGCCGAGAGGAGCCTCAGCCCCCGGATGAGTCGGGCTAAAGCACTTCCATAAATCTGCGGCTCATTTTAATGCCACGTTAAAACGGTGCGAGCGGCTGGTTTCCGTGGCCCCTGCCCTCTTTCTTTATGGGGTTCTTTGGCTCTTCTCTATAAAGAGGCCCTGTGGAGTCATTTGAAAGTTCTTATCAGTTTGCTGACAGCTATATGGGCCTTTCTACTGAGTGCAGGAGCTCAGGCAGGCGTGTGAAACTTCTGATATTAAATTTGAAGAACAATGGCAGGCAGAAGGGATCCGGTGGTGGACCAGTGATCCGGAGGTGAAAGACTAGACGATTATTACCTTTGCAGGTCTCGCCCTCACCGTGGGGATGGCAGGGCAGGGCAGGGCAGTCGGGGTGAGGCCGGAGAGGGCTTTCCAAGGGCCTTTGTTTGGATCCCCTGGTTGGCAGCGCCATCCCCCTGGCAGTCTGCTTCTACACTCTCGTGTGTGGGGTGGGCAACCCCAGAGCATCAGGGTGGCCGGGTTGGCAGGCCCCTGCTGGCTTGTCTGCCAGCTCCAGCCTGCTGTCTCTGTGTTCACAGCATCACTGGTATTGAATTTAAAGGGACTGTCATTAGTCGGCTTTGCTGCCCCTTTTAGACCAGATAGCTTGCCCTCGGTAATCCTCCCGGAGTGCTTCACGGAGCCCCCAGGCCCTCCATAAATGTCAGCTTGTGAGGCTGTGCTCTCTCTCACATTGAGTGGACTGCAAGCCCTCTTCCCGCTTCCCTTCCACTTTGCCTTTCTTCCTTAACTGGAAAACTCTTGTAGCCAGCAGCCGAGGAGAAGGAAAAACCATTACCTGGACTGTGGCCAGCGGCCTGACAGGAGCTTCAGAATCTTCGGCATCTCCTGCCCAGAATGCTTTCCCAGGCGTTTTATGAAGAGCATCCCTACTCTCCTCCTTCCAGCTCCCCAGCCTTGACTTCCAAGTGGGAGGGGTAGACACAGATACCCCCAGAAAGAGCTTTGTGTCCTCTGGCTCTTCTGATTGGAGCTTTAGGAAGAGGTTATCATGATAAGCAAAGTCTAGTGGACATACATATTTTTAACTACTTCCATCTCTTTTTAGCATGAACACCTTTTTCCTTTTTCTAGTTTGGACATGAGCAATTTTGCAAGTGCGTTCAATTAAAAATACTCACTTAGCCGGGCGTGGTGGCGCACGCTTGTAATCCCAGCATTCGGGAGGCCGAGACCGGAGGATCACGGTTTGTGGACAGCCTCAGCTACTTAGTGAGGCCCGCCGCAACTTAGTGAGACCCTGTTTCAAAATAAAAGAATAAAAAAAATAGGGCAGGGGGTGTAGCTCAGAGGTCAAATGCCCCTGGGTTCCATCCCCAGACCCAGGAAAAAAAAAAAAAAAACTAAACAGTCACTTAACTTGAGGTTGAGGCAAAAGCAGGAAATTTTGTAGTATGTTAGTCAGATATATACAGCTGTTAATCTAGGATTGTCACTGAGCAACAATCAAAAATAATTTTAATATTCATGTAGCTCCTGTGGTGAGAGTCTAGGATAGCCTTTGAGCAAACAGTAAAAGCACGGATTCATTTTATTACTCACGCAGCTCCTGTAGGGAGAGCAATGGGTACAAAAATCAAACGAGCAATAAAATACTCTACTCTGAGGTGCTAGGATTACTTTTTCATCCTTTCCTGGTGGACTAAATTCTTTTTCTATAATTAGATTAAAAGTTGATTTGGGGGAAATTAACTGGATATAATCACTTTTAGTATAATTTTACCACATGGAATAATTTAAATGTATTAGAAGTTGTCGTGAATATATGATCATGATCACTCCTCGTTATGCACCCCTTTCCAGGAGGCGAGAGCCGGTAGAATGGCTACTGTTTCCTTGTCGGGCATCGTGTGGAGAACTGTCTCTAGAGTTAACCACGGGTTAAGCCCTTGTAATGAGTCTCCAACGTGGGGCCTCGCTTGAGGAAATGGCCTCTCTAATGAAGGTGTTAAACATTAATTCGCAGAGTCGCCTGGTTCTTTGGGCTGCTGCCCCACAGGGTGGGATTACTGGCTAAGCATTTCTGAGGAATAATTACTCATCACAGGAAGTGCCGTGTAGGTTTTGTGCACTCATTGTATACCCATTTAGAAAAACCCTCTAGGTTGACAAAAGAATAACTTGTAAATGAACGAGCGTTGCTATGTTTGGCAGACAGTCACCTTTTTTAAGTCTTCAGTGAGGGCTAGACCGATTCGTACAATAAGCCATTTTGTTTATTTGCACAGCCTAGCATGTCGGCGCCACAGCATGCTACGAGCATGGACAACAATCAAAATACAGGGTTCTGTGTGCACAAACAGGAACATAGATTCTCACAGGCGTGTCTATTGCCTCCCTTTAGGTAGCTAAAAGAACTTGGGCCTACCTAATTACTTTTTTCCCCATAGTTTTCAGCTTTATAGGAGTGCAGTCAGTCTTCTGCCTCTGTGCTACTGGTCTTGGGACTACAAGGCCACAGTCACACTTATTTATTTCATTGTCTTCATTTAATTGAGTTGATAGTGAATCAGACCAGGAGCAGTAGAAACGCAGCTCTCGCTCAGCCATTTCTGGCACCAGGTTTTCTCTGAGGTGCTTCCAGGCTCGTGTGTAATGTTTAAATGTGTGCTTAACTGTCCACGCCGGCAAGGCCTGGAGTAGTAGGAAGGCTTATTATCTTTCCGATCCCAGTGCTTTTGATTAGAAGGAGCAAGTGGTTTCTGTTCAAGCGTTTGAAGTCCGTGTATGCATTGAAGTGATTTTAGGTTTCAGGTTGATTTGGTCAGGCCTTGATGGTTTTAAATAAGTATCGTTTGTATTTTAGAAAAACCTTCAAGTTTTGCTTCTTGGTTTTAAGCTACAGATGGGAGTTGAGTGCAGCAGCGTAGTATTCTGGCATTTGATGGGAACAAGAAGCCCCAGAGCTTGCTGGGCGCATGCTTGTAATCCCAGCATTTGGGAGGCTGAGACAGGAGGATCCGGGTTCGTGGACAGCCTCAGCTACTTAGTGGCTGTTTGCAACTCAATGAGACCCTGTTTCAAAATAAAGAATAAAAAAAAAAAAAAGAAAATAAGGCTGGTGTTGTAGCTCAGAGGTAGAATGCCCCTGGGTTCCATCCCCAGTACCACAAAAAAGAAGAAGGAGAAGGAGAAGGAGAAGGAGAAGGAGAAGAAGAAGAAGAAGAAGCCGCCCCAAAGCTGGTGACACTGAGGATTGTCCTCAAGAACTATGACCAGTGCATCGGCAGCAGCCTGACTGGTACTGCCTTTGCATAGAATAATAGCATGTCAGCCGGGCATGGTGGGCATGCTTGTAATCCCTGTACTTGGGAGGCTGAGACAGGAGGATTGCAGGATTGTGGGTTCTAGCCAGCCTCAGCTACTTAGTGGGGCCCTCCACAAATGAGTGAGACTCTGTTTGAAAATAAAGAATAAAAAACAGGGCTGGGGTATAGCTTTGGAGGTAAAATGCCTCAGGATTCTATCCCCAGTACCACACACACACACAAAAAAAAGAATAATAGCATGTCATTGTTCCCCTAAATCTCTGCCTAGTTAGCTGTAGTTGTACTCTCTGGGAATCTCTATATTGGATACTAGAAGAGAAGGATTTCAAGTGTCTAATCAGCTACTGAAGCGATTTTTAACTGTGAGATAAGGAAGGGCCTGGAGTTCCTTCCCTGGGATCTCCAACTCCCATTCCCGTTCTGAAGGGCTTTCTGGGCCGGGGTGTGGGACGTGGGTTCTGGAGAGGCTGGCGTAACGAGCGCACTGTGTGTGCTCCCTCAGGTGGGAAGGGGCGGGGATAAGAGGTGAGAACCACCCACCACAGGTGTCTCCGTGTCAAACTCCTGCTTCTGTTCAAATCCCAGTCTGAGGTTTCCCTTCAGGAGGCCAGCAGAACTTGTCAGAGCAGCCCTTAGTCACAAGATAAGGCTTTCCAACAGCGAGCAGCCCAGAGAGAACGTGAGCACCTCTGGTTGGACAGAACAGTGACGCCCGGCACTGGACCCACACGATCCTCGATTTCCTTTTTTCTGGGAATGTGGAGGAGCAGCGGAAGGGGTGCTGGGCAGCCCGACTCTGACTTAGTCTCCATGCCAAAAATAATAATAATAATTCAGAAGAACTGTCAAAGAGCATCTCCTTGGCACTGTCAGGGGCTGTGCTACGTGGGAGAGAGACCCCCGCGCTGACGTTGCTTCATGATGGTAGTGTGGGGATGAAGTGGCTTCTGACTCCTGCCCCAGGCCCTTCGCGTGCTGGTGTGCATGTGTGCTGTTCTTAGGAGAGGCAGGCCTTTCAAGTGGCCCTGGTTGGAGTACGGCTTGTTTTATATTTGCCTTCTCCAACCAAACAAACGGATGCTTTCTTTCTCCTGGTTTTAGCATAGCAAACATGGGAAACCTCACCCCAGGCAGATTCCTTCATAGCTAGTGGGCCCAAGTTGTGCTCTTATTTATTTATTTTTGATGACAGATCTTGATTAAAGCTTTCCAACCCACATTTCATCTCTTCCATGGAAGCAGTCGGGATGGAGAGCTGGTCAGCGGCCAGTCCCTCGGGAGGCGCCCTGATCGAGCCTCGGGAGCAGTGGTATTCAGGGGGGGATGACTCACAAAACCGGCCCGGTGGGACGAGTCTCTGGTATCTTTGCGGAGGAGGTTGGCCAAACACAGTTTTATTGGTCAGTGGCTCCTGCTTTAGTAACCTCTCACCCCAGGGCCCTTGGAGGTGCAGGCCATGCCGGCCTTGCCTTTGAACCCCTCACGCTCCTGCCCCCTCAAAGGCTCCCAGTCAGGGGCTTGTGTTTTGCTTGGGACCTCACCTCCCAGCAGGGTCTCAGGGGTTGGGAAAGCTGATCCACCCTTAGAACGCTGACATATTTGAAGGTGATACCCCTGAGCCTGGAAACCTATGGCTTTCTATTTCAGGAGCTGTCTGTCACATGTCAAGAAACAGGACTCGGGCTTCCCTCGTTCCTCCTCCACACGTCCTTCACGTTTTCCACGGGACGGGAGGTCATAACACCGAAGCATTTCCTAAGAGAATCGGGCTTCGTCAATTCACCTTTGAATTCTGTCTTACCTTCAACTTTTACCCTTTCTTCTTCTAATTTTCCCGAAATGTCACTTATTTTGAAAGATTTTTTTTAAAAAAATAGGGCAAAATCAGGCAAATCACAAGCCATCTACAGGGCTGGGAACAGAAGTAATGTTGAAGATGGTACAGTGAAGGTGCCGGGGGCCCCGGTGTTCACTGCTGACGCTTTCGCATCAGCGAGCCCTGGCTATAGGTGGCCCGGCCGCACTCCTCACTGCCTGCCTCCATCTGCTTTCAGGAAAAGCTGGATCTTACGAGAGGACAAATTGTGTGGATTGTCCTTCCACAAATGCTCGGATTCTTGCCGGGGGAGCCGGAGTAAGAGCTTTGGTAGGCAGAGGGAAGGCAGGGACCTGTGGGTGTTAGATGACTTCAGAATAGCTTCTCATTCTAAAAATATTGAGTAGGAAATCTCTCCTCTTCTTATGAGAGCTTTAGTTTAGTAGACAAGGAGCAAATGACCCCCATTGAGGTCTTTTGCTTTTCTAGAATTCAGATACTGTACTTACTTATTTATTTATTTATTTTGGTAGTACTGGGGACTTGAACCCTGGGGTTTTCTACCTGTGAGCCACGCCCCCAGTCCTATTTTATTATTTATTTATTTATTTATTTATTATTCATTTATTTATTTTGGTGGTACTGGGGGTGGAACCTAGAGGCTTTCTACCTCTAGTCTATACTCCCAGACCTATTTTATATTTTACTTGGAAGCAGGGTCTCACTAGGTTGCTGAAAGCCTCACTAACTAGCTGAGGCCGCCTTTGAACCCATGTGATCCTCCTGTCTCAGCCTCCCAAGCTCAGAGATCATAAGTGTGTGCCACCACACCTGGCTATTATTTTTTTTAAATAGGATCTCACTAAGTTGCTGAGGGCTTTGGTAAGTTGTTGAGGCTGGTTTTGAACCTGCAGTCCTCCTATCTCAGCCTCCCAAGTAGTAGGATGACAGGCATGTGCCAGGATGCTCAGCGGAACTATATATATATATATTTTTTTTTAAACAGGTCTGGGGATGGAACCCAGGGGCATTCGACCCTGAGCTATACCCCCTGCCTTATATTTTATTCTTTATTTTAAAACAGGGTCTCACTAAGTTGCAGAGGGCCTCATTAAGTAGCTGAGGCTGTCCTCGAACCGTGATCCTCCTGTCTTAGCCTCTCAAATGCTGGGATCACAAGCGTGCGCCACTACGCCTGGCCTATACTCTTAATAATAACATTATCTTTGGCAGAAAGGGCAGCCTGGCAAGGTCTCTTTCTGCTTCAGAGCAAAGGCTTAAGTGTTTAGCAGGTATCCAGGCATCAGAAGAGCTGCCTGACTTTACCCTTGTCTTGTCCATGGTTGTGAGGACGGTCATGTGAGCTCACACGTTCCGGTTGGCTGAGGGAAGGGGAGAATGGACATCTCTCACTACTGCGCCTGGTGCCACATCGGTGCTTCCTCACGCAACCCCATGAAGCAGCTGCCATTCTTCCTCTCGCAGAGAAGAAAAGCGAGCCTTAGAGGCCGAGTCGGTGTCCTGAGGGATCGGGAGGAATTTGTGACTTGTGACTACAAAGTGTGAAGTTTATTTGTGAAGCTCCATTTTGTGTTTGTCTTAGTACCTTTCAAACGATTATCATCACCTGAAACGTGTACAGGCTGCCTACTTTGTGTAGGTACCGGCCACAGTTCAGCGTTGTACAAGCTATATTTCTTGTTCTCAAGCAGCCGGCAGTCTTGAAGGCGGGGAATGTAGCGTCTGTTAATGTCTTAATCATTTGATAGAGCTGTCATAGCAGAGTATCACGGACTGGGTGGCTTGCAGCGCCAGAAGTGGATTTCTCAGAGCTTGGCAGCCCCGGTCCAGGATCAAGTTGCTGGTGAAGATGGAGTCTCTGAGGCCTCTTCTTGGCTCAAGGATGCCGCCTTCCTGCTGCCTCTTCACCTGCCAGCCCTGCCCCTCTGAGCTCACCTACCTCTCTGTGTGCAAAGTCCCTCTTCCTTTTAGGATGCAAATTGCATGCGGGTCCCATTTTAACCCAGCCACCTCCTTAAAGGTTCTTTCTGCAAATACAGTGATTACCTTTTGAGGTGCTGAGGTCAGAGCTTCAATTCCAGGTGGACGCAGGTCAGCTCACACTGACACCTGTGTTGGGTATGTGCTCCAGAGCCAGAGCTGTCATTCGGCAGCTCCACGGAATAAGAGCTGGGCTCCTCACTGCGGGGTCCACCCTGAGGTGTTTTCCTTAACCCATGATTAGCTCCTTAGTAGGGATGAGCAGTAGTGAGTCAGGCTGGGGAAGAGCCTTGGTTTAAGTACCACCGCACAGTGCTGCACAGGAAAACACACCGGTGCGTGGGGCCAAACTCAGCATTTGCAAGGTAATCCTGCCTGGATGTTATCCAGTAGGTGGGACTTATGTCATGGGCTCTGATCACGCCAGAGAGGCAAGTATATTAGTAAACAAGTATATTAGACCCAGTAAAAGATCAGGGAATTTTGGTTGTTTAATAGCATCAGTTGGAATGATTCTTGGAGGTGAGTTTTTTAAATTGAGATTTGGAATATCCCAGTTCATGTTTTAGCTCCAGAAAAAGGAGATTAAAGGTACAATAATAATATATACTTGATTGAAAGTTTGAGGCTTTGAGAATTTATTTATTTATTTTTATTTAGTTTTTTTCTTTATTGAACATAAGTGGTACACATTTAAATTATACTTGGTGCCCCCCCGCCCCTGTTTTCCCTTCCCCCCCTCCCACCAATGATTGTCCAGGGTAACCATGCCATATTCATAATTTTACACATATTCGGATGTAGACCCTCATTAATCAAGTTCAGTCTTTCTCCTCCCCTGTCTTTCCATTCAAGCTTTGCTGGTATTTCCCCTCCATTATCTGGAGTACCACTGGTATCCTCTACGTTCCCTAGTTTGGGCATATTAGAGGGAACATATGTACCTTCTCCTTCTGTGCTTGGCTGATCTCACTTAACATAATGCTCTCCAGGACTTTCCATCCTTGCAAATGATATGATTTTGTTCTTTTTTATGGCTGAGTAGAATTCCATTGTGTGTATTTTCCAGAGTTTTGTAATCCATTCATCTGTTGATGGAGACCTGGGTTGGTTCCATATTTAGGCTTTGAGAATTAAAAAAAAAAAGATTTAGCACCGGGCATGGTGGCATATGCTTATAATTCCCGTGCTTGGAAGGCGGAGACAGGAGGATCGCACAGATTCGAAGCCAGCCTCGCTTCCCTGTCCCCCCCCCAAAAAAAAATATTTTATATATATATGTCTGGGAGTGTAGCCTGGAGGTAGAAGGGTTTCCAAGAACCCCAGTACCACCAAAAAAAAAAAAAAAAAAAAAGATTTAATAATACAAAAAAAAAAAAAAACCCTTACATTAAAGGTGATTCCTTATTCTTAAGCCTGTGGAGCCCAAGATGGTTAGTTTAGAGAGTATATAGGAAAGGGTGGAATCCCTAGCCCTGAGGAGAGATTGCTTGTAACACATAAGGCTATCATTGGTCACCTTACCTGCCCGATACTTCGGCTGGTCAGCCCACCCCAGAACATACTGGTCCCCAGCCCTCTGAATCAGTCAGGTAATTAGTTCAATAGTAAATTGTAATATGAAAGAAAACTTTTGGGTAGTTTTTTTTATAATATACATATATATATATATATATATATATATATATATATATATATCTTTGTTTTGTTTTGGTGGTCCTGGAGATGGAACCCTTCTACCTCCGGGGTACACTCCCAGACCTATTTTATATTTTTTTAATTTGGAAACGGTCTCTTAAGCCAGCGAGGCTGGCTTCGAACCTGCGCGATCCTCCCGTGTCCACCTCCCAAGTGCAGGGATTACAAGCGTGCGCCACCACGCCTGGCTCCTGTATGTTTTTATTGGCGCATTATAGTCTCACATAACAACGTAAACCATGTTGACAGTGACATACACACATACTTTCTAATTTTATTTTTCATGTCAGAAATTTGGTCTCCTTGGTTAAGAAAGTTCATGACCTTGCCTACTTAATTTGTGTTTTTTAAAACATTGAGTTATTTAGAAAACTAAGGAGACACAGAGGCTTCTGGGCTCGTTTTCTGTAAAACATGTACATACCTTTTTCTCAAGGTTCCCCTGTTGATCCACTAGCAGAGTTTACTAACTATACTCCTTTACCAGCAAGCCATTATATGCATTACCTGTTTTTGTTTTCTTTTGTTTTCTTCTTGTAGTGTGCATTGCTCTTTAGCGGATTTTGGTTGTTTTTTTGTTTTTTTTTTTTACATCATTGGGGCACTTAACATTCTATACTTTGGACCTACTTAGTGAGGTGGTCTCTTTTGTCAGAGCAGCTAGGCCACTACTTTTCTGGTGATGTGGCGTCTTCCTCTCTCCCCCAAAGAAAGTCACTCGCAAAGGCTCTGTGAGCCCCGCACGAGGCTTGGGGAAGGTGCGTCTGAGCCCCGATGGTGGCCGTGGGGGGGGGGGCGGTAGTCATGCGTATCTTTCATCTGGCCCTTTCAAGATTCTTAGGTGTAATTTGGGACCACTCACTTGCCTTCAGATATCTCCACTTTATTATTTGTTTTGATATTTCTAGTAAGGACTAACTCCCAAATGTATTAGAATAACCATGGTAAGAGACAAAGGGCAAAAGTAGGTATTACGTTGCTTAGCCGTTGAAGAAACTTCCTGGATATGGTTATCGTCAGAAAAGTCTTTCCCCGCCCCTCAAGAAAGACTTAAGGCAGCAGTCCTTGCCACGGTGTTGGGGCAAATGTTAAATGCCTCTCTTAAATTAGCTCAGAGCACGCAGGCCGAGGGCTGGGAAGCAGATGCTTCTGGATAAGTTGAATGCGTCGACTTTTAGGAATCCCGCAGTTGTTGATGTATTCCTTTAGTAAGCTCTGTAGGGCCACAGCGCAGCACGTGTCCCAGTGCTACTGAGCTTAATCAGGAAGCCCAAAGGAAAGCAGGACCAGTAACCCTCCATGAACCTGTCGGTGGCTCAGTTTTCTCATCATAAAGTTGGGATAGTCCCTTGGGTTGTGAGGATTGAATACGTTAACACAGGTCAGGCACTTCAAGTGGGGCTCGCTCCATACTGAATGCCTCATCTGACCAACAGGTATCCATTGAACTCCCGCTTTATGCTACAGGCCTGAGTGCTGGTGATGCGTCAGTTAACAAACAGGCAGAAACCTCTGCCCGTGTGGACCTTAGAGCCCTTGGGGGAATAAGTGTAAGATGGCGCTGATGACGCACGTTGCCATTATCTGAGGCCGGAGGTACTGTGAACATCAGGCTCACTTCTTCACCCTGCCTCCAGGGGCGTTTGTCTTTTACACTGAGATACGTGTCTTTGGGGACACTCCTGTGTTGAGAATGGCGTACAGGTTACTTGCCTGTGCTGTCCTTTTCCGTTTTCCCTCTAGCTGTAAATTACTTCTTTCTTTCTAAACGCTGTCACGAGATGTAGAGAAGGAGAAGGCTTTGGGAATCCCCACCCTGCGTTGGCCTCTCCTTGCCACACATTCGAGTTCTTCCTCTGTATCCCTCCTCCGAGGAGAACTAGGGTTTTAAAATTCTTTATAGGCACCATCCACGTAATCTGATGCCATGTAAACTTGTTAAAAGCTTGTAAATATATATTGACCCTTGAAAACCCACCTTGTCTAATTAAAAACTCTTGTGAACTCAAGTGAGTACACTATTTGCTATCAGAAGTCATTGCCCTGGACTCCATCATTCAAAAATTTCCTTACATCTTTGTGATTATTAAGGAATATATGCTGTAGCCATTGTGTGTGTGTGTGTGTGTGTGTGTGTGTGTGTGTGTGTGTGTGTGTGTAACTAACTGCATGTTAATTCTTTAATCCTCACCCCCCATAAATATAAAGACTGAGACCGGAGATGAAAGGAAGGAATACTTTGCTTCCAAATGGATGGCATGTGCTTTTATATGGACCTTTGGGAATTTTCCAGCCAGCTCTGTTTGAGAATAGGATTTGAGTACTGGTCCGTGTACTTGCTTGTTTTTCTAACCTTTGGATGACTCATAGTTTGGGATGTGAGAATAAGGTCTAGAATGTCTAGAAATTAAGCTGCACCAAGGGAGAACTGTAGTGTATTTCATACAGGGCTGCAGCTGATGTTGAGAATTTTTCACGAATTCTTTGGAGAATGCTAGAGTGACGTGGCCTGGATGACAGTGTAAAAGCATTAAATTGGGAGAGGTTAGGAGATGGTTAGCGAAGTGCCAGCAGTTCTCTACAGAGCGAGTTCTATACAGCCAGCCCCGGCGAAGGGAGAACAAAGTTCTTAAAGTCTTGACCAGGGTGAGAGGGAGGAAAAGGACCAACAGGGTTTCTGTTTCTTAAAGTTAGTGTTTTTTTCCACTAGTTTTGTACCAACAGGGTAGCCATGATTTTTAAGAAGGTAAAACAGCAGCAGTAACAATTCATTGTGGATTCTAAATGCTCATATAGTTTTTAGAAGGAAGGAAATGCAGGCTAAGAAAATGGAGATTAAATCTTAGGAGAAACTAATTCCTAGCAAGAATTCTTGGGCTGTATATGAGATCCTGGGAGAGCAAATGTGTGTTAACCAGTGTACACTAGATCTTACACTAGGCAGCAGCTACATTTAATATGGCTCTCAGCTGTTCCCAGGAGCAGCACGGCTTAAAATAGCGTCTCCATGGGTTAAGCCAAGTTGTAGCCCTGCTTTGCTGCTACTGGGAACTAGCTGTGACATACGGGTGGAGTTCCCGCTCCTTCACCCATTCTAAAATACTGGGACCCGGTGGCCTTACTCTAGACACAAGTTCTCAAAGGGATGGGGCAAGAAAGATCCAGGGAACAGGGGCTCTAGTAACCTCAGGTACAACTGAGTAGCATTGATTTAAAATGAAGGGGTGGTGGAAGCATCCAGGTGGGGGGCACTGAGTAAAATATTTTTCCTGAAAAGGAGGTGATACTAAGCCAGCAAGCTTGATAATCTATGTTCTAAAAGGAGTTTAGAATTCTAATGTAAAGAAGTTATAAAAACTGGAAGTCCTTCAGATAAGATTTTAGCAAATGGAAGAGAAGGAAGATAACTCTCCAGAGGAAGGGAGTATTGTGAAGAAAGCTGTGGTCATGAGTCTGGGGCCAGGGGGAGAAGTGACTTTCCATCGCAGGAACATGGAGGAAATTGTGGGTAGGTTGGGTGCAACAGACGTTTGAGGCTCTTGAATGCCAGGCAGAATGTCAAACTCAAAATACTGGGAGATACATAAACTTTTTTAGTAAAGCAGACAGAAGTTTGACTGGAGAGTTACTGAATTTCAGATATACACGAGTTCTTAAGGATCATAACTTATCTCAGATATGGATACCGAGATCCTGAAAAGTTAAATGCTTGTCAACACTTTTCTGACTAGAGTCAGATCTGTCCTGTCCTTGTGCCTTTTCCACCACCATACTAAAGTTGGTGCAGACAGGAGCATTAGTGTGGTAGTCCTCCGGTTGATGTTCAGTTATGAGAGCCACTCCTAGTTTCCCTGAGACTCGAGTCTCATTCGTACATATTGGAGTCATTTAGTCACGCTTGAATACACGGGGCCTTTCTCACCCAGTTTGAACACGTGGCATTAATGATAGTCCCTTGATGAGGTGTTCGGGAGACATGTTCGGTTTCATTAATGTCATTCAGAGAAGTCTTTGTCAGTGAAAAGCATTAATAGGTTAACCCAACCTGATTAAAAGCCTAGCTGCAGTTTTAGGTTTGTTCTTCAGGGCAGTTTTTCTGACAGGAACATGATGAAAAGAACATACATTTTAGAGTTAGACAAGACAGCTTTGAATTATGGGTGGTGTCAGAGGCTTTGTGACCAGGAGCGAGTCACTGTTACTTTCTGAGCCTGGCTTTCTTACATGTAAACTGGAGCTATGTCAGCTATTGTAAGGATAGAGTAAAAAATGTATATGCTGTATTTAATTGATTACAAGCCCCATATTTTTCAGATTTAAACATCTCTAATATCAGTATTGTTATAATAGATATAGTTTTAGCATTATTCTATATGTTAGTTGAAAACATTGTCTTTCTTAGTGTTGCGTAAAATAATGGTGTGCCTTATAATCAATGGTACTAAAAATAACAGGTGTGGTAGTGCACACTTGTAATCTCAGTACTTGGGAGGCTGAGACAGGAGGATCACAGGTTCTCTCTCAGCCAGCCTCAGCTACTTAGGCCCTCCACAACTTAGTGAGACCCTGTTTCCAAATAAAGAATAAAAAATAGGGTTGGGGGTATAGCTTGGAAGTAGAATGCCTCTGGGTTCAATCCCCAGTACAAAAAAAAAAAAAAAAAGGCAGGTGTGGTGGCACACACTTATAATCCCAGCAGCATTTGGGAGACTAAGACTGGAGAATCATGATTCGCGGACAGCCTCAGCTACTTAGTGAGGCCCTCTGCAACTTAGTGAGACCCTATTTCAAAATAAAGATTAAGAAATAGGGCAGGGGGTGTAGCTCAGAGGTCAAATGCCCCTGGGTTCCATCCTCAGACCCACTAAAATAAAATAAAATAAATTGTACCAGGCAGCTATGCCATATCTACATAATTGTAAAAGTCCTAAACAAAATGTTACAAAGGGAATTTAGCTGTCTGATATGTAACAAAGGGGCAATATGTCATCAGTAAGTGAGGTCAAGAATGCAAGGTTGGCTAACATTCAATAAGTAATCATTAGAAAGGTAAAGAGAAACTCATCTGATCATCTTATAAATATAGGAAAAAAGTCTTTTGATAAAATTTAACAACCATTATCAACAAGACCTCTCAACCAAAAGAGGACTAGAAGGAGACTTCTGTGACTGATAAAGGGCATTTATAGCCTACCTTATTCTTGATGGTAAAATATTAAATACTTTCCCCTAAGATTAGTATCTTGACAAAGATGTTCACTCTTAACACTTGTATTCAGAAGTGTATGTACAGTCCTACATAAGGCAAAAGAAATAAAAGAGACATAAAAATTGAAAAAAAGATAAAACTTTTCATCTGGAGATGACATGATTGTATACTTAGAAAAACCAAAGGAATCTACACACTTCTGAACTAGTAAGTGAATTTAGCACAGTTGCAGGATACAAACTGTTTGGCATTAAAGAAAATTTCGAATATTTACTTTACTTGGTGTTTCCTAGTGAAATATGTGGTGGTCTTCTGTGACTTTCTACAACCTAACAGAAGTGGAATATAGCCATTGGTTTTATTAAGTAAATTTTGTGATGGTCCACTTTCCACTGCTTTTTTTATCCAAAAGATATCTTTATTTTTTATTGATGCATTGAATTTATACATCTTAATGGGATAAAAAAAACTTGTGTAGATATACATGTACATATCACCCCGTTAAATCCTACCCCCTTCCCATCTCATTCCCTTCCCTTCCCTCCCTCCCATGCTTGGTTTAGCAGTTGACATCGATATGTATTTTATTGGTTTTTTGGGGGGTGGTACTGGGGTTCTTGGAAACCCTTCTGCCTCCCGGCTACACGCCCAGACCTATTTTTATATTTTTATTTGGAAACAGGGTCTCTTAAGCCAGTGCGGCTGGCTTTGAACCTGCGCGATCCTCCTGTCTCCGCCTCCCAAGTGCGGGGATTACAAGCGTGCGGCACCACACCTGGCAATTGATATTTTTTTTTTATGTACATCATGTTCTTTAGAGAGTTCCCCCCCAATCCCCTCAGTTAGGTTGCCTTGCTTGCTCCTCTATAGGATTTCCTTTTTCATCTAGAGTTCCTCTTATGACCCATTTCACCTTAGCTTTCACATAGTGACCCATTTCATAGCTTTCACATTTTCTAACTTTTTGTGACTGGCTGACCTCACTTAGCATAATGTCCTCCAGTTCCATCCAATTCCCTGAAAATGATGTAATTTTGTTTTTTTTATGGCTTAATAAAATCCCATTGTGTACATATCCCATAGTTTTGTAATCCATTCATCTGTTGATGGACATCTTGGCTGGTTCCATAGTTTGGCTATGGGGAATTGTGCAGCTATGAACATAGATACACATGGATTAGAAGAATGGGGACTAATTTGCCATTTGACCCAGCAATATCACTTCTGGGTATCTATCCAAGGGAAAGCAAACCAAACTACCAATCCACTGTTCTATAATTACCTTACATAACTAGCCGATTCTGTTAAATTTTTCAGATACAAAATCTTATCACTTGCAAAAATGATTGCGTTTCTATTTCAGGAAATGAAGTCCATGTTATGTTCTTCACGTAAAAGGAGAGTGTCAGGAGGATATTAACTAATTATAAAAGAAAACTCCACTAGCTAGCACTTAAAGAAGTAAGGGTATTGTCTCCTGCTGATGGCAGTCTGGAAGCCGCAGTGCAGGGAGGGAAGCCGGCTTTCTTCTGGCTTTCTCTGGTCACCTTCAGCAGGTGGGCTTTTTCCTTTCAGTCACAATACACCTGCTTAGCCTGTAGCCAGCCTTGTCTGCATTCCAGGCAGGCAGGGGCGACTGACGGGGCCAAGGGAAAATACCAAATGGCTTATTGCAACAAGACGCTATATACTCACATACCCAGGGGCCGCACCTCATGGGCCAGTACTGTGTCACATTGCCATCTACTGCTGCAAGGAAAGCTGGGAACCATGAGTAATCTGGATCTCTAGATTTTAAGTTGCGGTAATGGTTAGCATCTTGATACTGGTGTGTGTGTGTATATGCGTGTGCATGCGTGCATGTGTGTGTGTGTATGTGTGTAAAATATCACTGGAAATTGCTGGGATATAATAATTTTTGTTTTATTTATGTAAAAATTTGTTTTGTAGCTGGCAATCACTAACTTTGATAGATTTTTAGCAGATGTTTAGGGTTTTCTTAATAGCCAGCCAATGAAAAGCTTCTGAATTTATTTTCAATTTTTTTTTCTGCTTTCATACTCATTACTTCTCATTTTCTAGGTTTCTTTCTTTTTTTCATGTTATCAAATTGGATATTTACTGTTATTTGTGTAAATATCAGAGTAAAGTTATACTATTAGAACTAGAATGAATTTTATAAATATTTGAGGGCTCATATTTATCTCTAATACTTCAAAATTGAAAATGTATATATATATATTTCTCTTATATAGATGAAATATGTTTATCAGGCTTCAATTTAACATTTAAGGCAAATTTCAGATGGATTATTTTAGTGAAGTTATTAATAAAGAAAATTTTTTTTGTGTTTTCCACCAGCCACAAATTCTCATAAGGATTTTACATATTGTGTGCACATAAAGAAGGTTAAAATTTGTAATACTCAGTGAATATAATTATATGAATCCTTGCAGAGTACAGTGATAATGGTGTGCTAGGTTCTGTGATACTCCTTCTTCTAAGAGGCGGGACTTCATTGCCTCCTCCTATGTATGGACTGAACACAGTGGCTTGCTTCAGAGGAACAGACTAGGAGATGAACTCAATAGTGGCTCGATAGTGGGGGAACCTGGCAGATCTCACCGCGACCCTGTGACCTGGTTAACATCACCTTACTAAGTAACATTGATGGCACGTGTCTCCGATACCCTGTGAAGAGAAGGGTAAGCACCTCTGTGCTGTTCTCCAAAATCCACAGCTTCACAGTCAAGGAAAAGAAAACACTGGCAAACTTAAATCAAGGGACATTCTACCAAATTCCTGGCCAATTCTATATATAAGTGTGAAGGTCACAAAAAACAAGGAAAGGCTGAGAAACGGTCACAACTGGAGGAGACAAGTAAGTGCGATGTGGTATCCTGGATTAGATCTTCAAACAAAAATAATATTTGAGAAAAGCTGGGGAAATCTGAAGAAGAAAAAGTGTGTAGTTTAGTTAAAAGAATTGTGCCGCCGGGTGTGGTGGCGCATGCTTGTAATCCCTGTGCTTGGGAGGTGGAGACAGGAGGATCGCAGAGGTTCAAAGCCAGCCATGCTGGCTTAAGAGACCCTGTTTCCAAATAAAAAATATATGTATTAAACAAAATTAAGTCTGGGAGAGTAGCCTGGAGGTAGAAGGGTTTCCAGAGGTGATCTGTTTTGATACTTTTATCATGGTGATACAAATTAAAGTTAAGAGAAGCTGGATGAGGGGTATTTGGGGACTCTCTGTACCACCATTCCAACTGTTCTCTGGGTCTAAATCTGTTGCAGAATAAATAGTTAAAAGCAATTTCAATTTCCCATGGCAAAGAAATAAAAAACGTATTTACAACTCTCAAAAAGATATAAAAGGAACCCTACAGCTCTTATGTGGACAAATGGCTGTGGCCTTTGTGAATGGTACCATGGGTACCATCTAAGATATTTCTAATGTAACTAAATTAACAAAATAAGTATTTTATTGAAGAATGATAGTATACTGATACACCCCCATTATACTGATAGTTTTTGCTTCAGAAATTCCCTTTTATTTTAAGAAGTAAATTGTTTGTTGCTGGCTATTGAGTCCCTGAGTAAAGATGTAGCCAGTGCCTGTGACCTTCCTTTCCTTCTCTAGAAAAGCTGGCGACATGGGCCCAGTACATATTTATAGAACCACCGGCTATGAGAAGTGTCTCCGAAGGGTTTTACTCGCGCTTTTCCTCTCTTTAATTTTAAGTAAGTTGTGATATAATTGTCATGTTTACAACAGCAGAATGGCAAAAGAATAAACAACAACAAAAACATTGCTCCCAGTAATTCTCACCTAGAAGTCTGCAGTATAATTTGGCCTTGCTACCAAGTTTTTCCAGCTGTAAGATGAGGATTATTAAAGCCCAGATGTGGGGCCTCTGGGCTGTTGTGACACCTTGTCAGATGTGTAGTTGGCAAATATTTTCTTATATGCTATCTCTTTCCTTTGTTGATTTCTGTCTTCACTATTCGGATACTTTTTAGTTTGATATATATAACTTCATTTGTCTCTTTTTCTTTTGTTGGCTGTCTTACCCGAAAATCCCTTGCCTAGTCGTGATATTCTTTCCCAATGCTTTCTTCCAATAGTTTCATTTCAGGTCTTATAATTTCTTCTTTAATCTATTTTGTATATGGTAAGAAATAGGGATCCAGTTTGATTTTTCTGACTAGATACCCAGTTTTCTCAGTACCATTTATTGGAGAGTATACATTTTCCTGTATGTATTTTTAGTACCCTTGGCAGAAATCAGTTGGCTCTAAATGTCTGAATTTATTTCTAGGTTCCCTATCCTGTTGCATTCTCAATACATCTGGTTTTATGTCAGTACCATGCTGTTTTGGTTACTGTAGTTTTATAATATATTTTGAAGTCAAGTATTTTGATACCTCTACCTCTTTTTGCTTAGGGTAGCATTGGATATTTATTTGGGGTCCTTTGTGGCTCCATATGAATTTTAGGTGTTTTTGTTTTTCTATTTCTGTGTTTGATAGGAACTGCATTAAATCTTGAGATTGCTTTGAAAAGTTCTGTTCTATTTCACTTTTTTCCTCCAAATTTGCTTTTGTCTTTGGATAGTGTCTATTGTTCTATCTTCAAATTTGTTCTTTCTTTCCTCAGATGTGTCTAATGTGCTGATAACCCTGTTGAAGGGATTCTTCATTTGTGATATTACGCTATGTATTTCTGGCATTTTTATTTGACTGTTTTTTAATATTTTATCTCTGCTGAAAATTCTCATCTACGCATGCACTTATCTCCCTTTCTCACTAGATCCTTTAACATTATTAATTACAGTTATTTTAAAGTTCCTTTCCAGTAGTTCCAACATCACAGTCGTCTTTGGATCTAGTTCTAGAGAAACCTTTATCTTATGACTATGGTTGCTTTCTTTTGTCTGTGCCTAGTAAATTTTGATTGAATGATGGACATTATGTATGGAAAACAGAAGAGGGTAAGGTAAATATCATGTTCAGAATAGACTTGTTTAGGCCATTAGAGAGGGAGGCTGACTCAGTTTACTCAGTAACAGGAGTGGGGATGAGTGCTTTGCATGCCACGAACTTCAGAGGCAGCGGCCACCTTGCATTTAGTGTGGACCCAGCGACTGGCTTCTCTCGAGTTGCCACCTGGCCCTCCACTCTCCGCAGGCCCTGCCCACACCTTTCTCCATACTCCTACTCCTTCTTGCATGGTACTTGGCTTGGTTCATGGTAGGGGCGGTGGGACACTCTCTTGCCTCTGTCAGCCTCGGTTGTGGGCCCTTTTGCCCACAAAGCTGGTGCGCTCTCAGCATTCCTGCCCCTTCCCCGTGGCAGTTCCCACTGCCCTTCACCTGGACGGGGCTGGGCTAGACATTTGCAGCCCTTGGTTTGTCAGTGCAGCATCCAGCCTGGGCCGGCGTTCCTGCTTGTCCTTCTGGCCCAGATGGCTATTACTTCCACTCCTGCCTCACTAGTGCTCTTTGCCTCGGTGAAGGGAGGGTGTCCTGCCCGTCCTACAGAGGTGGGCTTCTTGTAAGGCTTATGGAGGGGCAGGGAGTTTCCTGACTCCACTCCCCTAGGTGCAGTCTGACTTTCTGCTCCTCCCTTAGAAGCAGTGGGTCTTTGTCTAGATCTTGGAGAGGGAAGGGTTTTCTTCTCCTCCCCATGCATTCTAAGGTTTTGACTTTTGGTGGTGAAAAGTCCAATAAGTGGACGGAGGTGGGGAGAACAAGTGAAGTGGCTCACCTTGTGTGTGGAGCTTCTAAACTCTCCTGATGGTCTACACTCTTAAGAATTCCTTAAAATCTCAGCTACTGTGCCGGGCGTGGTGGCGCACACTTGTAATCCCAGCATTTGAGAGGCTGAGATCGGAGGATCGCAGTTCATGGACAGCCTCAGCTACATAGCGAGGCCTCCACAACTTAGTAAGACCCTGTTTCAAAAATAAAGAATAAAAAATAGGGCTGAGGGTGTAGCTCAGAGGTCAAATGCCCCTGGTTTCCATCCCCAAACACACACACACACACACACACACACACACACACCTTCTTCCTCCTGCACTCTTCCAAAGCTGAAGTAATTTGTGTGCTCCATCTCTCCTTGAGAGTGCTGTAGTTTGGATAAAAGTCCCCCAAAGGCCCATGTGTTGGCGGCTTGGTTTCCTGTAAGCTGATTGTCTCAGGTATTTGCTATGGTGGTGGGAAGCATGCCAGAGAGGGGCTTGCCACCTTTTGACGTTTGGTTCCCTCGATGGCTTTATGGCCTCAGCTTCTAGTGGGCCCAAGAAAAGTTGAGGTTTTTGTAGGTTCTGGTGTCTGTTTTTTAATTGTTTTGTTGAGTTTCATGTTACCTTGTGGTTTTCTCCACCCTAAGAAGAAAGGGGATCCTCTCTGTTGGATTATCTGGTGGGTTGGGAGAGGGGCCTAGAGCAGTGTGCACCCAAGTACTGACCCACACTCACATGTCTTTGTCAGGTGTTTGGATCGCATTTGCATTAGGAAATTGGGACAGATGAATAGCTAGCGGGTTTAAATTTTGTGGGTTTCCTTGGAAAAATCCTTTCATATACCAAAAGGAAACCCAGGGACCTGGGGCCCATCTAGAAGGCTCTGGTTGGACGGACAGTCCAGAGGTGACTGGTGCATTACGAGGCACTGGGAACCCTAAAGATGCTCTTGAGCTGCTTGAGGGCAGTTGGGGTGGTACGTATATACAGTCGCTGTCCTGTTAGATGAGAATCCTGACCACATTTAGGTGGCACACTGGCCTGGTGTGGTTTTAGCAGCTGTTGCTCACTCTCATGGTCTGTACCAGCATAGCATGAGGGACATGCTTAGTCCCCTTTCTATCTTCTGTGCCACCGATGAATGGATTTTGGTCCCCCTCAAGTGCACTCCCCATCATTGACCTTTGGATTCAGTATCTAAGATGTGATTTATTGTTGAATTCCCTCCTCATCACTCGTGGGTTGGTACTTGAGGATCTGGAGACATTCCATGGATGTAGGTAGTATCTGCCACCTGGTGCCTGTGGTAAAGTGCTGGGTAGAGCTGCCTTTCTGGGCTGTCTGCCCTTTAACAAGGCCCTGAGCTGGATATAGGAGTTCTTTGGTGAGCGGACAAAGGTGTTTCCACCTGGGGCCTGGGTCTGGAGGAGCGTTGTCTGCTTCCTCAGAAGCTTCATGTTCAGCCAGAAGGCACATGTTGCAGACAGCTGTACTATCAGCATAAAGTGCTGTCATATACTTTAGGTGTTGACAATACTTTATGTGTTGTCATTATAGTTTGGGGAATTGAACCCAAAGCTACACCCCTGATCTTTTCTTTTTTCTTCTTTTTCTTTCTTTTTTTCTTTCTTTCTGTCTTTTTTGAGTCAGGGCCTCCCTAATTTACCATGTGCTGGCCATGAGTCTATGATCCTCCTGTCTCAGTCCCCAAAGTACTGGGATGACAGGCATCTGCCATCATGCCTGGCTTATTTTATTATTTCTAGTTGTTCTATGACTGCTTGGGTTTCTCCACTGCCTTCGGAAACTGGGATGAATAGATTGAAACAATGGGATGCCGTTCCATCTCTCCGCTTCTCCTTTGCCCATTCTCAGCCCAAGACATGCTACCAAGTGTTGCATGTATCGTCACGTAAGGAACAAACGCCCCAAGGGTGCAGGGTGGTATGGGAGGGCTGCCATCTGCTGGTGCCCCTGTCCTGCCCTAGAGCTGAGTGAGAGGCTTGTAGACCTCAGGTCAATGGATCTTCACAGCTCCGTGAGGCGTGCGCGCTCCGACCCGCTGTCTCTCAGAAAGCACAGGCAGGCGTCGGAACTTAATATCGTGCACACTGCTCTCTCACCTCGTGCTCCCCACCACATCACACTGGCTTCCCTCAAACGTCTGTTCTTGCTAACCCTATTTACTTTATGCTACTGAAAATTACGACATTAATCTCATTTAATAAGTGTGCAAACTGAAATAACAATTTCAGTTTGAAGTTCCTGTTTGCTTATGATAGTTTTAAGCTGGCCGGTTCCTGCCCTCTAGGAGCTTTGGAAAGTGTGTAGGAATTTTGTAGTTCTTATGCTATGGAATTTTCATGTTTTACAGTCACAGTGCTATCTGTTTTACCAAGAAAGGTTCAATGCTTTCCTTGAGGTGGTAGGGTCTGGCCTGTTCATATGTGACTCATTCTTCTACTGTGTAGCAGCCACAGTTTAGAGTGACAGGGAATTTGCATAGCTGTTGAAGAATCCCTCATTCACACTTCCTAAATACCTATAAATGTGGCGCATGGGCTATTTTTTGTTTTGTTTTTAGGGGGAGGGGAACATAATGAGCATAGATTTGGTCTCTGGGTGAGAACAGAGGTGTTTTGTACATTGGCGGCATCGCTGAAAACTCCTTCCTGTCCGGGGACAAGTAGCTGCCTTGGGTCCTGGAGGGGCTGGAAATTATGATACCCTTTGAACACTTCAAGGTGTCACAGCAGTCCTGCAGAAACAATTAAGCCTGAGATGCTCCCTTGGGCTCAGGCTGAGTCATCTGAGCTGTGATCACTGGCAGAACTCGCTTCCTTCCCACACAGACTGCAGTGCGTGGACAGGGAGAGATGACTTTTGAGACTTTTTTGTGTGTGTGCTGAGGAGTGAACCCAGGGGAATTCTACCTCTGAGCTACACCCTCAACCCCCGCTCCCCCCCTTTTTTTTTTAGTTTTTTAATTTTACAATAGGGTTTCACTGAGTTGCTGAGTCTGGCCTGAAACCTGCAGTCCCCCTGTCTTGGCCTCTCAAGTACTGAGATTACATGAGCACACCACTGCCCCTGGCTCGTTTGAAATATCTTGAGTTGGAGGCTTTGTTCCACAGTTGTGCCTTTGGCTGGAATTCAAGGTGAATTTGCTACCAATTTTCTGTTTTCTGCTAGTTCTGAAGTACTGGATTACTTGTGAGTGTAAAGATTAGGGAATGCTCAAGTTTGAGTTTGGTTTAATTTGAATGTGACTTACGATTTCTAAAAGGATTATGATATCCTTTAAGATATCTGTTGGGTAGAAAAGCAGGTAAGTATTCAGGACATATGTGTGTTTATGCATGGGCTCGTGCTTCTTAGTGAAGTTTCACATTGCTCAGTTTCTTGAAGCAGGACCATTTCCTAAAACCTACACCTTGCTGGTACTGTTAATACTCCAGAATGAAGTGAAAAAAAGTCTGAATTGAGAGTTAGGAATTGTGGGTTTGGAATTTTGATTCTGCTGGTTAATACCTTTTCCTCACATATAAAACAAAGCTTGTGTCTGCCCCCAAATAAGTAGCAAGTTGGCTATACAGAGCAGATGAGATCATGGGAACACATTTGCAGCAGGTAAAGTGCTAACATTTGCAAGAACACTTTAAAAAAAAAAAAAAAAGAGGTCAGCCCATGCCTAGGGGACTCGTGATCCAGCTGGAGAGAGACGTGATCACCAGGGACCACAGGAGGCTGGTACCAAGCAGTGTGGCCAGGACTCACCTGAGCCATCAGCCTCAGTGCTGTGGGTTTCAGAGGAAGGGAGACCGTTTCACAGAAAGGGTATGTTCTTTCAGGTGTCATAGAATATAAATATTTTGTTTGCTTGACTACAGAGAACACAGTGCCATGAACTCAAGCGGGAGCAGGATCACTGTGAAGCAGGCCGTCCAGGGAGCTGTAGCAGGCAGCCAGCCAGAGGGGTGGCGCCAACTGCGGGGCAGCAGAAGTGAGCACGGGCCTGCTCTCAGGGCTAAGTCTGCGTGTTAGCTTTTCCTGGAGTAGGAGAAATTCTCAATGTTGATGCTTTGCCTTCTTCTTATGGTTAGTAGAGAGAATAGTAGTCACACAACTCAGAAGATAGCCTAGGCATTTAACTCATGGGTGGAACGCTTGCTCAGGAAACAGAACTGAAATTAGCTGACTTAGACTAGAAAGTGCCTTTTTCCTCCATCTCAAGATTGTCCTTCCACTCTCCATGCTAAGTTTTCATGTGTGTTACACACACACACACACACACACACACACACACACACACACACTTTGCACAAGCCCTCTTAGCCTCTGGTTTTGAGTGGAACCAAAGATCTGGCTGCAGCTGAACAGCTCCTCTAGACCAGCATCCTGCTCTTATTAGGAACTGAGGCTAACTTCTATTTGATGAGAAATGACCTTCTTTCAACAGACTATATTGGGCCATGGCAGAGTAGATGATGTTGGAGTAATACCCTAATCACAAAAATAAGAAGCATAAAGCTTGCCAGAATAGATTTTAATAAAAGCAACAACTGTTAAGAGGCACTGGAGAACAAGCGGTGCGGTCACTACCAGAGGGACTGCCATCCCGAGGGGAGGGAAACGCAGAAATGGGCTGTGGGTGCACTGTGGCTGTCCCCAGGCGCGCCCTCCAGCTCACAGCTCCAGTGTGGAATCCCAGCAGAAGGCAGAAGTCCTACAGGCCGAGGGGGGGACTAGGGCCTCCAAAGCATATGGTATCTGGGGGACAAAATCCCAGGAAAGAGAAACCACAAGGGAAGAAAGCGAAAACCATGCCTGCTATCTTCCTGAGGGATTGCCGCCTCCTGAGTACGCGGTAGAGGAGACCCCAAGGGCTAAGGGTGTAGCTCAGAGGGAGAAAGCCCCTCGGTTTTATCCCCAGTACTGCAAAGTGTGTATGTATGTATGTATGTATGTATGTATGTGTGTGTGTGTGTGTGTGTGAAAAGTATTTGCCACTGACAGCATAGCAGATGAGAGAGGGTTCTTAAATTGTTTAGTAAGGTATAAAATTGTCAATTTGAGATACGCAATAAATTGATGTTTACTTGAATTGTGAGGATAGTTACTAAAAAAATAGTGAAAACTAAACAAGCAACAAGTTAATGAAGAAAAACATGGGATAATAATAAAAGTTTTATTATTTCTCCTTGAAAAAGGAAAAATAAAGGGACCAAAAAATAGGTGAAACAAACAGGAAAAAAAAAATAGAATGTCCATACCATTCAACTCAGACATATCAGTAATTATACTGAGTGTAAATGAGCTGTATAATTAGAAGCCAGTGATTTTTGGATAAGATAAAATATAATCCAATTTTATGCTTTTTACAAGAGAAAGCTCTGAGGGTACAAATCTGAAAGTAAAATTTTGGGAAGTTTACATGTGAATGTGTGGATATACACACGGGGACTCTTCTCAAGTACCCCATCTGGGTAGTAGCTTTAGGAGTATGTATTGATGTAAAAATTCATTGGGCGTTCCTGTAATCCCAGTACTTGAGAGACTGAGACAAGAGCATTGCAAGTCCAAGGGTAGCCTTGGCAACATAGTGAGGCTCTTGGGAACCTGGCAAGACCCTATTCCAAAACAAAAAATAAAGGGGGAGGGGGCTGGGACTATATCTTGGAGATAGAATGTTTCTGGGTTCAATCCCCAGTATCAGAAAAAAAAAAATAACTGAGTTGTACACTTAAGACTTGTACAGTTTACTATGTGTGTATCGAAAATAAAGCCGATGGACTCGCTCTGATAAAGCTCGTTGACATTTTCCTGTACACAGGGCTCCTCTTGTATCTAAGTTGAATCCAGTGTGCATTTCATCGCTGATACTCTCTTCCTACTGTGCTTCAAATCACACCTCTGAGGAAGTTGGCTTGGACAGAGGGATCCTTTGCCCTAGGGACCCTATCTTTGGGAATAAAGGAGTTACCTAGGCCCAGAGTTGAGTGTGAAGAGCCTCTAGTGACCCCCATCTCCTGACTTGCTCACTTATAACAGTGCTGTTTTCTTTATAGGCACGGTGGTTCTGGGAAGCGTACTTCCAGTCAATTAAAGCCATTGCCCTGGCCACCCTGCAGATTATCAACGACCGGATCTATCCCTATGCAGCCATCTCCTATGAAGACTGGAACGACCCTCCCGCTGTGGTGAGTGCTCAAGCCACGTGACAGTCAGGGCGGAGGAAGGAAAATGTGCCGCAGTTGTAAAGGCGTCTTACGTTCCAGCCTTCTAAGACGAGAGGCTGCCTTTGATACTTGGGACCTGATAAAGGCAGCGTAATTTTGCAGTGCTGGCAGAAGTAAGAAATACAGAAGCAGCAGCTTTCAGTTTGTTTTCACTGTGCTCAGGAGGACAGTCTGTTTATTTATGGCCAAGATAAGTGGGCAGGCATGGGCCTTGCTGCAAATTCAAGACCTCCCGATGACTTTTGCAGTTGCGGTGCTAAGAACTCTTGAAAGAGTTCTGTAAGCAACTTAATAATAAGCTTATATTTTGAGGGCCTCCGCTCTGCCAGGGGAGTTGCTAAGTGCCTTACATGTGTTGTTTCAATGAACTTTTCAACACCCAGTGAGGAAATTAGTAAGCTAGAGTGACGGAGAGGCCTTGTAGGTGGCTCTCGTCAGTTGCTGGACACCAGCGGAGGCAGAAGAGAGAGGACGTGGTCGGGGCTGCCCCTTGCGTGCAGGCCTTGGGAGGGTCTGGCCTTGGCTCCCAGCCACTCCCTTCTCACTGAGAAGGCCTGACATCTGGGGCTGGCATTATGGCTTCCATCCTGCTCTGAAGCGTGCCTAGAGCCCAGCGTGCAGACCTCAAGCTTTCACATCAGCAGCTGGACATGGCTCCATCTTCATCCGAGCCAGCCATCTCCTTCGGGGCAGCCTTCCCTGTCACCACGTCTGCCTTCTCCCCAGTGCTGCTGCCGCCTCCTCTTGATCCTCGTGTAGGACCTTCCTTTACGACCGTTTACTTCCCGGCCCCTCCCTCCCTTCCTTCTTTCATCCCTGAGGCACGGATAGTGCAGGAAGAGAAGGCAGCTCCTGTCCTCCAGGAAACTGCACTGTTTGGGAAAAGTCCATCGCAGAGCGGTGTCCAGAGGGCCCCGGAACACGGGGCAGCATCACTCCTTTCTGCTGCCTCAGTCATTCTGAGTACTTGAATATTTGCTCAGCCAGGCATGGTGGCGCACGCTTGTCATCCCAGCATTTGGGAGGCTGAGACAGGAGGATCGCGGTTCGCAGCCAGCCTTAGCTACTTAGTGAGGCCTTCCCCAACTTAGTGAGACCCTGTTTCAAAATAAAGAATAAAAAATAGGGCTGGGAGTGTAGCTTGGAGGTAGAATGCCCCTGGGTGGTTCCACCTCCAGTACTGCAGGGGAAAAAAAAAAAAAAAAAAAAAATATATATATATATATATATATATATATTTGCTTATCTACTTATTTGTTTTGTTTTGGTGGTACAGGGGTTCCTGGAAACCCTTCTACTTCTGGGCTACACTCCCAGACCTATTTTATATATATTTTCATTTCAAAACAGGGTTTCTTAAGCCAGCACGGCTGGCTTCAAACCTGAGCGATCCTCCTGCCTCTGCCTCCCAAGCGCGGGGATTACAAGCGTGCACCACCACACCCGGCATCATCTACTTATTTGAAGGATGACCCTTCATCTGTGTTTTTGAAGTAAAGGCTGATACCTTTGTCAGGTTCCCCCAAAGAACCCTCTTTGTGTTCTGATTGGTGTCTCGATGAATTTTCAGATTGCTTTAGGCAGGTATCAGTGAGCAAAGCAGAGAAGGATCCATGAACATCCCACTGGATCTTGCTGCCTGGAAGAATTATCTTTCTAGTAGAATTTGAAAGTTTTCTTATTATAGGTTCTTCATAAGTTTTAATGTTTTTTTTCTTAAATGAGAAATTTTTTCTTAATTTTTTATCTTATGCTATGATGAAGTAATACTTTCTGACATAGTTTCTACATAGTTACCACTTGTGTAAAGACACATTTTGGGTTTTATATATTAATTTTGTAACTACTGTCTTACTGAATCCTATAGTTTCCATTTTTAGGACATTCTCTTACATTTTTAAAATAAGCTTTTTTATAACTTAATTTTGCTTTTTTCAATATTGAACTTTTTTCCTTTAATTGCATTGCTGTATGTACATCTAAAACAGTTCTAAATGATGATCCAGTCAGAGAACAGGCAAAGGGTTTCCTCCAGAAGGAGCCACAAGCTCAGAGGCACAGACAAGGGAGCATGCGGTGTAGGAACTCTGCGGAGATCCATGTGGCAGGTGGAGGGAATCCGCGAGGGAGAGAGGGGATGGGGCCTGCAGAGGCCCAGTCGCAGAACGCCTGGTGTCTTACCCGAGCTACTGCGTGTCAGCTGCGGGTGCTAGGAAGTCACAGCAGCATCTGAAACAGGGAGTGTGTGGCAAAACTGCATTGGGGCTCAACTTGTGTGTGATACCAGTGCGGAGCATACATTATGTAGAGCATGGGGACACGACTGGAACCCAGGGGTGCATTGAGAGCAGATAAACTCGAGCCATATCTGGGGGGCCCACCTATCCGTACTGTTGACTGAGGAGAAGTTTAGGAAGACAGACAGAAGCATGTTGTGTGGTCTGTCCAGAGGATTGTGGATGCACCGGGTGGCGGACAAGGGGATGCTGCTGCCTTCCCCAGCGGCTCCATCTCCTTCCCAGCCTCCTGCCGCTTCCTTCCCGAGCGCCCATCCTTTCCTTCTCGGTGCCGTTGTGGCTGTTGGTCCTCCCTGGCCTGGCTCTCTTCACTGTCAACCCACGTGTCTCCACTTACACACGTTCTGCAGGCCGCTTGCTTGTAGACCTCTTCCTCACGCGGTCTTCCTCGCTCCAAACAGGACGCTAGCATCTCCTCCTGGTAACTCTTAGAGCCTGTTATCTATTTTTATTCTCTGGCACTTAACATATATAAAAGGATAACTTTGAATAAAGCCTTAAGCTTCTTAAAGCCATTTCTGATTGATCTAGGTATTCCTCGTAATAACTCTGACAGTGTAATCCAGACAGGAGGCCCTTGATATAGAGGGAGATGGGGATCCAGACTTGAGCTACACTTGCTCACGTACCAGTGTGGCATCCATTATTTTATTTGCCCCTCACTCTGCTGGGAAGGTAGTAAAAGTGATAGATTGTTTCTCATCTATAAAGTGGTCATAATGAGACTCTAGTGCCTCATGATGATCTAAGGTCATATAATCGGCAAGTTGCATAAGGAAGTGAGAAGCCAGGACTCTGCCTGCACCTTAGGGTGCATTGCCCTTGGAGTTCTGTGGGAGCCATTGAGCCTCCTCTGGGCTGAGACATTACACATTTTCCCATCATAGGGTGCAACATTGAGACAAAGAACATCCCATGTGTTCCTCTGCAGGAGACCTCAGGTGCCACAACCATAACCCAAAAGAAAGTGTGGAAATATCAGGACTTCATCTTATACTTTTATCTGAAGCTCCAAGAGAAGTGTAATGAGAATAAATGGTTGGAATTTTAGTTCTTTTTTATAAGAATATAGACTAAGAGAAAATGTGAAATTTTGCAGTTTTGAAATAGATAGTTTTAGTTTAGGACAAAATGGTTAACCCGCATGCTGGGAATTAGCTCAGTGGTAGAACGCTTGCTTGGCATGTAAGGTGCCATCCCCAGTATCCCCCCACACCCCCAAAAAAGAAAGTGCTGAGCTCTCAACTTAGGAAAGAACATAAACATAAAAAACATAATCTAAATCTACAACTAGGAAATGCATCCTGTGTTTTCTCTTGAACTCTTTCTTAAATTGTCCCTTTTAGGGTACTTTGGTTTGTATCGTGTTTCTAAGAGCTCAGGTGATGAGAGCCCTGATGTGAAGCAGAGTGCTTACATTTCTGCATCTTCAGTGAAAGCAACCGACAGGAGGCTGAGTAGTGATGACTTAGAGTTAACTTTCCCCTCTCTTAGAAATAGTTTGCCAACTCTAGCTGAGATTACTTAGAGCACAGCCTGCAGGGGAGCCTCCCCTAGATTCCACTGAATTTACAGTGTCAGGAACTGGAGTGGGAGTAGGTGTGGATCGTGGTCAATAAATCAGAGGGTGGTCAGGGCCTCTTGGAGCTGTGCTGCCTGGGCCTCCAGCCTGCTGCGAGCCTGCTTGCACTGGGGAGCAAGACCTGAGAGTTAGATGCAGCTACCTCACTTGAGTATCAAGATGGCCTTGGTGTGCTGGTGGCAAGACAGTGAGGGTGCCTTGCAGGAGACTCATGGCCCCTGAAGCTCTGCAGTTCTTACCTATAAAGCGAGGCCAGTTATATGAGCCACGTTGTGCCACACCCACAGGACAGAAAAGTTTGCCACGGTAGTTCTTGGACATAGCTTGGAAGTCATAGATCTGCCTATTTTAAAGAGAAGCCCTTGGTTTTGAATGTGCCCTTGAGAAGGAATTTCTCACCAGGTTAAGGTTTTTGTTTTTGTTTTTGTTTTTGTGGTACCGGGGTTCCTGGAAACCCTTCTGCTGCCAGGCTACACTTTCAGACCTATTTTATATTTTTATTTGGAAACAGGGTCTCTTAAGCCAGGGAGGCTGGCTTTGAACCTGCGCGATCCTCCTGTCTCCGCCTCCCAAGCACGGGAATTACAAGCGTGCGCCACCATGCCTGGCCAGGTTAAGGTTCTTATGAGGAGAAGGATGCATGGTTTTTTTTTTTTTTTTTTTTTGTGTGTGTGTGTGTGTGTGTGTGGTACTGGGGGTGGAACCCAGGGGCTTTTCTACCTCCGGGCTATACTCCCAGACCTATTTTATATTTTATTTTACTTTATATTTTATTTGGAAACGGGGTCTCACTAAGGAGCTGAGGCCGGCTTCGAACCTGTGCAATCATCCTGTCTCAGCCTCCCAAGCGCGGGGATTATAAGCATGCTCCACCACGCCTGGCAGGATGCATGTTTTTATTATTAACTTCCTTCCTCATGTCTAGCCAGTGTTTATTTTTTGCCTTTTGTTTCTCTGTCTTTTTATCTCCCTGCCTTTATACCTGTCAGCAAAGCTTCCCCATCTCCCTAAATACTCCATTCCAGCTTTACTTCTGAGGTGCCATTTCTGACCTTGTGTCTTGGCAGGCCTTCGCCCCTACATCTGGGGATAGCTGAGATAGCTGGGCCTCTCCCAGGCCCCTCCTCCCTCTTTCTTTGGGTCTCTGCCAGATGTGAGCAGATGCAGGAGGACAGAGACCAAGACAAATGAGCATTAAATTGGAAATTTGTGGATTTCTGGCATATGCCACCAAAACCATATCCATGGCAATTTTTTGTAGAATTAAATATAATATAGTCTTAAAATTATGTAGAGTGGAACATTTCCCCATGCTATTTGACTGCAAGGTGATTTTTTTTTTTTTTTTTTTTTGGTGGTAATGGGGTTCCTGGAAACCCTTCTACCTCCGGGCTACACTCCTAGACCTATTTTTATATTTTTATTTGGAAACAGGGTCTCTTAAGCCAGCGAGGCTGGCTTCGAACCTGCACGATCCTCCTGTCTCCCCCTCCCAAGCACAGGGATTACAAGTGTGCGCCACCACGCTTGGCAACTACAATATGATTTTATAGCCCATCTTATAAATGTCAATTTTTATAACTCATATTATCAATTTTCTTTACTCTATTGATAGAATCTTGGGGTTTCTTTCAACTTTGCCATTATAGATAACATTAGTAAAGATACTCCCAATTTTTCTTTTCTGCATTTACCATATCAGACTTTATACATAAAGGGTAGATCCCATGGATCTCTATAGCCATTGATTAAAAACTGATGAGAAATTTGGGGAAGTGACTTAAAATGAATTCTTTTACCCAGCATAAGAATGAGCTTGTTTCAATTAAATCCATCTAGAGTGATGACTTAGTTATAATCAAAGCCTCAGATAAGGATTGCATATTTAAACAGACTTCCTAAAAGCCTCATTGTAGGTCCAGTTTTTGGAGACACAAAGGGTGAGGGAATGGCCAGGTTAGGATATTTCATGAGAGCACTTGATTGGCAGGCATCCTCCATGAGGATGGAGTCAGGGCTGTGGGCATGAGAGCTGGCTAGGAGGCAGTGGCTTTTGAACTTTCTATGTGTCAGAGTCTCCTGAAAGGCTTGTTACCATACAGAGCCCTGCCATTCCACCCTGAGATTCAGATTGGTGAGGTCCAGGGTTGGAGCCTAGAATTTGCATTCTGGTAGGTTCCCAAGTCTTATTGAAGCTGGCTAATCTGGAAACCATATTTTGATGTGGATTTGATTTATTGTCTCTGTCCTGATCTACTGACTAGAGAAGGCCGGCATGCACACGCACGCTCCCTCTTGCATGTGCGCTCCTCCTCTTTCTCTCTCCCAGTCTCTCCCCCCACCCTGCCCCTGCCCCCATCCAGTTCCACTTCTTGACCTCTAGGGCTTAGATTAGGTCCAGGCTGCCTGCGCTTAGAGGTCCAAGCAACGGCCCTCACTTTCGATGGTTGTGGTTGTACACACAGCTGAAAATATCAGTCAGCTGTAAACACTAACAAGCAATAAATCACTCTGCAGGCTGAGGAAGTGCCGGATCAGATGTATGAAGCAGAACTCTTCCGTTGAAAAGATACCAGGTTAACAGTCTGTTTAACTCAGCTTGGTGCCCTTTAACTTCCAGGTTGTGGAATGCGTCTCTGGAATTTGAGCGCCTACCCTGCCCCCCAGGAGACCTTCTTGGCTTATTCTCAGACCTTTCTTCCTCCTGCTGCTTAGATATGATAAAACTATGTATGGAATTTAGAGATCTTTGCTTGAGTTTTGGGTAAGTGTAAGCTTTTTGAAGTCACTATTGTTAGAGGTATCTCATTTGAGGGATCACATTTGCACAAGTTATCTGGTATACGACCCTTTACTCCTGTGAAAAGAAGTTGGGTCTGTAAATGGAGATCTTGACAGAGTCTAGTCAGATAGAAAATGGAGAAGCCTAGGACAGAAGCCAGGTTTGAATGGGGAGGATATGTAAGGAAAATGAAAGGACGCCTTGGGGAGGTTGCTCAGCTGATGATGTCATCAGATCCTCTGCATATCCTGCCTTTTCCAGCCCCTGGAGAGGCTAGTTCATGTGCCCATGCAGCCGGGATCTGCAGGCAACCCAGTGGCGATGCCAGTGGGCATGCATTGTTTCCTCAGATGCAGTCCCACCGCCATCGCTTGCTTACTTGTGGTCCACTTTTATGGCTCCAGCTTTCGTGAATCAAAACCCGACTGCTTCCCTACATCACACAGCTTGTGGAGAAGCAGAGAGTACAGTAATTGTTCAGAGTATGTGGGAGCTTGATTTAGCAGCAGATTCATTTAGAACATACTGTTTGGCAGAGTCGGCCTTCTTGCACCAGCTATCACCTGTGAGCACACCACGTTCCCTTTCCTGTTGTTTCAGGGGCCATTGAAAGTCTCTCTTGAGCTCTGCTTAAGCAATCTTGTAGCACAAGTTAGCAGGAAAGTGCGGTGGTTGAGTGTGATAACCTCGGGGTGTCACTGGCGGGAGTCCAAGGAAGTCCTGGAGAGTGGCAGCTCAGCTCAGAAAGATGGGTCTTTGGTGAGTGCCGTGGGAGAGACTTTCAGCAAGCATCAGGTACTGAGGCACAGAAATTTCCTCAGGATAGCAAGGAATGCACATTCAAGGGAGAGTGAGACGTGGTTTTGGAGTTTGGGGCTCCTCTTATAAAGTGGGTGGTGGGCATGGGAAGGATGTGGGGACAATAGCAGTCCGGTGATCATGAGATGGTTTGTGGTGGTCTGCCAGATCTCAGGATTTTTAGGTTGACAGCTCCGTTATCTGATCCGTAGATAACACTGGGAAAGTGCCTCTATTGTAGGTTTTTTCCTCCCTTTACTAGGCCTATTCTATCTATACATGCATGTACTAGTGGGCTGATTTATAGTGCACAGGGCAGTTTTTATAAATGGGTTGATTTCCGGTAACTTTAAGATTGCGAGTGAGATTTGTCGATTTCCCAGAGATCTGGAGGTGACAGGAACATTTTAAGCTTGGAACTTTCAGATCCAAGCTGTAGTTTCTTTTTCCTTCTTTGTATTTCCTTTCTACTTATTCCTTTTTCTTTCTTCTATTCTACCTTAATGATAAAGAATTTATTTCCATCTTTAATAGTCTATCCTTTTTACATGTCTCACAATTAATTACTATTGGAGTTGCCCCAGGGCAACTGCTCTTAACTCTTTTACTTTTCCTCTAATATTTATCTTCCTATTTCCCCACAAAATGCTTTTAGTACAACTTCTCAATTTCTTACTCACAGACATGTTTTCACTTCCTCTGAGCCCGCACTTTTTCTCCCGATTTCTCCCATTTGCCTACACATCTCTCCTCTCCCATCTTACCAATAGGACCATGTCATCATTTTTCATTAAGGCAATATTTATTGTATGTATTATTAGAACTTGATAAATATTGTTTTCAATTGAACCAAGTTCTAAGTAATAATTAAGTTTCCTTTTTTAACTCCAGATCAAAAATATATTTTACTATAATTATTAATGCATAATCATTATATAAATCAGTGGATTTCACTGTGCCATTTCCGTATATGCTTTGATGATATTAATCCTCCTTCTACCCCCTCTGGTCTTCCTCTGTTCCCTTCTCCAGATCCCCTTCTGCTTCCTTCTCTTTTTCACTTTCAGGTCCATCCTCTCCCCCAACCCCCTTCCCTGCCCAGTTCTACATATGAGAGAAAACATGTGCGATTTTCTGTGCCTGGTCTATTTCACTTAAGAAGATGACTGTCAGTTCTCTGCATTTTCCCACAAATGACACAATTTCATTCTTTTTTTGGCTAAATAATACTGTGTGTACATGTATGTGTATATGTGTGTGTGTCTATATATACATACATACATATATCTTTTTTGTCTATTCATTGGTCGATGGGCACCTAGGCCGATTCTGCATCTTGGCTGTTGTGAATAGTGCCTCAGTAAGCATGGTTATACACATATCTCTTTTGTATGCTGTCTTAATTTTCTTCAGATAAATACCCAGCAGTGATGTAGCTGGATCTTATGGTATTTCAATGTTTACTCTTTTGAGGAACTGCTATACTATTTTCCGTGGAGGCTGGTGGGCATGTAAAACACAAACAGTAATATAAGGGACCCAGTAATTTACATGCCCACCAACAGTACATAAGGGTTCCTTCTTCTCTCGCCAGCATTTATTGTTTTTTTTTTTTCTTTTGATAGTGATTCTGACTCGGTGATGTGGTATCTTGATATAGTTTCAATTTTCATTTCTGTGATGGCTAGGGATAATAAACATTTTTTATGTACTCATTAGCCATTCGTATTTATTCTTTAGAGAAGTGTCTGTCCAGGCCATTTATTCATTTTTTTACTGGATTACTTGTACTTTTGTTAGAGTTTTTTAGTTCTTTATATATTCTAGATACTAATCCACAGGAAGTTGAATAGCTGGCAAAGATTTTCTCCCATTCTGTAATCATCTCCTCATGCCTGCTTGTTTCCTTTGCTGTGAAGCAGTTTCTAAGTTTTATATAAACCCATTTGTCAGTTCTTGCTTCTGTTTCCTGAGCTATTGGTCCTGTTGGAAAGTGTTGCCTGTACCAATATCTCCAAGTTTTCCCCCTGTGTTTTCTTCTAGTAGTTTCAAATATTCAAGTTTTATATTAAAGACTTTGGTCTGTTTTGAGTTGATTTTTGTATAAGGTGAGACATATAATGGTCTAGTTTCAGTCTTCTACATATGACTATTCCGTTTCTTCTGCGCCATTTGTTAAAGAGGCGTCTTTTCTCCAGTGTATGTTTTTGGCACCTTTGTCGAGAGTCAGTTGGCTGTAGATGCAGAGTTTTATTTCTGGGTTAAGTTTCCTTTCTTGTACAACTTTTTATTTTTGAGGGAGTTAATAGTTGCCTTTTTCCCTTTTCAATAATCTTTCATCACTAATTGATAGTGGCTAAGCACAAGAAGACTCGAGGTTCCTCCTTTCCCTTGCGGTCTTTCCTTCCCTCCTTCTCTGCCACTCTGTCCTTCCATCTGGAGTGCTCTCTTCTTAGCCTCTAGATCTCCTGCTCCAATCCAGACTGATCACTCTCTTGGCCTTTTGCTTTGGTACTCATCCTGATTCTCAATTTACCATGATCCTAGGAATTTTTTTTTTTCTCTTGGCTTTGATGGATTCCTCGTTTACATCTTTTTTGGTTTATTTTTTCCTGTAGTTTTCCAAGGAAGGGACTATGTGAGATAAAGTTTCTGTATTTAGTCTATTTCACATTTGATTAGTAGTTGAGGCTAGTGTAGAATTCTGGTTGAGTTAGATTTTATTCAGTTTTGAAAATGTTGCCCTGTTGTCTTTTAAGCTTACCTTTCTAATCTCAAGAGGTGAAATGTTTTTCTAAGCCTGATCTTTTATGTGACTATTTTTTTCTTCAGGAAAATTCTATGTTCTAAATTTTATAATGAAATGCCTTGGGATAAGTGATTATTGTTAACAGTACTGATTTGACCCGTGTGTGTGTGTGTGTGTGTGTGTGTGTGTGTGTGTGTGTGTGTTATAACCCAGGGGCTTTTCTACCTCTTCCTCTGGGCAAGAGTCCCAAACCTTTTTTTTTTTTTTTTTTTTTGTGCGCCACCATGTCCGGCGCCAAACCTATTTTTTATACTTTATTTGGAAACAGGTGTTAGTGAGTTGCTGAGAGCCTCACTAAGTAGCTGAGTCTGGCTTTGTGATCCTCCTGTCTCAGCCTCTCAAGCACTGGGATTATAAGCATGTGCCACCATGCCCAGCAATTTGACCCTTTTTAAACTGGAAATTCATGGCGCACGCTTGTAATCCCCACACTTGGGAGGCGGAGACAGGAGGATCACGCAGGTTCAAAGCCAGCCTTGCTGGCTTAAGAAACCCTGTTTCCATATATATATATATATATATATATCTGGGAGTATAGCCTGGAGGTAGAAGGGTTTCCAGGAACCCCAGTACCACCACCAAAAAAAAAAAAAAAAAAAAATAGGTTTGGGAGTATTGCCCGGAGGTAGAAAAGCCCCTGGGTTGCAGCACACACACACACACACACACACACACACACAGAGTCTTTGCCTTTATGGGTTCATTCTTCTTCATTCCCAAGAGACCCTGTTTCCAAATAAAAAATTTTAAAAATAGGTACTGGGAGTGTAGCCCGGAGGTAGAAGGGTTTCCAGGAACCCCAGTACCACAAAAAAAAAAAAAGAAAGAAAAAGAAAAAGAAAAGGAAATTCATGTCTTTCAAACCCAAGAAATTTTCTTGTTTTGTTTCACTTCTTTGATCATTTTCTTTCTCTGTTTTATCTCTGTGGAACTTCTGTTACCTACATGATAAATCTGCTGGATTGGTCCTTGTTTTTCTTATCTTACTATCTATCTCTTGATATTATTTTAAATTTCTCAGCTCTTTCCATAATTTTATCTTTTAACCCTTATTAAAATTTTGTTCACTTTTAATATTTGAAATGTTTGTCGACTTTTAATGTTTGAACATTTTTTAACATTTCCAATTAATGTTTTTGTAGCTTCTCATTCTTGTTTTAAGGATATAGTATTTTCTCTTTCCAAAGCTATTAATGATGGTTTTATTTTTCTTCAGCTCCTGTATTATTTCTTTTTAATTCCTTTTTCAGTTTTTTTATTTGCAATCTTTTGTACTGGAAGCTATCTTCAAATACCTGGTGGCTCCCGCTAGTGAGAGCGAGGCACCAAGAGCCCATTGGAAGCACGATGTGTAGAGAAGCCAAGTAATGGGCCAATGAGCTCATTGTTAGAAGGATGGGGACCCAGCGGTTTGCCCATGCTTTATTTCTCCTGGATTAGTTTACTGATCCACAGAATTATCTTTCTGCCCTTGTGGGATGAGGATGGAATGGGTAAGTTAGAAGTTGCCCACAGATGCTTCTTCTCATCCCAATTTCCACCCCAAGTTCAAGGTCAGCGAGAGAAATGAGTTGTGTTGTTTCTGGTACTAGGGAGTGGTGCTTCCTGCCCGCCCATCACAGGCCTTCAGGAGTCCTGGCCCTGCGTGCCAGTCTTGCTCACTCCCTCACTTCTGGGGCCCAGAAGCAAGTCTCCTCTTCTAGCACGGCCACGGAAAGCATTGCCCTGCTCCCAGCCTGGCAACCCCCCTGCCCTCCAGCCTGGCATGGGCCCACCGGCCCCCGTGCATGCGTCCAGGTCTCATTTGCAGATTCCCCTCCTTCTTTGGCCCCTGGGGACTTATTTCCTGTGCCCGCTACTGTATACTTTAAATAATTTTTGTCATATTTCATCCTACATATTCTATTTTTAGCCTACATTCTATTGAGAGGGAGATTTTGAGAAGGAAGACTCCATCTGTTTTACTCCCAAAATTTTGTTGAATGCTAATTCTTATTTTTCTCCTTGACTTCTCTTTGCCTTTATGGGTTCATTCTTCTTCATTCCCAAGAGTTCCTGTTTACCACGCCCGTGGAGCCAGTGGGCGACCAGTACACCTTTTGACTCCTGGGCCAGAGATGATCCCCTCTCTCAGACTGTCAGAGTGTTTCAGGCGTGAGTTAGTCAAGTGAAGCAGAAAATTTGTTTTACCTCTCATTTGAAGTCATGGTTTAAGTCATCATTACGCTTCTCAGAAACTTTGTTTTTAAATTATAAATCAGCCTTGTTTTCTGCATCAAATAAGTCACTAGTTTTTTTTTTTATTGAGACATTTCTCTCAGATGTGTTCAGTATACTTATGAAGTAACAGATTCAGGGTAATGATTGCCTGATTAAAGACCATGTTTTAAAAATAATCCAAATCTTTTGCTCTGTCAAACAGCCGAACCATTAATTTTAATATATCAAATTGTAAACCAATAAAATCAATGATATGGTATCTTTGCCAATATCTTAAGCAATCGTGCCATAGATATATTTAGTGAAATTTATTACTTGCAGACCGATATAACTCATGAATTATTAAAAGGACCAACATATGGAACTCTCTCATTCCAAATTCTTTTAATATGGCTTCTGTTGAGCCATTTAACTGGCTCCTGTCCATCCCACTGATGGAGACCACTGCCAGATGAGGGGTCTTATAAATGACTGGCTTCCTTTCCAAGCAAGAAGAGGATGAAATGTCAACTTTTTCCTCTACTACCTGAAAAGCAATCAGCGGCCACCCTCCCTGCTCTTCTTGACAGCAGTTTGGCATTATAAAAGAAGGGGGGGCATTTAGCCAAATGTAAATTTCAGTGCTATAGAAAGAAAAAAATTGAAGTAGCTAAAATTCAGATAATAGCAGGAATTTTCAAGAGGCAGTCAGTAAGGTTTAACCTGGGAGTAAGCTGACTGCAGCCCAGGCGTTTCTGACTGGCAGGTTTTAGGCCCTTCTTTCCTTGTGATGATCTGAGTGACTCGGGGTTATTTACTGACTCTCCCTGTGCAACAGTTTGTTCCTGTGGGTTAGGGATGATAATAACTCCTCCAGAAGAAGACGGTAACAATTTATAGCTGCTGGCTAAGGTGGTGTCAAGGCCATTGAAAAGGAAGCTTTGGGCTCAAACCTGAGTTCAGAAGCATGCATTCATTGTGCCCTGTGCGGATTTCTATCTCTTTGAAATTTGTCACCCTTAACTGTAAAATGGAAATAATCCTTATTTCACAAGACTATTATGAAAAAATAGGTATTTATAGGGAAGAATTTGGGGGTACTATGAAAAGTGAGGTGTTAGTAATGATGAGGTGTTAGTAATGATAACGTTGCCTTTGGTGTCTCTGGGAGACTAGCTCCAGAGCCCCTGTGGGTACTAAACCCACCGATGTTCAGGTCTCATGTGTAAAATGGCACATACACTTTAAAGTCATCTCTGGATTACTACTAATACCCAACCCGTTGTAAATGTATAGAAATAGTTGTTATGGTGTATTGTTTGGGGACTAATGGCAAGCAAATGTACATGTTCAGGACAGACACAACTTTAAAAAAAAACATATTTTTAGGCCACAGCTGGTTGGAATCTTTGGATGCAGAACCTACAGATATAGAGTTGGCTCTATAATGCTTTGTTGCATAAAAACATAAATCTATAATTGGCTGGAACTCTGAAGAGGAAAGTTGAAGTTTCCAGGAAGGCATTCTTTGTACCCATATAAGCTCTCTTTTATATTATCTGTTGTCTAATCCTTACAACCCCAACAATAGCATTCTGTAAGCTCCATTTTTTGGGGGGGAAGGTGGTACCAGAGATTGAACTCAGGGGCATTCTATCTCTGAGTTACACCCCCAGCACTTTTGATTTTGATTTTGAAACAGTTTCTCACTAAGTTGCTAAAGTTTTTGCCAAGTTGCTGAGTCTGGCCTTGAACCTATGATCCTCCTGTTTCAGCCTCCCAACTACTGGGATTACAGATGTGCGCCACAGTGCCCAATTTGTGGGCTTCATTCTAACAGAAGGAAGTGAAACATATTTAAGATCCACCTCCCTTTCCTTTTTAAAATGAGGAAATGGAGCCCTCTAGAAGTCTGATATAGAAATTATCTGCCCATTGCTAATATATTGCCAGATTTGTGTGTGTGTGTGGTACTGGGAGTGAAACACTGGGTCTTTTCTACCTCCAGGCTATTCTCCCAGACCTGTTATTTTATTTTATTTTATTTTATTTTATTTTATTTGGAAACAGAGTCTCACTGAGTTGCTGAGAGCCTCACTAAGTAGCTGAGGCTGGCTTCAAACCTGTGTAATCCTCCTATCTCAGCCTCCCAAGTGCTGGGATTACAAGTGTGTGCCACCACGCCCGGCTACATTGCCAGATTTTTATAGTAATTATTTTTGTCTTCCACAGGAATGTGGTCTCCAAATTAAATAGTGAACACAGTGGCACATAATTAGATTGAGTATCACTTCTGCCTTTGATCAAGACAGAGTAAATAGAGAAAGCCCTCTGCCATGGCTTTATGATGGGTTCAGTATGCTCAGTGACCTTCCCAGCTTACCAGCTAAATCACCAAGTGCTGCCCTATAAAGCAAGCCTGTTGCTGAGCTGGCACGGAGATGAGCTGCGTGTTGAACCCAGAATGAAGTGGGACTTGCTATTCTGGGAGTGATTGAGAGCCACCCAGCTTTTGTGGTTGAGATCTTTGCAGAGCTGTGTGATCTGAAGCTTCGATCACTCCTTGAAACGGGATGAAGAGCAGGATTTGTGGCCTGTGGACCCCCAGGTTGGGAAGTCTCACAAGAACTTTCTGGACAAAGCCAGGACACGACACAGTTGAGTGAAAGTGTGAAGAAGTGCCCCGGCCTAGAGAACTGTAGTCACGCGCCACTCACACAGGTCATGGTCGGTCAGGGTTCATGCCACGGGTGTGGACCACGTAAGCCTCGGGAGGGAGTTTGGGGAACGTAGCCTCAAGAGGCAAGGAACAGGCAGAAGCAGACACAGACCTTGTCTTGAGGAATTTAACCTTCTGTTCAGGTCTCAAATCATTCTTCCAAGCTAAGTGTCTAGGGAAAACAAGTCGCTCATAGTCAAAACCCACAAAACTGTAAAGAATAAGGCAGCATCCTGAGTGAGAACCAGCAGAAGCAGACCTATTAGGCTTCTAACCACTAGGTTAGATCATTGGAACAATGACACTGTTCAGAATGTAGCCCAGGAGACAAAGAGGTGGAAATCCGATGAGGCAGTGTGGTGAGCACAGGGATACAGTCCAGCATGCGTCTAGTCGGAGTTCCAGGAGACACTGAGAAGAGAAAGGCCTTTGAGGAAGGGAAGTAGTTGGGCTGGGCCTGCAGCTCAGTGGTAGTGTGCTTGCCTAGCATGCACGAGGCCTTGGGTTTAATACTCAGCACTGCAAGAAAAAAGAACAGGGGAAATAGTTGAGAGTTTTCCAGAGCTGTTAATAACATCAGGCCTCAGACCCAGGAAGACCAACAAACCACGCGTGGAATAAGTAAAAATAAATTCATAGCTATGTAGCCTTAATGAAACTGCAGTGCATTAAAGAAAGAGAGACCTTAAAAGCTTCTGAAGGAAAAGATGGAGACTATGGCAGAAATATTTGGCCAACTCTGTGACCACCAAGTTCATCTCTGTGGTTCAGAGCCTTCAGAGATCACAGGGTCACAATATCTCTCACTTCAGTGCATTCAGATGGGGTCAGATGCATTCCAACCCCACCACACAGAATGCTCATTTATGAATAAATTGCTGTAAATAGGTAGCAGAAATTAAATTCACTGTCTTTCCTAGCTGAGTCCGCAGCTCTAAGAGGACTACTAGCCTTTGGTTTTCTTTAACTCCCATATGTTTTCTTCACTTGCAGCCAGGGAGAACTGGCACTCAGTGTTAGCATTATTCTTGTTTTTCAGAACAACCAGTTACTGTCATTCGGGAGTAAATGGGGTTGAAGACACGAGGCTTGTCCTCAGATCTTTTCTCTCTTGAGCCAAGCATTCCTGCTAGGAGACACCCCTAAGTCTGATTCTCCGGTTCCCCAAGGAGAATCACCCCGTGCCCAGTAGAGTCCTCAGGTAGTTTGGGCTGTAGAGGTTTAATGGTTAAGGCAGCTTGGAGCACATTACTGATTGCCCTTTCAAATCTCCCAGTAACCATTAACATAAATATCATCTCACTGTTTTGGACAAGAGACACCACCCTTCTGCGTGTCAGTAATATGATGCTAATGTTAACCCTTTCATTGCTTTGTGGGCGTCAATGGCCTTGGCCTCTATCCACTGATAGGGAGTCTCTTTGAACCTATCGGGGGAAATGAAAGGGTTAACTCCTTTGGGTTTTGCCCTTTGACCACTTCAGGATGAGAGGCATGATGAAATACTTTTCAAAGTCTTCTGTGCAAACACATCATGCATAATTGGAGCAAAAGAGAATAAATCAAAGCTTTCCCCCCCTTTTAGTCTGGTAATGCATAATTGAAACCACATTGAGGCAAGGGCTGATAACTTCAAAACAACCAGGAAAACTGCCCTTTCCATCAAGGTAGGAATAGGTAAGGCCGCTCATTACCAGGAGCTCAAAGCTTCTGTGTAACAGGCCTGTTCTCCTCTCTGCCTTTCTTCTCTAACTGCTCAGGCAAAATACCTCCACTTAAATCAAATGTGAGTTGACTCAAATGTCTGCTACAGTCTCTTATTTTCACATGAAGTTATACGGAGTGACATAAGAAATCTCTGGTACGGTGAGTAATAGTAATTAGATTTTGAATCATCCTGCCTTGCAGCCTGGTTTCGCCTGTGCTCGAGTTTGGTTTGGGTTAAGCTAAAAGAGTCCTGTAGTTGTTCATGAAATGTGGTTTTCCTTGCTCTTGATTTTCCAGTCCCCAAGTAACTCCAGTAAGAAGATTTCAGAATGGCTGTGGTTAGGCTCAGATGAGACTGCCGTGACCTTTCGGCTGTGAGAACACAAAACGGGCTTGCAGACGGACAGCCTCCTTTGTGTGGGCCTGCTGAGCACACCACGGGTTCCCTGAATCCTTTGGTTGGTGACTTTAAGCTGTCTCCCCAAGACCTTTTTTTCAAGGCGTTATGAAACCTGAGCACATTCATTCTAGCCCTTGTACTAAAGTGCTGGCCAGAAACTCCTGCTTGGGGCTTTGCAGTGTATGAAGAAAAGAGCCCCCTGCAGCGGGCCTTTGACCTGCCCGTGATCTCGGCTCTACGGCTTATTTTTATGTGATTGCAATTTAGCAGCAGAGGATTCTCATTGGGGCTCTGTAACAGAGACTCATTGCAGGGGTGAGAAACGCCGAGGAGAATGGGTGGAAGATGAGCCAATGGCCGGCACATTGTCACTTCTTCCAGAGTCTCCTGTCTTTGACAAGTTCCGTGGAATCTGTTTGCAAGTTGTGTTGGACTGAGATTCTGAGGTGCGGCTGCAGTGGATGGGCCTGGCCTCTGCCGCCCAGTTCCATGACCCATCTGGCCACGGTGGAGATTTAATCAGGCAACAGAGGTAATTGCCAGCATTGTTTGCCTTTTCACTGGCAGAAGCCAGAGTCTTGAGTAAATTATGGAGGTTTAAATTTGCCTGATTTCCTGCAGAAAGTGGGGTCAAGAGGTCCCAGACTGTAGACACTCTCTGTGGCTGGCCAGCAGGGGGTCAGTTCTGAAAGGTATTTCAGAGGTGACTAAATGCTGTTTGGAAATGTCCGCCTCCCAGTAGTTTTTTTTCTCTGGGGCTTGGTTTGTTGACCTTCCCCAGTGGAGTGGAGTGTCTGTGAAGGCGCACACCCCAATTAGAGCTGCCTTTCTCCCCTCCGCCTCGGAGCTGAAGGCAGATGGGATTCTGTGGAGGGGAAAAGCAATTGGCACGGAAGCCACTGAAGAGCAGCATTTCCTACTTCTGACCTTTTGAGTCAGAACCTACAGGTAGCCACATCAATTTATCAGTAAAAGAATACTCAGGAAAGGGAAGTTTCAAGAGAAATAAAAAAGCTCATTGTATAAGAAGCTTCTGTGGTACAGGCTTTTCATGATATGATGTCGGCCAGCCTGTCTCCGAGTTCCTCCCATCTCCGATCCCCTTCCTGCTGGCTCACTGCTGTCTGTGAGCATCTCTGTGCACGTGCCACTCAGTTTGGCAGCGTGGGCAGCTCCAGCTTCTCCTTGGAGTCGCCTCCTGCGCTTCACCTGTGGGACGCCTTGCTATACCACTTGTTGTCTTATATTGTAACTCACTTTTATACCTAGCTGTTTTTCTTGCCAGCTTATGAGTATTTGAGAGGAAGGAATGTGTTCATGTTTGCATCTTTAACACTATTCCAGTAGTATATTGCTTATACTATTTGCTCAGGAAATGTAGACGAGATGAATGAGTGTGAGAAATAGTGCTAGTAGGAGTGACTGCTGCGTTCCAGTACCAGCGTGTTCGCAGGCCACAGGCCCCACATCGGGAAGAGCGGGAAGGGGTTTGTGTTTGTTCTCAACTGCTACGAATGGAGTTCTGTACGGAGCTCTCTGCCGTTTGTGTACACAGTCTCATCTAACCATCATTACGTAGGGAGATAGTACTGTCATGGTCCCCATTTTACAGATGAAGAAACGGATACTCACAGAAGCAGCTTTACATGTCATTAAGCTAGTAAATGGCAAGGCCCAGATCCACGTTCTGTTAAATATCCCTGTGAACTCTACGTTTCTTCAGAGCACTTAGCGCCATAAGATTCTTGGTAAATGCTTATAAAATGAACTAAGCTGGGAGCCATTTCAAAACTCATCTCTCGTTCGAGTATGTATCTGCTGTGCATATTTATAGACAGTGTGGCCTGGATCGTCTGAGTTTATCTTAGTCATTTTTTTAACAAGTTTTTTTTCTCTCTCAGTAGCCCTGGGCACTATACTAGTGACTGGGTGTTATGGCACCTGCTTTCATGCTTAACACAAAGAATCAGAAGCAAATCATGATGGAAGTGAATAAAATACATTTGGTGAGGGAGAAGTAGAGGTAGAATCCAGGCAAAGCAGGACCTGAATGCGTGCCGAGGTGAAGAGAGAGAGGAAAAATGACTTCATCTAGAATTCCTGTGCTGAAAGACACTTCCCGTCCCTTCGGCGGCCCCCAGCCCGCTTAGGAGACACACGGAAAGTCAAGCCTGGGAAGCAGGTACTCACGTAAGACCAGCATTAGCCGCCGCCTTCCCAGTACCCATACGTGCCAGGTATGTTACATATACGACCTCATTTGTGCCAGGAATGTTGCCTAGATGGCAGTAGTATTTAGAGAAGTATTAGGATATGATAGATAGAGAAACTGGCACAAGAGAGGGGAATCGCTTTGCTCGTGTCACATGGGTGGAGAGCCAGAGAACCTGGAATCAGATGAAGGGCTCGGGTTCCCAAGCTGCCTCCGCTCCCACGGCCTCACTTTCAGGGACATTCACATCAGCCCTGCTGCTGCGTCCCACAGGAGAGCTGCCCGCAGCTCACAGGATTCCTCCTTGTCCACCTCAGTCTCTGTATTTATGGGAAAGTATGGGCAAGATTTCAGTCCCCATCACGCTCCTATATATAAGCCCCACGTGCTTCCTTCTCCAGTTCACAAGAACCGTTGGGGGTGCCGATGGGCAGTGTGGAAAAGTTGAGCACACGCGCAGTCGCTGTCTACTTCCGAACTAGCCGTTCCTGCCCGTCCTCCCCCTTCCCCACCACTTGCCTCCCCAGTGGAGCTGGCACACAGGATGAGACAGCTCTGCTGTCTTGCTGGTGACTCTGGCTCCCTTTCCCGACAGTGCCCTGAAATCAGAGCTGCCACGCCTGCCAGGGGTGCCTCAGTTTACATCCGGGGCATTCATTTTCTGAAGCCAGGCTTTGCATCTCTCAGGGAACTTTCCTGTCCTCTCAGTCTTGTGGAGAGTTTAAGTGCTTTGGCATTCTCCTCCCTTCTCCTAAAGAACAGACCTCATTTTGTTGGCGTTTTAATAGTTTTTCCTTCTGTGACAGTGGTATATTTACCTTCTTTAATTTATGTGCTCACTTTGTGGGGTTTTGTTCCATGTACTCTGAAATAGTGTTTGGAGTTAGTTCTTGCTTATTGGCCCAGTTTCTGATCATGAGGATCAAGAATTGTCAGGATTTCTGTCTTGAAGAACTAGAAGTAGCAAATACTACATGTCCACTTCCCAAAGCCTATAAAATGGTGACTCCTCCTCGGAGTCTGCTGGGTTTGCCCATAGGTGGGCGCGGGGAGGCCCGGGAGCTGCCCTCCGCCGCTCTGAGTCAGCCTGCCCGGGCTGCGCCCAGGCCCATCACCCATAGCGCATGGCCTTGACCCCCACCTCACCATCTCTGGTCCTCCAGTTTTGTTGCGTCTCAGATGAGCACGGTGCATAGCACTTCATAAAGGTTCAGTGAATCTCGACCACTTCAGCATCACACATTAGATTGTTTTACACACGTCTTTAAAAAAGTGCTTTTTGCCTCTTTTCCATGTAAAATGATATGTTTTCAAGTGGCTCCTGAGGATCATCGTGTTAAGAGCGTTGGGGAATGGGTTGAGGATGATGACGGCAGAGAGACCCTGAGCCATCCCGTGGGGGTTGGTTAATTGTGATTTAAGCATAAGACTACTTACTGACTTCGGTTTCCATAAAAGCCAGGAAGAGGTAAAGAATAAGGCTGAGGTAGAGAACCCAAGTGTGATCAGATCCTCAGGTACAAATACTGAAATCCGGGGAACTTCCTAAGACCGCAACTTAGGTCAGTGCATGATGTCATGGAACAGAAGGTTGGCACTGAAAAGATAACATGTCCTTTTGGGTCTCTTGGTCGTGGGATCTCATGGCACTCTGTGGACATTTGGGCCTTAAGATCCTGATTTCACTAGGTCACCAAGAACCCCATTCAGTCTCCTTGACTGCACACCCCATGTGTCTTCCATGTGCCTGTGGACATTTCCTATCCCACACTGTTACATCTGGCAGACAGCTGTAGTCGTACACGTGGTGATGGGTGTCCATCAGTGATACGGGTGAGATTGATAGGGGACCTTGGGAATTCAGAGTATAAAGAGCAGCCGAATGACAGATGGGACTTTTTATATTCTCCTTTTAGAGGGATGAAGTTTGGTCCTACACTTTAAACATACTACCATGTGAGCATGAGTATAACTAGTGCCACTGAATTACATGCACACGAATGGTTAAATTAGAAAGCTTTCTATACAGTTTACCATAATTTAAAGAATTATTGTAACATACCAAAACTGTTGGATTAAAGTTTAAATGGGTAGGCTATATGGTATATGAATTTGATCTCAATAAAGCTATTTAAAAGCATAAGAACAATATAATTATCTTTTCCTATTTATTATTAGTACAAAGATATTTTTGCTATATGTAAACTAACTTGTAACGATAGCAAGAAATTCAACTTTTTTCATTTCTTTTTAAACTTTATTTTGAGCAAATCTCAAGCTTAGAAGTTTTGAGTACGGTGAATTCACTCACTGCCTAGATTTGCACGTGTGTGATTTGCACGTGTGTGATTTCCCTGTGTGTACGTGCTGTGCTTTGATGTGGCAGCGGTTTTGGCTTCGTTGTTTTGGGTTTTTCCTTGTTTTGCTCATTTTTGTCTCTTTTCCTTGTTTAACTCTACCGGGCTGGCTTCTTATTGGTCCCTTGGGATGTGGAAGTTCATGCCACTGTCATCTTCTGTATGGTTTTAATTTCTTTGGTAGAGCCATTCTGCCCATGTTGTGTGTGTTCTTTTCTGGACCCCCTATTGAACGGCTTTTGGGCCTCCTGGGTTTCCTCCTCTTTTCTGTCCTATTTCTCATCTCTGTCGCACTCTGAATTATTTTATCATCATCCTCTTAGAATCCTGCCCTTTGAAAGAAACTATAAACCACCATGTTTTTTTTTTATTCTTTCTGGTCTTTGATAGATCTTTTAAAATAAAGTCGTAAGTTGCTCTTATTTCACAGATGAAAAATCGTATCTCCGTCAGGATAGAATTGGTTGGTGGTGCTGTTTAAGTTCCCCTTGCTTTTCCCGTTGGCTCTGCTTCCTCTTTGCTGTGTTCCTTTGGTTTCTGTCACTCCTGCTGAAGATGCTCTGGAAACGTCTGTGACTCTAGGATCTGCCCTTGATTAAGAGGGAGGCGCTGATGGCTGATCAGAAGTTCTCTGTGTGAGGGCCTGCTTTCTCACTGCCTGGAGGCTTCCCTGGGAGGTGGGGGTGCCACGCCAGCCACATGGCTGCCAAGATTTGAGAATGAGGGGGAAGATGGCTGCAGGCCTGCTTGCTCAGGTCTGGACCTTCCATTTCCCAGGAAAGAACCTCCCTTTTCCAGCTGGGCTAGGGAGGAAGACTGATACCTTGCTGAGGTGGGTGAAGGGAAGGTGAGTGGACCTGGGTTTCCTCTTCCTCGCCCCTGCGAGCCACCTGGTGAGTTTAGCTCCGGCGTCTCTACGGGGTCCCCCTCACTGGCTCCCCTCCCAGCCACTGAGGTCTCCACACACACCACATACCCCTGCCCTGAGGCCCGCGCCGCCCCTCAGGCAGTCCATAGTATGTCAGTACAGCTCATCTCTTTCCACTGTAGCGTTATTTCCTTACTATCCATCAACTGCTGTTGCAGTGGTTTGGGGAGGGAACGGAGGTAAGTGCATGTTTTAATCAGTGCCACTTAACTTGACATCTCTTCTCAGCTGCAGAGTTGAGAAGTCTCTTCTCTGCTCCTTTGTGATTGTTTCGGGGCCAATGCTTACTAAAGGGAATCTATCTGAACAGCGGCTCAGCTCTCGCACTGGTCATGGCAGGAGCCGCCAGCCGCCATGGTGATGCGGGCCAGCGCCCTGCTGCAGCTCCTCTGACCCTTACCCCCATCTCTTGCAGAAGTGGAGCAGCGTGAGCAACCCGCTCTTCCTCCCGCTCATCCCCCCGCAGTCCCAAGGGTTCACCGCCATTGTGCTCACCTACGACCGAGTGGAGAGCCTCTTCCGTGTCATCACCGAGGTGTCCAAGGTGCCCAGCCTGTCCAAGCTGCTGGTCGTCTGGAATAATCAGAACAAAAACCCTCCAGAAGGTAAGAGAGAGAGAGGGTGTGTTCAGGAGAGGCCAGCTTGGGTGTTGGAGCAACTCTCCATGGCTATGTTAGGCTATTTCATTTTAAATGAATTCTGAACCGATAACAGTGCCATTGTGAAGCGGCAGACCCCAGTTCTTCGGTCGTGTCACCCCTGTTGAGGACTGGCCCACTGAACTCCACTCCCTGGCCTAAGTTGCAGCCATGGTGCTGGAGGGCTCAGAAGTCAGCAGGATCAAAGGCCATCCTTCAGCCTTGGGAAAACAGACCTGGCCTCCCCAGCCAGCCCGCTGACTTGTTTACATGAAAACTCAGTTTAAAAGGCACTAGTTTTCTCCTTCCTTATCTGTGCTCTGATACTGTGCTGTCCTTCAGAAAGCACTAAAAAGGAGGCCTCGCTTCTGACAGAGAGGCCATGCAGCCTGAGTCGTTCAGAAACCGTTCTCTGGAAGCTGCGCCACGTCCTCCTTAATCTCTCTCCTCCTTGCTGTGGCCACCCCTGCAATCTGCTGGCTGGCAGCCAGGGCTGAGGGCTGTTTGATTAATTGGATTCGTTTTTAATTCAGGATGCGTAGAGTACGTTCCACCTGCATTCAGTTTCTCATTCAGTCTGTCTATTACTGATCCTAATCCTGGGGACTTCAAAGTGCCTGCCATTTATAGCCTATTAAAGCCAGGAAGTTTCTGATGGATTAGAGCAAGGAATGAGTTTGAAGTTTGTAATATGCACCACTGTCACCGATAAGGTCTAGTTTATTGCCTGACAGTAGTATCTGTGCTTTTTACGGCTAGTCCCTTTTAATTGGTCATAGGGAAGTCAAGAGAGTCGACCCTGGAAACACCAGTAGTAGTTCTGTCGTCTGGGCTGGACAGAGACCATATTTCTGTCTCTTTTAGGCGAGTTGGAATTTGCTCGAGAAAATTCTTTAGTGCCTTTTGAGACATTTAAAAATGTGTATGTCATAGGACTTTTATTCTCTGAATTGCATGCTCTTATTATAGTTATAGACAAACACAGTTTGAAATAATTATTTTTTAAGCCCTATATTAGTCTTCAATATTGTAGTGACCAGGCTCTATTTGAGCCATGTAAAGGAAACCAGTGCTGGACTCGGTGTATACCTGCAGTCCCAGCTACTTTCAGAGGCAGTTGAGAGCTTCAGTTGAGCCTAGGAGTGTAGGCTAGTCTGGGTAAGAAGAATAAGATGCTATCTTGAATTAAAAAAAGAAAAAAGGACCAGCTATCTTTTAAGTTCTGTGTAAATAACTTACAATATGACTTATTTGTTTTTTAAAGAAAATGGGAGCTGGTTGTGAGTGATGGAGCATGCCTGTAATCCCAGTGCTTGGGAGGCCAAGACAGGAGGATCACAAGTTCAAGGCCTTTCTCAACAACCTAGACCCTGTTCCAAATTTTAAAAAAATAAATGAAAAGAGCTGGAGGTGTACCTTGGAGGAGTTCCTTCCTCAGTACTCCCCCACCACCACACGTCAAGTGAATGACCCAACTGAATCCTTAAGAGCGACCTGGTGCAGTGGTTCACCTCTGTAATGCCAGTTCTTGGGAGGATGAGATCATAGGATCACAAGTTTGAGGCCAGCCTTAGCAAGACGCTGTCTCCAGTAAAAGCCAGGTGTGGTCAAATGCACCTCTGGTCCCAGTACTTGGGAGGATCTCAGGTTCATGGCCAGCCTCAGCAGCTTAGCAAGGCTAAGGACTGTGGGCATAGCTCAGAGGGAGAACACCAAGGGCTCAATCCCCACTACCACATACACACAAAAAGAGATTAAAAAATAAAACAGGGCTGGGGGTGTAGGTTTGAGGTAGAATGCTCCAGGGTTCAATCCCTAATACAACCACCACCAAAAAAGAAATCCCTCTAAACAAGTGATGAGAAATGTGTGTGTGTGTGTGTGTGTGTGTGTGTGTGTGTGTGTGTGTGTGTGTGTTACTGGGGATATATACCTTCATATATGGGGCAGCTTCATATGAAAACAATGTTTTAGGTCAATTAAATGTCCTATAATGGTTGCAACAAAATACAAAAAAATAAAAAGTCCTATATTAAGCTAGATGTGATGATGCATGAGGGGCTGAGACAGGAGAATGGCAAGTTCGAAACCACCCGTAGCAACTTAGCAAAACCCTATTTCAAAATAAAAACTGAGCCAGGCGTGGTAACGCAGGCTTGTAATCCCCATGCTTGGGAGGTGGAGACAGGAGGATCGTGCTGGTTCGAAGCCAGACACGCTGGTTTAGGAAACCCTGTTTCCAAAAATAAAAATAGGCCTGGGAGTGTAGCCCGGAGGTAGAAGGGCTTCCAGGAACCCCAGTACCACCAAAATAAATAAATAAATAAATTAATTAATAATAAATAAATAATGAAGAGGGATAGGAGTTTCACTTGGAGGTAAAATGCCCCTGGGTGCTGGGCGTGGTGGTGCAAGCTTGTAATCCCAGCATTTGAGAGGCTGAGACAGGAGGATCATGGTTGGAAGTTAGCCTCGGCTACTTAGTGAGGCCCTCTGTAACTCAGAGAGACCCTGTTTCAAAATAAATAATAAAAAATAGGACTAGGGGTGTGTGGCTGAGAGGTAGAATGCCCCTGGGTTCCATCCCCAGACCCGCCCAAAAAAAAAAAAAAATGCACGGGGCATGGTGGTGCACACTTATAATCCCCACGCTTGGGAGGCGGAAACAGGAGGATAGTGTAGGTCTGAAGCCAGCCTCACTGGCTTAAGAGACCCTGTTCCCAAATTTTAAAACTATATAAAATAGGAGCCAGGCATGGTGGCGCACGCTTGTATTCCCAGCATTCAGGAGGCTGAGACCTGGAGGATCATGGTTCGCGGACAGCCTCCGCTACTTAGTGAGGCCCTCTGCAACTCAGTGAGACCCGGTTTCAAAATAAAGAATAAAAAATAGGACAGGGGGTATAGCTCGGAGGTCAAAAGCCCCTGGGTTCCATCCCCAGACCCGCAAAAAAAAAAAAAAAAAAAAAAAATTATATATATATATATATATATATATATATATATATATATATATATATATATATATATATTAGGTCTGGAAGTGTAGCCCAGAGGTAGAAGGGTTTCCAGGAACCCCAGTACCAAAAAAAAAAAAAAAAAAAAAAAAAAAATGCCCCTGGGTTCAATCCCTAGGACAGTGGAAAAAAAGGACAAAGAAAATAAAAGACAGCCCTAGATTATGCCTGCAGCATAACCTCTTTTTAAAAAATTATTATTAACCAACTCTTTTTATGCCAGGTTTTTTCTTTTCCTCCACCCTGTAACACGGCCACTTTACTGGATTTTTGTTTCGTTTGTTCGCTTTTAATAAAGGAGGTGGGAAGAGGTCAGGGAGCAAGGAAGGCATCAGCAGCGCCTAAGAAGGAAAGAGGATGGCGAAGGGAAGGAAAGGCGGAGGAAGTCAGAGTTGCTGGGAGGGAGGCTGGGAAGGAGGCTAGGAGAGCCGTCCAGGCCACCCGGATGCCACAGAGGTCTGAAGTAGACAGCCTGTGGCTGATGAGGCCCTTCACTCACAAGGGATGGGTCCTGTGTTAGGAAGGGGCTGTGCGCCATGCGTGGTCAAGCCGCATCCCCTCTGGAGCCTTTGCTCCTGTGCACCAAGGCCCCGGCCTAGGGCGGCTGAGAGCCCTCGGTCAGGAGGCCGGGCTGCGGGTCTGTGTGGAGGCGGCGGGCCTGCTGCCTCTGACTACTCCTTCCCCGGTGTATGCGGGTACTGAAATGTCACTCTGTACCCCATGAATACATACAATTACCACCTGCCATTCAAAAGTAAAATAAAACTTTATAAATTACAAAAGAGGCTTTTCCTTGCGAGCCCTGATTAGCTTCTTTGGGCCTTTATTGTGAGTTGGATTCACTTTTAGGGGGAAGAGTCTTTTTCTTCCTTCTTGGTCCACGTCTCTGTGCTGGCTTAACTAAAAGCAGCAGCATAAGCCCAGGTTTTAGAGCTGGGTGTTCAGTTTTAACTTTTGGTAGACCCTACTAAAATGCAGTGGTTAATTTTATGGCCAAGTTTCATTTATTTTTAAAATATTTTGGCTCCAGGGAGGAAAGAGAGCCCTTAACTGATGAGGCCCTAATTTTGACACGTGTTGTGATGGACCGGCCCTTTTCTGACGTGGTTTCTGGGCCAGGGCTCTGGCTCTGGCAGTGTGGTTGTTTGGGGAGAATGTGAACCATGGTTAATCTTCTGTGGGGTGTTTGTTCAGTTGGTAAATGGGGCTGTCAGCTCTGGTCCTCACGCCAGCAAATGCATCTGATCTTTCACATATAACATTAGTAACATATATATTTAAGAAAAAAAAAAAACAAGTCTGAGCCTTTGAAATATTAGAGGCAAAAGTGATGTTTTTCACTTTCTCTGCATTTACTAAAATAAATATTGTGGTTAACATGTCTGCTGCTGGGAGTATTAGCGAAGGCAGTAATCTACCCCCCACACACACACACATACTTTTTTTTCCCCAACCCAACCAGATACTTTTTTCCTTTTGGTTACAGTTAAATCTAAATTGCTGGGTTTGAAGCTTAAGTAAATACTTAGACTAAGCAATAGAAATTTCCAGTGAGCTCTCATTACATCGGGTTTGAGCTCTGTCAATAAAATGACAGGCTACTACCTCCCCTCCTGGGCCTTCAGTTTCCAGGCTTGATGGATGTGGAGGTTATCTACCTTGGCCCCTGGCCTCCATCTGGAGGAAGCCAGGCACTGTGTGCTTTAGATAGGTGTAATTTAGCCTTTGCTTTTAATTGACTTTAGTTTTAAATTTGCATTGCCATCAGGAGCCCCAGCTGCAGATTGTGACTGTCACAGTCCTCTGTGGGCGGGCCGGGGATGGCCGAGCATGTCAGGATGGAGGCAGCAGCTGAGCTGAATTCTGGTACTTGGGGGATTTGGTCATAGGGACCAACTGTACGCTGAGCACCCTGGGGGGTTCCGGGTTTTTGTGGAGATGGTTGGCAGTGATTGGCAGAAAGAATGGGCTTGGAAACAATCTGAAGACCCTGTAGTCCTTCTGCCAAGTTGCAGAAAAATTCCTGTGCTCACATCTCTCTTGGCATACAACACGGAGAAAAACGTTAATCAACATACAGGAGGAGGAGGAGAAGGAGGAGGAGGAGGAGGAGGAGGAGGAGGAGGAGGAGGAGGAGGCTCAATACAAGGAGCTCGAAGAAGAAGAAGAAGAAGAAGAAGAAGAAGAAGAAGAAGAAGAAGAAGAAGAAGAAGAAGAAGAAGAAGAAGAAGGAGGAGGAAGACGAGGAGGAGGAGGAGGAGGAAGGAGGAAGGGCCTCGATACACGGAGCTCTTTTTCTCCTTTGAGCTGGACTAAAGCTCAAACTGAAGTTTTCAGGTCACCTGTCTCAGCTGTTTGTTTTTCATAAATTCAGCAATGCTTTGAAAAATCCTATTTTTCAGTGTGAATAGAAAGTGACACTTCTATTTTCCCTAGTACAGATTCATAAGATGAGACACAAGACATGAGGCCATGCTGTTTTATTAGAATTAAAGGAGTCCATCTAGGCTTGGCAATAGAGAAGAACCTAAAGACTCCAACATGGTACTAGGGATGGAACCTAGGAGCATTCTACCTCTGAGCTACCCCCCCCGCCCTATTTTATTCTATTTATTTATTTACTTACTGAGGTGCTAGGAATGGAACCCAGGGGCCTTCTACTTCTGGGCTACACTCCCAGACCTATTTTATATTTTTATTTGGAAACAGGGTCTCACTAAGGTGCTGAGAGCCTCATTAAGTAGCTAAGGCTGGCTTTGAACCTGTACGATCCTCCTGTCTCAGCCTCCCAAGTACTGAGATTACAAGCGTGTGCCACCATGCCTGGCTTATTCTTTTTATTTTGAAACAGGGTCTCACTAAGTTGTGGAGGCTGGCTGCAGATCTGTTGTCCTCCTGTCTCAGCTTCCCAAGTACTGGGATTACAAGTGTGTGCCACGATGCCCTGCCGTCTGTGCCTTTTCTATCTGGGAATGAATCTGCCGAGTACTTCGTATATGTTAACTCTAGTCTATGACAAGGCTGCTAGGAAGCTGGTATCCCCATTTTACAAAAATAAGAAAAATGAAACCTAAATTAGTAATCTGCCCCAATTGCAAAGCTGCAAATGGCAGAGACAGAAATAAACACCGGTCTCTCTGGATCCAAGCGTCCTGGCCTTTGCACTGAGCCCCACCTCATCTACTTGGCGCATCACTTAGTTGTAGAGAGTCATCACGCTTTGTCAGTTCTCTGATTTTGAATCGTGTAGAAAAACTAGATTCTTGTTGGAGGCCCAAAGCCAGACAAGTAAATCTATTCTTTTGAAAATACTAATGGGGAGAAAAATCTCTTTTCTTTCTCAAATATATTCTTCATTCCTACTGTACAGCTCCCTTCTTCCTCTACTGCCCCAGTCCTGATTTATTTTTAATATGATCTTTCCAGAATTAAAATTTCTTATCAGTATTGTCTGCTTCCAGGGAGGGCTTGGCTGCCCTCTCCTCCCTGCCCTCCACAGTGGGGGCGCTACAGCCGGGGGAGCCTGGTTGTTCCTGTCTAAATTCCATCTCGTTTGAAAAAGTGAAAGGAAGAAGCTCAGGATTCTACTTAGAAGCCTGCCTACTGTTAGCCCATAGGTAGCTGGCTGAAATGGAGGCTTCTTTGTCCACTCTTACTTTTGGCTACCTGGCCTAACTAAGAACAGGGAAGAGTCACCCTATTTCTCAAACAGCCATGATTCGCTCTCGTTCCCATCTGTGGCCCACGTCCTCCTCCTTGGCTTTCATCGCTCTCTGGAACTTCCCCATCAAAGGCTTTCAGGGGCAAGTTAGCTCTTCACGGACATTGTCTGCAGTAGTTCTTAGGACACATGTAGGTGAGGAATGGGAACGCCCGTGGGTTTAACATGCTGTACACATGCCCTGAGTTAAAGTCCGATTCCATCCAGTGCTGAGGCTTGTTTTACTTCACCAGAGCAGACGGCCTGTTTTCTGTACAAGGGGGAGGGGGAGCTATTTGTTGCCTTGTGGAATCAGCCACAGAAATACTGCTTTGTAGGTCATTTCCGTCCCATAGGGCTAGCAGGAAGATTGGATGACCGTGCATCTATGAAGGACTGGCATATACACGTTGAGTAGTAAAAACCTTTGCTTGCTTGTTCTTGTCCTAAGGAGAAGGTTTTGCTTAAGATTTCATAGATAAGGCTGAACTCAGGACTCCCAATCTCCCAGTTATGCATCAACACATTTATCCCAGAGATACTTTCAGTGATGTGCCAGGAATGAAGTAGAATGAGCCGTCGTTACAGTTAAAAGGTAGTGGCCCTGCCAATCATTCCTTTGTTCTCAGGCTCATCCCTTTTCTAAACATGTTTCTTTTGAACCCAGAAACTTTGGGGCCTCAAGACTCACAAAAAAGCGAGATCTTCTCTCAGATACATGATGGGTTTTTGAAAGCAGTGTGATACCTGGCTTCCCATTCTCCCTCGACAGATGTTGTATGGAGACAGAACTGCCCCCTGTAAGCCGGCCATCCATCGGTACTGTGCTGAAGAAGTGTGGCCGCAGGCTATGCTAGCTGCCTCGTTTTAAAATAAAGAGCCTGTGGCCGGGCGTGGTGGCACACGCTTGTAATCCCCGCGCTTGGGAGGCAGAGACAGGAGGATCACACAGGTTCAAAGCCAGCCACTTGCGCTGGCTTAGGAGACCCTGTTTCCAAATACAGATGTAAAAATAGGTCTGGGAGGTAGAAGGGCTTCCAGGAACCCCAGTACCACCAAAATAATAATAATAATAATAATAATAATAAATAAATAAATAAATAAAATAAAGAGCCTGTGATCAACCTGCTCCAGGCCTTTCAGAGTAGAATGGGAAAAGCAGGAGACAAGTCATGGGTGGGCATTTCTTCCCATCCCACATCATTAAACCTAGAAATTTGACATTTACTCTGCGAATTGGTCGTGATGAGAAAGCCAACCTAGTGGGTCGGGGGCAGGGGCTGGCACGATAAGCTGAGAAGGCCAGGCTCATCCAGTGCCATGTGCTTTGGGGGTGGGGTGGATTCTGGTGCCCGCCGGTTGAGGTAGTGTTCCAGAAGCCCTGGAGCGGGGGTCCCTGAAGGCTGCAGGCAGGTTTTGAGCTAGGTGTGCCAATGGAAAAATATTTTGTAGAGTTTTTGCTGGAAGTGGTAGAGTTCTGATGTGAAAGCTGTGGGTCCTGAATATGATGACCCAGGCTGCCCCTCAGTAGTCATTGTGACCTCAGTCATGTCATTCTGCATCTCAATTGTGTATTGAAGCCACTTCATTTATTTTACTTAAGCCAGTATTGAGATTTCCTATTGTTGTAAGGGTGTGTGTGTGTGTGTGTGTGTGTGTGTGTGGATGTGGGTGTTACTGGGGATTGAACCAAGGGGCATTCTACCTATGAGTATAGCACCAGCCTGATTTTATTTTTTATTTTGAAACAAATTCTTGCTAAGTTACTAAGACTGGCCTCAAACCTGAGATCTTTCTGTCTTAGCCTCCCAAGTACTAAGATTACAAGTGTCACTATGCCCAGTGTGTTGTAAGGATTTAGAGAGGATAGAGACAGGTAGGTGTGTGTGTGTGTGTGTGTGTGTGTGTGTGTGTGTGTGTGTGTGTGTGTGTGTGTTCTTATGATAAAAATTCATGTGTAAGCCGGGCGTAGTGGCGCACGCTTGTAATCCCCTTGCTTGGGAGGCGGAGACAGGAAGATCGCGCAGGTTCGAAGCCAGCACCGCTGGCTTAAGAGATCCTTTTTCTAAATAAAAATATAAAAATATGTTTGGGAGTGTAGCCCAGAGGTAGAAGGGCTTCCAGGAACCCCAGTACCACCAAAAAGAAAAAAAAATTCACGTGTAAGACTCTTCCTTAGACAGCTGTACTTGTGCTTGGTGAGAGCCACGGATGTGAGCGTTTATTCACCCCACATGTAATATGATATTTCGGTCCTTCATCTCACAAAAGGTAGATGAATGGCAAATACCTTGTGTTGTTTTTCTTCTAGATTCGCTCTGGCCCAAAATCCGGGTTCCGCTGAAGGTCGTGAGGACGGCTGAAAACAAGCTGAGTAACCGCTTCTTCCCTTATGACGAAATCGAGACGGAGGCTGTTCTGGCCATCGACGATGACATCATCATGCTGACCTCTGATGAGCTGCAGTTCGGTTATGAGGTGAGGAACCTGTAAGTGGGATGTTTAAAGGCTTCATTTTTGCTGCTATTATCGCTGTCTCTCCTAAAAAAAAAAGCATTGTATTGCACTCTCTAGAGTCATAATTTCTAAAATCTCTTAGTAGAGTTCAAAAGCTGTGTGAGAGAGTGCAGGTTAGGAAGCTGACCTTTCAGACCTCAGGGAAAGTCTATTCCAGAATGATAACCGTGCCCTCCTCCCCGGGCTCGGGGAACTCCCAAGGAGAATCCCCGGGGACATTTTCAAAGAGCATCGATGGCATTTAACAAGCACCTAATTGATGTCTCCTCGGATAGCACTTCCCCTGACTCAGGCAGCGGGGCACCACCACAGTAAAAATGCCGTCAGCAAGGAGGGCGCCGGCGACACTGACAAGCAGAAAGCAGAGCCCGCCGCCGCTCGCTCCCCGACTTGTAAGTGAGAGGCTGGCCGCCTGTCTTTAGGGAGAAACATTCTCTCTCACCGCCTTTTTGGTGCAGCTGATGGATTAGGCTGGGTTCAGGGGTTAAGTGTGGAGACCAGTCAAGGTCTCCCCAGGGGAGAGTGCCAGAGCCCAGGCCTGTGAGAGGCAGTTGGAGCCGAAGAGACTGCCGGGGCGTCCTCGGGACACATGAGCCGCAGCAGAGGCCGCGCTGCAGGGGCGTCCATGGTATCGGCCCGAAGCACCACAAAGCGTATAAATCAATTAGCACTGGGGCACAGGAGAAAGTGGTGAGATTTATCCCCTGTGGTCACCCTGCCTTTGAGCACGAGGGACCATTCCCTCCAGTTTACTCTGGGGTTGTTGAATTTGGAGTTCTTAAGAAATCATAAAGTTTTATTACATGAAGCCATGTTTGCTATATATGTTTATTATAAGAATTTATCTTCAAACCTGTAAATAAAAAGTGAGTTTTAAGGGAGAGAAATAAGAATCCCACCGCCACCACCACCACTACCCAAACTTATTAATTTAAATCCTCCCAGTTGTTTTATTTCTAAATATAGCTGCATTTGAGTGTAGAGAGTCTTCTGAAATAGCTTGATGGGCCACACCCTGGTCAATGCAGTACTCACCAGCGAGAGGCCTGAGAGTGGCTAGGGAGACGGGGAGTGTCCTTTGGGATTGGTTTTCATTCACAGATGACTTTGTGTATTGAACCCAGGGGCATTCTACCTCTGAGCTACACCTCCAGCCTCAATTTTTATTCTTAATTTTGAAACAGGTTCTCACTAAGTTGCAAAGAGCCTCACTTAACAACTGAGGCTGGCCATGAACCTGTGACCCTCTGGTCTCAGCCTCCTGAGTACTGGGATTACAAGCGTGCGCCACTGCACCCTGCTCGTTCCAAAGCAAACTGCCATTTGTTCCTCTAGCCAGGTCATGGGGAAGACTAATTTTTCCTGCCAGTGTTTTCTATCTTCAGTTTGACATGTTAAGCATATGTATTAGCCCTTTTTTTTTTTCATTGCCATAACATAATACCTGAGGTTGGGTAACTATAAAGAAAAGAGGCTTATTTAGCTCACAGTTTCAGAGATTCAAGGGCAAAGCACAAGCATTGGCTTGGCTCTGATGAGGACCTCGTGGCAGATGCTGTCGCAGTGGTAGGAGTGTGTGTGGGAGAAAGAGCTCACATCTCAAAACAGAAAGCCAGAGTGTGGTTTGGGTGTCAGACCCTCTCATAACAGCACGTTCTCAGGGGAGCTCCAGGGGAGGACCCTAGAGAAGCAAGAACCCATGTCGACGTAAATGCTTGTATGCTAATATTCATGGCAGCTTTTATTTGTAATATTCAAAAACTGGAGAGAAAGAACCAATGTCTATCAACAGTTCACTGGATAAAGAAATAGTGATATATCCATGCAGTAGAATATCACTTATCAGTAGATAAGAATGAACTACTAATATATACAACAACATGGACAGATTTCTAAATAATTACCCTAGGTCAATGATCCAAGACACAAAAGAGAACATACTTAATGAATCTGTATATATGAAATTCTAGAAAATGTATCATGGTGATAGAGAGATCAGGGATTGTTTGTAGAAAAGGTGGAGAGGGTCAGGGTGTATAAAGAGGGAATAACAAAGGGGCATAAAAAAGCTTTTAGAGGAGGAACCAGATGTGTTAATTTTCTTAATTGAGGTGATGGTTTCACAGATATGTCAACACATCAAATTATACAATTGAAATAGGTTTGGTTTATTGTATGTCAATTATATTACCAAAAAGTTGTTTTAAAAAGTCATATTTAGCCAGGCGTGGTGGCGCACGCTTGTAATCCCCGCACTTGGGAGGCGGAGACAGGAGGATCGCGTAGGTTCGAAGTCAGCCGCACTGGCTTAGGAGACCCTGTTTCCAAATAAAAAAAGTATTAAAATAGGTCTGGGAGTATAGCCCGGAGGTAGAAGGGCTTCCAGGAACCCCAGTACCACAAAAAAAATAAAGTTATATTTATATTCTTTCAGTAGAATAAAAACTGAAATACTTAAAAATTTAAACAAAATGTATGCCAGATATGTTCAGGGAAACCTAAAAAATATTGCTGAGAGAAACAGAAGGACAGCTTCACGATGGAAGGGCACAACATGCTCCCATCACACAGCTCGCTGCTGCTGAGTTCTTCCCAGATTGTTCTGTGTGTCCAAAGCTGTCCCAGCCAAAATCGCGGGAGATTGCTGTTGTTGGGAATTTGACAAGCTGGTTCTGAAATTGAAATGTAAACACAACAGCCCTGCGAAGGCCAAATTAATTTTGGAAAAGAACAAAGTTGAAGGGCTTATGCTGCCTTATTTTAAGTCTCACTATAAAGCTGCAGGAATCGAGATACTGTGGTAATGGTGTAAATTTAGATGCGTAGGTCAGGGAAACAGAATGATGAACCCAGAAATAGACCACACGGGTATGGTTACTTAATTTTCAGTAAAGGATCCAAATCCGTTCACTGTAGACAAGGCAGTCTTCACTGAATAATGCTGCTACAATTTAATAGCCATCGTGTTTAAAAAATCATGACCCCTACCTCATGTTGTATACAAAAATTTAACCCAAAGTGGATCCTTGTCCCAAATTGAAGAACTAAAACTAGAAAACTAATTGAAAAAAACACAGGAGAAAATCTGTTGGCTAAACACTGTTAGTTAAACAGTGGTTCTTTAGTAGGAGACAAATTGAGTGACATGGAAGAAGAAATGAGTGACTTGAATTTCATCAAAATTAGTGCCACTTAGAAAAAAGACACTTCTGAGAAAATGAAAGAACTAGCCCATAGACTGGGAAAAGTATTTTCAAAGTGTGTGTGATAGAGTTGTATCCAAACTATATAAAAAAAAAATTCTCACAACTTAACAGTAAGAAAACAAAAGCAAAGATAGGTAGTGGATGGCATCGAATTAAAAGGTTCTTTTACAGTAAAGGAGACAATCAACAGAATAGAATACAGTTCACAGATTGGGGGAACATATTTGCAAATCACACATCAAACAAGGGTCTCACACCAAAACATATAAGGAACTCTGATTACTCCATAAGAAGAACACACATGACCCTATTAAAAAATAGGAGTTGGGCATGGCGGCACATGCCTGTAATCCCAGCACTTGGGAGACTGAGACAAGAAGATCTCAAGTTTAGTAGGTAGAATGCTCCTGAGTTCAATTTCCTGCGCACACACACACAAAAAAAAGAACAAAAGATCTCAGTCCAACGATACATTTCTCAAAAAGAGAGACATACAATAATCCAACATCTTTGTAAAAAAGTGCTCAGCATCACTAATCACCAGGGGAATGCAACTTAAAATCACAATGAGTTACCATCTAATACTATTGAGAACTGCTCTTATCAAAAAGATGACGTGTTGGTGAGGACGTGGAGAAAAAGGAACCCCTGTACACTGTTTGTGGGACTGTAAATTAATATAGCTGTTTTTGAAAATGGTACAGAGGTTCCTAAAAAAATAGAATTACTGTATGATTCAGCATTTACACTTCTGCATATATACCTAAAGGAAATAACATCAGTATGATGAAGAAATATCTGTGTTCCCCGTATTCATTGTAAGATTATTCACAATAGCCAAGATATGAAATCAACCAGTGAGTCAGCTGATGATTGGATAAAAAGTGTATATGTACACACACACACACACGAATACTATTCTACCTTTAAAAATAACAAAACCTGTCATTTTTAAGCAAAATGGATTATCCTACATCCTAAGTAACATAAGTTAGAGATGGAAAGACAAATATCACATGATCTCTCTTATATGTGTAATCTAAAAATTCAAACTCATGGAAGTAGAGAGTGAAATGGTGGTCACCAGAGGCAGAGGTGTGGACTAGGGAAAGGAGAAGTCTTGGGCAGAAGGAACTGAGCTTTGGTTAGACAAGAGAAATAAGTTCTGGTGATTTCTGGCATAGCAAAGGGACTATAGCTAATAATAATTTTTATAGCTTAAAGAGGGGATTTTAAATGTTCTCACCCTAATAAAATGCTAAATATGTGAGGTAATACATACGTTAATTGTCCTGATTTTTTTCCACAATGCATACTTGTATTGAAGCATCAATTGTACCTCATAAATATATATAATTATTTATTAATAAAAAATTAAAGCTTAAAGAAAATAACATTAAACAGAAAAAAGAATATGTCATGTAAAAAGTTATTACATGAGACATTAAAAAAAATGTAGGCCAGGCGTGGTGGCGCACGCTTGTAATCCCAGCACTTGGGAGGCTGAGACAGGAGGATCGTGCAGGTTCGAAGCCAGCCTCGGCTACTGAGTGAGGCTCTCAGCAACTTAGTGAGACCCTGTTTCCAAATAAAATATAAAATAGGTCTGGAAGTATATCCTGGAGGTAGAAAGCCTCTGGGTTCCACCCCCAGTACCACCAAAAACCAAACCAAAACAAAACAAAAAAAAAACTATGTAGAGATATAAAATAACATAAAAACATCCTTAGCAACAGTACTGAGTATTGGTGAGGCTCTGAAGCAAGTTGAACTCATGCCTAGCTGGTGAAAATATGAACTGTACAACTAATTTGGAAAGCCATATTCCAAAGCTGGAAAAAAAATGGTGGCATGTAGATAAAATAGTGCTTAGGGGAAATTTATAGCACTAAAATAGCTTGTATTAGAAAACAAGAAAGTCCTTTCTTGTTTTCAGTGACCAAAAGTTATTTCTATTTAAGAAGCTAGGGGGAGGAAAGATATATTCAAAACAAGTAGCCGGATATGGTGGCGCACGCTTGTAATCCCCGCGCTCGGGAGGCTGAGACAGGAGGAACGCGCAGGTTCGAAGCCAGCCTCAGCTACTTAGTGAGGCTCTCAGCAACTTAGTGAGACCCTGTTTCCAAATAAAGTATAACATAGGTCTGGGAGGATAGCCCGGAGGTAGAAAGCCCCTGGGTTCCACCCCCAGGACCACCAAAAATAAAACAAAACAAGTAGAAGGAAGGAAATAATAACGGTAAGTGCTAAAATCAGTGAAGTAGAAAATAGACCAACTGAGAAAATTAACAAGTCCAAAGCTTGGCTCTTAGAAAAGATTAACAAAGCCAGGTGTGGTGGCACACGCTTGCAATCCTGGCATTCAGGAGGCTGAGACCGGAGGATTGAGGTTGGCGGACAGCCTCAGCTACTTAGGCCCTTCGCAACTTAGTGAGACCCTGTTTCAAAATAAAGAATAAAAAATAGGGAAGGGGTGTAGCTCAGAGGTAGAATGTCCCTGAGTTCCATCCCCAGACCCTCAAAAAAAAAAAGAAAAGAAAAAGGAAAAAAAGATTAACAAGATTGGTAAACTCCTAGCTAGATCACTAAAAAAAAATAAAAAAATAAAAAATAGGACACAAGTGATCACTATCTGAAATGAAAAAGCATTAAGGGAGCATTGTCATTACAGGTCTGATAGTCATGGAGAGGATATTATGAAAATGTATATGAAATGGAAGAATTCTTTGAAAGTTCAAGTTTACGCAAAATTAAACAGAATATGTGGATAATCTTCTGTTAAAGAAATTATAATCTTCCCAGTAAGAAAAGTCCAGGTTCAAATGGTTTTACTGGTGATTTCTTGAAGACAAGTAGTAGTTCTATATTAAAAAGAAACTTTTAGAGATAACTAGTTTGCTGGCTTCTGTATATGGATAAAGCCACCCAAGATATTGAGACCTGGTAAGTGATTTGTGTCCATTAGCATTACCTATTTAGTAAGTGGCGCTAAGACCAGGACTCATTTTAGTGTGTTTTCACCATACCATGTCACCTGTAAAACGCTCATCGTGATAACTGTTCTGATTTTTTGCCCCTGTACTGTTAAGAATTAAAATTTCTCCTGGGTGAAGATAAAAAGCACCTGAGCATTTTCTTTTAGAAGAGTCCACAGCAGTCAGAAAAACAGAATCCATGTTAGTTGTTTCATTAGAATGAATTAAAAATATTAAATTCTCAAATACACAGGTTTCAGAGCTAAAAGAGCAAAAGGAAAAGCTGGAAATACAGAGAAAATAACTTCAGGAAGCCTCTGTGACCCTATGGGACCTGGAGGAAGCGAGGGAGGAAGGGAAGAGCTTGGGGTTGTCAGCACCTAGACACTTGGAATAAAGCCCCTGGTGGGCTTGGGCATCAGAGGCGGGGCCGGTGGCAGGCTCTTGCTGGTTCTTCAAGGTGCAAGATGAGAGATGAGGTTGGCTCTGGGACTGCTGAGAGAGGAAGATCCATCTGCTGCTGCTGGGTGGACTCCATGCAGCAGGAATGGAGCAAGGCAGGGTCTCCTCCTGGGCTTCCAGGCTCCCGCTGGTGCCCCCTGTTGACAGGACCCAATAGGAAGCCATCTATTGAAGGCCAAATGTAATTTGCAGAATCTCAGCCCCAGCATCACAAAGTAGATTTAAGAAAGGGGTGGGAGGTGGTACCAGACAGGGTTGGGGCTGCAGGATAGCAGCTTAATGACAGCACAGTCTCCCTCTTTGCTACTCAGCGTCTGCATCCATCTTCCACACACAGACGAACTTTCAAGCAGCCACCTGTGCTTCCGTTAAGAAGATGGAGATATCCTCCACACATACGAGGCCGCTCATGTGTTCCCCAACCAAGGGAGACACAAAAACCCCACAGTCATATCAATCTCTGGGTCATTTGTTGTTAAGTTTTCCTTTAACTTAGTCACAGTTCTACTTAAATATTTCTTAACTTAAAAAATAAGCTATAAGCCAGGCATGGTGGCGCACGCTTGTAATCCCAGTACTTGGGAGACTGAGACAGGAGGATCGCAGGTTCACAGCCAGCCTCAGCTACTTAGTGAGGCCTTCTGCAACTTAGTGAGACCCCATTTCAAAATAAAGAATAGGGGGTGTAGCTCGGAGGTAGAATGCCCTTGGGTTTCATCACCAGTATCGCAAAAAAAAAAAAAGTTACAGACTTTTTATTCTGCATAAGATTGAGTAAACACATTCAACCCTATTGCTGCTAATTACAATAAAAGCCCTAGATAAAACACATTTTGCAACAGAAGATTCTGGAAGATGGAAAAGAAGGCAGGTGGGTGGGGCCTCAGGACTTGAGGGATGACCCAGTGATGAGTTCTTTTGGGGTTTTTCTCTCTTTCTTCTCTCCCCTCCACCTCTGTGCTAGAGATCTTAATGCTTGCAGGCACAGATTAAAATGAATAAAACAACAGCAGCAAACAAACAAGAACAAGAAAAGCCCATATTGTCTAGTCAGAGGACTGGGAGTGGCCCCACAAACGGGATCCACTCTGCCCCAGGCAGACACCACAGAGGAAGCCACAGCCCTGCCAGGCGGCTGTGCCCCATGGCAGCTGTCGGGCAGAGCTCGGTCAACCGTCCCAGGCTGCACTAACAGGAGACAGGGAAAGATACTCTCCTCCCCTGGCCCTTCCCCACTGGAGCTCATGGGCTGGAGCCCAATGGCCGCCTGGTTCCGGCTCCAATGCACATCAGCGGGGTCCCTGCCCTGTGAGAAGGCGCCCTGTCCACCGTCCCCAGCCTGCACCAAGCTGCCTCCCACCTATGGTAAAGGGAGAGCGTGGGCAGGAGAGCCTGAGAACGGGATTCTGTAGATCTGTGTGTGAAGTCCAGGTACTCGCCAGCTCTCCCCTTCAATGTAGCCCGTGCATGAAACTGACTGAGTCAACACAGGAAACCTTTAGGAAATAAACTATGGTATAGGATACTGCCCAGGATAATACACAGGTTTCAGAGCTAAAAGAGCAAAAAGAAAAGCTGAAAATAGAAAATAACTTGAGGAAGCACCTGTGACCCTATGGGACCTGGAGGAACCGAGGGCGGAAGGGAAGAGCTTGGGGTTGTCAGGACCTAGACACCTGGAATACCCAAATCGCCTCTGGGTAGCACACAAGCTGGACAGACCAGAAAAGCACGGTAAAGGCTTTGAAAACGAAATCGACATTCAATCCGCAGCCCACAAAAGCGCACCAGAACATGCATTCTGAACCCAAACTGCCTCCAAAATAGAAAGCTTCAATGGAAGCCAGCATCTCAGCAGTGCTCAGGGTGTTTCAGAATTCCTTATCATACCAGCAACAGGAAAATTGCAAGTTTAATGAGAAAAGATAATTCACAGATGCCAAGGCCAGATGAGGCAGATGTCGGAATTTCTGACGAGGATTTTTAAAGCAGCTCTCTGAAAATGCCCTGATGAGCAGTTGTGAGCACCGTCAAAAGGAATAGAAAAGTAGAAGCCCCAGGAAAGAAACAGAAGATACAAAGAACCCAAAAGGACACCACTCCAAATGGAAAACTCTGGACGTGCTCAGTAGGAGACCGGAAATAACGGAAGCTTCAGTGAACTTGAGGACGGATCCCCAGGAATGAGCCAGTATGAACAGGAGAGAGGAAACACGTCTTGAAAAAGTAGAGACAGCCTCAGGGACCTGTGAGACAGTCACAAAGGGTACGACATCAGTGTGTGAGAGTTTCAGAAGAGAAAGGACGTGGGGCTGAAAATGTACTTGATATAATGGCTGAAAATGTCCGAAATTTAGCAAAAGATGGACTTAGCACTCAAGCCAAGCAAACCACAAAGTCACTGATTAAGTTATATAAGTTATATAAGCAGTATAAATTATAGTGGTACTTCTTATTTTAAATAGTAAATGGAAAGTACTAGGAGAAATTCATTCGTAATATCTTTTTATTATCATTTAACACTTCTCGGACTTGGAATAATGTGTTATTTTTTTTATTCCTGATACTGGTTGTTTTCATTTTTTTCCTAGTGAGTCTTAACTGTTAGAGGTTTATCAGCGTCACAGTCTTTTCAACTTTGGATTTTGTTGATTTTTCTCTTGTATATTTGTTTTGTATTTAATTAGTTATGGTCTCTGCTTGGTTGAGTTTGTACTCTGCTTTCATGAATTTAAGTTGCTGGGGTTTTTTTAAGCTCGTTTGCTTAATAGCTCAGATCATTAATTTAATATTTATTTTTCTGGTATAGACATTGAAATTTCTCTTTATGGATTTAGGTGTGGTTTCAAGTTTTGATGTATCCTATTTCTGTTATCCTTAAGTTCAAAATATCTTAGAATTTTCATTGTATGATCTTCTTTGAGCCCTAGTTACACAAAAGCTTACTTTTGTCAAATTTTTAAGTTATCTCTTTTTTATTCATTACTGGTTTGAGTCTACAAAATGGTCAGAAGATAGACTCTGTATGATTTTATTATTTTGAAATGTGTTGAGACCGTATAGCCCAGAAGAAGGTCGGTTTTGGTAGATGTCCTGTGTACCCCGAAGAAGAGGGCTCATTCTGCAGTTGTGGATGTAAAATTCTTGCCAAGTAAACTAGATAAGGTTAGTTACCTCAGTACTTTTTGTTTGAACATAACCAGAGTATCCCCCAGTGTGTGCATCTATGAAACAAGAAGACTAGGATAGATTTTCCATTTCTGCCTGGAGACAGAAGAATGGACCAGATGACTTCACAAGCCCTTGGGGTGCAATCATTCTAGGAGATAAGATGCAGGCAGAGCCGTACGGCCTGTGGAAAGTGACCAAAACTTTGTTCACGTGGAAAGTGACCAAACTGCCACATGCAGAGTGTCAGATTCCTTCTTGTTCCTGTGAAACAGATTGCGTGTGATGATCCAACAGGGGTAGGTGTCCATGGTAGAGTGCTTGCCTGCCATGCATGAGGCCCTGGGCTCCATCCCTAGAACTGCAACAAGAAAAAAGAAAGGAAAAAAAAGTAGAATGCAGAAGTTCTGTTCATGGAGGAGACCAGGGCAGGCGGTGAGCCGCCAGGGCCTGTTTGACAAGGCATAGGTAAGGCATAAACACTTGCCCAGAGGCCCAACATGTCCTTCACAAGTTTGAGGGCACCCGAAGGCAGTGCTGTGCTAAAGGGTGGGAAGGCTTGGATCATTGACACCATCCCCTAAAGAGCAGGCTCCGGGGTATGCTGAATGGACTCCGAGTGAGACCGTGGGCCAGCTCACAGGTTGCTCACTTCCCAGAGCTGTGGGAGAAAAATGTGGGTCTAACATAAGAGGCAAGAGATAAAAATAAACGATGGGGTGATCATCCTAAAATATAGGCTTGGAAATTGATAGCAAACTCGAGACCCACCTTTCAGAGGGAGGTTACTAAAGCCAGTGTTTGGGCCAGCTTTCATCAGGTCTTAGCACAAAGTGGTGGTGCTGCCATGTGCTGGGCACACAGACGAGGCTGCTGACACCCCGGGGTGCCTACCCTCAGCTCACTCCTGATCAGACGAGGGGCTCAGACCTCTGCATGCTGTGTGCCTGTTGCCCACTCATAACGGCCCATTCAGAACACTCTGTTTAAAAGAAATACAGGCAAGCCGTGCATGGTACGCATACCTGCGATCCCAGTACAGGGGAACCTGAGACAGGAGGATCACAAGTTCAAAACCAGCCCCAGAAACCTTAGCAGGCTCTCAGCAACTTAGTGAGACCCTGTTTCAAAATAATAATAATAATAATAATAATAATAATAAGAAGAAGAAGAAGAAGAAGAAGAAGACGATGACAATGACAACGATGACCAGGGTTGTAGCTCGGAGTTTGATCTCCAGCACTGGGTTCAGTCCCCTCCATCTCTACAGAAGTGGGGAAGAATGCAGAGACCTCAGAGGTCATCCTGTCACTCCCTGCTTTACTGCTGAGAACACAATGTGCATAGAGGTCACTTGTTTTGAGGGAGGTGTACAGGAGACTGAACTCGGAGGCATTCTGTGTCTGATTAAGACCCCAAGTCCTTTTTTATTTTTGTTTTGAAACAGGGTCTTGCTAGGCTGCAGTGTAGAGAGAGTCTCCCTGTACTGCTGAGGCTAGTCTTGAACCCTCAGTCCTCTTGTCTCAGCCTCCCAAGTACTGGGATTCCAGCCGTGTAGCACCACCACACCCTGCTCCATTAAGTTACTTTTACAGTGTGAAATACACTTTGAGTATAACCCTTAGAGATATACTATAGCAAATTCTCGGGAATAAAAGGCCAGACCATATTTTTCTTCCTGCGTCTATGATATGAGCACACACACATTTGAATATAGTACCGGGTTATCATTATTTATTTACTTGGAAGAAAACATGGGGGGTGTTATTTGCCCATTTAAATGGGGCCACATTCCCTGTTGGAAGGCAGAGGGCCTGGGGAAATATTCCGTTCCTCTCCAACCCTGAAGTCAGGAGCTAAGAATGATCTTCTCTGGCCCTGTGTGTTTTTGACTTGTTTGACAAGCTCTAGTGAGCTACCAGATGTGGAAATTCTTTTCAGCCTGGGATAATTTATTTATCTGTTTATGTATTTTACCAGGAAAGTATCTATTGAGTTCTTGATTCTCATTTTCAAGGGACTCCTAGGGGAACAGTAGCAGTGTATAATGTTACTTGAATGTTTGATTTTTTTTTTTTTTAAGTCTGTCTGCTTTCATTTCAGACCTAAAGAGCTGGGAAATGAAAAGCAACTTATTCCTCCTCCTCTCCCCCGCCTCAGAGAGACAGTTTAAAACATGTGGTAGAAAATGAGCCATGGAGACTTGGCTGAGTGCATGAACCTGCAAATTTATTTTTCCTTTTATACTTTGATCCACACTTCCAACCATAAAAAATTATTAGTAGCACTTACGTGTTGGGCATTTTTCACCTGAGAGATGTGAAGCGCTCTTGGCCAGTACCACCGGGCTTCTTGTGGGAATGGGAATTAACAGCAACGTGCGTTATTAAGCAAAACACGCAGTGCTCCTCCTTCATGGCCCAGGCGCCTGTAGCTGGAGGGATTGGCTAAACCTCTTGGTGCCAATAGACTGTGAGGAATTATTTGTATGATTTTGTTCATAACGGCTCACGGTAATGGCAAGTGTATGCTCTCAAGGGATCATGGGAAGGCAGAAGAACAGCATGGGATCGCTGTTTTTGCTGTTGTTGTTTTTCATGAGAACATGGAGCCCTCTCTCAGTGGGTTCTCCTTATGTTGGAAGTACCAAGAGGAAGGACATCAAAGCAGGATGGAGCTGGGCGCGCGTGGCAGGCCGGGAAGTTGTGAGCTTGCTGGTGTGAGGAGGAGCATGCTGGGCTTACAGGAGAAGAGGGCCAGCTGATGGGCGGGTTCCGAGGCCAGCTGCAGGCCACAGAGAGGTGCATGGCAGGTAACTGGGAGGCCAGTTACAGGGCAGTGGGGAAGCGCATGCCCTGAGCTCAGGCTGGGGGCGGGGATGCTGGGAGCATTTACATTTGAAGCACAGTGAGAGACAAGTCACAAATCATGTTTATACCTGGCCACTGAGAGAGCGGCCATAATCTGTGCTTCTAAATGAACCTCCTTTAAAAGTGAGCAGAAACTTAAAAAAAAAGAAGAGTAAGCTGTGTTGTTCTGCGGTCCATCCTGAGCCTTCTACAAGGAGGGTGCTATGCTATGGGTCCCATCGCCTGCTTGTGCTAATGGACTGACTGCTTGCCTCCCTGGATTAAGGCCCCAAGTCCTCTGTCTGCAGTTATACCCAGGCTTATTAGGAATTTGGGAGGGTCTCTGATATAGGGTCTTTGTGTGTGTGTATGTGGTACTGGGGTTCCTGGATGCCCTCCTACCTTCGGGCTACACTCCCAGACCTATTTTATACTTTTTTATTTTTGGAAACAGGGTCTCTTAAGCCAGTGTGGCTGGCTTCAAACCTGTGTGATCCTCCTGTCTCCGCCTCCCAAGCACCGGGATTACAAGTGTGCGCCACCACGCCCGGCTGATACAGGGTCTTTATCGTACAGGGAGCCACCATTCCCACCCTGCCATGGGTTCATCCAGGGCCTGTCAGTTCATCCAGGGCCCTGAGAAACGCCATTCTTACATAGCCTAGACTAATAAACGGGAGATCCTAAAGGAGGAACCAAAACACAGGTATGTGCCTGAGGGGGTACGTACCAGTTACCGGGACCTGGGAAGACCCCGCGCCTTGGGTTTCCCATCCTCCCCTTTGCCGACTCAGACCCTGGAGCCTTCTCAGGTCTGGACTGGTAGTGACTGGATGGTACTCTCTTGCTCTCGTCCGGATGATGGACAGTCACAGCAGGATCAGCCCACACGCTGCTGCCGTGCCGCTGGCCAGTGTGCACAGCGGGCCGGGCCCATGCCGGCGCACACAGAGCCAAGCCTTGCCAAGGCTGTCGCCTGCGGCTTTGTGCTGGCTCTGAAGTCTCTCCACGAAGCTCGAGCCATTGTGCCAAAGGTGAGCTTTTGGAAACCGTAACACAAGCATCGTGGTGTGCCCTCTGTAAGTGTCTAAAGAAGCTGACGGGGTATGCTCTCCCTGAGCTGTGTGTCCATCCAAGTGGATGGCAGTCCCCCCAGCACCTTTCCTGAGCTCGGCCATCACATTGGGACCACACGGAAAAGGACATCTGTGTCTGTTGCCTCTGATTTTCACTTTTCTTAAGGACCCGAAGCATCGCCATTACAGAGACTCTCATCCTCAGAGGAGAGATGCCTGCACAGATGGCGCATCTCTGTGAGCATTCCCACCGAAAAGACGGTTGGCACTTCCCAAAGGAGGCCCAGGAAGGCTGCTGAGCGCTTTCCTTAGAGGATGGCTGCCCGGGCACTCTCTGCATTGCTCCAGGCCCCGTGTGCATGGAACTGAGTGATCCCTGCGGTCTGCCCTATCTCCAGCTTGCATTGATTTACACCCCCAAGGCTCGGGGAGGGGAGGGAAAACAGCTCATGTTTGCTGCCGTGGGAGCGAGTGCTGCTGAAAGAAGATCCAGAGTCGGGCCAGAAGCCGCGGAGGTGCTGAGAGAAGCTGCGGCGAAGTTTGACCTCACAGAGCTGTTCTCAAACACCCAGTCCCCACTGGAGAACAAGTCAAACAAATATTAAGGGAAGGAAATCGAATATGTATGCTGAACATTGAAATAACATCTGACCATTTACAAACGTACCCAGTTGGGAATTACAATGGAGTGGCACTTTTTTCTTCCCCACTGAGCAAATTAAAACAGCAAGTCCAGAATTTGTTTACACAGCTATTAATGAAACATCTAATGTAGGACTGGCGGCTGCCTGTCCCAAAGAGGAGGACACGGAAGCCACGCATCTTCCAGGAGAGGCATCTCCCCTCGCGGAACGCCATCCCAAGTAGGCAGATGAGATGTTCCGGTGCGTTTCCTATCGGAGCGCGCCTTGTGCCAGGCAGTGCTGGAGAGGGGGGCCCTCTCCCGGCCTCCCACAGCCCGCCCTGTGTGCCCACCCTCACGCCCAACAGGCCTCAGCACCCTTCCTGTCCCTGCACCATCAAGGCCACCTGGCCTGGTATCTCTGCGTCTCAAACTAGCGCTCATGACATGAGGTTATGTTAGGGAGGTGTTGGACCACTGGATGGTTTAAGGAATGTGCCCCCCCCCGTTGAAAAGGAGATGTCTGTGGTGATATCCAGCCCTGAGAGGATCCATATGTTTGAGGGTTATTGTTCCAAAAGCCGCCTGTTGTCTCCCCGAGATTGATTACAGGGGAACTTTGGCTGCTGCAGGAATTTGGAGCTTCAGCCTGCGGTTTCAGGACGTGGGGAATTTATCTTCATGGGCTGCTTATCTGCCTTGATTGTGATAGAGACGCTTAGCGGAGGTGGTGGGCAGGACGTGGCAGGGGGCCGGGGGAGACCACAGCAGCCAGAGCCCTGACTGCCCGGCCCCTCAGGAGGGCAGCGGCCGAAGCTTTCAGAGGAGAGCCCTGTCGGATTCCAGAAGGTGAAGCCGTGCCATTCACTGTGAGGTCACACAGCTGTCTGCAAAGTCCTGAGCCTGGGACAGCGGTCTGGGACAGCGGTCGGTGGCTGCTGTCGTGCTCTACCTGCCGGTTCTGCATTTGGGGAGAAAAAGAAGAAAGAAAACTTTCAAAGGCTCAGAGCAGACCCCAGCCTTAAAAAATATCTCAACTGTGAAGTGGGTCTCAGAAAGCGGTGTGAACTAGTCAGCGTGGTGCTTCCAGCTCACCTCTCAGATCGTATTTATTTCTTGGTGCTTGAAAATTGGTGTCTAGGGTTCACATTAATCACGATTGTGGTATATTTGCTACTGTCTTGTTGGCTGGTTTAGATCAAGACTTGGCAACCTTTAGAAGTAATATTTCTAGGTTCCCGGCCAGCCTTTGCGCTCTCTGGGCAGGATCATGATCGCACATGGAGGGAAGAGGCCAGCCTCTCACAGCCAGGCCTCCAGCCACGCCTGTGCCCTCGGCGGAGGCCTGGGCGCCAGCGCGGCCCTTTGAGCGGGGCTCACGCCGGCCTGGTTTGCTGCTCTGAGCCCGCACACTGGGTTGGCGCATAGTCAGTGCACAGTAGATGTTTACCGATTGAGAGGATTTGAATTTGGGATGTGGGATTTATATAGAAATTTAGTCTTATGAGTCGAATTAGAAGGAATTATTCAAAGTAAAACGAGGCCATGCTCTGCATCAGAGGAGGAATCCCGGTCTTCCTCTCGCTGGCCTGCTAACCAGAAAGCAGAGTTGTCCTGCGCTGACTACCCACCTGGCTGGGGTGACGGGGACCTCGGCCTGAACTGCCACTGGCTTCCTTTCCTTTCCTGCAAGTCGAAGTCCATGAAGTGCACGTTCTTATTCCTCCCGGCTCTCCCTGTCCACCCAGTAACTGCTCCCGCTCTGCGCCCCTTCTGTCCTCCACCTCCTCCTCACTCTCTAGCCATCTTTACTGCTTTTCTTCTTATGCCACTAGCTTTTCTGAATGCTAAGCCCCTTGGTGACAAGCGTAGGCTTTTTTGTTTGTTTGATACTCCATAAATTTTTGTACTCAGTCCCTTAAAAATAGTTGCGGACAGCCGGGCGTGGTGGCGCACACTTGTAATCCCCGCACTTGGGAGGCGGAGACAGGGGGATCGCGTAGGTTCGGAGCCAGCCGTGCTGGCTAAAGAGACCCTGTTTCCAAATAAAAATAGAAAAAATAGGTCTGGTAGTGGAGCCCAGAGGTAGAAGGGCTTCCAGGAACCCCAGTACAACACACACACATAAAATAGCTGCGGACAATTGATTTTGTTGCTGTTGTTCTGGGGGGTTAAACCCAGGGGTGCTCTACCTCTGAGCTACACCCCCAGCCCTATTTTATTTTGAAATAGGATCTCACTAAGTTGCTAAGGGCTTCACTACATTGCTACAACTGGCCTCGATTCTGCGATCCTCCTGTCTCAGCCTCCAAGTACTAGAATTACAGGCATACGCCACCACAGCCAGCTTAAGGGAATAACTGGTTTTTCACAAAAGGTACAAACACAATTCAACAAATTGGCAAAAAAAAAAAAAAATTAACCTTGACCTAAACCCCATACCTTATTCAAAAATTGACAGTGAGTCACAGACTTAAAATGTAAAATATAAAACCTGTAGGAATAAAGGAGGAAATCTTCAAGATGTAGTAGACAAGGTATTTTTAGTCTTGACACCAAAACACAGTCTATTAGAAACTGACAAATTGAACCTCCCCAGAATTAAAAACCTTATAATGAGGACACAAAACAAGCTACAGGCTCGGGGACAATACTCGCAAGCCACATGTCCAACAGAGGGCCGAGCAGCTAGACTCTGCGAAGAGCCCTCCAAACTCAACAGTAAGATCAATCCAGTGAGAAAATGGGCAAGGACGTGGATTGACTCTTCATCGAAGAAGGGATGTAGAGAGCAAGTAAGCCCAAGAAGAGTGACGGACATTATGAACCAGAAGGAAAGTGCAAAGTAAACACACACGGAGGCATATGACATGCCTAGCACAATGGCTAAATAAAAACTGGCGGCAGCAGCAAAGGCTGGTGAGGATGCAGAGAAGCTGAATCTCTTACGTTGCTGCTGGGAGTATACTATGGTCCAGCCACTCCAAAAGACAGTTTTTGTAGTTTCTTATAAAAGTGAATCTACAACTACCACACAACCCGGCAGTTGTTCTCCTGGGTCTTCATCCCAGAGGAATGGAAACCTAGACGGGAATGTTTGTAGCTGCTTTATTTGTAACCAACACACACAGGGCAATCAGCTGAGCTGTCCTTTGGTAGGTGAATGGTTAAACTACGGTCCGTGTATACCATGGAAAACTACTGAGCAGTGGAAAGGCACAGACTTTGGATATGAGCATTAGCTTGGGTAAATCCCCAGAGAAGTATCTGAGTGAGAAAAGCCATTTCCAAAAAGTTACATCATGTGATGCTATTTATCTAACCTCTTCGAGATGATGATGAAGTTATGGAGACAGTAGTTGCCTGGAGCCAGGAGTGGCAGTTGTCTCTTAAAAGATGGACAGGGAGGACCCATGCGCTGGTGGAAATGCTCCGTACCTCCACTGAATCCGCGCTGTGATCGCATCCTGTAGCTCTGCGAGTGTTACCATTAGGAGAAGCCGGGTGGAGAGTAAACAGAGTCTCTGCAGGAGCCACAGTTATCTCAAAATAAGATGTCTAATTAAAAAAAAAAAACAACAGTGGCGCCTAATAAGCACCTCAGAATCAAATGCACAAATGAATTAATAAAGAGAAATAGTCACGTCTTTCCATCCCTAAGCATGACCTTAGCTGGCTACTGAATTGCCTTTCTAGAACCTGATATCAGCATCAATATTTTGAAGACAGGGGGATTTCTTTTAATGCTCTGGAGAGCACCCATCTGTTATGACAGTTGGGGCTTTCTTCTAGGTTTGCCTGTTTTGTAAGCCAACTCAAATCATTGTTTGAAAAGACATGGAAGACAAATAAATGAGTAATTTGAAAGCGTCCCTCTGCTGCCTGATTGTCCACCAAGAGGTCATGGGTTTAAGCACACACATCAGCACCAGGGCAAATCAACTCATTAAGTAACTATTTTGGAACGTCGTTCATACTTTGAAGTCAGGACTATGGAGTTTGTGGTCAATATCATCTCTTCCTCCTGCGCCATAAGACGAAAACAGGCTCTTGGCCAGTCTGCAGTAGCCTCCGACCAAGTGATGGTCCCGGGCGCTGCCTCACGAGGGATAGATAGTTTGCTTCTTCCTTGCAGGACTCACTGGCTAGAAGCTTTGGGCCCTGGGCTTCAAGGTGAGCCCCCCCAAATCGACTTGAGTGGTGGCCATTTGTGAGAAGGTGAAGTCTGTCCTTCCACTCGCTCAACAGGATTTAGAGAAAAGCCATTTGGCTTCCGATCACGGTTCTTCTTTTAACTTCATTTTATCTCCTGAGACCAGATTGAGGAACAGTACCACCCACCCTGGAGCTGAGGTTATGGAAATAAAAATGATTTCATGTGCAGCGAGTCTGAAGGAGCACAAAATTAGCAAAGCCCTGACCTGATCCTGACCCGCCTCTTCCTCCCGTCCCCTCGCTTGCACCCCTCCCTCCCCCTTTATTGTCTCCTAAGAGATTCATTGCCTCATGAAGAAGGGTATTTGGGCTTAAGCTGTCCTTCAGCTGCTTTCTGCTTGCATTTCCTTCTCTGCCCCGAGCCCCACAGATTGCAGGCTTCCAGTAGGCCCTCAGATGTCATGTGCAAGCTCGAGTTCCCACACAGCTGACAGGAGCTCCTGCTCCTAATGGTGTGAGCATGTGGCTTTTTGGTTAAATGGAAACCACATTCAGGGAGCGCCTTGGCTTTTAGGAAGTGCTGCTGGGGACGAGGGTTTTGTCATTGTTCCCCACCTGTCTCTCCGCCTTCTCTCTTCTCAACCTGGTGTGCGTGAGCCTGTGACTCCTCCCATACCTGTCCCTGCGCCGCAGAGCTGAAGAACCCCGCTCCGTGTGATTCCAGACCGCTCAGTCCCACCTGATGAACAGGTGAGGGACTGAGCTCGGGGAGCTGAGGTGCTTCTGAGCGTCAGAACCAGGGGAGATCCCAGGACTTCTAGACATGCCTGGCTCGACCTGGTACTCCCTCCCGGCTTTCAGTTTTCTCATCTGTGCAGCAAGGGAGCTGGACCGAAAGATCTCAGCCTTCCAGGCAAGACATCTCTGAAGGCTCCCAGACAGCTTGGGTGGGGCCGGCAACCCAGACTGCCGGGTGTGTGTCTGCTCCTTGCCACCCAGACGCTCATGGCATCTGGTGAGCCGGTGCACATACGAGGACAAAGAGGCACATGTTTCGAAGCCCCTTCCTCGGTTCTGTCTTCCCGCCAGTGGTGACCGCGGAAAGCTGTCAGGGCACACATTCCTGTCAACAGTGGCCAAGCCCAGTCTGCCCCTCCGCCTTCATCCCTGCTTCTGGCCTAAAGAAAGAACCAGAAAGGGTGGGCATTGTGTGCCCGGCACCCAGATGTGCCACACTGGGGCAGATGGATACCGAGAAACCCCCGGCAGCTCCCCACACTGCTGGTTTTCCTGCTTGGCTTATTTGAAGCGGAACTTGCCCTGGGATGGAAAGGGCTCTCTGGCAGACTGAGGTGGCCTGATGGTATACCTCACTTAGAACCACTGAGATGGCGTTGGCCTGACATATACCTCACTTAGAACGATAGAGCTTGCATGTGTACTTAACAAAGTTGCAGACTCTAGGTGACCGCTTCTGGCCTCTCCTGCTCTACACATCTCATTTCAGCGTGTAACTGGGCCGGAGGCATGAAAGAGGTTTTTGAGCTTTTTACCAATCACCCCCTTGATAAACACTGCCACCTACCAATGTACACAGAGCCTGAGCTGAGAAGGGAGGGAGAAGTCCCCCAACGCGACTATAGTGCGTGAAACTCCTAGTGCAGAAGGTGACCTCTGCTCCTGGGGGGCTGTGAGTGAATCCTATAACGGGCTCCTCTGTGGAATTAGAAGCCGGCCAGTGCCCCCTCCCACGGGGCAGCACACAGGACAAAGCCTGAAGGGAGGAAGGGCCGCTCACGCAAAGACCTTCACAGCTGGCTTCCGGGAGGCTCTGACCCAGGCCAGGGACACAAGGTCCAAGCTGGCTCAGAGTCTTGACCCACTTTGGTTCAGGGCTGAAAAAACTCGGCATGGGTTGGGGGGCTGTGAGGAGGAGATGGAAACGTGGCCAGTGAAATGCCCCTTGGACCTGGATTCCCCTGCCTCCCTCACCACTTCCTAGTCCATCTCTTGGGTCACATGTCCTGATACCCGCGCCACCCCTTCCACAGAGCAGCACCGTTTTTGCAGGACTGTGTCTCTGAAGGCGCGATGGCTGGAGCAGCCACTTCAGAGTGGCTTTCCTCCTGGTGCTGGGGGTTCCCGGCTGCACATCCCAGATGGGCGCCACCTGTTGCTCCACCTTCTCCTCCCTCCAGCCTGCTTCCCGAGGTTGGCTGCGGATATGCACGCGCTCCACTGGAAGTGCACACTGTAGGCTGGCTCGGGGTGAAGCCTGTTGTCCTCTTTTCAAGAACATTTATCATGTATCCATATATGCATGGTGTTTAACAAAGTGAAATGATAAAGACCAGGCTATTTAGAAACCTACAACTTGAACAGATCACGTTCAGTGGGTTAGTTCCTTGGGAACAGGTCTGTAAGGGAGGCCGTGGAGATTCTCCCCTGAAAGGACAGTAGCGGCACTTAGCCCCCCGCAGCGCATGGCCCGGCCAGTTGCACGGTCCCTGCGGGCCGGCTCTAACCCATGTGCTTCCTGTCAGGCATGAGAGCCAGCGGAGGCTGCTGTGGGGGCTTTTACACGGAGAGGCCAAGAGCTTATTTTGATCCTGTAGTAAAGGAAGCCAGCAAAGACCTCAGGAGGAGTGTGTGTATGTGCCGTACTTGTTTGTTTTTAAACAACTTCAAAAATGGCCAAGTAAGTACAGCTGGGAGTCTAGGAAAGAGAAAAATCTCCCTAATCAGATGAGAGGTGTTTGGGGCCAAGACTGTAAAAATGAGAAAGGAACGAGTGAGTGGAGGGTGGAGTCCATTGTTTAAATCTGCACTGAAGAGGAGTACGGCACAGCCCCCAAGGTGCAGGTGAGCCAGAGGACCGCTGAGCCCCAAGCAAGGCCTAGCGTGTGGAGTCTGTCCTCACAGAGACGGGCTTCCCCCTCTGAGGTGTGGCGGAAAAGGGATGAGGCCGCTGCTCTTGGAGACACCAGCAGAGCAGACGAGCAAGTCCACACTGGCTGTGATCTGGACAGCACGCAGAAGCACCGCTGCTGGAACCGCAGGGGCATGATGGGCAGCTTCAAATGCCCACGTACAATATGTAACGGCATCTGGTAGTAATGGCAAGGGCTGACCTCAGAGCAGCTCCCCGAGGTAACGAGGAAGGAGTTGGATTGGGTGGGGGCGGGGAGGGGCGTGCAGCTCGAGTTCCTGACCCTCTGGCTGGGAAAATGCTTTTCTATATACATAAGCCACTTCGTTCTACACTAGGGCCCGATTAGCGCGGGCCATCCCATTCTGGCTCACTCCGTTTTGATCCCTAGTCAGCTGCAGGATTATAGATGAAGTGACAAGGATGGTATCTTGATTATATCCAGCTGCCTGGAGTAAGTCAAGGGCAGAGGGGCCCTGCAGGAAGAACCGCATGCACCCGCTCTCCGCTCTCCGAAGGCTCCAGAAGAATCTGAGATTCGAGACCCCTCCAGCCGTCTTCCAGTGCGGGGAATTTAGCATTCCGCGACCCAGTGCCACCAAATTAAGTTCCTCTGGAGAGAGTGCTGATAAGTGACTTGCACCAACATAAGAGTCCCCTACTGAAATCTTAACAGTATTTGACCCGACTGGGCCAATGACAGTAATAATAAGATGACGATAATGATAGTGATGGTGATGATAGCTACAATCCGGGGTGGCGCTTACCCAGAGGGACCAGTGCATGGAGTGTATGTGTTGTCTTCAAATAAATGGGGAAGGGGGCCGCTGCTCTTGGTAGTAAAAGTTCTGGCGGAATCGGATGCTGCTGTACATCCTGGGCTTGGTTCTGGGTGCCTGGAGCCCTGCAGAAAGCTCCCTAAGGCCACCGAGGGGCCTCCGTGCTGAGAAAAAGGGAGCCAGCAGTGCATAGCGCGTCTGATGGAGTCTGCCTGCCGGGTTCACATAACTGTGCTGCTGCTCTGGGCTCTATAAAACCGTAATAGTATCATATTATTTTAATCTGCTGAAATACAAGCCCAGAGTAGAGAGCACGCAGCAGCAGCTTACACATCTAAGGAAATGTTTGACATGGCTTCATTTGTCTGCAGCTATTAGGACGATGCCTGTGGCCGATTAACTCTGTTGGTTGCAACATGGTGTTAATGAGGCCAAGGCTGTGGGTCTCTGTTAGGTGAGCTGTTTTCACAAAAAGGAAAGCTCCAGACCACGCCCAAGGCCCAGGTCAGATGTCCCATAAAATCCTGGAGAGGGTCACGGGGAGGACTGGGCAGAGACAGCATAATGACTCAGCAAGTGTCCCTTCCCCCGCTCCTGGGAAAGCAATTTGAAACATGTGCTTCAGTGATGGTGACTTATTACCGCTTCGCTCTTCACGCGCTGAGGCTGTGGCATTGTTATTCGTGGTAGCTGCTGCTCCATCCCACCACAGGCTTCCTTGCCCCGCCTAGCAGGACTCCCACTCTGGCTGGGGAGGAAACACATGGGGCCTCTGGTGCCATCATCTCGTCTCAGCAAGTATGTGTGGAATGCTGCCATGCACCCCGCACTGTTCCTGTCCTGATACGACAGGGAATTATGACCGTCTCTGCCTCCTCCAGTTTCAATTCCGCCAGAAGGAAATAGGTAATAGTCAAGTACATAATTGATCAGTGAAGTAACTGCACTTCAGTTTGTTAACACAAAGCCGGGGCTGACGGGGTGTGATGGAGAGAGGTTGGTGGCATCTGCCTTGGATAGAAGGTCCAAGAAGCTCTCTCCAGGTAGTTGACCTGACTGATGGGCAGGAGCCAGGTGTTTGAAGACACGCGAGAACATTCCAGCCAGAAGTCACGGGAAGTGCAAAGGTTCGGGGTCTCATGATCAAAGAGCAGAGGGGCTGCTGCTGGGGGAGCACATGGCCAGGGTGGGCACTTAGGACAAGCACGCCAGTTTGGATGCTATTCGCCATAGGAAGCCTCCCTCCTTTGTTTCTGTTTTGAAAGTAGGACATTCCTTAAAGATTTTCAGGGAGATATTATAGGTTGACTCATTCTTCTCGAAAAAGATACATTGGTGTATGTGGAGGGAAGAAGGGGGAGCAGGGTGGGATATAAATACACAAAGCGTCGTGGACATTTATTTCTTTCATTTTGAACTCACCATAACATATGACAGTGTACCAGGAAAAGTATATATAAAACGTAAAACTTTTAAAAAAGATACACTGAGGTCCAGATCCTCGCTACCTCAGAATGTGACTGTATTTAGAAACAGGGACTTTTCAGAGGTAATCAAATTCAACTGAGGTCATTGTGGTGGCCCTGGTCTGCTATGACTGGCATCTCTATGAAACAGGGAAATGTGGGCAGAGACTCAGCAGCAAGGGAGGTGGCCCATCATCATGGCACAGGGGACGACTAGCCACAGCCCTCTGTGCCAGGGGAGGCTGGAGGCTTCAGCGGGAGGCTGGCCTGTACAACACCTTGCTCTGGGCATCTAGTCTCTAGAACACAAGAGGAGTCTCTGTTGTTCTAGGCCCCCCAGTTTGTGCTTCTGTTCTGGCTCTTGTGTGGGGGCAGCCACTGGTTGCTCTGGCACAGGGCCCTGCGACTTCTGTGTATGTGCAGATAAATGTATAGTCAAAATAATTGTAATTCAAAAACTAGAGGCCACGGGTTGAGTTTCCCTGTGCAGAATACCTTAATATTCTATTAAAGGTGGTCATTCTAGATGCCGTGAACATCATGGTTTGGAAGGGCAGGAGTGGCAGCCGGGGGACAAATTAGAAGACTGTCACAGGGATCTTGGGGAGAGAGGGAAGAGGCTACAGCCCGAGGCAGTGGCAGCGGAGATGGTCCAAGGTGATCACAAGTAGAGCCAGGGGGACTTCTAGTGGGATTGGAGGGAGGAGAGGACAAGATGAAGGCTGATACCAATGTCTGGGCCTAAACAGCTCACTGGAAGATTTGCAGAGATGGGGAGGATGCAGGTAATTTGTCGGGGGATATAGAATTCAGACTTCTGTTTTGGACACTCAGTAAAAGGTTGGTTATCTGTGGAGTATCCAGGACTAGGCATAAAGTTAGAGGTCATCAGATTAGAGGTGTTTTGTTTTTTGTTTGTTGTGGTACTGGAGATGAAATCCAGGGGCCTTCTATCTGTGGGCCACATCCCCAGACCTATTTTATATTCTATTTGGAAACAGGATCTCACTAAGTAAGCTGCGGAGGCTGGCTCCAAACCTGCTATTCTCCTGCCTCAGCCTCTCAAGTACTGAGATTACAAACATGTGCCCTGCTTTAGAGATGGTATTTAAGGCAATTGAAACCAAATGTGATTCTTTAAAGAGAGAACTTGGAGAAATAATTAGGACCTAGGCTTGGACCCTCAGGAACCCTATCGTTCAGAAGTCAGCCAAAGACTGAGAAACGAGCAGAGGGAACTGAGGCACAGACACAGCCAGCAGACTGTCAGAGCTTGTCTATGCGTGGAAGTCCTCTCTCTCTCACAGGTTAAATTGAATCATATAGCAGTGCGTGGCGCACACGCAGGAAGTGCCTCATCCCCAACACACTAGGCTCTATTTAGTCCAGTAAGACTGTTTTTTAAGAACCTTTCTAAATGCAGAAATTAGATGTTTATTCTCAGTATGTTACAGACAATACAGTCAGACAAATGCTACACATTTGGGCATCCATTAGGACATGAGAAAGTGTGTGTGCTCAGGAAAAATTTGATTTTTTTTTTTAACAAAAAGACTTTGTAGCCAGGCGTGGTGGTGCATGCTTGTAATCCCAGCACTTGAGAGGCTAAGACAGGAGGCCTGCGGTTCAGGGACAGCCTCGGCTACTTAGTGAGGCCCTTTGCAACTCAAAGACCCTGTTTAAAAAAAAAAAAAAAAAAAAAAAAAATATATATATATATATATATATATATATATATATATATATATATATATATATATGTAGGGCTGAGGGTATAGCTCAGAGGTAGAATGACCCTGGGTTTCATCCCCAGTACTGCAAAAAATAAAAAATAAAAAAGACTTTGTCAGTTCTCACAATCGTCAATATAATACAGATCAGGGCAGTTGAGTTACAGAATTCCATTTATTCTTCATTGGTGCAGTCATTCAAAATGGCCAAGCATGGGTGGTACAAGCCTATGATACCACCTACTGAGGAGGCAAAGGCAGGAGGATCCCAAGTCCAAGACCAGCATAGGCAACTTAGCAAGACCCTGTCTCAAAATAAAAAATAGAGGGATGTGGCTAGGTGGTAGAGCGCTTGCTTAGCATGTGAAAGGCTTTGCATTCAATTCCCAGCATTGCCCCTGCCCCCCAAAAAAGGAACTCACTTTATTAGTCATAGGTTGTCACAGCTTGGCGAGCTCTTTCCCTCTACTACTTGAAATTTCCAAGCATGTGAAAGAAGTTTTGGAAGAAATCAGAAGCAACACCTATCTTTGAACGTCAGCAGAATAACTGGCTCCTGTTAGACTGACTGTCCTCAGAGACTCACTTCAACCTCCTTGGTTTATAAGGACCTGAAGCTTGGGGGTCGGTTTATGCCCGCCTGGGTGACTACACTGGCACGGGTCCTCTGAACTGGGCAGTCACTGGGATGTGCTTTTATCCCCAGGTCTGGAGGGAATTTCCTGACCGGCTGGTGGGCTACCCGGGTCGTCTGCATCTCTGGGACCATGAGATGAGTAAGTGGAAGTATGAGTCTGAGTGGACCAACGAGGTCTCCATGGTCCTCACAGGAGCGGCCTTTTATCACAAGGTGAGAGAGGGGCAGGTTCCGTCCAAGTGGGTCTCAGGCGACAAAACTGCCGGCCCCATGCACATTTTGGGGGGAGGCCCAACTCAAATTTTCCCTCTCTGCTACTGGGTTTAGGAGAACTGTTCTGCTCCGATGATTGAGGAGCAATCATTGAAAAGGAGTGGTTAGTGACACTCCTTTTCAAAAAAGTTTGTTGTTTTTCTAGTTATAAAAGTAATACGTGCTCACAGTAGAAAGTATGAAATACATAGCAATAAAATGAAGAAAAGTCTCTCGTGACCCTATCACTTAGAGATAACTCTTATCACCAGGCTCTTTTTTCAGCTTACCTTTTATTTATTGACTATTCATGCATACTTACATAGCTTCCTATTTCGGATAAAATGCCTCAGGAAAATAACTTAGAAGAAGAAAGATGCATTCTGCCTCTCAGTTTGAGGTTTCAGTCTCCCGCCGCTGGCTCCAGTGCTTTTGGCTGAGATCAGGCAGGGCATCGCAGCTGAAGAATGTGAGAGGGGAGAGCCGCTCAGCTCATGGCAGCTCATGGCAGGAGGAAGGAGAGAGGGGGAGAGACTGCAAACTCCAGGTGCACCCCGCGGCCTGCTGCCTCCAGTCAGGCCCCATCTTCCATCAAGTTTGTTCTTAGTAAAAGAAAGAACTTGACTGTTCATAGTCCTTGTGATTTGTGGTCGTAGACTATGTTTATTTTTGACCCATTAACTTCTATACTATTTCATATGTGTAGCTCATGGTAGTTTCAGGTTTGCCCTTTTTTTTTTTTTTTTTTTTTTTTTGGTGGTACTGGAGTTCCTGGAAACCCTTCTACCTCCGGGCTACACTCCCAGACCTATTTTCTATTTTTATTTGGAAACATGGTCTCTCAAGCTTGCAAGGCTGGCTTCGAACCTGCGTGATCCTCCTGCCTCCGCCTCCCAAGCACAGGGATTACAGCGTGCCCACCAGGCCTGGCTGCCTCATTTTTGTTACTTAAAAAGCACATCCCAGCCAGGCGTGGTGGCGCACGCTTGTAATCCCAGCATTTGAGAGGCTGAGACCGTAGAACCGCCTCAGCTACTTAGGCCCTCCGCAACTTAGTGAGACCCTGTTTCAAAATAAAGAATAAAAAATAGGGCTGGGGGTGTAGCTCACAGGTCAAATGCCCCTGGGTTCCATCCCCAGACCTGCAAAAAAAAAAAAAAAAAAAAGCACATCCCTGTTAAAAAACAAAAAGTTGGCCATAGTGAAATGTGTTCCAATGCCTCCTTTATTGACACTGCCTGGTGACCAGTCTTCTAGAGGAAGTGTGTCCCCGTGCCACGACCAAGTTGCCCCCACATGTCAGCCAAAGGAAACTGCTGTTTTCACGTTTCTTCTTTTTGTCTCCCCTGACAGTATTTTAATTATCTGTATACCTACAAAATGCCCGGGGATATCAAGAACTGGGTGGACGCTCACATGAACTGTGAAGACATTGCCATGAACTTCCTGGTGGCCAATGTGACGGGGAAAGCCGTCATCAAGGTAAGGGGCCTCGGCCCCCTGCTTCGCTCTCCTGGGACAGTCTCCCCTTGCCAAGCCTGAGAAGTTCTTGTGACTGAGAATGGCATTGAGCTCAATGAACAGATATATGTACAGTCATGTGACTGTGATTATTCCTAAACCTTATTTTTCAGTGCTGATTACCAGCTTTGAAAATACTTTAATTTTTATATTAAAAGCTGAGAGCACATAAAGAGCCTATGGGGACTGTTCAGATCTAAAAGGAATTCACTTTATTCTTGAAATTCAGATGTTGATCAAGTCAGATCCCCAGGAATATGAAAGAAGCCCACTTCCTTATCTGGTAGAATCATCCTGATCTTTTTCTCTTTAGGATTGGGATTCCATGTATAAAAACTGAGCAAGGCCAGCTTCCCTTCAGAGACTGCCTGGGAAGGTCAGGCTCCTCAGGAGCTTATGCTGGAATCGTGGGCTGGCATTTCCACAGATTCCTCATGATTAAACAGTGTCTGCGAAAGAGTGAAAAATCACTGCTTTGTCCCATTCCCCTGCCCATCTCCCAGCTCTCTAAGTGACTCAATGAAATGGCAAGGAAGACATAAAGATCCTTTGCGACCAGAATGCTAACTGCAAGGAAAGTTAAAGAAAGAAAACCACGCGGGTTATTCTTTGGCACCCCACCCAGATTTGCTTCTCAGCATGCTTTTTGCACTCCCGGGGACGGCGTCCCTTGCATCTTAGTCTCCCTTTGCTCCTCTGGCTCTCTCCCTCTCTCCTTAGTTATCCCTCTGTACCAGGTTAGGGAGCAGTCTCCCAGGAGCCTGCAAAACATTCAAGTCTGGGGAGGCTGGAGGGGAGTCCAGGCAAAGGATTCAGAGATCGAGGGGCGGTTGGATCATTTCCTGGCTGAAGGGAATCATAGAACAAGCTGGTATCTTCAAGAGCACAGTGCTGTTCATAGCATTCGCTGTTCGCTGAAAGACAGAGTGCCTGTTGGAACTGAGGTTATGGTGAAAGTTATGGGAGGCTGTATTTCATCGCCCTTATGGCTGCAAGAACAAATGGTGTTTATACAAGGACCTTGGCAGTGAGAAAACAGTCATTAAACAGGAATTAAGGAGCTTGTCATCACCACTTCTTTCCAGTTACAGAAGGCAAAAGCCCTCCAAGCCTCTTTTATTGGGCCCTTGTGAGTTCTGCTGTTGCCTGAGCCAGCCAAACAGAACGGAATGGTGAGGTGTGTGTTAGGCGTGTGCGCGCGCACACGGGCAGCATCTCAGCCTACGGCACAGACACATGCAGAGCAATGTCACTAGCATGATTTTACAGTCCTTGGCACTGACAGCCAGGTATGTTTTGTGCTCCTCTGGCAGGTGACCCCGCGAAAGAAATTCAAGTGTCCTGAATGCACAGCCATTGACGGGCTTTCACTAGACCAGACACACATGGTGGAGAGGTGAGTGAGCCTCCCGACACAAGTCCGCCCTGGCCTCTGATCCCCATTTCCTGCCTTGGGACTGTTTATGGGACTTTGTTGGAGATATAAGGACAGCAGCTGGTAGCCATAGTCACCTCCTTTTGCACTGTGGGGACTGGGATAGTTCAAACCCAGGTCACCCAAAGAATTAATTTGGAATGCTACTCACTCAATTTGCAATGGCTGGAAGGGTCTTTTAAAAATATAGCTGGCCTTAAGCTGTAGAAGCCAGATTCTCCACGTGCAGTAACTCTCCGCAGCCACTCCTGTGGAAGCTGGGTAATTCCAAGGAAATAGCGAGTTGTTTCTCAGGGTAATATCTCCATGTTGTACTAATAAAATCTTACCTCACCTACCAGAAAAAAACCACACCTACCAGAGACAAATTACCTTTGCTGACGATGCTGAAACACCTGCTAAGAACGAATCAAAAGCTGTGCTGCAGCTATGTTGGTGGCCCACCCTCGTAATCCCAGTACTTGGGAGGCTGAGACAGGAGGATCGCAGGTGCATGGCCAGTCTCAGCTACATAGTGAGGTCCTCTGCGACTTAGTGACACCATGTTTCAAGATAAAGAATAAAAAATAGGGCAGCTGGTGGTATAGCTCAGAGGTAGAATGCCCCTGGGTTCCATCCCCAGTGCTGCAAAAAAACCCCCAAAAGCTGCCCTGCAGCACTGAGGGCAGACAGCATGAAGCAGTCCTTTGCTTTAATCCCATCAGTTACTCAACAGGCACGCTCAGGTATGACATGTGGTCCTCATGAGTATAAAGAAAGTGGGAAACGGCTTTCCTTCAGACCATCAGAATCTCGTACTAGACCTAGCAGTTCCCACTTTTACCCCACAAAAGTCCCCAGGCATCAAAGTGCCAGAATCAAATCTAATTCTTCCAAAAGACAGCTCTTGACTGGAGACAGCAAGCTTTGACATCCTGGTAGCGCAGCTGGCAAGGGACCAAATGCACTCAGAGAATGCTACGGGACCATTTCAGAAAGAGATTTCTAGCTCAGTTTTCCACATATCTCATGTGCATCTGCTTGCAGAATTCATTCTGAAAACTATAGGCCAGAATAAAATCCCTCAAGCCTGGAGGATTTTTGTACAGAAAGTTTTTCACTTGGCCCTGGATGCTTTTATAATGCTTTATCGTTCTAACTCTCTAAGTAGTCGTATATATGATCATGATTTTGGCCATATCTGTCACTGGTCATCATAAGTATTGTCCAGTGTAGAGCAGTGACATTAATAATCACAGCTCATTTGGAAGAGACTCCGATTGTCATTCTACTGGAGGACATGAAATTGATGTTTAAACCTACCTACCCCATTCTCTGCGTTTGGAGAGATTCATAGCACTAAACCAAGTGCTTATTGGACTTACATGATGTGGGAAAAGGATGTGAAGGAGAAAATTTGACCTGATGGTGGCCTTGAGTTCGTGCTGAAGCTAGACTGAGGTCACTGCTCCCGCAAAGAGGCTTAGAACGCAGCGAGAGAGAGTCGGGTTAGATCATTATTAGGGACCACGCAGCAGAGGAGCTGAGGCTTCCTGCTCGGGAGACCTTTGAAAACAGAAGGGGCCTAGTTGTTAGGCTGGAGTCAGATGATATCAGAGTGTATAATTACCAACAGCAATCTCACACACACACACACACACACTCACACTCACACACACATTTGTATATTATAATTTAATCCTAAATCATTTGTGTCAAGTGCCCAGAGCAGAGCTCAAATTGAGAAGAAAGAGAGGAGACTTCTTGCTGGGTGAGTTATTCAGAATACCTTTGTCAAAGAGGTGGCTTTAAAGAGAACCTCCAAAGTCACCTGGGCTCTGGCCAGTGAGGCTCTGGGCAAGATGAGGAGTCCCGGGCAGGGCCACTGTGTGACCAGACATACCTGATCGGCAAATTCCAGGTTTATTGTTATTTATTTATTTATTTTGCGGGTCTGACTGAGGACAGAACCCAGGGGCATTCAACCTCCAAGCTACACGTCCTGCCCTAATTTTTATTCTTTTTTCTGGAACAGGGTCTCACTGAGTTGCAGAGGGCCTCACTAAGTAGCTGAAGCTGTCCGCGAACCGCGATCCTCCAGTCTCAGCCTCCCTCCCTATTGCTGAGATTACAAGCGTGCGCCACCACACCCAGGTAGTTCCAGGTTTATTTGGCAGGCATTAGGAAATTCAATTTAGCTAAAGCCTAGAATTCTGACCTGTTAATGCCAGACTGCAAAGGGCTTTGAATCCCTAGTGGAGGAGCTCAAATTTTTTCCTTTAGGCTCTGGTCAGACATCAAGGGGTTTTGAGCAGGGCACTAACTTGATCAAAGAATTGCTTTGAGATTCATTTGAAAGAAGTACAGAGGATGGAATGAAGAATGTAGAAATTGGAAAAATACCAGTTAGAAGCCTTAAACTAAGTTGAATATAGAAAAGAAGGAATAATTAAATTGCAAGGATGTGTGTGTGTGTGTGTGTGTGTGTGTGTGTGTGTGTGTATGGGGGGGGTCCTCTCCAAAGGAAGACGTGACAAACTCCAACCGGATAGGTATGGAGAGCTTATAGAAAAGGAATTGGCACAGCACTTAGGTTTCGAGGCAAGAGGAATGGTGGTGCCTTCAACAGTGTAAATAATGGAGTTGGGAGGGGAGAGATGAGGGCGAGGCTGTACTACAGCAAGGCTTGGGATGAGTGTCCCTTGAACAGTCTAATCAATGGAGACAGGAGATTTCAGTCATGGGTGAAACTGGAGAACAGTAAGGTCTTGCTCTCTGTATATAGATGTAGTTATTGCGCAGGCTGTTAGAAATACAGAACTTTGGAAACAAGTTGAAAAGGAAGTTACCCGCCCAGACACTAGAGTTGACAAAAGAAAGCCAAAGGCAGGTTCTGAGAACGTCTCACATTTAGGAGACAGAGTAACGAAAAGCAGAGAGACAGCCGCTGGGAGGCCAGCAAGGTCTGCGGGGCCGGAGCAGGAAAGGGCCGAATCGCAGACCCAGAAAAGGCCGCGGGCCAAACGGTACCAGTGACGTTCGGACAGTGGCATCGAGGGTGGCGAGGCCCAGGCATTGCAGGGTGAGTCCGCGGGGAGGAGCCAGAGTTGGTGGACGCACATGCCCTTCGAGAGGCGCAAGAGGGAGTGGAAGGAATCGATCTCAAAACAAATGAGCGACTGCGAGCTCTGGATTATCTAACGCGCTGCTGAGACTGGGAGGGAGGAAGGCGTGGTTCAGCCATCTCAGCCCAAGAGATGGAGTGACACCTACAACTGCCCAGTTGCTCTGTCTTTAACGGCTCCCTTTGCAAAGCACACAAAGCAGTGGAAGCAACTGTCCACTTTGCCGGCATCTGGCCTCGTATTTGAGAGTCTGGGGTCTGAAACCTCAGTAGTAGAGGGGAGTGGCTCTTACTCTCCAGCATCCATTTCCAGGATCTTCTACTTTTCTAGGAATAAGAAGCAATTAGGGCAGTTCATTTTTACAGTATTTTCATCAAGGTCAGAGTGATATGGCACATCGTGTCAATTTAAGAAAACATAATACTTTGAATCTGGGCATTCTTTGTTCAGATTATGAGTTTGCCACTTATTAGCTGTCCACAGGTAAAGAAATTGGCTTACCTTATCCAAAACATCAATCTCTTTGTCTGCAAAAATAGGGATAATCAGCTGGGTGTGATGTCACACACTTGTAATCCCTGCGCTTGGGAGGCTGAGACAGGAGGATCGCACAGGTTCGAAGCCAGCCTCAGCAACTTAGTGAGACTTTGTTTCCAAATAAAATATAAAATAGGTCTGGGAATGTAGCCTGCAGGTAGAAAAGCCCCTGGGTTCCATCCCCAGTGCCACCAAAAAAAAAAGGGGGGGATAATTAATATCTACCACAGTAAAATGTCCACTTAGAGGTTTGACAAATATTTATTGAGCATCTTTGTACCAAGCACTGCATTATTTCCAAGACAAATGAAGTAATGAGTGACTCGTGAGCTGAGCACAGCGCCCGGCAGTGTTAGTTTCCGTCCCAGTTTCCCGAGCATCAGTCCTAAGGGCTCCCTCCAGGTTCCTTTAGAGAATGGTGTATGTTGGGAAGGAGATCAGAACCCGCAGTCCTTTCCCAGCTACTTTAAACATGTCAGAGACAGATGCTGGCCATTCTTAGTATGTGTGCACTTGACGGAAATACAGGAAAACAGCTGCTTACAGGTGGCTGGCCCTGACGGAACCACTCAGGTGGGTCACCTGCCGCCAGCCGAGCCCTGCCTGCCCCAGCCCTGCTCAACCCAGACCCAGAACAGGAGGAAAGAAAGTGGGAAGGAAGCACTGTGGCTACCTGGCAGTCGGGGCGGGGCCCACCCCACTTCTCCAGTGCAGCCCTGTGGAGAAGAGGCCTCTCCAGAGCTGGGCCAGCTGAGGCAGCCTCCGTGAGCCAGGCTGGCCTGAGCCCTAGCGCCACCTCTCCCGTGGCCCTGCCCTGCTGGCAGATCTGGCTACAGAGGAGACATTGTCATCAGTACTGTCTAAGGGGCCATGGAGCGCTGTCCTCCACCAAGACCAGGACCCCTTAATGCACACCCACTAGTACCCATGCTGGGCGTGGTGGGCTTTGCTGGAAACCAGAAGAATTTCTTCCTGTTCACACACCCGCTGTCAAAACGTGAAACCTGGTGGGGATCTGACTTGGGCCCTGCTGCCTCCGACCCCATAATTTGAAGAGGGAAGCTGTTGCCCAGTGCTCGGATCACAGCATGTCAGAACCCTTTACTCTTTTTACCTGTTTCCCTCCGGTTTGGAACCAGGGACCACCACCTCCTGAGCAGAAGATCTAACAGAGTGTGACACAAAGGCAGAGGCTCTCCTGCTGGTGTGAGCCTGGATTCGAAGTCCACATCCACCGCGTTCTAGTTCTGGGTCCTTGGGCAAATTAATTCCCTCTCTGAACCTCATATTCTTAACCCATAACATGAGGCTATAGAAACCCAGGCCTTGGGGAGGGGGGCGTGGAGGGAGGGAGGGATAGTTTAAGGAATGGAAGAGAAGATAACTCTAAGTTGTCTGGCACAGGAGAGAGGCTCAGTGGTTGTGAACTTCCAGCCCCTCCCATTGGGCCCTAAAACTATGTTCATAAAGTTGTAGCATCTCATCATTAGGGCCTGGGGTCAGGAACCGGACTGCCTGGGTTTGGCTCTGACTCCGCTAGATCTTTTGACCTTTGGACATGTTATTTGGCTTCTCTGTGTCTTGATCTTCCCATTATAAAATGGAAATAAGGAAAGGATATAACATTCAGTGAGTTATCAGTACATGGAAAAGCACTTTCAACCCAGCTTGGGTCATATAATAATGTTACCTATTTGTGGTGTTGGTAGGCACAAAGTTGCATCAGCTAAAAGCTCAACATGAAATGGTAACAGATTTTTTTCCAAACCATAGTGACAAGCGAGAAGAATTGATAGTGACAATCTTCTTTAATTAACCAATTCCTTCTGAATGCCCAAAGATCTTGAATAAAAATCTTGTTGATTATTAAAACTTGAAACCAGGCTTGCAGTTATATCTGAGAGCAGGAGAGACTTGTGAGAGCTTAGAATTCAGCTCCCGCTGGGAGAACAGCTTGTCTCTGATTCTGTCCTTACTGCATCTCCCTAGTGCAGCTCAGCGCCAGGGATGAGGAGAAGGTACTGACCTTCCTCAAGTCCATCCCGAGGTCCTCTTGACTTCAGAGGCAGGCTTCCCAGGCTTGGCGCTGAAGCCTCATTGCCAGCTGTCACACCCAGCTGGCCTGATTGACAGGAGCCACCCTCCCACCCCCCACCCCGTGACCCGCTTACCTGGACGAGGCCGACCTGGCCTTGGGGTGGGTGGAGCTGCTGTCTCTCCCCTGGCGGTGGCTGCTGGCTTGAAGATGGAGCAACTCAGATTGACCCTGTGAACTTGGCTCTGTAAGAGGAGCTCAGATCTTCCTAGTTGACCATTTCCTTCATTCAGCCGGTGATGTTTATGGTTTGAAATTTAGGTTCACCGCCCTCCATCTTTGCCTGCTTCTGCTCCATGGGAAGAGCCTCTCTCTGCCTGAGATCCCAGTGGCCCTTTCCTTTCCATCCTCTGCCTTCTCTCTTCAGCTGGCAGCGATGGGGTTAAGGATTGTTGGCAGTTAATCCACCTTGGTTTGAGGCCTGCTGGTGCTGGGCTGGAAGAATGAGTGGAATTCAAGGGGGAGGGGAAGGTACACTGACCTGCAGGCCTGGCCTCCAAGGCTCTAAACCACCCCTTTCACTTTTTCCCACTGAGCTGAAAACCTTAGGCCACCCCATTTATCCACACTGCCCTGCCTTTTCCAGAGCCTGGCAGTGAGCTGGGGCTCTTGGAGTTTCCTGTCAATAGTGAATGTGGTGTGCTTTGCTATCTTTTGAGGCATTTTTTTTTTCCAGTACTGGGGTTGGAACCCAGGATAATTCTACTTCTGAGCCACACCCCCAGCCCTATTTTTTATTCTTGGATAAAAGTATTTTGGAACAGGGTCTTACTGAGTTGCAAAGGGCCCCATTAAGTAGTAGCTGAGGCTGTTTGCAAACCACGATCCTCCCGTCTCAGCCTCCCAAATGCTGAGAGTACAAGTGTGTGCCTTCACACCCAGCCATCTGAGGCTCTTAAACGTTTTTCTTTTCTTCCTCTCCGCATCTCTCTCCTTCTGCTCCACTGCCCCCGCCCGCAGGTCTGAGTGCATTAACAAATTTGCTTCGGTCTTTGGGACGATGCCACTCAAGGTGGTGGAGCACCGCGCAGACCCCGTGCTGTACAAGGACGACTTTCCTGAGAAGCTCAAGAGCTTCCCTAACATTGGCAGCCTGTGAAGCGTGCCCTGGCGGGGGGTCTGGACCCGAAGCTGGCCTGAGAGGAAGGACAGGCCTCCTCGGCTCTGCTTCACTGTGAGTGGGGTTGGTGACTGCCGGGCCTGGGCGGCCCCGCCCGAGCACTCTCCGAAGGACAGGAACCAGGAGGACAGTTGAGCCCCCACGGCCATACAGCTCCAGTCTCCTCACGATCACCACTGGTTCTCTTTGAAAATGCCAAGTGGAAAGACGCCTTCCTGGCATGCTGCAGAGTTCAGCCTGGAGCAGGTGCCTGCTGCAGCCTGCCTGAAGAAGCCCACCTGAGGGCAGAGGAATAGCAGGCCAGGTGCCCAGGCCTCCTCGCGGTCAGTTACTTTACGCTGGCACATGTAAGAGCGGCTAAGCCTGCAGTTTGGTACAGAACCCAAACACAGTGGGTTTGCTCCTCGCCTTTGGGCCTGGTGCTCTGGGTGTGTGCAGAGGGGGACCACCAGCGGCGGGGCAGGGGCCCTGCAATTCCACAGACTCTTGGTTGGGCTTTTTTATATGATTAAAATTATTTTTTACTCCTTTTTCTATTGTGTCTTAAACACTGATTCTTAGTAATCCAGGAGCTGTCCTTCTTTGCGTGTTTGACTCCACCCTCTGGTCTGAGAGGACACTGCCAGGAGGAGGATCTGGTACCATTAGCATCAGTATGAGAAGGTCCCACATCATAAGTGTTCTATGAGCATTTGACTCAGAAACCTCCAGAGCAGTCCATTTGCTTCCTGATGAGATCCAGTCGAGGCTTGATCTGCATGCTCAGGGAAAGACAGAGGGCTTCGGCCATACCACCGCACTCTACCAGGCCGTGCTGTAAAACTGAGGGAGCCGTGACCCCCACCCCGAGAGGGATGCCAACATTTCCCTCATTCTTTGGTATAAACATAACATTAGCCAGGAAGGTTCTGGCTAACGTTATATGCTGCTGTAACAACCACTTTGCAACCTTTACTGGTATATTTAAATCATTAAGTTTCAACATTTAGTAATACTGCACATGTGTGAATTATACCTCTTTAAGCCCAGTTGATGAACAAATCTACTCTGGCAAATGTTAAATGTTATGGATTTGAAACAGATTTATCTGGCTCTAATATTAAGATTAGCCACAGTTTGGGCTTTAGCCATAACATATGTCCCTGAAACACAAAATACATAACAATTTGCTTAGAATATGGATATAATTACGGAAGCCCAGTTGTGTGCCCGTCGAAGTCAGTGGCACCCCCCTCATGTTCTGTTGAGCGACTTGCAGGTGAGCAATGGTGGAGTCACCCCACATGGGGCCCACGGACCAGGCCAAGAGGCCAGGCAAGCGTCTGAGAAGAGCAGAACTGAAAGGGGAAGTCGCAAGCGAGAGTATGACCTGTTTGTTGGTAAGGAGTGGAGGATTCTGGACAGTTGGACCAGAAGGAGAGCAGGCGAGCACCTTGTCCAGATGCAGCCCCGGAAGCCGAGGTTTGCTCGGTGTGTTAGAGCTGTACGCTGGAGCCTGGTAGGAGCCAACGTGACTTCATATGCATGCTAGTGAGCAGGGGGCTGGGGAAGGCGGCGTGGTCTCACATTCACAACACTGGCGTGGTACGATAGAAAATCAGAGGAAGGGATTTCAGTTGTCACCCAGGTCCCATAAGCTGACAAAGTCAGTGAGTGCCTCTTAACTTTCTAGGGGGTCGCTAGCGTGGTCCCAAGATGTGGGATATGTATGGGGCAGAGGGGAGAGGAGGAGGGCTTGCATTGAAAGCCAAGAATTGTGTTCAGTAGGGGGTGTGGCACCGCCCGCCACTGAGCGCCTTCCGACATTTCCCTTCTACTCATGTCTGAGTGCTCGTCACCACCGTAGTGGCTAGTTTCTAATCCAGTTGTCCATCCCAAAAGGTAAATTCTTTCTTTTTTTACCCTTGTTGGCCCTGTGATCTTGGAGGAGGAACTCTTCAATCTGAGATGACTGGGAGTCCAGGGAGCTGTGTACCGTAATCGCTCTCACAGGACTCGTTGGACATGAAGGACATTCAAACTCCATTTGAAGTGCCTCGCTATTCCCAGAAATACTGGGTTGGGTCTTGCAATAGAGCACAGGACAGTTTCTATTCTAGAAGAAATCTTGCGTCTTGGGCACTGGAACAAACCTCAAAGGCTCCAAGCAGACAGGTGGCACAATCCCAGCAGAAAGACAAACAGGAGCAAGCGAACAGTCAGGGACGAGGGGCAACGGCCCCCCTAGGGTGCCACCGTGCGCGTGGGTCAGGACCATCTGCCCTTCGGATGCCACAGAGCCTGCTTTCAGGAGCAGAACAATAATGCTAATTAAAATGTCATGTTCTGGCCTACAGCAGACAACAGCTGGTTTTAGATTAAGAAGTCTTTTTAAAGAAGTTGCATCCTACTGGCCCTAGAGCAGGCCCCGGCGCTGGCCCAAGCATGTGCACCCAGCCACTGACTTTGCCCCCGGGACCTCACCGGGACAGGCCCACTTGGAACCCCGGGGTTGGAAATACTTAGTTTTGCTGATTAATGTTAGATGGTTGTTATTACTTCCCTGCCCTGTATTTTACCACGCCTCGCATGTGCTCAGCCCAGCACCACCTTTTCTGGGTCAACTGCAGAGGGAAGTAGCAGCTTTGTTCCCTTGTGCCCTCTCTTCGCCACCAAGTCTGAAACCCTGACTACTCTGGCTTCTCTGCAGAAGCCTCATCTACTTCCACTGGGCTTTGAACCCAAGGGTTTGAGGAGTGGGGTCCTCTGCTGCCCTGGGACAGATGACTTCCTCCTGTGGTGTAGGGCAGGACCAGGGATGGGGAGAGGTGGGCTCCTCTGGGTGCTCATAGGCTGAAGGAATTGCTGGTAACCTCCCATCCCAGTTTCTTCCTGGGATGATGGTCTCTGGTGGGCACCAAGCAGCAAAGAGGCAGAGGTGTCCGTATCACTAAAAGCTGGCTGGCTTCTCCCCACAGGAGGACGTATGGTTAAAAACCAAGAGCCTTCTTTGGTTTCTGCCAAGGAAGAATCAAGAGAGGAGGCAGAGCCCAGGGTGGGAAAGTGGTTGGGTTCTGGTAAGTGGTTCTTGGCTCTGAAAAAGGAGACCCGTGTGGACCTGCCAGAGAGCAGCGGCTCTTGGGTGTTCCCGAGCACCTGTCCTGCGCCCAGGGACAGGACTGTCTTTGGAGGCAGCCGCTTTTCCCTTTTTCCTTGACTCAGGTAGTGTTCTTTAGCAAGAGAAACTGCAGAGACTCCCTAAATGGCCTGGACGGAGAAACAGAGACAGAGGAAGCTAAGCTGGCCTGGGCCTCTCCTAGGCCCTTCCTGAGAGGCGGCAGGAATGCTGGGCTGGCCACCATGGCAGGCAGTCCCATCCAGGAAGACTTTGGAAGCAGCCTGAGCATTCCACAGCAGGGTCTGGAGGCACATGAAACCCGGGGTCGGTCCCTGCCCAGCACACCCCAGAGCCCCATCCAAGCCCTGGGGCACCAGTCCTAGGCCAGTGTTGCCACTCACCACTCACGCATTTTCTACTGAGGAAAGCCGGGTCAGCGTTGGGGCTGCCCTAACCAAGGTTGGTGCCTGGACTGAGGCCCTGGACTCCAGCTTCCTGGCTGCCCCCAGCAGCACCAAGGCAGGCCGGACCCTCTAAAATTAGGCCTGGCCCTGCTCTAGGGTGAGAGCTGTGAGCTCATCTGAAAACTGGAAGCAAAGCTTCTGTGTGCGTCTCCATCCCTACTAAGTCAGCTTCGGGATCCTGGGAAAGCCTGTGGGTCTGTGTGGCTTTTTTTTTTTTTTTTCAGTACCTCCGAGCTACACCACCAGCCCTATTTTCTATTTATTTATTTATTTATCTATTTATTTATCTATTTTTTTTTCATGGAAGCCCTTCTACCTCCAAGCTACACTCCCAGACCTATTTTTACATGTTTATTTAGAAACAGGGTCTCCTAAGCCAGCGTACGCGGCTGGCTTCGAACTTGCACGATCCTCCTGTCTCTGCCTCCCAAGTGCGGGGATTACAAGCGTGCGCCACCACGCCCGGCTTTCTATTTTTTATTTTTTATTTTGAAACAGGGTCTCACTGAGTTGCAAAGGGCCTCACTACATAGCTGAGGCTGTCGGTGAACCGCGATCCTCCGGTCTCAGCCTCCCAAATGCTGGGATTACAAGTGTGCACCACAACAACCGGCTTGGCTGTGGCTTTTTTCTTTCTTTTTTTTTTTTTTACGGGTCTGGGGATGGAACCCAGACGATTTGACCTCCAAGCTACACCCCCTGCCCTATTTCTTTTATTCTTTATTTTGAAACCGGGTCTCACTGAGTTGCAGAGGGCCTCGCTAAGTAGCTGAGGCTGTCCGCAAACCGCGATCCTCCAGGTCTCAGCCTCCCGAATGCTGGGTTTACAAGCGTGTGGCCACCATGCCCGGCTTGGCTGTGGCTTTTTAAGCGGGCTCAGGGCCCAAGGTTGGGGCCACCAGGCAGATGATGAGGGTGAGTTTGGCCCCTCCCGGTTCTCCAGGCCTCCTTCCTCTTCAGTGAAGTCTGGTGTTTCACTTCGTTTCCAAAAGCACAGCTTTTCTTTTCCTTTCTTTTTCTTTGTGTATCGGGGACTGATCCCAGGAGCATTCTACCTTCAAGCTACACCCCCAGCCCTTTTTGTTTCTTATTTTTGTTTTGAAACAAGATCTCACCAAGTTGCTGAATGTGTCGCTAAGTTGCTGAGGCTAGCCTCAAACCTGTGAGCCTCCTGTCTCAGCCTCCCGGATTCTGGGATTATAGACGTGCACCACCAAGCCTGGTTCAGCATTTTCTTTTTTCTGCTCTGAACTGGTTTGGACCCTGCCTGCAGCTCCTCTCCCTCCCCTGAAGGCAGCCGTGTCTGCTACAGGTTTGCTCCGCAAAGCAACATCTTGTCTACAGCCTCTCACCAGCTGCAAGCTGGGGAGGGGGAAGCCGTGGAGAGAACCAGCTGGGGGCCAAGTCCCAGACCAGAGCTACAAGCAGGCCTTGCGCTTCTAGAGCTGCCTTTCACAATGTATCTGCTCAGGCTCTGCTTATAGCTGCAAACTTCTGCCTCTGGCTACTACAGGTGAGGGGAGACTCTCGGAGCCTCTGGTTCTCTGGCGAGCAGATGAAAGTAGCCAGTTACCATCCAGGAGAGGGGGGGGGGGCGTTTCTCCAGTCATCCCGATGCACCCTGTGCCAGGCAGCATGCCAGCCCAGGAGGTCTGGAGCCAAGAGGGATGCCGGCCTGTCTCCGGGAGCTCTGTTCTCACGCGTGACCCGGGGCTTTACGCATATGTGTTTCAGCCGCACCTGTGAACAAGGGCCCCACTTGCCCATCTCGGGCCTATGGAGGATGCGGAGGTGTTGACATTTTCTTTCCTCATAGCACCTTCTCTGGAGTTGTTTCTTGGTGCATCCTGCAGCTTGAGGGGACCCATTCCCTGCCTCCATTTCCTCACTCAGAAGTTGGAAGCAGGCGAAACACCGAGCCCACATTGGTAAGAGGATGGCTCAGATCCGCCGCCCTTAGCCAGCTCTTCACCAGATCGTACCTGGCGCTGCTGGCAGCCAGCCCGCTGCTGGCCCCTACTTCTGCTTCCCCTGTTACCAGAGAGCCTGGGGTCTGGATCCTGTCTGGCCCCGTCAGGGTGGATTACCAAATGAGCAGTTCTTTTGCCCTAGTCCCTTTCCTGTGCTATAAATAAGCCCATGTTTATTTTCTTATGTTATTGAAATGAGCACTTGTGATTCGGGCCTCTCCTGACGAGTCCAGAGCGCGTCCGTCCGGTGCCTGGCGAGGGCCCTGCACGGCTGGCTGCTGTCTGAGGCTATGTGGAGTCCTCCTCTGTGCTTTGAATGTGGCTTCGTTTCAATGGAGAGGGCTGTGTACGGCCGTGGATCTGCTGATCTTCAGGTTTCAGCTTTCTGCCAGCCTTGCTGCCTGCTTAGAAGTGAAGTTGTGTTTCTCATTAAGGGGATAACAGCCACAATTGAGGCAATTAACGAAAATTGTGCGTCGGTGGCAGCGGCTGCTATAGGATTTCCACTCGCCTTTCCCTAGGAGATCCTGAGGGCGCACCTTCGTCTCCTCCCTCCGCCTGCTCTGTGCCAAGTCCTCCGTCCCTGTTTTCTGGATATAGTCCCAGTAATTTCTCTCCTAACAACCTTGTTCTTGTCGCCGGTTTGGTTTAATATCTTGAGAACATGGCCATGCAAGGATTTCATTATTAACTCCATCTTCTCCAATGCTTGGAGGATCCAAGGATTCATATTCATCTCTCTCTCTCTCTCTCTCTCTCTCTCTCTCTCTCTCTCTCTCTCTCTCTCTCTTTCTCTCCCTCCCTCCCTCTCTCCTAATAGCACCTTCCATTACTGCCTGTACCCTGGCCAACCCTTCTTTGGGGACTTATAAAGATGAATGTCCCTTGATAACACATTGATTCTCCTTCTAGTCTCAACATTATCTGTACCATCTCAGTGGAGATGACCTGGACCATGTGGGGATAGGAAGGCCTGGCAGCCCCACGCAGTGTATTATAAGTTACACAAAAGTCTGGGAACTAGGAAATGTTGTGAGTGAGGACCAAAGTGTGATTGTTGGCTTCTTCAGGTTTTGACAACACACCGGAAGTATCCCAGGAACCATGGGAGAGTCATAGCCTTGCCTGATGGAACTTGGGCCCCAAACCATTATCTCCTTCTCAGGACACATTAGTCTGTAAATCACTGTAGAGATTTTTTTTTTTTTGAGAATTCTTTCATAGAGACAACCTGAACCCAAAGTTTATTAATGAAGAGAATCCCATCTGACAATAAGATTTGATTCAGTCTTAGGAAAAGGACCAGAAGAAAGTCAGTTTTTACTCCTGTGCTTTTAGTCTGTTAACTGCTGAAGATTCTTTTTCTATTAAGAAAGGCCTGGTGTGATGGATTCGTGCCATCAACACATGTACTGAGCACTGTTATGTGTGAGATACTGTCCTTGGTGTGCTGATGCTGCATTCCTCAGAACAGTGTACCTACATTCAAGCTTACATCCTAAGAGGACGACCAAGACAAGTGAATACATTTAATTCAAATATCAACCAGTGTCAAGAAAGCCGAATATTGTAGATAGGTGGTGATACGGACGTGAGGAAGAGTTTTAGGTCGGCCGCCCAGAGGTGACATTTAAGCATATAGCTAAATGTTGAGAGGGAGTGAACCGTGGGATACAGAGCAGAGGGGAGAGCTGGCGTGAGGCCCTCGTGGGGAGCAAGCACAGCGAGGACCCTGCGTGTCTGCTGTGTGGGAGTGAAGAGCGTGAGAGAAGAGGACGCCACAAAGGCAAGCCAGGGCCAAATGGTGGTAGGACCAGGGAGGCCAAAAGGATCCTAGATCCCACGTGTGATGGGAGACTCTGGAAGAGAAGAGTGACATAAAGTGTCACTTTTTTTTTTTTTTTTGGTGATATTGGGGATGGAACCCAAGGGCCTTCCGCTTCTGGGCTACACTCCCAGACCTATTTTATATTTTTATTTGGAAACAGGGTCTCATCTCACTAAGTTGCTGCAAGCCTCACTAAGTAGCTGAGGCTGGCTTTGATTTTGAACCTGCAAGATCCTCCCGTCTCAGCCTCCCAAGTACTGGGATTACAAGCGTGCCCCACCACGCCCAGCATGAGTGTCACTTCTAAAAAGACCATTTCAAGATGGGCGGGTGGCACATGCTTGTAATCCTAGTACTTGGGAGTCTGAGACAAGAGAATCACAGGTTTGTGGCCAGCCTCAGCAACTTAGTGAGGTCCTGTTTCAAAATAGAAAATAAAATAGAGCTGGGCATGTGGCTCAGAGGTAAAAGGCCCCTGGGTTCAGTCCCCAGTACCACAAAAATAAATAATTTAATTAAAAATAAAAATACTGCCAGGCATGCTGGTGCAGGCTTGTAATCCCAGCATTTGGGAGGCTGAGACCAGAGGATTGTGGTTCACAGACAGCGTTGGCTACATAGTGAGGCACTCTGTAAATTATTTCAAAATAAAGAATAAAAAATAGGGCAGTCGGTGTAGCTCAGAGGCCGAATGCCCTTGGGTTCCATCCCCAGATCCGCAAAAAATAAAAGATATATAAAATAAATAAAATAAATAAAAATACTAACCAAGTGTGGTGGCACACACTTGTAATCCTAGTCCTTGGGAGGCTGAGACAGGAGGATCGCGTAAGTTTGAAGCCAGCCTCAGCTACTTAGTGAGGCTCTCAGCAACTTAGTGAGACCCTGTTTCCAAATAAAATATAAGTCTGTGAGTATAGCCTGGAGATGGAAAGCTCCTGGATTCCACCCCCAGTATCCCAATAAAATAAAATAAAATAAATAAAAACACTATTTCAGCTACTGTGTGGATAATATGCTGTAGAGAGTAAGAGTGAAAGAAATCAGGATGCTACTTTAGGAAACCCACGCAAGACAGAATGCTAGCTTCGACAGGCCTCAGAAGTGGTGAGAGGTGCTATCAGGAGTAGAGTCTCTTAGGTAACTGATGACTTGAATATAGGAGATGAAACAACAGAGGGTTCACAGCTAACGCCTAAATTTTCATTCTGAGTAACTAATACTCTTAGCTAAAATATGTCAGATGAGCAGGGTGAGGGAAGGAAGGGTTGAGAGGGAAAATCCAGAGCTTCCCTTACACTAAGATGTCTACTGGACATCTAAGGAGTTAGCGTCACTCTAACAGTTGGATGCCTAGTTCTCAGGGGAAAGTTAGGGTTGAAAACATAGATAGGATTTAAGCCCAGAGGACTAGATGAGATTACCCAGAGAGGGTGAGTGGAGAAGCAAAGGACTGGCCTGCGCGCTAGGCCCACTCTGCCATGTGGAGGGAGGGAAGAAAAGGAAGAATTACAGAGCAGATTTAAGAATCACAGTGAATCAGGAAGGAAAAAAGGAAGGATGTGTAAGGCAGATGGTAATAAATTAAAAACAAATATTGCAAACCCTAGCGCAACCACTAAAAATATTTTTAAGAGGCATAGTTAATAGCCAGGCAAGGTGGCACACACCAGTAATCCTAGTACTTGGGAAGCTGAAACAGGAGGATCACAGGTTAGAAACCAGCTTTAGCAATTTAATGAGGCCTTCAAAAACTTAGTGAGACCCTGTTTCAAAATTTTAAAAATAGGCTGGTGGTATAACTCAGAAGTAGAACACCCCTGGATTCAATCTCCAGTACCATACACACACACACACACACACACACACACACACACACACACATATACACACATACACACAGTTAATAAGAACAGAGTTAATAAGATAATGTTGAAAATAGGATGCCAAAAATATACTCAATTAAGAAGACAAGAAAAAAGTAAACAAAAAACAGATAGGACAAGTAGAAACAAATAGCAAGACAGTAGTCTTAAACCTAAAGATACCAATGGTTATATTAAATGTACATGACCTAAAACTGCAATTAAAGGGTAGGGACTGTCGGGCTGTGCTGTGGTTTTCTCTGTATAATTCCAGTTTTAGTATATGTGCTGCTGAAGCGAGCACTGTGCTGTGGTTTTAATATGCTCTCTAGTAGTCTGTGCAAAAACTTAATTCCCAATTCAGCAGTGTTGGGACTTGGGTCATGCTGGTAGATATTTAGGTGATGAGGATTCCACTCTCATCAATGGAATAATGTCGTTCTCCCAGAAATTCTCCTAAGAGTGTGTTATTCCTTAGCTCTCTTGCCTTCTAGCATGTTATGAAGTAGTGAGAAGGCCTTTGCCAGAGCCAAGCAGATGCCAGCACCATGCTTCTGGACTTCCCAGCCTCCAGAACCATGAGCTAAATAAACTTCTATTCTTAATGAATTATCCAGTCTGTAGTATTTGGTTATAGCAACAACAACAACAACAACAACAACAACAACAACAACAACAACAACAAACTAAGACTGAATTAAACAGCAAGGGTAAGTTTACACTATCTGGAAAATAAGATGCATTTAAATTTTAAAAGTAAAAGGGTGGAAAAGATATACCATGCAAACATTAGTCACAAAAAGTGGGAGTGATTATATTTCCAGAGAAAAAGAGAAACATTTCATACTGATAAGGGGACCTGTTCATCAAGATCACAGAACAGGGACCAGTTTACCAGTGCATCAGTATATGCAGTGAACAGTGCTACAAAGCATATGAAAAAAAAAAAAAACAGAGAGAAATAGAAAACACATAATATATATGGATATTGTAATACTCTTTACTACCTGATAGGACAAATTGATAGAAAAAAAGTCAGAAAAATATATATGACCTGAATAACACTACCCACCACCTTGGCTTAACTGTTAGTATGCTTCATCCACCATGGTCAAACACATCCTTCTCAAAGGCACGTGCAAATTTATTACAAGTGTAATTTTGTTGCCCCAAAAGTAAGTCAAGCTGGGTGTGGTGGCGCACGCTTGTAATCCCCGCGCTTGAAAGGCGGAGACAGGAGGATCCGCAGGTTCGAAGCCAGCCGCGCGCGCTGGTTTAGGAGACCCTGTTTCCAAAAAAAATGTAAAAATAGGTCTGGGAGTGTAGCCCGAAGGTAGAAGGGCTTCCAGGAACCCCAGTACCACCAAAAAATTAAATAATAATAATAATAATAATAATAATAATAAAAATAATAAAAATAAAAGTAAGTCAACAATTTTAGAAGAACTGAAAATATAAAACAAATTTCTGACCTCAGGGAGATTAAATACAAAATCTAGAAAAAAATAAAAACTTCCAGAGAACTAAGTAACAGCTCTAAGTAATGTGTGGATTAAGGTTGGGGATGTAGGTCAGGGGTAGAGCACTGGCCTAGTGTGCACAAGGCCCTGAGTTAAATCCTCAGACTTGGAAAATAAAAGAAGAAAGAAAAAAAAATCAAAAGACTTTTTTAAAAATAATGAATGAATTCTTAAAGACACAAAGGAAATTGAGTAAAAAGTATCAGTGTGTGGGTAGAGCACTAAAATGACCTATAGCTTGAAGTGCTTAAATTAGAAAAGAAGGAACGCCTAAAAGGATCTAAGCTTTTACATTAAGAAACAAAAAATGAAGATCAAATTAAAATCAAAATATGTAAAAAGAAAGACTAACGAGAAGAAATCAGTGAGATAGAAAACGGAAAATAAAAGAGAAAAATCAATTAACTTAAGACTGGTTCTTTGAAAAGGTCAGTAGGTACTCAAGACTGATAAGAAAAATAGAGCTAAGATACAAGTTACCAGTATCATCGGTCCAGATTCTAAATATATAAAAAGGTGAATACATTACTATGGTCTGAATGTTTGTGTTCTCTCCAAATTCATGTGTTGACACTTACGCCCTGGTGCAGTGGTGTTGGCAGGTGGGATGTCTGGGAGGTGATTAATTTGTATGATTAGAGCCCTCACAAAAGAGGCCTTGTGGAGCTTCTTTGTCCCTTCCACTATGGGAGAACACACAGAAATGACATTTATGAGGAATGGACCCTCACCTGATACCAAATCTTCTGACACCTTGATCATGGACCTCTCAACCTCCAGAACTGCAAGAAATAAATTTCTACTATTTCTAAATTTCCTGGTCTCGGGTATTTTTGTAGAGAAGCTCATATGAACCAAGAAATGTGAAGAATTTATACCAATAAAGTATGTAGTGTAAATGGTATGCACACAATTCATAAAAAATACAAATTGACAAAACTGCCTGAAGAAGAAATAGAAAATTTGAGTAGTCCTATATCTGTTAAAAAAAAATCACAGTTTAAAACATCCTGCAAGTCAGGTGTGGTAGCACATTCTTGTAATCCCAGTACTTTGGAGGCTGACACAGGAGGATCACAGGTTTGCAGTACTGCAAAAATAAATAAGTAAACAAATAAATAAAAACATCCTGCAAAGAAATATCCAACTCTACAAAGTTTTACTGGAAAATTCTACCAAACAAGGAAGAAAAAAAAATACTATTCTTATCCATACTCTTTTCAGAAAATTGAAGGGGTGGAAATATGTGCCAACTAATTTTAATTGGCCTTTGTTACCCTAGTACTAAAGATGGATTTAAAAATTACAAGAAATGAAAGTTATATACCAATACCTCTCCTGAGCATAGGCACAAAAATTCTTAACAAAATATTAGCAGATTGAATCTAGCAGTCTATGAAAAGAACATGACTAAAGAATACAAAACTGTTCTAAGATTTGAAAATTAAGATAATTCACAATAGAATGAAAGAGAATATGGTTATCTCAACAGAAAAAGCATTTGACAAAAGTTCACACTCATTCATCATTTAAAAATACACATATGTTGCTGGGCGTGGTGGCTCACACTTGTAATCCCAGCATATGGGAGACTGAGACAGGAAGATCCCAGCATTTGGGAGGCTGACAGTTTGCAGACAGCCTCAGCTACTTAGCGAGGCCCTCTGCAACTCAGTGAGACCCTATTTCAAAATAAAGAAGAAAAAAATAGGTTGGGGGTGTAGTTAAGAGGTAGCCTGGGTCCCATCCCTAGTACCAAATATATATACACACACACACACATACACACATATGTTTATATATAGTTATATAAATATGTGTATATATATATATCACATGCACACAAAGACTACCACACAGATGTTTGTAGCAACTTTATTTAAAAATGAAAACAAATATTGAATGGTAGACAGATTGTGGTATATCCATACAATGGAGTACAAATTAGCAATAAAAATAATGAACTGAGATGCACAACATGGATGAGTTTCCAAAACAGAGAAGCAGAAGCAGCCACACACAAAGATGTATACTGTAAGCATGAAGTTTTAGAACAGTCAAAAGAGATTCAGAGTGACAGAAGGCAGAAGCAGTGGTTTCCAGGGCTGGGGACCAGCTGGGATGGGGCACAAGGGAATTTTTTAGGGTGAAGAGAATCCCATATATTTTGATCATGGTAATTGGTTACATGCATGTATATTGTCCAAATTCACCCAATTCAACACTTAAAATTTCATGTTAAATAAATTACGCCTCAGTAACATTGATTAAAAGAAAGAAAACCAATTGTAGGAACTGTCATCTTTCATAGCTCTTGGTTTTTCTGGTAGACTATAATCCCTTTCTATCTCGCCTCGATGTCTGCTCAGGGCTTTGGGGTCCAGCTGCCTCCAGTTTTGGTGCCGTGGCCCAGTGTTCCTGTTGTGTTCTTGGTGCAAAATTCGAATGTGCCAGCTCCCCCACTGACACATACAAAATGCTTGCCACGTGAGAGGTTCTGTGCCAGGCGCTTCAGATAATAAATGAAGAAGACACTTTCTGCCTTTGGGGTGCTTATCATGGCATTGAAAAGTACAGGAGAGTTAATTGCTTAAGTCCCATCTGCCTAAGACAGTGAGTGACAAAAGGGGCTGGCGCGATTCTCTGCTGAGGGAGGAGAGTAGGAGGAGTCCTTCCGACGTGGTGAAGGAGGCACCTTTAAAGTGGACTTTGGAGAGTTGCAGGTGAAGACGGACATTGGTGGACACAGGTGTGTTGGGAGGCTGGGCTGGCATTTTGACCTGAGGAAAATAGAAAGACGACGGGGCAGCATAATGGTGTCCTGGGCTTGCAGAAGCACTGAGCTTAGATTGGGGGATTAGAAGTGACAAGGCTGGGCAGGAGTCTAGGGCTGTATTGGCCAGGGATTTTCAGAGAAACAGAACCAACTGAAGAGCTATAAATATGTGAGATTTATTAGGGGAAATGGCTCCTGAGATTACGGAGGATGAGAAGTTCCGCACAGGCTGTGTACAAGCTGGAGACCCTGCGATGCCTGGAGCATGGCTCAGCCCGAGTCTCAAACCCCAGAACCAGAAGCCAACTGAGTAGCAGTCTGATGTCTCAGGCCCCCAAATCCTGAGGAGCAGGGAGTACTGGTGTAAATCCTAGAGTCTTGGGACCAGAGAACCTCAAGTTCTGAAGTCTCTGGGCAGGAGAAGAAGCTGTCCAGCTCCAGAAGAGAAAGCACAGGTCCTGTCTCTGAGTAAATGGTGCTCACCCACACCAAGGGCGCAGCTTCTCCGCTCTTTGCTGACTCGCACCTAGTCTCTGCTGAAAATATCCTCAGACACACCCAAAAGTAAGTTTTCAAGGTGTCCCCAATCCAGTCACGCTGACACTTAAAGTCACCATCACAAGGGTCAAATGAAAGCTGCGGACAGCACGGAAGCCTTTCAGGTTGATATCTGGCTAGGGATGCAATCAGAGCTGGTCTCTATACCACTATTGATGGCTGTGCGAAGGAGGAAGAGACCAGGAAGGGTGTGGCCCCTTGGCAGCAGCCTAGGTAGAAAGTGGCAAAGCACAGCCAGAGTGGCCCGGGCCTGTGGGGAACCAGGTGGGCCCCTCTGAGACACTTGGCAACATAGAAATGGAAAAAGCGGCCACTTGTCCATTTCTGCGTCTTTCCTTGCCCCATATCTCGTCCCAGCCACTTTGCTTATTATGCCTTCCATTCCTCTACCGAAGCCCTCACCCCAGAGTTTGTCACTGCGTTTGGAGATGATAATAGTCAAGTGAGGTCATAAGGTGGTCCTTAGTTTGATAGGACTGTTGTCCTTCTAAGAAGACAGACACCAGAGCTCTGTCTCTCCATGGCCAGTGTGAGGACAGAGAGAAGGTGGTCACCTGCAAGCCAGGGCAGAGTCCTCACCAGAAACCCAATTTTCCAGCTCCATGATCCTGAATTTCCAGCCTCCAGAACGGTGAGAAAGTGTCTGTTGCTCCTTCCACCCAGGGTGTGGCCTTTTGTTATGAGAACTCAAGGAGACTAATACACTGCTCACCAGCCCCTCACCGCCACCGCCACCTCCCAGTCTGTCCCACACATACAATCCCAGGGCTCCCAGGGCTCCATGGTCTGGCGACGCTTTGTGGAACAGAACTTCAACCGTAGCATCGGCCCTCAGCCACTTGGGTGGAAGTCCAAGTGGCCCTTTTACCTCAAGTGCACAGCGCCTTCCTCTATACAGCTCTTTGCTGTGTTCAAATATTATTTCAGGCTTCATAACTGTCTTGCGAGATTAGCAGGGAACTATTGTCTCCATTTTACAGATAAAAAAACAACAACAACAATGAAAGCATTTCAGTGTCTTGCCAAAGGCAACGGGACTAGACAGTTGCAAAGTTAGTTCTTAAAAACTGTGTCTCCAAAACCGGCGTGGCGGTGCAAACCTGTAACTTCAGTACTTGGGAAAATGATACAGGAGGATTGCAGGTTTGAGGCCAGCCTCAGCAACTCAGTGAGACACTATTTCAAAATTAAAAATAAAGCCGGGCGTGGTGGCGCACACTTGTAATCCCAGCGCTTGGGAGGCTGAGACAGGAGGATCGCACAGGTTTGAAGCCACTCTCAGCTGAGTGAGGCTCTCAGCAACTTAGTGACCCTGTTTCCAAATAAAGTATAAAATAGGTCTGGAGTATAGCCCAGAAGTAGAAAAGCCCCTGGGTTCTACCTCTAGTACCACCAAAATAAAAAAAAAAAATAAAATAAATAAATAAATAAATAAATAAATAATAAAAAGGGCTGGGGTGTATCTTAGAGGTAGAATGCTATCAGGTTCAATCCCCTAGACCCCCCCCAAAAAAACCCCAAAACAAAAAATCCCTGTGTCCCCCATCACCATGTGGCCAGCGCTATTCAACACTTTGGTCTGGACAGAACTTTCTGTCCAATCCTATGCGTTTCCTCCTTCCCAGGGCTCTTACCTTTCCCTGGTCTTCCCAACATTCCTTCTCTCTCTCTACTGTCTTAACAACAAGGAGAGCTTCCCTTTCCAGAAGAACCTAGAAAACGCAGAGGTACATTGTGGGGCAGAGGCTTGATCAAGATGCAACCAGAAGAGACGTCCCAGCAGACGTGGCAAGAACTCGCATCCCCTGCACACGCAAGAACTGTGCCCTGAGCGGGCTCGGGGAGCCCTGTGCAGGCGCCCGGGTGTGTTTGCTCCCAGCCGGGAAAGGCAGCACCTTAACACATGGCACGCACATGGCCATAAACCGGAGCTCCTTGTGGAAGTTTGCCCTTCCTCAAGCCTGTTGGTCTGTGTTCAGCTTTTAAAAAAAAAAAAAAAATCTGTTTGGAATCACACAGAATTCCTGGGAAGATTTCAGGCCTCACACCCATCGTCTCCTGGCACCAGCTTGTATCTTCTCGCTACGGACATGGATGGTTTGCAGCAGCCCTATTTTTGGAAACTATTTGTCGAGCGCCTATTGTGCCTTACTGCTGAGCACGCAAGTCTAGACCTGAGAAGAAATATCGCCATCACCCCACACCCTGCCGTCCACGCAGGATCCCGCCAGCCCACAACCAGCCAGCGCGGGGAGCTCTGAAGTTGGGCATGTTTCTTACAGCAAGATAGGGATGATGGGATGGGTGTTAAGCTGAGGGCATGGCAGGTTCAGCAGGGATGGCAGGGAAGAAGCCATCATCAGCCTCCCTGGGGCACGAGTGGAGAATTAAGGAGTGCCCCCGAGTGCCTGGGAGAAAGCTAAGCAGAGAAGCTTCAGGACAAGCACTGTAGGACACAGGAGCGCTTGCACAGTCCTGGGGAGCTGGTGGTGCTGCCCCGAGGAGCACTCAGTAAGCCTCCCGCCAGGCCCCAGCTCATCACCAGTGCACTGGAGGAACTTCCATGATTGAGCAGAGTTCACTCCAGGCTGATCTCCAGGGACCAAGGCAGCTTTGGCCCTCACTAAAGCAACTCTTTTTTTTTTTTTTTGGTGGTACTAGGGTTCCTGGAACCCTTCTACCTCCGGGCTACACTCCCAGACCTATTTTTACATTTTTATTTGGAAACAGGGTCTCCTAAGCCAGAAGGCACAGCTGGCTTCGAACCTGCACGATCCTCCCAAGTGCAGGGATTACAAGCGTGCGCCACCACGCCGGGCCTAAAGAAAATCTTGACTCTACAACCTTCCAGCTCCCACCCCGAGCCGCATCAGAGCATCTCATCCCCCAACCCCACCCCAGGCACTCCGCGTTTACTCTCCGAAGCATTTGACGTGAACACAGGCCATCTCCTTGCAGAGCTGACAAGGCAGTCCACACAGTTCTCTGCAAGCGCAGGAGGGACAGTGGGCCTGGCGGGGGGCGGAGGGCGCTGGGGAGTCAGGTGGGAGCAGGGAGCTAGGGGAGAGCTGCGGGGGTGGGGGGGCTGATCATTCAGAGGAAACTTACAGGATCAAACTGGAGTCTGCCCAGAGGAGGAGAGCTGGAGGACACGGAGGCATTCTAAAGCAGCAGAGGTGGAAAGTCCAGCAATGCAGACAAGGAAAGGTCCAGAGGGCCTGGGGAGCAATGAGCTGTGTTGAATGGGCAGATAGCACGGGACTGTGCCGGGCTCAGCAGGCAGGGAAGCCAGCTGGCCTGCCCCTCAAGACTGCAGTCCGCCCTCTGTGGCCGCAGGTCCCGCATCCACAGAACCAACCAACCCAGGGTGGAAAATAGTACTGAAAGAAAAACTTGCATTCTCTCTCTCTCTCTCTCTCTCTCTCTCTCTCTCTCTCTCTCTCGCTCTCTCTCTCTCTCTCTCTCCCTCCCTCCCTCCCTCCCTCTCCCTCTCTCTCCTATGTCTCTATTTCTATCATCTCTATCTCCCTCATCTTTCTTTGCCACACCCCAGCTCTATATTTTATTTTAAAACAGGGTCTCACTAATTTGCTGAGGCTGACTTCAAACCTGCCACCTGCGATCCTTCCGTCTCAGCCTCCCAAGTACTGGGATTACAAGTGTATGCCACCATGCCTGGCTTAAAACATTGCATTTCTATTGAGAATGTACAGACTATTTTTTATTTTCATTATTTTCTAAGCAATATAGTATAACAGCTATTTATATGTCATTTACATTGCCTTAGGTATTATTTTATGTGTGTGTGTGTGTGTGTGTGTGTGTGTGTGTGTGTGTGTGTGATACTGGGGATTGAACCGGGCCATTCTACCTCTTAGCTACCACAACCAGCTTTGCCTTAGGTATTATAAGTAATCTAGAGATGATTTGCATATAATCTAGGTTATATGCAAATGATAGTACAGGTGTGCACCACCACTCTCAGCAAGATGCCATTAAAAAACAAAAACAAGCCCAGTGTGGTGGCGCACACTTGTAATCCCCGCGCTTGGGAGGCTGAGACAGAGGGATCGCACAGGTTCGAAGCCAGCCTCAGCTACTTAGTGAGGCTCTCAACAACTTAGTTAGACCCTATTTCCAAATAAAAAAATATATAAAATAGGTCTCAGAGTATAGCCCCGAGGTAGAAAGTCCCTGGGTTCCACCCCCAATACCACCAAAACAAAAACAAAAACAAAAAACAGGGAGCTGGGTGCAGTAGTTCATGCCTATAATCCCAGTACTTGCCTGGGAGGTGAGACAGGAGGATTGCAGGTTCAAGGCCAGCCTCAGCACTTAATGAGGCCCTCAGCAACTTAGTGAAACCCTGTTTCAAAAGTAAAAATTTAAAAAGGGCTATGGGTGTAGCTTAGAGGTAGAATGCTCCTACATTCAGTCCCCAGTAACACACACACACACACACACTTACACACAAAGCCCACCTGAAACCCAACTGGGCTACCTTAGATGTAAATATTCCTTACAAGTACAAAATCAAATATGAGATGAGAGCCTTTTTTATTTTTGGTTTTAAAAATTGTCACTGGGTTCCTTCTGTGGGGAAGTCCCCTCCACCACTAAATGGCAGAGCCAGGACCAGGACCTGCCTCTCCTGGAGGCCTGTCCTGTACTCTTGGTGTTGAGCAGTTGAACCTCCACGCCCTTGCTCTCCTCTGCTGCCACCACCGCCTCTGAAAACAGAGACCCACGGGTGACGCTGGTGACATCGAGGACACGGTGCAGCCTGTGAAGTCCTCCAGGACTGCTGGGGCTGAGCATGCCCCGGGCGCAGGGCAGGCAGGGAGCTGCCGCTACGACCCTATGCTGCCCGAGAGGACCCGCGCCCCTCCGGCTTGCCCGCTGTGCAGGGGCCTGAGGGGGGCACCCGGCCCTCAAGCCAGGCACCCCCTCTCGGTGCAGGAGCGTCGGTCGCCACCTGTTGTTAATCTAGCCTGGTAATCCATTCTGTACTGTGTCAGCAGTTCAAAAGGGCACTGTTAGTATTTTTTGCCGACTTCAATTAATGTGAGATTTCAGAGGCCCCTCTGATCACATTTCATCTGTCACGAGTCAAGAACAAAACAGACAGATTCCAGTTGAGTTTATTCCAAACAACAACAACAACGAAACAGACAGTCTGGGCTGTGCCCAAAGAAGGGGGTGCTGGGAGCGCCCGCTGCCCCTGCCCTCCATTCTGACCTCCCGGCCCCCAGCCCCCTTCTCGCCACATCTCTCCCCTCCCCCAAAAGATGTAAGTGCAATAACTTACTTTAAAAGGCAAGAACGTTTCTTTTAATATTTTGCTATAATGTAGTTACACGGTGGTATAGGCAGTAAAACTTTATGGAACGGACCTCTTTTTTTTTTTTTACATTTTTCGGAGTTTTTCGTGTATTTTAATATATACTTTAATATTCCACCCCAGGCCATCAAGCTAAAGGAAAAAGTTGCATTTATACAGGGTTAAAATATCTTACAATGAGAACGGTAAGTCTTGGTTGAGGTTTTTGTTCCTTCTAGCACTCGGCTCCCTTTGCAACCACTGCACACCCAAACAGATTAGACGCTGAGAACCGTCCTTCAAAATCAGTAGTATCAAGGCCTAGCTCTATGTATGTAAGTGGAGGGCGAAGAGAGAGGACAGGGGAGGTGAGGAAACGCTTTGTCCAATGCCATCGCCCAAGTCCAAGGGGAACGCCTTCCCTCCCTCCAGCATCCTCGAAGCAAGGACGAGGGGCCCTTGTGACCTTGGAAGTAGGGCTTTTGTCGTCTTCTCGTTTTTTAATGGTATGGTCCTGGGTTATTATCCTGGGGGCCACTTTGCCTGTTGTCCTCCCCCAGCTGGGCCTTTTTGCTTTTGTGCCTGACAGTCAGGGCCACCCGACAGGCTAGGGACCCCAGAAGTTCCTGGAGTCCCCAAACAGAGACCAGAGAGCGTGTGACTGCGCAGGGCATGTGGCAGTCCTCCATCTACCCAGCCAGAATGACGGGACCCGGGGCACCAGGGCCGGGCCCGGTGTGGTCATGGCACAGTGGCTGGGGGATCCCCCTCTGGGTGCCCCCAGCCCCCTTGCAGAGCCTCTGAACTAACCTGGCCGCCAGGCTTCCTAGAGCTGGAGGCATGGGCGAGAGAGCTGAGAATCAAATATAGTTAAAAGAATCCGAGGAAAGGCATGAAAGCCCATGTCCCCCGGGCACCCTTCCACATGCAGAGACAGGCCCCTCTGCTCCCCAGCAGCCCCGGCCCCATGCCCTGGAGGAGGGGCTTCTGGGGTGGCAGAGACACCCTAGCGCTGAGCCGCGGAACGTGGAGCCACGTGTCCCGCTGGGACTCACATCTATCCCACTTCAGCTCCGACTTCAGCTCCATCTACCCAGCTTCACTTTTAAGTGGGCCATCGGGCAACAACAAAGCAAACCTTCACCTCTTTCAGCTTATGTGCCCAAGTGGGGAGTCCACAGCAGGGGTAGCCCTCTCTTACCCGCTCCATGACACCCCATGACACCCAGCTCCTGAGGAAGCCACAGGGCGGCTGGCTGAGCACCCTTGGGGCTAATGCAGTGGGCTGACTGGCGGCCCCCGGGGACTCCCCCAGGGCACTGAGCTGCTGAGGAGATGCAAATGAGGTGCTGGGAGGGCTCCCCGTGGTGCCCGCCCCTGAGTGTGAGCTGGGCCGAGCCTGGGCAGCATGTGTCCCCATGCCTGCTTGGGTCGCTCTTCTCTGTGAAGGGCCTGGCCCAGCTAGAGGGTGTGTGTCTAAGCCCCCTCCACACTCAGGGGCTCTGGGGTGCTTAGGCAGGCCCTGGGGGGCTAGCACGGCATGGGGACAGGCCTGGGGCAGGTGGATTCCTTCAGAGAGATGAACAGGGATACTTTTCACCAGCAGACTGAACCTGGGCTGTGTGGGATGACAGGCGACCGTAGCCCCAGAGCCTTCTGCTAATAGAGCCTTTTTCTTCTCAAGCTTTGAGGGTGGAATTTGCCTGAGTTGGGCCTCACCTGGCTGAAAGGCAGACACATAAGAGGAATGAGTGCCCCGGGTCTTTCCAGAAGAATCCACCGAAAGCCCTATCCCCCTTTTCTTCCTCTTCTTTTTTCCTTGCTCTTCCTACCGATTCTCTAGAGGGTAAGGAAATACCCCGGGGCAAAATCCACTCCATGCCCTTCCCCAGCCCTGAGAGCATTAGGAGAGCCACTCTTCCTCTCTCCTGCTGGAGCCGGGGGAGGATGAATTATTTCAGTGGACCTAGGACCTGGGAAAGGATCCTCAGACATCTGCAGCTCTGCAAGCCAAGACTTCAAGGACATTTAATGCCAGGTCCTCCCGGGGCTTGTTTCTAGGGAGGATAAGGACACCAAGTGGGGAAGGCGGTGACCCCCCACATATCCACTGAGACCTCAGGCGGCTCCAGGGCAGGGGCACTTGCTCCCCAATGCCAAGCTTTCTCTCTGCCACCCCAACCCAGTTCTGTGTCCAAGTCTCTAAGCCTAGAGGGTCCACCCTCCTCCCTGACCAGAATCCCAGTAAACGGCAGAAAAGGCAAGTGCTTCTCCCACGGAGGAGCGGCCTGCGGAAGGGACGCACGGTGCTATGGACCATCAGTCTGAGGGCAGAAGGGCCATTCTGTCTGGAAGCCGAGCACGGCCACGTGACTCCCAGCAGAGCACCCACTGCTGTGACCCCTGTCACCATGGTCCTATGCCCTAGCTTGTGTTTTCCAGGTTGTAAGTACCTCTACTCCAGGACACTGCTGGCCACTGAGTGACCAGGGCAGGAAGGGGAAGGGACAAGCATCTTCTGGCGGGATCCTGAGGGGGCTGCAGCACTGACCAATGGAAGACAAAACCGCCCACCTCCCTACAATGATGGAGGCCAGGAGGGCGGAAGTGGTACCTAGCCCCTGGCCCATCCCGCCACCTCCCAGCGGCCTCTCTCTCTCCCAGAGAGCTCTGTACTCAGGCTCCTCTCCATGGTGCCTGCCAGAGTCCTGGGTTACAACTGCCGGCCCTCATCTCCCCTGGGCCTGGCTGTCCCCCTAGTTGCTGGTCGGTCTTCGACCACCAGGGATGCCAGGCCCTGCCAGACTCAGCCATGCAGGTTTCCGTGATCCAGGAGGTAGGATTCCATGTGCTCTCCGGAAGAGAAAAGCGCCGTGGGAGCGATGGTTAGTGGGGCAGGAGCCAGCTCTGCAGGACGGCCTCTTCCTCAAACACACGGCCGTCATCTGGTGACCAGGGGGCCCCAAAGAAAAGAGAAGGACGGACAAGACCAGACCGATGCTGCTGGGGCTGGAGGGGAAGCTAACTTTGACTCAAGGTCTAACGGGGCAGGAGGAGGAGCGGGAGAAGGGAAAGGCCTTCAGCTTATATCGGATGCAAAGCTGCAAAACTCCGCCACCTGGTTGTCCCTGCTGCCTGTGGCTGGAGCAGAGGTCTCTGGCGGGGCCAGGGCCCCCACACCCTTCCTCCCAGCAGTCCCTGGGGCCTCAGACTCGGGGTGGCTGAAAGTGCTGAGGGTCAGGCCCCTGGGCCAGGCCAGGTTCCAAGTGGGAGGCTGGGGGCCTGGGAAGCGTGGGCGTGGCCAGGGCCCCGAGGTGGGGGAGGGCACTGGACGGACTGGAGGGGCCTGTCATGTGGCCCAGGAGATGGCTGCACTGTGCTCCTTGGCCTTCATGCGCAGCGCCGCGATGCTGGAGGTCTTGCGGTCTGGCTCGCCACTGAGCTCGTAGCCGTTGAGGCCCGGGCTCAGGCCGGCTGCTCCGAACAGGCTGCCCATGTGCGTCTGGCCCACGTGGCTGCCAGCCCCGGAGACACTCAGGAAGTCGGTGACGCTGCTGGCCCCAGAGCCAGGGGGGTGGGCGTGCGGCGACATACAAGCAGGCACCGGGTCGCAGGGGACCACGCAGGCTGGCACCGGCGAGGCGGCCCCGTTGTTGCCAATCCAGGACGGGTTCTGAATCTGGGGAGGGTGAAGGAGAGATGTCACAGGTGGTGACAGCCTCCAGGTGGAGGCTGGTGACCGCCTGTCCCTACGCAGGAACCCAGAAGGCCGAAGGGACCTGCCCGAGTGTTAAACCCGCGGGGTTTTGGCCTCTGGGTTCCCAGCCGCCTATGAGCAGAAACTCAGTTTTAAGGACTGAACTTTCAAACGCGTCAAGGGTCCAGTAAAAGGGTTTCCCTGGAGGCATGGGCAGGAGGGTGTGGACTTTGCTCCCCATCTGTGGACGGTGACTGTATCACAGTCACTCTGCCTCCTTCACAAGCCTAGCAGGCAGTGGCACCTGACGGAGGTGAGCCAGCCTCCCCTTAGAGGCTCTGGGCTCCCAAGTTACAAGGATGGGGGGAAGGGCTGGGGGTATAAGCAGGGCTCTAAATGTCCCCAGAGCCCGAGTCAAGCCAAGAGGCTTCAGAGACTGAACACGGGGGGCTTGAGAACTAACTCAGCCTGGAAGGTGCTGCCTGGAGCTGGGGCTGGACAGCCCTGAGCCACGGGTGGGAGCTTAAACTGAGGGTCAGGAGCTTAAACTCGGCCTATTATCTTCCATCAGCACAATGTGGTTCACCCTCCCCTGTCTCCCACCTCTGGGCCTCCTCACTCCACTGACCTCACAGCATTTTCAGGAGGCAGACTGGGGTGCAGAGGACTCCTGGAGGGAGAGTACCCCTCACACTCAGGGTTCTTAGCCTCCAGCAGGCTTCTGTGGCTTGCCCTCCCTGAGGTGAAAGGCACTTGGGGAGACATCTAAAGGCAGAGTAGGAGGGAACTGGCCCCCCGAATCCCACACGGCACTCTAAGGGTGCTGAGTGTCTGTGCTGTGTCTAGCCGCTGGCATGCCGGAGCAGGGGCCGGCCCCACACCACCCGCTCTTGGAAGCAGCCTGGGTGTTTGCGGCTGCACCCAGACTTGTGACACAGATGAGCAGCACCTCGTGTTGGTTTTCTCCCTCCAGGTACAAGCCCATCTAGCAGCAATCAAGGCCAAAGAGCCCAGTGAGCAGCCATCGAGTCTGGAGTTTCATCCTCCCAGGACAGAGGGAGGGAGGCTGGGTGTGGGGTGGGGGCAGGGGCGGAATGAAAGAATGTGGTGGGAGCTGATGCAGATGCTGCTTGTGTGGACACCCCACATTCCCCGGCCTCACCTCCAGGCCTGACCCCTGCCCCTGCCCCATGAATCCTGGCTTGGTGGGGGAAGTGCAGAGCTGGTCCGAGTGAGGAGCTCAGAATTCATTTGCCAGTCCAGCACAGGGAGAAGAAAAGGAGATTTAGGGGCTCCTGTGCCCCTGGCTGGCTGCTGGGGCCAGGAGGACAAGCAGAGGCCTGTTGAGGGGGCATTAGGAGTGGACTCCGCCAAAATACATCTGTCCGAGCGTCCTTGGTGTCTGACATCTCTCACGACACTTCTTGGTCCCTTTGCCTCTCACGGAGGACGGGGATGGCCCTAGCACAGAGTCTGGCTGACAGACACCGAGAAAAGTAAGGGGAAGGCGGGGGAAGAGCATGAAGCAGCCCGGCAGCCCACCTGGGGCAAACTGCCTCTGGAGAAACTATCACCCACCAAGTACTTTTTTTTTTTTTTTTTTTTGCAGGTCTGGGGATGGAACCCAGGGGCATTTGACCTCTGAGCTACACTCCCTGCCCTATTTTTTATTCTTTTTTTTTTTTTTTTTGAAACAGGGTCTCACTAAGTTGCGGAGGACCTCAGTAAGTAGCTGAGGCTGTCTGCGAACCGCGATCCTCCGGTCTCAGCCTCCAGAATGCTGGGATTACAAGCGTGTGCCACCACGCCCTGCTCCCACCAAGTACTTTTGTGTTATCTAGTTTAGCCTCACAAAAGAGTTGAGGCAGATACTTTTGTCTCATCCCATTTAGAGTTGAAACTGAGGCTCAGGGATCTGAAGTCTTGCAGAAAATGAGCAGGACCTGGGGCTGGGAAGAGCCTCGGTGTTGGTGCTCAAAATTCCACTTGCATCCCAACCTGGCCACGAGCCCTCCAGATTTCAGGACTCCCAGAGGCCCCTGGCTTCTGCCTGCCTCGGTCCTAACACCTACAGCAGAAGTGACCCATGAGGCAGAGGAAAGAGCCTCGATCACTGCCCCAGCCTCACCTTCCCTGGAACCCAGCCCAGCATGGGCCGGTGAATGCATTTGGCAGCAACAGCTGGGTCTCCCACGTTCAGATGCAAACACCTGCACACCTGGGATGGGACTGAAGGGCAGCCTAGCATCTTACGGGGCCTAGACCCTCCTCCAATGCCTGCTGTGAGCAGCCTGGCGCTGGCCTTACCTGGGCGTAATTCTCAGCTCTGGTGAGGAGGGGCAGCTCGTAGGCGGTGGAGAAGTGAGTCCGAACCTGCTGCATCTGCCCGAAGCGCTCCCTCTTCCTCCACTTGGCCCTGCGGTTCTGGAACCAGACCTGCAGGACAAGACAGGGTCATCGGCTCAAGCCCCACCTGGAGGCCTCACCTCAGGCAAGCTGTCCTCTGAGCCCACACCAGGCACAGTACATGTGCTGGGGCTGTGGGGACGCAGGTAAACAGCAGCCTCAGTCTTTATCCTCAAGCGCTTACAGTCTAGAATCATCAGGCTGAGCTGGAAAGGCAGCTCCCTGCACCTAGCCACGGGCATGCTCCTGGGCCAGGAACTCAGAATTCAGAGCCGGCAGACGTCACACACGTGACATAGGCCATGGTCATCGTAGCAATCATCTAACCAACGTAGCCCTGGTTGTGGCCTACTCTGCCGGGGCTCCCAGGCTCCCAGGGAGAATCTGTTCAAAGTTACACACAGCCCTCTAGTCATTCCTTCTCCTACACAATTGCACCAAGTTTTGCTATAGCTTTCCCAAAGGCTCCTGGTTCCCTGAGGCTTGTCTGTTGACCCAAGCCAGAATTCCTCCTCCCTGCATCCTCTCTGCAGCTCTCTTGATGGCAACAGACTCTCCCAGCTCAGAACCCTGCATGATCCCGTGGGTGAGGCCATGTGGGTTAGCAGGCCATGGAGCAGAGCAGCAGAGGCCGTCAGAGGGGGTTTTCTGGGGGACAGCGCTGGTGCTAGGCCTTTGGCCGGAGGGAGGAAAGCCCAGGCCTGAGCTTAGGAGCAGCAAAGCATGTTCAGGAGGCCACTTTGGGGGAAATGATGGAAGAGGAAGAGGCTTGGGAGTGGGCAATAGACGGTGGAGGGCCTAGAATGTCAATGAAGGGGTTTGCCCTTGGCGCTATGGATGGAGCCGGCCACGGCAAAATCCAGAGGAGGAGGAGTGGGGACCCACCTGTCACTGAGCAGGGGTGGGTGGGATGCTGGCTTCACTGGACACCTGGCTGGGGTGGGGAGGGGTCCCTAGGCAGGCGTGTGTACCCTGGTGGTGGGCAGCACTGGGTGCTTTCCCTCCCCAAGAGTATTTCCAGCAGGCTGAGAGCTTCCTCCAGGTCCACAGCCCCTGGCCCTGACTTGTGAGGAGGGCGGAGGGAGAGAGGAGGACGAGCTTCCTGCCGTGGCTCCCGGCTGGACCCTAGTGCCCCCGAGAGCAGTCAAGGTCTGCCAGCTCCGTCACAGGCCGGTGGACTTCCCAGATTCAGATACAAGCAGGCATACACCAGGAGCACACCCCTGCAGCCTGGGATGGGGACAGTCCTGTCAGCTTTTCTAGCCTTGACCCCATGAGGGGCCGGGGTGGAAAGGGCTCCCCACCCACAGTGATCAGACCCTGCTGAGGGCCCAGAGACACAGGGGGAGCTGCCCCTTGTACCTGCTGCTGAAAGCCCGGGCCTCCTTAGGAATCATGGCAAGGAAAAAGAGTGTCCCCGGCATGGCTGGCCTCCCTGCAGAGGCTGCCTGGCATGCTCCGGCCTCTAGTGTAGATGGCACACTGAGGGCACGGGGGCACTGGCATCACCCACAGTCTCAGTTCCTGCATCTGCAGAATGGGCCAATTTCTGTGCCATCCTCTGGGTAGGGCTAGGACTGGGGCCTCCTGGGAGGGAGCAGCAGGGAAGACGTAGGAATGTGATCACAGAGTGTTTACAGTATTTCACTTCTGCTTATTTATAGCTCCTGACCTTCCTGTGTCTTATTAGAGAAAAGAGGTAAAGAGAGAGAGAGAGGAGAGAGAGAGAGACAGAGAGAAAGAGAAAGAGATGTGTCTCATGTTAGTGTGGGAACACACATACTGGCATTTTACACACACACACACGCATGCACGCATGCACGCACTCAGCACCCTTCCAGTGACCTCCCTGACCAGAAACCCTCTCCCAATCCTGGGGTTTCTGACCCTGCCAGGAGCCTGGCTGGGGGCTCTCCTCCAGAAGGCCCTGGGGTACAGGCCCAGGCCGCCCACTGGGAGCCAGGGGCACAGGATCAGCTCTCAGGCGACTGAAACGGGATCCCCTTTATCAGCGGCTGGATGGGGGCTGGGGCGGGCAGGAGAGCGAATCAGAGGAACTTGTTTTCATTTCATGTTTAATTTCCTGCAGGCTGAGCTCAGCCTTTCCGCTCCTCCTCAGCCTCCCAGGGTTTTGGGGGGATGTAAGGGGGAGGGGAGAAGCCCACCAGAGGTATCAGGATCTATGACCCAGTCCAGCCCCCTTCTTTCTTTGGTGTGTGGGGGCTGTGCTGCCTCCCTTTCCCTGGTTTCCTGGTGCCTTTAAGGCCATGGGCCCCCTTCTTGAGAATGCGAAGGTGGGAGGTGTCCCGTAGGCTCGCTCTGGAATGGAGGATGGGCAGCTGGGAGAGATCCCAGGGGAGAAGAAGGTGTCTGGTGTCTGGCAAAGGGCTCCAGGATGGAGAGATGAGCAGGTTAGGGGAATGGACTGTGGAGGAGGGGAGCCCCGTTATCTGGGGTTCAGATGGGTAAAGGGGCAGCAGACACTCATGGTGGGAAGAGGTATGGCAGAGGACCAGGCCAAAGGATGTCTGTGAGGATTAAAGATGCGGCGGTGGGTGCAGGCCTGCCCACCTCCTCCTGCCAGGTACCCCATGCACGAGGCCTGCTCTGTCTTTCCTGCAGCATCAGGACTAAAGCTAAGTTAGCCTGGCTGGTTGCCAATGCCCTCCCACACATTGGGAGGTGCAGGGCATCCTGGGGGGCCTCTGTGCTCACATGCAGGGTCCTGAGACATGGAGCATCTCTCTGTCTCTGACCCCACCGCAGCCACAGGCCTGTCTCCACCGTGCAGCTCCGGGGAGGAGAGCCCACCATGCTGCGCCGCTCTCCCATCCTGAATATCGCACCCCAGGACCACCCCGCTCCCAGCCCACCCGGGCCTGGGCCGGCTCACACGGGCCTCTCCCAAGGCCCAGGCTATGCAGGGAACCAACTGTCTTGGCGGAGGCCTCACTAACCGCAGCCCATCTGGGGCCAGGGCGGGGTGGCCCAGGGCGGGGAGGCCTCTGTCTTATTGTCTTCAGACACCAGCTGCGGAGATTGGAATCCCAGACAGCAGAGAGAGGCCCCTGCAGCCCCCTGGAGCTGGGCCAAGCCCCAGGCTTCTTCCCAGGAAACGTCCATCTTGGGACCCCCGTCGCCCCCTCTCCCTGTCCCCACCACAGCTCTTCACCAGGCACCTGGCTTGCCACCAGCTGAGTGTGGGTCCTGAACAAACTGCAAGGGGGGCATTGCCCCACACACCCTCAGGGCACTGCCAGGCTCAGAGCTCAACCCAGAGGTCTGACGCACATGAAGATCCCACCCACCCTGCTGCCTTTGTACAAAGAAAAGTCTCGGAACAATCTGGAACAATCTGGCATGCGTCCTGGTACAGCAAGTTGAAGTCAAAGAGCCCTGGACTAGAGTTCCAGAGCCCTGGATTCGAGGCACAGCTACAGGGTCACTTTAGATGATCACTCCTCACCTCTGGGGCTTTCTTCCCCAGACTGAGTGACCCTTTTCAGCATCCCAATGCTGTAATTCTACAACTTTTATTTGGTAGGATGTAAGACTTCCTAGATGGTACGTCGTGCCATACTTCAAGGTTTCTCTTTCTGCTTTGGTTGCCAGGAAGCTCAAGGCTGATGTTTGTGTTCAACTATGGGCCTTAGCTGAGATTTTTTATATCGTTACCTCCCTATTTTGTGACATTTGTTCTCAATTCTTTTTTTTTTTTTTTTTTTTTTTTTTTTTTTGGTGGTACTGGGTTTCCTGGAAGCCCTTCTACCTCCGGGCTACACTCCCAGACCTATTCGCGCGGCTGGCTTTGAACCTGCGCGATCCTCCTGTCTCCGCCTCCCAAGCGCGGGGATTATAAGCATGCACCATCATGCCTGGCCCATTGTTCTTAATTCTTAAGATTAAAATAAAAAATCTTAGCTGGGCGTGGTAATCCTAGCATTTGGGAAGCTGAGACAGGAGGATCACGGTTCAGGGACAGCCTCAACTACTTAGTGAGGCCTTTGCAACTCAATGAGATCCTGTTTCAAAATAAAGAATAAAGCATAGGGCTGGGGCTGGAGCTTGGATGTAGAATGCCCCTGGGTTCCATTCCCAGTACTGCAAAAAAAGAAGAAAGAAATCTTTAATTAAAGAAATCTGTAAATTGCCTCCATTCTGTTTTGGAAGTAGGTATACATATGTATACGTGTGCAGAGCAAACATTATCCTGTTCTAGCTGTGAGTGAAAAATGCTGTGTGCTTTGGTATGGTTCCCATGTGTAGCGCTGAACAGGCTGCTCTTCCTTTAATACCCACTCCCATTCATTTCTTAGGAAGCCTGTGTGCAACATATATGTACACACACTGGACAGAAAGTGTGCTGGTTTATTGCACACCAATACAGCGCCTGTAGGATGTCTCTGCTACCTTTACACCTGCTCCTGTAGCTCTCTAAAACCACTGGCTAGAACCAAGGCCAAATTCTGGGCTTCCTTCCTGGACCCAAGAGGCAAGCTTTCCTGCTGGCATGAGAGGGCTCCTGGCATCACCACAAAACCAGGGCTGCCCTGCCTCCCCTCCTACTCACTACAGCTCAGCCGCGTGCCTCCAGAGTCACTGGTAGCCCTGTGTTTGGAGAGTCACAGGTTCACTGGTAACTGCCATTTCTATCCACATTGGACATTTTGGATAAAAAGGTTTCTGAACTAAATTACAAATGCCTCAGCCCCATCATGCAGAACAGGTTGAGATGGATAAATGTTTTACTGATACCTTAGAATCCCCCTGCTAGCCAGGTGTGGTGGTACACACCTGTAATCCTAATACCTGGGAAGCTGAGACAGGAGGATCACAGGTTCAAGGACAGCCTCCACACCTTAGTGGAACCCTCAGCAACCTAGCAAGAACCTTTTAAAAATAATAAATACATAATAAAAAGGAAGAAAGGAGGGGAAGGAGGGAGGGAGGAAGAAAGGGGAGGGCCACTCTGCTGAAGAGTCTTTGGTGAACTGATGCCATGACGTTCTTGGGGCCTGCCAGGGAGTGTAGACTCTGTGTCCTGATGCTCGGTGACCCAGAGTGCCAAGCTGTACTGCACTGTACTGATTCAAAAGCATTTTCTCTGCTTTCAAGTTGCTGGTCTTCCCCCTGCCCGCTGGAGGAGCAAGCTGCCATATGACAGCACTGTGTCACAATTTCCAACATGCTAGTGGGTTGGAAAAGCAGCCCTTATGTGGCATTTATTTTGTTTTAAACAGAAGCTTGAACTTAAGTCTGTGTATTTTGTTACCTGTATTTTGGCTACTCAAAGGTCTTTGCTTTCTTTGCTGTGACTTCATATAACAAAGGGCAACATACTTCTTTGGACAAAGAGGTCAATTATTCTATAAAAATTTATTTTTGCCCGTATTGCTCTGAGTTTACCTTCTCTAGTTGGTAAAATAGAGAGATGGACAATCAAGAAACTCAGTTCTAGTGAGAGGAGATAAAGTAACTTAAGCCACTCATAAGTTCTCTAAAGATAAAACAAGGCAATGTGATAGATGACCTGGCTTGGTTGAGTTGTACTGGGTTGAGTTGTACTGTGTTATGTTGTATTGAGTTTGAGTTGTTTGTGTTGGGTTGAGCTGGGTTGGTTTGAGTTGTGTTGTACTATGTTGGGTTGCTTTGTATTGAATTGAGTAAAATTTAATTGAGTTGAGTTGTATTGTGTTAAGTTGTGTTGGGCTGAATTGGATTGAGTTGTATTGGACTCAGCTCGGCTTGAGCCCAACAACTAGCATTGAGTTGTGTTTGGTTGTTTTAAGTTGTGTTGGACTGAGTTTTGTTGGGTTTCATTGAATTGTGTTGAGTTGTACTGGGTTGAGTTGCACTGAGTTGTGTTGAGTTGAGTTAGGTTACATTAGGTTTAGTTGTTTTTTGTTGAGTTGGGTTGAGTTGGATTGAATTGGGTTGAGTTGTAGTATGTTAAATTGTGTTGTGTTAGGCTGAGCTATGTTGAGTTGAGTTGTGTTGAGTTGAGTTGTGTTGTTTAAGTTGAGTTGAATTAAATTGGTTGAGTTGTATTGTGTTAAGTTGTGTTAGGTTGAGTTATATTGAGTAGTGTTGGGTTGGGTCAAGTTGGGTTGACTTTGTGTTGTGTTGATTTGATCTGAGTTGTTGTGTTGGACTAAATTGGGTTGAGTTGTATTATGTTGGGTGAATTATATTGAGTTGTGTTGGGTTGCATTGCACTAGGTTGAGTTGTATTGATTTGAGTTGAGTTGTGTTAAACTAAATTGGTTTAAGACGTGTCAGGCTGAGTTGTGTTGAGTATGTTGGGCTGTGTTGGGTAAAGTTGTGTTGGGTCAGGTTGAGTTGTGTTGGTTTGAGTTGGGTTGGGTTGGGTTGGTTGAACTGAATTGGGTGAGCTGTGTTGGATTGGGTTGAGTTGTGTTGGTTTGAGGTGATTTGTGTTGGGTTGGGTTGGATTGAATTGGGCTGTGTTGGGCTGAGTTATATTGAGCAGTGAGGGGCTGGTTTGGGTAGAATTGTGTTGTGTTGGTTTGAGTTGAGTTGCATTGGGTTGGGTTGGATTGAATTGGATTGAGTTCTATTGTGCTGTGTTGAGTTGTGTTTGGTTGTCAGGCTGGCTTTCTGTGGCTGGGTTGTGATAGGGCTTTTGCTTTAGCCGTGGTGGCCAGCCAGGAGTCATCTCCAAGGAGAATGCTAAATTGGGAACAGGAGGAGGAAGAGCTGACTTGTTCTCTGCTTCTTCCCCAGGTTGCTGTGGATGCCCATTTCCTATTTAAGACACAGGCCTCCCAGAGCAGACAGGAGATCCTTCTCCTTTGTGAAAAGGTTGACTCTCACACCATGCAGAGCACAAAAACACAGGCTCCTGATCCTGTACTGAGGCCCTCCTTCTTTGCCCTGTCCCACAGTAGAGGTGGGTGGGAGCCATCTTGCTGGGCAGGTGCAGGCCTGCTCCCTTGGGCTCTGTGAACTGAGTGAGGAGGCCCTGTGTGGTCGATGGCTCCAGGAGCACCAGCACAGCCCCTGCTCCACTGCCCACCCTCACTGACCTGCACGCGGGCCTCAGTGAGGTCGGTCCTCATGGCCAGCTGCTCACGCGCGTACACATCCGGGTAGTGGGTCTTCTGAAAGACCTTCTCCAGCTCCTCCAGCTGGTAGCTGGTGAAGGTGGTGCGGTTTCTCCTCTTCTTGCCTTTGTTGCTCTCTGAGTCGGCCTTCTCAAGTGGGCTGGGGAGGTCAGCGCTGGCCCGGTCCTGGGGCCCCTTCACTCCGGCCTCCTTCACACTGAGGTAGCTGTTGTCCATGCCCACAGTATCAGAGTCGGGCGGTAACTCCGGCTCACCCAGCGAGCTCTCTTTGGCTGAGGAGGAAGGAAACAAGGTCGGAAATCAATGGTCGAACCAAGTGGGCAGGGCGGGAACAGCGGGGGGCTGTCCCTGCCTTTCCCCTCTGAGACACCTTGAATATGGGGTCAGGAGACTTGGGTCCTAATCCTAGCTTACTATCCTGTGTGACTTTGGGCAGGTGCCTTTGCCTCTCTGAGCCTCTTTGGCATCATCTTAGAATGGTGCTCTGGGTTGGCCAGTCTGACCACTGTGACTTGAGCCCCATCCCACTGAGGCAAGGCTGGTGCCTCAGTCTTCCTGGATGGACAGGAAAACTCACTCGGCAGCTGTCCCCACGGGGTTGGGGTGAGGGGACAGCACTGAGACAGATGCTCTGGTCTCATTTGAAGTTCAACAGAAGCCATGTAGCCTCCAACCCAAGATTTCAGTGCCGGGGGGCCAGATCCCCTTCCCCACCACCTCGCCCTCCACACTGGTCTCACCTCCTGCCCCAGAGGAGGCTTTCTTCCTTGGAGTGGGCATGGTTCAAGCACAGACTACAGACCACATTTTCTCTCTCTCTCTCTCTCTCTGAAATCGAACCCAGGCACATTCTTCCCTTGAGATATATTCCAGCTTCCTTCCTTCATTTATTTATGGTACTGAGAATTGAATCTAGGGTTGTTCTACCTCCAAGCTCTAACCCCAGTCCTATTTTATTTTGAAACAGGGCCTAAGTTGCTGAAAGTCTTGTAAATTGCAGAGACTACTCTCAAACCTGTAATCTTCCTGTCTTAGCCTCCTAAGTGCTGGTATTACAGGTGTGTGCTACCATGCCCAGATTTCTTTTTATTTATTTTGAGACAGGGTCTAAGTTGTCCAGGCTGACCTCAAACTTGGGATCCTCCTGCCTCAGCCTCCTGAGTCACTGGGATTAGAGGCAAGTGCCACCACACCTGGATGCCATATTTTCTGCCTGCTGTTCATTGGGGTGTCCAGGAACTCTTTGTCCTGGATTCTGACACCTAGGCCTGGGGACTAACATGAAAGCAGCTCATACCAGGGCCTGTGATCAACACTTGCTGACTGCATGGGGCCCAGCGGCTGAGTCCAGAAGCTCAGAGTTGTAAAGGACCAAGTCACCTACACAGGGCAAGGCTGAGGAGGTGGAGATCAGTCTGGGAAGGTGGGGCATGGTATAGTGAGTCCCCAGCCAGAGGGCCAGGTTAGCATCCTCGGCAGATGCAATCACCTGCTGGCAGAGGGTGGAGAGTAGGGGCCGTGGAGCCAGGCACTGGGGTATGAGTCCCACATCTATGTCCAGCTCTGTACACTGGACAGTTTGCTTAACCTATCTGTGCCTCAGTTTCTCCCTCCATCAAATGAAGATGAAGATACTGTTGTACCTTCCCCATGGAGTACCTGTGAGAAACTAAGAGGCTAGTGTGTAAAGGCACTGAGCACAGGGCTGGCTAGGTGGGTTTTCACCATTATTGGTTCAAATTTCTGGTGTGGACTTGCAAGCCCATAGTGCCCACAGGCACAAGAGGACCCTGATCTGGAGAAGTCTTCCAAGTGAGATGCGCCAGGCACAGGAGAAGACATACGATGAACAGACCCACGGAGCATCCAGAGAAGCCTTCCACACACACATGAGCTCTGGAGGACATGGCAAGTGTGTGCAGCAGGACCCTTGGATTCTTCTTCTGGAAATAATGCCAAGCTGTTGGCACTCAGGCGGGGGACGCCTCTTTCCCAGGTTCCATAGATCTGAGGCTGCAGCTCAGCTCCCTGGCCCAGCTGGCTGTGTGCCCCAGGGAAGCTGTGAGGGGCACTCTGATTCTGCCATTCCCTCTCCCCACATGGCATGGAGGAAGGGGAGGAGAGGAGAGTGCTCGGAGCAGGGCTGCAAGGCCAGGCAGACTGCTGCAGGGATGGTGACACCCAGAGGCTTCACATGACAGCCATGTGAGCCCAGGCAGCACAGAGGCCACAGTAACAGCATGGTACAGACTGTGGCTGGCAGCCGGGCCCAGAGCTTTCAGCACAGATATTTATCTTCCTGGCAGACAAAAAAATTTTATGTTTGGGGGTGTTTTTTAAGGGATGAGATCCCACCCAGCCTCACCAAAAATAAACATCCCTGTTATGCAACTTCCTGGAGGCCAGAGCTGGGGAGGTGGCCCCTGCCCCTCCTGCCCTTTCACTGCTCCCTGGCCCATCCCATAACACTTGCGGACCCTGGGGCATCCTGCCTGGGATCGCCAGCATCCCACACAGCAATGGATGCAGGGTGGGCAGCTTTGGTTATGGAAACCAACCCACACTCTCAGATTTAACTGGGAGGAAACTGAGGCCAGAAAGGAGAAGGAGCATGCCCTAGTTATAGACAGAGCATAGGCTCTCAGCTCCTGGAACTGTCTCCTCTCCTTGGTATCTGTGGGACCCATCTGCAGCGAGACAGGGAGGGGCAGAAAGAAGCCGGGGCCTCAGGTAATTCAGGAGTTTTGCTGCATTCATGGGGGCGGGGTGGGGGAGGACCTTCCCCCGAGAAGCCCTTGTCTTAGCAGGGGCAGGAGGCAGTGTCTAGTCTTCCATGTGAAGAGTGAGGGCCCCATTTTGCCGCCCTCCAGCTGTCCACCAAAACCGAGTGGTTTGGGGAGAGTGGGAGGAAAGGGGAGACTGCAAAGGCTATGCAAACACCAGAAGCCCAAGAGTTGGGGGTCCTCTGCATCCCAGCTGTACCCACCCTGCCTGCAACTTCACCCCAGGGGTCTCGTCCTCACACGGGGGGGGGGGCAGCCAGGACCCACCTGGACGGGAGCAAGAGGAAGAGGTGACCATGGCCGAGTTCACCAGTGGGCCCTGCAGATCTGGAGAGGGGAGGGAGGGCAGGCTGGTGTTGGGGATCCTGGAGCCTGGTGCTCCTGACTTCTCCAGGAAGACAGAAGAAGCCCTTTTAGCCTCAGTCTTCCTGCTGATTAGCTGTCTTGCCTTACATTCTGAGGCTGGGTCTCTGATTTGGACAACAAAGGCCAATTCCCCCACATTCTGCAGCCCCACTCAACATGTCAGAAGACAGGCCCTCACAGATGCACAGACCCGACGTCCCAGGCTCCAGACACCTGCTTCCACCTCCTGCCACCTGCAGCATCTCCATGGTGCCCTCCATCCTCCAGCTGTGGGTGATGGGCCCCGACCCCAGCACAGCTGGACTGTTACCCCTGGACCCAGCCTGTGCTGACTCCTGTGGGCCTGGCTCGTGTTCCTGGTATAAACTGTCAGGCCCTTCCCCAGGAAGGCCCCGCAGAACTGGTAGACAGCTGTCCCCTCCCGCAGTCTGCCACCCTCCTGGCTCAGTGGCTATGGTTCCCACTGCCATTCCCCACCTGGCTGTGGGCTCATGGAGCCTGTTGAAGGAGGGTACTTGACTGGGCCGGGAGCTGGCCAGAATGCAGCTCAACCTGCGCTGCCCGCAGCAGAAAGCTGCCGAAAACAGATGTCAGCTCAGGCCTGCTCACCCACCCTCCCTCCCTCCCTTCCTTCCTCCCTCCTTTCCTTCCTTCTTTCCTCCTTCCTTCCCTCCTTCCCTCATTCCTTCCTTCTCTTTCTCTCTCTCTCCCTCCCTTCCCCTTCCTTCCTTCCTTCTTCCCTCCTTTCTTTCTTTCTTTCTTTCTTTCTTTCTTTCTTTCTTTCTTTCTTTCTTTTTGCCTCCCTTCCTTCCTTCCTTCCTTCCTCCTTCCTTCCTTCTCTCCCTTTCTTTCTCTCTCTTCCTCCCTTCCCCTCCCTCCTTCCCTCCCTCCCTTCCTTCCTTCCTTCCTTCCTCCTTCCTTCCTTCTCTCCCTTTCTTTCTCTCTCTTCCTCCCTTCCCCTCCCTCCTTCCCTTCCTTCCTTCCTTCCTTCCTTCCTTCCTCCTTCCTTCCTTCCCCCCTCTTTCTTTCTCTCTTTCTTTTTCCTTTCTTTTCTTTCTTGCTCTCTCACTGGAAGTTGCACACAAGGACCTTCTACCTGATCAAGGAAAACACTGCCCTCCTGGGCCCCCAGCTCACCCCCTGGCTACCCGCTTTTCCACTCACCTCCAAGAGCCAACCAGGCACCAGCTCCTCCAAGAAGCCCTCTCGGGCTGTGCCCTGGCCTCTGTCCAAGCCTCTGTCCCACCAACCCTCAGAATCCAGCTCCTCCTGCGGAATGTCGGCTCTCCAAGGGTTGAGCCCTCTAGTTTCCTGTCCCCTCTCAGCCCAGGGCTTAGCACAGTGTGGGAGAGGTTTCAGAAGAATCAATGACCAGCCGGGCCTGGTGGTGGCACATGCCTGTAGTCTCAGGACTTGAGAGGCTGAGACAGGAGGATCGCAGGCTCTAGATAAGCTGGAGCAACTTAGCAAGGCTCTCAGTAACTTAGTGAGACTCTGTTTCCAAATCAAAATAAAGGGCTTGGGATATAGCTTGGAGGTAGAACATCCCTGGGTTCAATCCCCAGTACCAAAAAATAAAAATAAAAATAAAAAAATAAATGAACAAGCGAATACTGCTGGGCTCTTCCTCTCTTCTGCCCACTCTGCCTATAAGGAGCACTTGTCTGCTAAGTTTTTCCTGATACACGGTGAGGACCAGGTGGATAGAACACGTGAAAAAGGATCTTGTGGGCCAGGCGTGGCGCCACATGCTTGTAATCCCAGTGTTTGGGAGGTTGAAACAGAAGGATTGCAGGTTTGAGGACAGCCTCCACAAGTAGTGAGACTTGCATCAACCTAGTGAGACCCCATTTAAAAATTAAATATAGGGATGTGGATGTAGTTGAGAGGTCGAATGCCCCTGGGCTCAATCCCCAGTACCACACACACGCGCGCACGCGCACAGACACACCAGATGCCACCATCCGAGGCTGAGGGCTCATGGCAGAAGATGACTGGGAGACAGAAGGAAGAAAGACTGGGACAGACCTCGAGGTATGTGGAAGAGGAGAGGGCCAGGAGGAAGGAGGTGGGAAGAATCGGATTCACAGGGGAGGCTCTGGCATAAACCAATGTCCCCCGTCCACTGGGAGCCACAGCACGCCACCCACCACACCACCGCACTGCAGCCAGGGAAAGAACTGGGGACCCCAGCCTGCCCTACAGCAAGGGAGCCTCCTTCAGGGCCCGATGGAGGCTGAGCATCCATGGGGCCCAGCCTGGGTGCCCGCCATCTGGTCTACCTTCTCCTGAAGTTGGAGGAAGCTCCATGAGGACCCCAGGTGGGCTCGATGCTGCCAGAGCGGGGAGGGGGACTGCTGGGGTGTGTCCCAGCGCCAGGGAGTGGGGACAGGACAACCTAATGCCAGTGTGCAACTTCCTCAGCTTAGATCCACAAATAAACCTCACGGCACCGATGCTTCTTCAGGTCATCCAAGGCCAGCAGATTACTTTGGATCTCCGCTGAAGGGGTGGCAAGCACCAGGGTGTACTGCGGCCCCCACCTCCGCTGAGCTCCCGGGGAGCCACCTGCACCCCTGCCAGGAGCCCTGGCTGCGGGGCTTCAGCTGGAGAAATGGAGATGTTTCCTTCCTCCCCAACCCCGCCACTTGCCCTTGATCAACACAGTGATGTCACTTCTATCTAGGGTGACCGTGTGTGTGTGTGTGTGTGTGTGTGTGTGTGTGTGTGTGTGCTTGGGGATTGAAACCAGGGGAATTCTCCCTCTGAGCTACACTCCAGTCCTAGCTTATTTTAATTTTGAAAGTCTCGCTCGATCGATGAGTCTCACTAGGTTGCTGAAGTTGTCTTCCAAACTGTGAGCTTCCTGTCTCAGCCTTCCAAGTACTGGGATTATAAGGGTGTGCTATCATGCCCAGCTGGGGTGACCTATTTTTGATTTGAGAGTTTCTGAACCTGACTGTGATTTTTTTTTTTTTTTTTCTTTTTGGCTATGATCTTTCTTATTTTTGTAGAACTGAGGATTGAACTCGGGGACATTATATCTTTAAACTACAACCCATCCTATCTTTTTTTTTTTTTTTTTGAAACTGGTTCTGAGTTGCTGAGGTTGGCCTTAAACCTGCGATCCTTCTGTCTCAACCTCCCAAGGGCTGGGGTTAGAGGCACGCACGGCCGCAGCAGCAGCAGCTTTGGCTAGGACATAAAGAGAGTGCTCTTCTCAAGCCACCAGGGGAGGGTGCTGGGGGCCTCTGTGGTGTCTCTCCTTTGCAGACAGGTTTGAGATGTGCGGGCTGCTAGGTCAGACACAAGAGTGGATGCGTGTGCCCGCTGCCCGTGAGCAGTTGTGGGTGGGTGACGGTGTGAGAGGGCATCGCCTACAGACACATGGGTAGGTCTGGACCTGTGTGTGTATGTGTGTTTGTGTGTGTGCACGTGCGTGTTAAACACAAGCGGTACATATGGCGCGTATGGCTAAGGGGTCTGAGTAATTTTATCCTCCACGGTTTTGATTACATCTATTTTTCCTCCAAACATCTGCTTTGTAGGGGACATGCTGCTCACTCTGTTCCCGGGGAAGCCAGCCCCACACACCCCATGGCGGAGCGCACAGCACCGATGTAATCTCCTTAAACAAAACAGGCAGCATGAGGCCCTTTCATGCTATTTAAAGGGCACTGACTAAACCCACTGCTGTCCAAACAGTCCTGTGTGTGTGTGGGGGGGTGGAGGTTAAAGGTTAGCCATTGATCATGTCTCCTCCACCACGGGGCTCTGTGCGGACCTCCTTTTGGAGGTCCTGTTTTAGCACCAGGCTCAGTAAATAATGACGAGGGGACAGCAGTGACTGGGTGACTTCAACAAGCAAGGATGGAGCATATCAGGGTCCTGGCCCTCGAGCGGCCGCCAGTCCACAGAGGAGCACGGGCTAGAGATTACGGTGGGCGGCCAGGACTCAGGCCAGCCACGCGCCAGGTGGCACAGGCGCCCTGTCCACCCCTCCCCTAGCTGCTGCACAGAACAAGGAAAGCCACAGACCAGAGGAGGATGAGGGGACGTGAGCACCTCATGGAAAGAGGGCATAAAGGGAAAACCAGCAAAATCTGAACCAAGTGTAAAGGTTAGTGAGTAGCAACATTTAGAAAAAAAAAAAGTGGGCAGCCAGGCGTGATGGTGCACACTTGTTATCCCAGCATTTGGGAGGCTAAGACAGGGGGATCATGGTTTGTGGAAAGCCTCAGCTACTTTGTGAGGCCCTTTGCAACTCAGTGACACCCTGTTTCAAAAATTAAAAAATTAAAAAATGGGGCTGGGGGTGTAGCTTGGAGGTAGAATGCCCCTGAGTTCCATCCCCAGTACTGCAAAAAAAAAAAAAAAAAAAAAAAAAAAAAGTGGGCAAAATAATTGAACAGCTACTTCAGCAAAGAAGGACAGGTGGCCAATCATAATGGAAATAGGCTCGACGCCACCCACTAGGAAGACAGGAATTCAAACCACAATGGGATCTCACTGCACCCCTGCGACAGTGGAAAGAAGGACACGGGATGGTGGGGAGCTCCAGCGAGGGTGTCCAGAAACAGGAAACTCCCAGATATTGCTGGTGGAAACGCGCAGGCGTGTCTTATCTGATTTTTCTTTATCCCTTGACCCAGCAGTGCCGCTCCAAGGCATCTATCCTAAAGAAACAAAGACTTATTTCCTGGGAGCTTATTAAAGACTTATGTGAATGTTTAGAGCAGCTTTGTTCATCCTCACCCCACACTGGAAACAGTACAAGTGCTATAGTTTGGATCTGAAAAGTCCCCCAAATGCCCATGTGTTAAAGGCTTGGTCCTCAGCTTGATGCTTTTGGAAGGTGGTAGACCTTTAAGGGGTAGAGCCTACTAGGAGGTTATAGGTCACTAGGGTCATGCCCTCGAAGAGACAGAAGTCTCTTCTCTCTCTGCTTTCCAGATGTCATGAGGTCAGTATGTTCAACAGGCCCATGGCAACAGGGCTTAACAACCAGGGACTAAAACCTCCCAAACTGACCAAAATAAACTTTTCTTCTTTTTAAGTTGATTAGCTTAGTGATAGGTCGGGTCCCTCCCTTCTCCCACAGGACCCCGTAGCAGGGACAGGGGACAGAACCCAGAAGTCAGAAGCGGAGATATCGCAAGAATCCAGGTGTCTCGAGACTCCAGGCATCGCAAGGCAGACTCCAGAGGTCACGAGATAACAGATGTCGTGAGAGAATCGGCATCCCGACACTGCTAGCCCCACCCAAAATGCCCGGCTTTAAACATCGGTACTTCCACTCTGCCACATGACTCTGTAGACTATGCGTGGCTCATGGGTTTCGTCCCCCATGGTTCAGAGATACCGTCTGTGAGGGGCTGGGTTTGATTAAAGCAACTCTTTCTGATAACTCTGCCGGTGTTTACCTCTTCTGTGACTCCCTGGCTCAATTTCAACTTTACACTTGGGTATTTTATTACAGCAGCAGAGAGCTGACTTACATACCAAGTGATCTTTAAGAGGTGAATAGATAAGCAAACTGTGGAACACCCACGTGGTAGAACACTACTCAGCAAGAAAAGGAAATGAGCTATTTAAAATACACACACACACACACACACACACACACACACTACACACTATACACTTTAGGAATAAGCTGTTGACATAATGAGGCTTGGAAGAAGCACTCTGGTTTGTAAACGAACCAGCCCCCAAATTTACATAATGCATGACTACACTCATTATCATGTGACAGGTGCTGAGAGAACAGCTCTCTAGTTGCCAGGGGTCAGGTGTAAGGAAAGAGTTTGTTTACAAAGGGGTCGCACCGGTGTGGCTGGACTATTCTAGGCCTAGAAGATTCTGCATCTTGATTGTGGCTGTGAGTACATAAATTTATACAGCAAAGTATTAAAACTCATACAATTACAGGCTAAACTTTAAATTTTATAGCATGTTATTTTATAGTGTGTGTGTTTGTGTGATGGTACTGGGGATTGAACCCAGAGATATTCTACCTCCAAACTACACCCCAGCCCAATTTTTTTTTTTAAATGTTTTGAAACAGAGTCTTGCTGGGTTGCTGAAAGTCTTGCTAACATTGTTGAAACTGTCCTCAAACTTGCAATCCTCCTGTCTCGCTCTCCAGAGTACTGGTATTAAAGGCATACAACACCACACCTGGCTTACAATTTTAAAAATGTAACTAAAATTACAAAATTGTTTGAGTATCTAAAAACAAAAATAGCTAAGTAAAATGTTTCTGTGTCTTCACCCAGAAATATCACTTCTAGGAATTTATCCTAAGGAAATAGTTAATTACAGGCCTAAAGAATTAACCAGAGAAAGTCCACCATGACATTGGTTAGTACATAGAAAAACCAGACTTAGAATATCCAGCAATAGGGGACTGGTTAAATAAAAGATGATATTTCCATAAATGGAAGACCCTGCCCAATATTCTTTATTCTGCACTATTTCTTCCTTAGGCTTAGTATAAATGATTGTGCATTAATTCGGTTCCTTTGTTTTTCCCTTTGCTGTCTCTCTATCCCTCCTATGCAACAGTTAACATATATCTGAATAAATCTGCTTAGTTCATCCCTCTGTCTAAGGCCTAGTATCGAACCTGGGACACAAGAGGTGCTCAGTGAACATCTGATGAACAAATCAATGAAGCTGACATCATGGAATCGCCTTTTGGCACATGGAAAGGTGTGCATTCTATATTAAGTAAATCTCAGTTTTTTTTTTTTTAAGTGGGAGGTTATAAAAACATCTGTTCTTAGAAGTTTCCAGAAATAGAAATTTGGCTCTATGGATTAACTTTGTTCCCTTGTTGCCTGATTTGAATTAATTTTCTACTTGTTTTTCCATGAATGGGTTGAACTGTTATCTGCAGGCATCGCTTAGGATCCCAAGTGATGCCTGAGCTGATGGAGCTTCTGGGCCGGGTGCTGCGGGATTATGGGAAGTGAGAGATGACCACTGGGTGGGGTGGAGGAAGGTTAGGGCAGCTTCAGAGAAAGGCTCCGCTGGGGTGAGGATGGCCACTGTCTCACAAACTGGGCGTGCGTGCACCTTCTCTGAGGCCTCTGGGAACGGTGACTCCCAGCACTAGGTCCAAGTCCAGACCTCCTAACGAGGTTCTCTGTCCCCTCTGCGAAGGCTTCCACTGGCTCCCGGGCCCTCAGTGGGATGGTCCACACAGCACAAGATGCTGGAATTCCAAACAGATGGTGGAGTTTTTAAATATGAAGATATCACAAATATTACATGGGAAACACTTATGCAAACACCGATACATTATGTATTTGACATCCAAATACACCGGGGTATTTGGTTTTGTTGTTTGTTAAACCTGCCAGCCCTGCAAATCAGGCCTAAGTGGCATTCAGGGTCCAGGAGACCAGCCTGCCCCTCCCCCTTCGCCCTCGCTCCTCCCCCTCCGCTCCCACAGTGCACTGGGCCTTCCTGCATCCACCTACCTTTTACCTGTATGTCCTTCTGCCCCTCATTCCAGTGTCTAACTACTGCTGTCACTTTATGTCTGCTTTTTCTCTGTAACTTTTTGAACACTTTTTCTCATTACAAGGAATAATCTTTGTCCTATATGGAAACTTATTTTTAATCAGAGAAGAAAAATTATTATTTTTCTTTTTTTGATATTGGGGATTGAACCCAGGAGTATTCTACCTCTGAGGTACACAACTAGCCCCCCCTTTTTTTTGGTGGTACTGGGGTTCCTGGAAACCCTTCTACCTCCGGGCTACACTCCCAGACCCATTTTTATATTTTTTATTTGGAAACAGGGTCTCTTAAGCCAGTGCAGCTGACTTCGAACCTGTGCGATCCTCCTGTGTACACCTCCCAAGCACAGGGATTACAAGCGTGCGCCACCATGCCCGGCAACCAGACTTTTTTTTTTTTTTTTTAAAGATAGGGTCTCACTAGGCTGCTAAGAGTCTTGCTAAGTTACTGAGGCTGGTCTCAAATCTGTGATCCTCTTATCTCAGCCTGCATAGTACTGGGATTACAGGCATGTGCCACTATGCACAGAGAGAAGAAAATTATAACATACATACATATATAATACACACATGGAACACATTTTTTTGGAAAATATATATATATATATATATTTTTGGTGGTACTGGGGTTCCTGGAAGCCCTCCTTCCTCCGGGCTACACTCCCAGACCTATTTTATATTTTTGAAACAGGGTCTCTTACGCCAGCACGGCTGGCTTCGAACCTGCGCAATCCTCCTGTCTCCGCCTCCCAAGCGCAGGGATTACAAGCGTGCGCCACCACGCCCGGCTTGGAAAATATTTTTAACCTAACACTATATCCTGTGCTTCTTTCCAGGCTGCATAGTATTCCACACAAATTCAACCAGTCCTCTACTGATTGTGTGAATCTGTATTCTGCAATAAACATCACTGTAGTCACATCTCTATCCATCTTGGGGATCATCTTGGAAGAAGCTCCAACAGCTAGAAATGCCAAGTTAAACCGTATACACATTTTGAGGCCCCGCATAAACATGACCCAACCACTTGTTCCAGAAATGAGCGGCTGTCCTCAGCTACCAGCACACTGTCCTCCTACTTCAGGGCCAACAGCAGTCATTAAGTGGCTTTTAAATATTTCCTACGGTGCTGGATAAAAGCAAGATCTTAATCTGTGTTTTTTATTATTAATACAGTGAAGCCTTATTTTTTTTTTTAAATAAATCTGTCTTCTGTGTGTGTGAAAGGCCAGGGCACCTTGCTCCCTCTCTGACCCCAGGGCTGTGCTGGCCTCTTAAGCACCGGGCTCCTTGCTGGAAGGCACACGGAGCGGTGCAGAGCGGCCTGGACCAATGCACAGCGTGGCCTGGAGCTGGGGTCCAGCCTGGGCCGAGCCGGGGCTCGGGACGCACTGTAGAATTGATCACATGAGCCTGCGCGGCTGGCTGGAGGCCGCTCCCTGGGGCTCCTGCTGCGCTTGTTGGTGCAGAGCCAGCTCCGCACGCCCTTGGTTGGCAAGGGCGCCTGAAAGAGGGGGCCCCGGGTTCCCGCAGCACACAGCGCCCGTGTGCGGTGGCTGCCGCGTGGGGTGGGAAGAAGGACCCTCTGGTAGGAGGTGGCTTCAGGAGAGGAGACACCAGGCAGGACACGAAGGACCCATGGCGAATCTGTGCCAGCAAGGGTGAGCAGGGGCTGTGCCAGCCCTGCTGGAAGCCATACCCAGGCAGGGCTGGTTCCAGTACCCAGCTCCCTGCAGGCCAAGACCAAGGCTGCAGTCACTCACACTGGCCACCAGGAGGCACTGCAGTTCCAATAAAGTGTTTCTGGGCTGGAGGTAGTGCCTCAGGGCCCCATTCTAGATGTTTATACAAGTCTGGTTGAAGATCCAGGCCTTACCTAGGAGGATCTACTGAGAGAGCTGTTACTCAGTCCTCTTACATATCTGCCAGCGTCCCAGCTCTACCAGGGACGCAGAGACAGACCCCTGCCCTTGTTCCCAGAGCCCCTGCCGACCCTGGCTTTCAGCCACTTCATATCCGTGGCTCTTTTAAATTCCCAGAAGGTCATTCTGCAGATGGACAAACTGAGGCTCCATCCATGTCACCTGCGCCTGAGCAGCAGCCCTGAGACCTGGGCTTTTGTATTCCCCAATGCTGCCTCCTGTCACAGAGGCCCCTGGGGTTTCCCGGGGCCGATGTCACACAGGGCCTCAGACGGCCCTGCTCCAAGCTCCTCCACCCGTGGGCCAGGGCTTCCTTCTGGTTCAGGGGAAGGAGTGCGCTTCCCAGAGCCAGGGAGGGAAGGTTTAACACAGAGCACTCCGCAAATTGCTCTTTACAGCCCCGGTGTACACTCCCTTTATACAGAAACAGAGGCCAGTGAGGCCTGTCTAAGAATTAACAACTGATAGGCAGGCCGAAGGCTTGAACCCAGGCCCAGACCCTCCTGGGGTGAATTCAGGCGGACTGGAGACCGGCGAGGAAGAAGGAAAGAAGGTGGGGAGCACAGGCACCTCCTAGCTGCCTCCAGATTGGCCCAGCACATCCTGACTTCATGCTGGCCCTTAGGAAAGAGCCCTACATGAAGACCAACGTGACTGGCCACCGGGGACCTCGAGCATGGGCCTGTGTCTTGTTTTAGGACCTACACATGGAAGTACAGAAAGGCAAATGGGCGTGCCCACATGGATCTGTATGGAGAGAGGCCAAGAGGTTGACAGCCATCATGCAATAGAGCAAAACATCGGGATGTGGGGAATTGGTTTAAAGGAGATTAGGATTTCTTTTTCTTTTTTCTTTTTCTTTCTTTCTTTCTTTTTTTTTTTTTTTTTTTTTTTTTTTTGGTGATCCTAAAAGTGGCACCCAGAGGCTTTTCTACCTCCAGGTTATACTCCCAGACCTATTTTATATTTTATATCTTATTTGGAAACAGGGTCTCACTAAGTTGCTGAGAGCTTCACTCAGTAGCAGAGGCTGGATTTGAACCTGTGCGATCCTCCTGTCTCAGCCTCCCAAGTGCGGGGATTACAAGCGTCCCCCACCATGCCTGGCGGATTAGGATTTCTTAGTACTCCAATTTTTCTTTGTCTGAAATTATTTCAGAATTCAAAGGTGTTTGTTTTTGGTGGTTCTGAGGATTGAACCCAAGGACATTCTGCCTCCAAGTTATCCCCCTCCCTGGGTCCTTTTTATATTTTTTGTTTGGAAACAGTCTTTCTAGGTTGCTGCGGCTGGTCTTGAACCTGTGATCCTCCTATCTCAGCCTCCCAAGTACTGGAATTACCCTAGTTTATCATACGTGGAATCTAGCTCCGTGTCCTCTTCCCTGCCCTGTGTCTCGGCGCACCACTTACCCAACAGGCTTTGGAGGCTCCCTGTAGGAGCTGTGGCCTGGCAGAGTGGGCGGAGAAATAGCAAACGCTGGAGTATTCAGGGGTCCCAGGGTAGGGCACAGGGATGCCACAGGAAACAGCTCCTGAACTGAGTTTTGCAAACCTGGGAGGTCTTGGCAGGGCACATTGCATTTTAGGATAAAACAATGTGCCACCCACAGCCTCAAACTGTGCAGGTCCCCAGTTACCAACTGAGTGCCTGAGGAGGGGTCCGGAGGAGGGGCATGTCTACAGCCAGGCCTCCACAATGACAAGAGCCTGCTGCCTTGTATCTGTGTGGCGCTGGCCCACCCACCATCTCGGCTGACCCCTCCAGACCCAGATGACAAGCCTAGCGACTTCTCCAGACCACACAGCCAGGAGGGGCCCAGCTGCCAGTGGACCCCGGAGGCTCCATCCCAAGCCCATGGCTCTCAGAACAGTGACATGCTGAGCTCTTAGAGGGACGCAGACTGGCTTTGCCCACCCTGGGGACACACTGGAGTCACAGGGGTGCTGTCAAACTCATGCCAGCTGAGCGCCGGGGCCCCAGGAGAAGCCCTGAGTGACTTAGCACTGAGGTCACCTCCTGAGGCTGGGGCAGTGGGTGTGTGTGTTACTAAGGACTGAACCCAGGTATATATTCTATCTCCTAGCTACACACCCAGTCCTATTTTATTTTTTTTTAATTACTTTGAAATGGGATCTTCCTGCGTTGCTGAGGATCTAAGTTGTGAGGCTGTCCTCAAACCTGCAATTCTCCTGTCTCCGCACCACCAGGCCCAGCTGCCCCTAACATCATTGAGAAGGCTGGGTGTCCTCAGCTCCCCTCCACCAGGCCCAGCCCCTAACCTCCCGCTGACCCTGACCCTTGTACCGTGCAAGCATTGCAGTAGGACCTAGCTGGGCTCACTACTCAAGAAGCACAGAGAACCCCCACACTGTCCTTCGACCCCCAAATGCCCCTGGAGCTCGGGGCCACACTGGGCCACCTCCTCACCTTATAGGCAGGACCCGGAGAGCCCACAGCCCCACAGAGGGAGTAGGGCTGGCACCCACGCCTTCCCGCCTCCAGCCCCATGGTCTGTATGCTTGTTCCTCCCCACTAGCACCAAACATGGGGCCTAGGACATGTTCCTAGCATCTCTACCTTAATCCCCCAGCCTGCGTTACTGCTCCACGACAGGAAGAATCCTGCATCCCCAACTGCTCCGGGGATACCGGGATGTCACCTTCTGTCCCAAGGCAGGGGGGACTGGGGGCTTCTGTCCTGCACACGCGGATGACCTGAGTGGGAAGTCTTTGGTGTAGGACGGTCCTGGGTTCGTGCCCTGATTTTGCCTCTTTGCTGCTTTAATTAATTAATTCATTCATTCCGGAAACATTTCTATAGCGTTGCCAGAACTGACAAAGATCCAGGTGGTAGAAACACGGAGGGCAGTGAGGCCCAGGCTCTCCCCTTGTCAACGCCGTGCCTTAGAAGAGACAGCGGTGGCTAGGGGCAGCGGGGAGCAGAGCGGGGCGCTCAGCCTCGCCCTGGGCGACAGGTGGGTTTTAGGGGCGACTCCAGGGCTGGAGGCATCAGCAGGAGAGGCGAGGCCTGCTGGCGCCGAGCTTGGTTTGCATCTTATGGAAAACTAGGAAGCGGCAGCTTTTGCCTGGCACCGGGGTGCATGCCTGGAACCCCAGTACTTGGGAGGCTGAGGCAGGAGGGGCGCATGCTCAGGGCCAGCTTCAGCAAGGTAGCAAGACCCTCGGCAACTTAGCAAGATCCTGTTTCAAAAAAAAAAAAACAGAAAACAGGGTTGGGGTGTAGCTTGGAGGCAGAATGTCCTGGATTAAATACCCAGTGTAAAGTGAGAGGGGGGAGGGGAGGAGGGGAGGGGAGGAAAAGAGGAAAGAAAAAAAGAAAAAAGAAAAGAAAATGAAAGGGCCGCTTTTCCTATCAAGGAACTAGGGGAGACTAGAGGGGATGACTAGGAGACCCCCACGCCGCCTGGTCATCTGGTGACTGCCACTGAGGGGCATCCTTGGGGAAGTGTCTTGGCCTCTGGGTGCCTCAGTTTCCCCACGTGTGAAATGAGGCTGAGAATATCCATGTCCCCGATGGTGCTGAGATGCAAATGACGGGCAATGCATGAACGCACATCCCCGGTCCGAGACAGCTCGCTTACTGTCAAGAGGAATTCAATCCCCGTGCATCCTATGTCCACACGGCTCTCACGGGGCGGGGCAGGCCAGCAGCCGCAGGAGCAGAGGCGAAGTCACTTGGCTGCGGCTTCCCGCCGCCCTCCAGTCCTTCCCAGGTGGCTTCTCTCCACTCCAAGTTTTTCCAGCTCCAGCTGCCCAGATGACATTTATATACCATAAACCTCTGTCCAAAGTAGCTCCTGGCATCCCCTCCAGACCTGGCCCATTTCACATATAGATGACAAAGACTTAAAAGAGTGAAGCATTTGACATTGTTGTAAAAAATATTAAATGTCAATGTATCCTATCATATATGCTGTAATAACTGTGTGTGTGTGTGTGTGTGTGTGTGTGTGTGTGTGTGTGTGTGTGTAGTTCACCCAGAGGTGTTCTACCCCTGAGCTGAGTCCCCAGCTTTTTTTTTTTTTTTTTGAGACATGGTCTCACTAAGTTGCCCAAGCTGGCCTCAAATCTTCAGTCCTTCTGTCTCAGTTTCCCAAGTTGCTGGGATTACAGGTATGTGCCACCATTTCTGGCAGTGGTATAATAACTTTTAAAGAGTGGATTCCTGGCAGCCTCCACCATCTGACAGTACCTTAACCGAGGGCAGGAAAGGTACCTTATGCAGGCTGTAGCCCTCACCTTGCCCAGCGTCGGGTACCTAACAAATACCTGTTGAATTAAATTGACCTTCAGTAACTGAATTTCTCAGCCTCTTTCCCTATCATCCTGGTGAAATTTGCCTCTTTCACCAAAACCCAGTGTTTTCTTTTTCAAATGTGTCCATTCTAAGCTAAAGAACCATTTGCAGATTAGAATACCAGGAAGACTTTTCTTCCCTTGGACAAGAGGGGAAAAGTTAGGCTGCACAGATTCTAAGACCGCTACTTAGGTTCCTGAGGCCAATAAGCATGGAAAAGACCACTTCACATTTGCTTTCAAAAAAATCCCACATTCATGACCATTACATGATTATAAATTCAGAACTTGTAAAGGATAATTATGTCTAGATTGTGGCTAAAGTTTGTTGTAAATGGCTGGGGTGTGTGGAGTCGGCGGCTCTGAGCACCTTGCCCAGTCTATGTAGTAAGTTTGTGTGATAAGTTAGGTGTTCAACGGCCCTGCATTAAAGGCTTTGTCCCTAGGGTGGCGCTATTGAGAGCTGGTGAAATCCTTAGGCGGTAAGGCCTGGTGGGAGCATCCTAGGCACTGTTCCCTGGCTTGTGATGTGAATGGTTATGTTTTACCTGCTGCCTCACCACAGGCCCAAAGCAACAGTGCAAAATGGTCATGGGCGGGAACCCCCAAAACTATGAACCAAAATAGGCCTTTTGTCTTAATAAGTTAATTACCTCAGATATTTTGTTACAGTGATGGAAAGCTGACTAACCAATGCATTATATCATGAGGAGTCAGCCAGGTATGGTGGTGCGTGCCTATAATACCAGTGCTTCTTTCAAAATAAAAAATAAAAGCCAGGCATGGTGCCACATGCTTGGAATCCCAACATTTGGGAGGCTGAGACAGGAGGATTGTAGTTCATGGACAGCCTCAGCTACTTAGAGAGGCCCCTTGCAACTCAGTGAGACCCTGTTTCAAAAATAAAGAATAAAAAATAGGGACGGGAGTGTAGCTTGGAGGTAGAATGCCCCTGGATTCCATCTCCAGTACTGCAAAAAAAAAAAAAAAAAAAAAAAAAAAGTAGGGCTGAGGTATAGCTCAGAGGTAGAATATCCCTGGGTTTAATCCCCAGTACCAAAAAACAAATGCAAATAAAAAAGATAAATAATATTCTGTGTGCATGCGTGTGTGTGTGTGTGTGCATGCATGTGCGTGTGTGCGTGTGCATGTGTGTGTTACTGGGGTTTGCCCCAGTGGGTGATGGGCACAGTGTGGCCATGTGTGGTGGGCTGTACCCTGTAAAGCCCTCCCCGGTGTGCCCACTGCACAGAGCTCCTGTCTCCGATGAGTCATAAACATGAGGGATCAGACATCAGACATCAGACATCAGCCCCAGGGGCAGAGGCAGGAAGTGGAAAATGTCCCTTCGGCTTCAGCAGATCTGGGTTCAAGTCACACCATACACTTGGGGAGGTTCCTGTCCACTCTGAGCACCACCTTCTTCATCTCTGAATTGGAGTACCAATATCTCCCAGGAGACGGGAGTGAACAACCCAGTGCAGGGCTGGTCCCTGTGTGTGTGTTGGGGGGCTTACATGCAGCGGTCAGGTTGGGTGAAGAACCTCCTAAGTTCTCCCCAGCCAGATCCTCGTGTAGAGATGGACACAATTGAAAATGCCCTTGGAGACCTCCAGGTCTGAAGCTTTGGGCTGGAGGACACAGAGATCAGCCATTCAGGCGGGGAAGGGAGAAAGCGATGCCCACCTCATGGTACCTGGGGAAAAGATGCAGTGGGCCAGGGAGATGTGGGGCATGGGGAGCAAGGGGTCTCGGGGCTCCACCTTACACTTAATCCCTCCTGTCCCCATGCTTGGCCCACGGCCAAACCCCACCCTTCACATTATACACCCATGTGTCAAAAACCATTGTCAAAAGTATAGTGTAGAGTCAGTGATCGTGGATTCCTTTGCTAATCTCCTGCATCCCAGGCCACCGTGGCTGCTGCCAAGGTTTCTGACTAGCTGGATGCAGTAAAGGCCCCAGCAAAACCTTAGCAATCAGAACAAATAAAAAAAATTTTGTAGTACTGGGGATTGAACCCAGGAATATTCTACCTCTGAGCTACACCACCACCCCCAGCCCTTTTTTATTCTTTTTATTTTAAAACAGAATCTCATTAAATTGCAGAGAGCCTCACTAAGTTGTTGAGGCTAGACTGGAACCTGAGAACCTCCTGTCTCAGCCTCCCAAGTACTGGGATTGCGGGCATGTGCCACCATGCCCAACTAATGGCTACATTTATGGAGTATCTACTCTGCCTCGGGAACTATGCTGAGCTCTGGACTGATTTCATCTTATTTAAACCTTACAACACCTCTAAAAGATAGATATTATTTTTATCCCCACTTTACAGATAAGGAGACTGAAGCAAGAGGGCGACTGATTTACCCAAGATCACTCGGCTGTCTAGGCTGAAGTCTGTTTGGGGTCCTGGGCTACCACGGCCTTCATAGACCACAGGCATCTGAATCCTTGGGCAGCTCATGCAGCCCAAACATGGAGTGAACAACATTTCTATGCTTTTCCAAAAACACTGAGAATCATGTCTATTACCTGCCTTTTGGACTTGGCGGGGAAAGCAGGCTCCAGCAGGCCCCTGTTGAATGGCCTGGGCTGGGGAGTCTAAGGTGACCCCCTCTTTGGTGGCCCTCCTGTGTTGTGCCCTTCACTCGACGACAGGGAAGGGGACAGGGGGCTACATATACTTCTACTGGGAATTAAAGCAAAATGTTCAAGGTATATTTGGAGCTGACAGCAGGGCAGTTGGTGTGCCCAGCAGGCTGTGCTCCTGGGTGTCCCCCAGTTCCTCCTGGAGAGAGCTCTTCATTCATCCTGGTGATGGGAATGACCTCTTAAGAGGGGGATTATGGGCCCTAAGAGCACATGAGAACTGCCCCAATGGCCATGTCCGTATAGGACAGTCAGTTCAAGGGACATAGGGACCTCCAGGTAGCTGGGAGCCAAGCCAGAGGGTAGGAGGTGGCTCTGGAGTCCTCGCTGGTGGCCCTGCCCTCCGCCTCTTCCCACTAGCTCTGGTTCCTGGGGGAAAAAAAGGGTGTCCCTGAGCTGAGTCTCTGTGGCTGGTACGTCACTGGCCTGGAATCAAGAAGATGGACAGGTGACGTACAAGTTTCTCATGCATTCTGGGATTCTGAACTTCCTGTAAGAGGGCTATGCTTGAGACAGACAGGTGGAGCAGTGCAACAGAACTGAATGTCCTATAGTCAACTCACAAATAAACGGTCAGTTGATTTTTGACAAGGGTCTGCAGACCATTCGATAGAGAAAGGACAATCGTCTACACGTGGTGCTGGGGAAACTGGAGCTGCAGGTGCAGGAGGATGAAGTTGAAGCCTTATCTTTTTCCACATCCCGAAACGAACTCAGCATGGACCAGAGACCTAAACCTAAGAGCTAAAGCTAAGAATCTATTAGGAGGAAACATAACATCGATGCCATCAGTGATTTCCTGCCATATGATACCCAAAACGTAGAAAACCAAGGGGAAATTGACAAAAAAATTAAAACTTGTATATCAAAGGACACCATCCAAGCCGGGCGTGGTGGCGCACGTTTGTAATCCCTGCGCTTGGGAGGCTGAGACAAGAGGATCGCGCAGGTTCGAAGCCAGCCTCAGCTACTTAGTGAGGCTCTCGGCAACTTACTGAGACCCTGTTTCCAAATAACATATAAAATAGGTCTGGGAGTATAGCCAGGAGGTAGAAAGCCTCTGGGTTCCACCCCCAGTACCACACACACACACACACACACACACACACACACACACACAGGACACCATCCAGAGAGGGAAAAGAAAGCACACAAAATAAAAGAGAATATTTGCAAATCATATATCTGGTAAAGGATTACTAACTGGAATATATCAAGAATGGCTAAGACAGTAACAAAACAACCCCATGCAAAACTGGGCAAAGGTCTTGCCTGGACGTTTCCTCAAGGAAGTTGCACACATGGCCAATAAGGTATTCAATGGCTGGACAATCAAAGGACAAGTATTCTATGATTCCACTTAAATGAGGCCGCTAGAGAAGGGAAATTCATAGAGACGGAAAGGACGGAGGTCACCAGTAGTTGGGGAAAGTGAATGGGGTGTTATTGTTTAATGGATACAGTTTCTGTTTGGGAGGATGAAAAGTTCTGAAAATAGAGGTGACAGTCACACAATACTGTGCATGTACTTAATGCTACTGAGTTGCACGCTGAAACATTGTTAAAATGAGCCAGGCCTGGTGGCGCACCCTGGTGGTGCACCCTGGTATTCCCAGTACTTGGGAGGCTGAGACAGGAGGATCTCAGGTTCCAGGTCAGCCTCAGCTGCTTAATGAGGCTCTCTGCGACTTACTGAGACCCTGTTTCAAAATAAAGAATAAAAAATAGGGCTGGAGGTATAGCTCAGAGATAGAATGGCCCTGGGTTCCAACCCCAGCAACACACACACACACACACACACACACACACACACACACACACGCATGTATGCATACACACGTTAAAATGGTACAGTTGTGTTATATCTCTTACCCCAATAAATAAATTCATTCCTAATTAAAATAAGAACTTTGAGTTTGCTTAAAAGATCATTCCGAACAGCACAAGAAGGTTCAACTGCAGTAGTGCCCCTCGGCATCCCCCGGTGGCTGTCCCAGGGCCTGTGGCCCCCAGCAGCAAACCAGCAACCTCTGCCGCTCATTCAGGCCCCGCGCCGCTGCCCAGGTCACTCCTGCACGCCGTACACTAGCTCCATGCTCCTCCCTTACCCAAAGTGTTGGTTTGTTCTGATTCCATTTCTGGCTTCTTCAGCTGATGAGCTCCTAACTCAGCCTGCAAGGCCCACTTCAAATGTCCTTAATCAGAAAGCCCAGGCCACTGGCAGTCCTCTGGGGACTCCCACCCTACATAGCTCATTCTAATAAGGCTTTGGCTCCCGAGGGCAAGAGTCAGTCCACTCATTGCCTAAAACTTGGTGCCTGCCAGACATGGTGATGTCACAGGCCTCTCCTAGGACTTGCTTGTGCCCACCTCCCTCTCTAGTGAGGGAGAAGGGAGCCCTTCCCGTCTCTGTCCACACAATCCCCCAAGTGCCTGCTACGGTGACAGTGGCTGCCACGCCCCAGGGTTAGCCTCACTCCTCAGGGATGGCATCTCATCTTACCCCCTGCACAGCCATGAGGGCAGGGGCTCATCATTCTCCATTTACACAAGGGGCTGGATGTCGTACTGAGCGGGCCAGAAACGTGGTCAAGGTGGGGGCCCTGTGGTTCTTGGGTGCCTGGGAGGAGCTACACCCAGGCAGCTGGCACCAAGCTCATGCTAAGAACCTACTCTTAGCCAGCACGTGGCCTCTCTGAGTCTTGGGCTGGATCTGGAACATGAGGGTGCAATTCCTACTGGATAGTGTGCAGTGGTACTCAGGGGTCCCTGGTGCTCCAGTACCCACAGACCGCAAGTGCTGGCGTGGAGGTAGATGCTCTGCAAGAGCAGGCAGGCCAGCGGGGAAGGGGCTGTGAGCTCAGAGTGCGTCCTGGCCACAGTCCTTTTGGGGGAAGGAGTAGATGGGGTTCCATGGGAGGGCCAGCAGTGTCCTTCAGATGGCCCTGCTGGCTGACAGCAGGAGGAAGCAAGGGCCCAGAATGGGGCTGCAGGCAGGGAGGACCGGGAAGAGGTGAGGAGGCGAGGGGTGACCGGGGAGAGCCCCACCTGACTGCAGGTCGTCCTGGGGGCATGGCACTGGGCACCATGGCCTCAGAGGTGAGATCAAGGAGGACCCCTGGGTGGGGGTGCTCCTCCCACTGCCTGTGCCTGAGAGCGCTGAGGCTTGTGTGAAAAGGGGGTACCAAGCCTCCCCACTCCCAAGGATTCCGGGGGAGATTAAATCATCTCCCACCAGGGCACGACAGAACTACGCATCAGGTTGTCTCTCCAGACTTCCATTCGAAGAAAGGATGACGGATGGGAGGATGGAAAGATTTACGGCATCCCTGGAACGTTCACATCCAATACCCTGCATTCATTACCTCCATTCAAAGAAAGAGTCGGGCATGGGGGCTCACTCTCCAGTACTTGGGAGACTGAGTCAGGAGGGTCGTAGGTTCGAAGCCAGCCTCAGCAACGTAGTGAGGCCCTCTGTAACTTAGCCAGACCCTATTTCCAAATAAAGAAAAAAAAAAAAAAACAGGGATGAGTGTGTAGCCTGGAGGTGGAAAGCCCCTGGGATCTATCCCCAGTATCATAAAAAGAAGAAAGAAGGAAAGAAAGAAAGAAAGAAAGAAAGAAAGAAAGAAAGAAAGATGAAAGAAGAAAAGAAAAAGAGGAAGGAAGGGAGAATGAAAAGATTTACATTGTTCCTAGAATGTTCACATCCCATATCATTCATTCATTCATTCATTCATTCATTCATTCATTCTCTCACCAACATTTGCAGAGTATACTAGATCTGCTCCAGCCTGGGTATTTCCCCATTGCTTTGTCCCACACAGGACCGGGCAGCAATCCCTCATGCCAGTTCTGAGGCCCTTGTGCCATACCTGGCACCCTGTTCTCTCTCACCTGGCACAGGTTTAAAAAAAAGCCATGCCCAAGGGCGGAGGCAGGTCTAAAAATCCAATCTGCCAGATGCAAAGCTCGCCTTTGACCTAGCACCCTCATGACACCCCCGCTGTGATGGGAAGAGCTCTTTGGGGTTCATGTTTGAGAGATCCCCTCTCTTTCATCTCCAGATCATCTGGGATAGGATCCATAGGACTTCAAGTCTAATTAGGATCATCAAAAAAAAGGATACATTTTAGGTTCTTGGAGTCCCTGGCCACCAAGAACCTGTTTCTTCCTTCCTGCCTGCCTCGCCTTGAGATCCTCCTCCTTGGGAGTCTGGGTTTTCTCCTGTGCACTAGAGCTGGGACGCTGCCCATCTCCTAGGGCGGTGACGGGCATGCAGTGGAGAACTCGGTACTCTGCCTGGCACACAGGCAGGAGTGCTCAGGGAACTGGGCCAGCCCATCCTCGGCAACAGCAGAAGCTTTGCCCTGTAGGTTGGAACCCATCTTTCCCCCATTATCACCCCATTTCACAGATGGGGGAACTGAGCAAGGAGCAGACAAGGCATGCCAAGGCTCTTCCCCTGCAGCAGCTGAACCCAAACTTTCCCCTCTCCTCCAGCTCTCTTGGTTCCTTGGTCTCAGACCTGCAGTATCACAGTAGCCCAGGGCCAGACTCAGAACATCAAGTCCCATAAAGGGATGTTGCTGATGGGTGCCCGTTCAGCAGAACCACGCACAGGCTTGTCTGCTCTGGCCAAGGGTGGCTCCCTTCTCAACTTGGAGTTGACCCAGCTCAGTGCTGGGATGTAAACCAGATGTGACCGTACCCATGTGACCTAGCAGTGGGGCCCAAACCAGGGCCAAGTGGATCCTTGGATACCAGGGAGGCTCTGACAGGCTCGAGCACCCCAAAGTCCCCATCCCTACTCTAAAACCTGATCAGGGGTGGGGCTACAGCTCAGTGGCCCAGCACTTGCCTCGCATGTTCAAGACTCTGGGTACAATCTCCAGCACCTCAAAAATAAGAATAAAATAATGGAAGTAAATAAAACCTGATTGGAATCCCAGCGTCACCACAATTTGCAGTACCCTAGCATCCTCAAAGAGAGTCCTTGGGGGTGACAGAAAATGGCAAGGAAGGATATGTCTGCACCACCAGGCACAGGACGGCCTAAACAGCCCCCCATGGGACAGATGAAGACGCCCTGGCTGCTGTGCTAAAGGCTCCTGACTATTCATAAGGAGGAAGAGCTGAGAGTACACTCGGATCTCTTGATTTGCAGAGAAAGGGTAAAAAGGAGGAAAGAGGCCAGTGGACAGAGGTCTGAGCAACTATAGCTCCCTCCAAATTCCTGAGCCCTCTCTGGGGAAGTTCCCCACCTGCGAGTCCAGGGCAGGGAAGGGTGGTGGCTTCTAAGAAGCCACAAAGCCCTGGGACTCCTCCCGTGCCGCATGCACACCCAGGATGCCAAGCTTCCCTGCTGGCCAGGGGCTTCCTTCCCCACCCCAGCACTGCCCCCACTGCCCCAGGGCGGGGACTGTGAGGGTTACTTGTCTGCCGCTGCCTCTGGACCTGAAGCAGAGGGCTCCGGCTCCTCCAGTGCTTCTCAGAATTCCCCACAAGGCTTAGCAGGTGACAGGCTAAGTTTGGGGACCTATGGGTAAGTGAAATCAGACATCTCAGTGCCCTGCTCTGTGAAATTGACACCTCTTCCAACCCAAGGGAGGACCCACACCTCCACAACACCATGACTCTGTGTGTGTGTGTGTGTGTGTGTGTGTGTGTGTGTGTGTGCGCGCGCGCGCGCGCACAGGCGCTGTGGTGCCCCGGCTCCAATCTTCAAAGAAACAGAAGCCAGACATGTTGCCTCAGGTAACCCCTGCTACTTGGTTTTCATACGCTTTCTTAGGACAAAAAAAATCCAGCCTGGGGAGCCAAGCCGGCAGGCGGAGAGTAAAAGTGTGGAGGGAGGTGGTGCCGTAAATCCAACAGGAGTTGTCGCTGTCCCCTGCCTCTGTAGTCCCGGGAGCTCCTGGTGCCAGGCGCTTTCTTCTTTTTTTTTGGAGGGAGGTCTGGGGATGGAACCCAGGGGCATTCGACCTCTGAGCTACACCCCGGCCCTATTTTTTTATTCTTTATTTTTTTGAAACAGGGTCTCACTGAGTTGCAAAGGGCCTCAGTAAGTAGCCGGGGCTGTCCTGGAACCGCAGTCTTCCTGTCTCATCCTCCCGAATGCTGGGGTTACAAGCGTGCGCCACGCCTTCCTTCTGAGGAATCAGAGATTGTGCAAGCTGTTCCCTGAGACTTCTCCAAGGTGGCTTGCTAAAGGGGCTGCCGCGAGGAGGGAGAGCCAGTGAGCCTCTCTGTCTCCTCACCCCCAGCAGTGGCTCCTGCCCTTCCACCGACCTGACTGTGGGCCTCCAAGCTCCTTGGGCCTCAGTTTACTCATCTGCTCAATGGGCTCTGCAGAATGCATACCAGTGATACCCAGGATGGCTTTTCTTCTAGTGAGCTGTAGGGGACTGAGGGTACACTCCAAAGCCTGGGGGAGGGGCGAGCCTCAGGGCAGTTTAGGTGGGCCGGAAAAACCATATCTGCGACCCCAGGATGACACCAGGGCTCGCTGGGGACTGGCCACAGGAGACTCTGCCTGCCATCCACTGAGTCAGCCTCCCCTAGAAGCCGCCACCGGCAGCCAGAGGCCACAGCCCAGCTGAAGACACACAGGCGCTTAGTCACTGTCTCCCTGGGAGCAACTCTGGAGGCAAAGCTGCCACACACAGGCCGGGAGGGGCCTGGGAGCCACACGCAGGTGCTGCCCCCCCTCAAGTCAGTACAAGGAGGAAAACGCTTGGGTTGCAGCAAGCTCTCACACCGGGGTGCACACAAATCAGTATGCACAATCGAACCCCGTAACAATCCAGACAGCAGCACCAGACTCGGAGAACTGGGCAGGGCATCCACCCACCACCTTTCACATTGTGTGTGTGAAATCGCACACACAAACGTGTGGATTTCCACAAAGCCAGTCGGTCCTGGGATATGCTAACAGGTGCGCTTAACAAGCCACAAGGTAGGGGGGTGGCATCCACTAAGACACCAATTCTGCATGTATCCTTACCGCCAGTGAGCATTCGATAAGCCCGGCCGGATACATGGAAGGACCTAAGCTCTAGCATCAGAGGCAGGTGCTCAATTTGTCCACCTGAGAGAAGCTCCAGCCCCTAGTAGACACTCAATAAATGCAGACACAGGGAAGACAAATGACAACAGGACAAGAGCAGCCCCCCCCCCAAAAAAAAAAAACACAACAGGACCTGGGAGCCTCAGATTGACCCTCGCTCTACTGGAGCCTGGAGAACAGGGCGGCGCACACCTCTTGGTAGTCACACCCCAGCCTGAGCGCACCTCACCCTCTTGAATTGCCAGGATCTGCTCAGCTTCCAGGGAAGACACATCTGCCTCTGCCACCACTACCACGATTTCTTCCAGGGGGAAAACATATATGTATATATATGAAGGACTGAGGAGGAAAAGAAAACAGTTGACTGTGGGGCCAGGTCTGATAGCAGCACAGAACCCTCCAGTGGCCTTCGGGGATTACTCCAACTCTTGAATTTCACAGAGTTAAAGTTTGGAGCTAGAGGCAGAAAAGACTTCTCCCAGGCCACGCAGGGAATAGAGAACCGTGGAGACCAAAGTCTACGAGATCTACACTGGACCACGCATCCTGCCCAGCCTGCTTCTCTTCTGTCCCCAAACCTTCCACAACCTCCCAACCTTCTTGGTCATGGCCTTCGGAGGGCGCGGGGGAACCAGCTGGTCTGCTCGGACCCTGGGGTTGCTGAGACAGTCCTTAGGAATTGCGTGCGTCTGCCACCCACGATCCGTGGCCACCAGTTCAGGATGAGAATCCTCTCCAAGAGAATCTGCTCTAAAAATTCGATAAACCGCGGGTGGCTTCCTCTCGTTTCCAACAGTCCCGCCAGCACAGCTCCCGGCACGCCAGTCCCAAAGATCCCAGGGAAAGACAGGTATCTTGGCGGGCAGTCTCGCCTCTTATCCGAGCAGCGGTATCTCCCAGTGACCCTCTCTCCAAAAGGGCGCCCCGAGTTCCGCAGGAGTGCAGCCAGCTGCCTCCGAAATCGCAAACTATGTCCGGTCTCAGCCTCTCCATCGCCCTCACTGCCCTTGTGATTTGCTTCTCTGAGCCTCCACAACTCTTCTCGAAGGTTCAGCATTGCCGCCTTTTCCCCTCCTCCCTCTCCCGGGTTGGAGAATTGTGGAGTGGGATGGAAATAAGGGTCTTCGCGCTGTGGGTGGGAGATGCACAGCATGTTCTGCCTGCACACCACTGAATAGCTGCCAGCCTTTCTGGGGAGACTGAATTTAGGGCAGCCAGTCAGCTGTTAACCCCAGGCTACTCCACACCCTTGGACTGTAGACTGGGTGATAGCATTTTTTTTTTTTTTTAGGACCTGGGGATTAAACCCAGGGACATTCTACTTCTGAGCCACACCCTCAGCTCTATTTTATTTTTTAGTTTTTTTTTTTTAATTTTCAAACTGGGTCTCAACTGAGTTTCCATCAGTTGGCCTAGAACCTGTGATCCTCTTGTCTCAGCCTCCCAAGTACAAGGATTACAGCCAGCGCCACCTTGCCGGGGAAGCCACCCCTTTACCAAGGTGGAAGCCACCCCTTTACACGACTGTATCCGAGAGGTGCTTGGAGGTGGAGGGAGGGTTCTGAGACTTAGGTGTGTGGGGTCTCTGATGTCGGCTGTGGCTGGGAGGGTTTGCTGGCTCCCCCTTGTCCCTGTTTAGCCAGTTGTCCCGTGGCCACAGCGCCTGAGCAAGGGAACGTTGGCTCCTCTCTGAATTCTCTGGAGGATATCGTCCGTCGCGTAGCTGAGCGCAAGCAGTCGGCTTCTCAATCAAACGACCTTCCTTCTCTCCTCACTCCGGGAAACCCTGTGTCTGCGGGCGCAGGAGCCCAGGTGGCGCCCGGCTGGCCGGACACAGGCCGGCGCTCTCACGTCCCCAAGGTGTCTGGCCTATGTTCTTCGGCTTCCTGGCCAGGGAGTTTTAGGGGCTGTGGACACTGCCGCTCCATCACTCCATCGCAGGGAGCTTGGCTCCTCAGTTCTTTTCTATCCTGCACTCCAGGCGGGGAGCTCGGCTTTCCCCGCCGACTCTCCATCCCCTGCCCGCGGAGCCGCTGCGGAGGCTCAGAGCAGCTGTCTGGTCCGGTCCTCTCTCTGCCCCTGCCTTGGGGCACCGGGTTGGGGGGTGTGTCAGCGAAGAAGCTCGAATCCCGGACAAACGCGCCAGCTGCCAACCCCTCCTAGCTCCCGCGGCTGCAGATGCGGAGCATTTCCATTCCATATTTCAACTAACCCCCCAAACAAAGGCGCAGCAAAGCTAGAAGAAAGAAAGGGTCTGGGGCTGGGATAAGGGTAGTTCCCCCGAGAAGTGCGCCCAGCTGCTTTACGACCCTGAGGTCCTCGGGGACTTTAGCAAGGTTTTATGTAAGATGCTATAAATTTGTTTTCCTACCGTGACCCTAACTGCAGCCTGAAATTGTAGGCTCTGGGCTTCGATGGTTCTCGTCTCCGATGGCTCCAGGAACGCCCGTGGCCCTGCCGCGGTTCCCGCCGGAGCCGGAGCCACTTGTTAACCTCGTATTAGAACCAGGACTGCGCAAAGTCCTTGGCGTCCGTGTTCACCCTACTACAGACACACAAGGGCTAAGACAAAACCGGCTTCCCTGAGCATTTCTTCCTGAAATGTTCTTAACCTGAAAAATGTTTTTTTTTTCTTTCCTCCAACGCGGTTGTGCAGGAATCCAGCATGGAAACGATCCCCTCTCACTCCAGGTGGGAGTTAAGCTACTGTGCAAGTTCCTGACAGTTCTCGGAACTTTCCATTTCAGAGTTTGTCCTTCACGATATGTAAGTTATAATCAAGAAAAGCTCGTGCGAGCCAACTGATATAAAAATAATCCTAGATTTTTAATCCAAGCCTTCTGTTTTTCTAGTTAAGGACGCCGGCGTTTAGGTCGGGTTGTTCTGAGCAAGCTGGTGGTTATGGAAATTAACAAAGTAAAAAATTTAAAGCATCTTCTTTCCCTCCCCTCTCCTCAAAACTGACCCGGGGTCTCTGCCTTCGCCCAGGCTGAGCTTTCTCAGACCTTCTTGCAGTCTCTGGTGGGCTCTTTCTGCTTTTGCCCGACTTTCAATTTCTCCATCGTTTGGGGTCTCTAGGTTCTTTGACTAAATTCAAATAGGACCTCAGCGGAGCTTGAATATTTCGTTGTGCGTGGATTGTGCCGGGGCGGGGTAAATAAATACCCCCAGCATTTAAACATTGCGTCCAATTCGATCAATCAGGACGGCCCCTCTGTGGCGCCCCAGGGGCTCCGGCCTGCCCTGTGTCGGCTCAGACCTCGGCTGCGCTGAGAACTCAGCCTTCAGGGACCGCTGGGTGCGGAGGTAGCAATTTGCTTTCAACGAAAACCTGCGTGCACCGAATCGAAAGCGAAAGAGGGGGAAGCGGGCCAGCTCCCCGCAGCGCCCCGCGTCCCGGGGCGCACAGACCGGCCCGCCGGCTCCGAGGTCGGTAGAGGGTTTGGGGGTCGAGGTGGCCCGAGTCTTTGTACCAGGGACGAGGAGGCTCTTCGCATCGCTGAGAAGCGTGGATCTCCAGTCTGGCGGGTCTCCCCCGGCTCACGCAGCCTGCGCTGAGCTCGGGCCAGCAGTTCGGGAGGCTGAATTCAGGAGGGGAGCGTGGCGCGGTCGGGATCGCAGCGCGCGAGGGCTCAGTGGGACTCTTTCGTAAAAACGCGAATGTCCTACACCCGGAGGAGACCTTGGTCACCGCGCCTTTTAGTACTGACCGGGGGGGGGGGGGGGAAACGGAGACCGAAGTTGGAACAGGGACTCCCGCCGCCGCAGCGGGGGAGATTGCGCCCATCTCCATAAATGCAACTCTGAGACCCCAGACAGAGACTTTCTGGCGCTCCCTCGCCACGCAGAGGTGTCCTGCACAGGGGAGTGGTACCCCACCGCTCTGGGCCTCCCTTAAATCTTAACCGCTTTGGGGCCTGGATCCCCAGAACCGGGAGAGTTTTAAAGTCTAAACCGCCTGTGGTGGGGATCCAGATCAGCTACAACCAGGCCCTCTCTGCCTGGGCCTTTCCCCCAAAGCTACTGGGAACACTGGAGGATTCTCCCTTGACCCCCAACACCCCTCTTTTGAGCACACAGTCTCCGAACTTTGGTTGAGAGCAGTTGTCAAGGTACACCTCAGTGTCCCTGCTTGCTAACAGCTTAGACGGCAACCTCCAGAGACCTTCTTTCTAATTCTGTAAGAGGCCGAGCCTTTCCACCTAGTGCCTCAGCTTCTCCACCCAGGACTGAAAGTGCCTGATCCATCCCTTTTCTACAAGGACCAGGAGTCTCCTGGCCAGGGAATCTCCGCTTGCCTGCCAGGAGGGGAGAAGAGCAGGGTGACCTGTTGTTGGTTGTCCGTGCTTGGTCCTGAGTGTGCCTCCATCTTAGGTAGCGGAGGAGCAGGGCCTAGAGGGCTTAGGGGCTGCCTTTCCTCCCAACCTGCAGCTTGTGACTTGGCCAGGAGCAGAAGCGGGGCGCTTGACCTGTCCTCTCAACTGGGTTCTGAGGGGATTGGACCCTGGGGTGGGGAGCAAGAAGGGGGCACTTTCTATAGCCCGGGGTTCTGATAAGGACAAGGGAGTTGCCGGAGTCCCTCAATCTCTGGTCACTACGCGGCCCATCTCTCAGCCCCAAAAGCGAATGCAAGCAGAGAAAGGGCCAGCCTTTCCCAGGGCCCGAAAAGGGCCCAGCCCTGGCCCCCTTTCCCACTAGACTTCTCTCCTTATTAGTTTGGGAACTGTTAGGCTTTTTTTCCGGCCTAATATCTTGGTCTTCTCAGAGGTCACACTAGTGAATTTGTTTAAAATATGAAAATGCAGTAGGAGAGAAAACCCGAAAGCCCCCTGGTTTGGCACAAAGCTCCATGGGTCCCCCAGTCTAGGACCTGTTTGTACCTATGAGTCCCAGAGCCCTGGGGGCTGGGAAGGCAGGTGCCTGTGCCCAGGGCCTGGGGTGGCAGGAGCACCTGTGTGGAGCTGTGTCTGTAACCTGGGTGCCCCATCTCATGCCAGCCTGAGATACAGAGACCGGAGTAAAGGTAGAGAAGCCCACCGGGAAGGGCCGGCAGGTATTTTTAAATCCCACATCTCACATCTGTGGGTTTGGGAGTGTGTGACTTGTTTGAGGCCACATGAGTGTTTGTACTTGGTGTATGACCACACTGGCTCATAAAAAAGTGTGTAGAATTCAAGTGTCAATAAATGTATGAACCCCGGTGTGTCTGTGCCACCCATAAGCTTGTACTAAGCCTGTGACAGGGCAGGTTTGCGGAGGAGGAAGTGTTTGCCCTGGGCTCTTTTCCTAAGGTGACTGGCCACTAAGGCCTCCACCTCTGTCCCTGGCCTAGCGCAGCCGACAACGGCCTGGATCAGGGTAGCCAAATCCACAGTCCTGGCCAGTATGGGAGTCCTCTCAGCAGGGCCCTGCCTGGTGGTGGGGGTGGGGGTGTGCCCAGGGCTCCTGGCCCTAAAAGCCACCTTCTCCCTTCTCTGGGTTCTCCTACACCTTCAGTGTGGGATCCCTCCACCCCGATTCTCTGGAGGAAGAGCAGTCCTAGGTTCTTGAACTGCCCTGGGTTCACACCATCCTGGAGTGGCTGGCTTCTCAGCGCGCTCTGCGCTCCTGGGGCCCAGGCCCGCGCCCTGCGTCTGCGTTCAAGGGGGCTTAGAGGTCATTTAGGCCAGCTCCCTCGGGTTCCCTGTGGGCCTAAACCCGGACCTGTACCCGCAGCCCGGGGGTCCGGGGCTTCCGGCTCTCCTGCCTGGTACATCTTAAACCATTGTTTCCAGGCCAGCCGCCCTCAAAGATCGCGGAGGGAGAAGCGCCGAGAATTCGGGCCGATCTGCGTCCCAGCGAGCGGCGCTGCGGGCCGGCACTCGGGCTTTCGGGGCCGCGGGGTCTCCGGACCCCCACTGGTGTGGACGCGGGGCCGAGGCTTCCCGGGAGCGCGCCGCCGACGGCGCTCCGGCTCCCCGGGAGCCCGCACCTGCCACGCTCTTACCTGCGGCGCCCGCCCGGGGCGAGGCCGGGCAGCCCGAGCCCCGCGCCCCCGCGGCTCCGCGGCTCCTTCCCGCCGCGCGGGGCCCGCACGGAGCCTCGGCCTCAAACCCAGCCCCGCGGCCGGCGCGGTCAGCGGGCGGGGAGGACGGCGAAGGGCCCGGGAGAAGCAAACCCCAGGGCGAGTTTAATAGAGCCGGAGCCCTCCGCAGCTTAGGCCGGGGATGCGAAAGGGGCCCCGCGCCCCTCTCCTAGCAGCCGACCCTGGTTTTCCGACCCAGAATCGCCGGCCGCTCGCCCGCGCCTCCCCGGCCCGCCAGCTCCTGCCTTCCCTAGGCCGGCTCGCTGGCTTTCGGGGTTCCCGAAGTCGGGGAGCCCGAGGCCTCCGGCCCCAGGTGGCCCGCACGCGCACTCACCGTAGCAGGGGACCTGCAGAGCCGCGCCGTGGCCGCCGCTGCCTTCCTGAAGCTTGAGGCTGCCGTCCGGGGGCGTCTTGCAGGCGCCTTGCTGCAGATACAGATGCGGCTGCTGCGCCGACGGCTGGGGCGGCGGCGGCGGGGGCTGCGGGGCCGGCGGCGGGGGCTGGAACTTGTTGAAGGAGCCCCGCGCCCCGGGGCCACTGTCCAGGGGCGCGGCCAGGTCCTGCTGCCCCGCGCCGTAGCGGGCCCGGCCCTTGGCGTCCCCGAATCCCTGGCCCTTGGGGGCGGCCGAGAGGAAGGCTGTGCCGAACTTGTCGCCGCCAGGGAACCCCCTGAAGGGCGACGCGCCCTCGCGGCTCTGCGACGACACCGGGCTGTAGTAGGCGTCCATGGCGGCGGCCGGCGACTCGCAGTAAGAGACGCAGGTCTCAGCATTCATGCCCGGCCGGCGGGGCGGCGGGCGGGGGCGCGGGCGAGGGCGCGGGAGGCCCGGGGTGCAGGGCAGGAGGCGGCGGCTGTGCGCTGCGGCCCGCGCCTCCCTCCGCCCCTCCGCCTGCCTCTCCCTCTCTCTCTCTCTCTCTCTCTCTCTCTCTCTCTCTCTCTCTCTCTCTCTCTCTCTCTCTCTCCCTCCCCACAGCTGGCCCAGAGAAAAGAACGGAGGGCTGTAAAAAGATTCAGATGTTTCGGAAAGTTGACCAGTTCTCCCAAACCCTCTTAAAGTTTCGAGGCGGAAAAAAAAAAAAAAGTGTATCCCCCCCACCCCTTGACTTGTTCCTTCCTGCCTCGCTCTTCGCCCTCCTCCCCTGCACAGAACCTCCTCCACCAGCCCCCGCCCTCCTTTTCTCCCTTTAGGAGACGCCGCTAACTCGCCCGCGCCGGCGGGGGATTCAGCCCTGGGAGCCCCAGGCCCTTCGGGGTTCTAGGCGGGGACCCCGAGGTGCCCGGACCCGCAGGGCTCCCCACGCCGCCCGTGCGAATTGGCGCGTTGTCAGAGTCCTAGGGTACTGGGGAGGGGGGGAGATGCAGATTTTAATGACAGGGTAAAAAAAGGGGGGGCAAGTTTTGACATTCTGAGTCACGCGGCCACTGGTCCGAGAGCGCAGGCCGGTCCTTTGGGCTCTTGCTGGCCACCCTGGCCGCGCAGCTGCAGGCCTGCGCGGGGACCTTTTCCTCGGTTTCCAATCTCGTCTCCGGATTCCCGGCTCCTCCACAAGCAAGCCATAGGACCACCGCGTTCGTGGTTTAACCGTTTCCCTGACTTCGGCGGGCTCTGGACTGGGGTGCAGCAGGGTCTGGGATCGCTGACCACTGGAGGAGCCCTCCGCTGGCCCCAGCTTCCGAGCTGGCTGTAGAGCGCAGCGCCCTCCCCTCTCCTCCGGTTGCCGACCGCGCACCTCGAGCCTGCGCCCCGCACACCGGATTTTCTAGCAGATCCAGAAAGAGGAGGCTGGAGACCCGGCGCTTCCCGAGGTCGTTGCCGTCGCCTGCCCACCGCTGGGGTGAGGGCTAGGCAGCCCCTTCTTTCTCTGGCCCCGCTGCTGCCCCTCACTGGAAAACCAAGGGCCTGGATTCGCTGAGTCCTAGTGCCTCCGGACCCCTGACCACCACACACCAAGGTCAAAGAACGTGTAGTGCCCATTGCGACCCTCTGTGTGGCTCATCATCAGCGGCACTCCATGAGTGGTGGACTTTGGGGACCCCCACCTTCCAGTGAGCAAAACGAGGTCCAGAGAGGTGAGGTCACTTGGCGGAGGTCACACAGTGAGAAGAGGCAGCGCCTTTCTTGGGCTCCTTGTGCGGAGAGCTAGGTCCCCCACGGGCTTGGGAAGACCCAAAGAGAAAAGGGGTCCCCAGCTGCAGAAGGGCTCCGGTGGAAGCAGAATAGCCCTTCCCCAAATCACAGGGACAATCCTGAAAGGACCACATAGCTCAAGGGAGGGGGCTGGGGAGAGAGAGAGAGCTGAGAAGACCGAGTGCACTTTCTGCACCTAAGGACCCCCAAAGAAAACACAGCTGGGAGGCCATGCACCTACTTTAATCCTCATCTGAGCTGCTTCTCGACCCATTCCACCCCTTCGTATCTCTGGTCCTTGCTCACAGTCCGCTGTGCGTGTCACATCTGGTTTCCATTCCCAGTTTACCTTGAAGTGCTCATTAATAAAGATATTCTTCAAACCAACCCAGAGGCGCCCAAACCTGAACTCCTCCCCTGCTGCCATCGGGAACTCACCCTCTCTGGCCTGGCGAGGGCCTGATATTTACTGAGCATCTGTTGTGCGCAAAGCCACCTGGATTTGGGCACACGTGCCTTGTCATACCCATTTTGCATATGGATAAACTGAGTCTCAAAGAAAGCAAATCATTTCCCAACTTCAGATAGCAGAAAAATGAGTGAGCCTGCCATCACCCTACATATTCCAGTCCCAGCTGGGTGTGGTGGTGCATACCTGTAATCCCAGTACTTGGGAGGCTGAAACAGGGAGGATCACAGATTTGAGGCTAGACTTAACAACTTAGCAAGACCATCAGCAACTTAGTGAGACCCAGTTTCAAAATAAAAATATAAAGGTCTGTGCTGGAGGTATGGCTCAGTGGTAGAATGTCTTTAGGTTCAATCCCCAGTACTAAGAAATAAAAACTCTTGTCCAGTCCAAAGCTTCGTTCAGTTTCAAGAATCTGCCTGGTGTTCACCAGCTGGGCACCATAGCTTAGGTGGCTTCTTCTACCTGGGTTTCTCCACATCACCCCTGTCTTTTTCTCTGGCTAGATTTGGAGTTCAGCCCTGAGTTCTGTCCTGTCTGTCTCTGTCCAGGCTGATGCTCCCAATCGTTTTCGCTCCATTCCAGCCCTCACAGTTGCCCGGTTCCCCGAATATGTGCGCCTCTCAATCCTACTAGTCAGCAGTTCCCCCAGACAGCCTCGTAGGTACCTGGTGCCCCACAAATATTTGTAGAAGAAATGCTAACGCTGGAGCGGCAAGACGCTCACCCCTCGGTTCCTCCCAACCCTGCAGCACAGCCCCAAGCTCTGAGAGTGAGGATGACTGGATGCCGCTGAGCTCCTCTTCCAAAATCAAGTGTCAAAAATTAATAGCCCGCGGCCCCTCCGGAGCCCGGCCCCGCCCAAGGACAGCGAGTTCTTTCCAAGCAGGCCCGTCGGGTTCACTGCAGGGCTTGGCACAGCGCAGCGCTCATAAAAAGAGTGTTGAATGAATGAATGGGACCATCATGTGGTTCCTAGAGTCTCGTTTTTTGTTATTTTTTTTTCTCATGTCCAGTCCCCTGAGCCAGGAGGCTGCCTGCAGGCACCCAGACAGTGGTGGCCACCCTTTTGCTTCTCACCTCACCCCATTTCTGGCCTAGAAAGAAAGGAAAAGCTATGCCAGTAGAATTTCAGCAGCGGGGGTGGGGAGGAACCAGGCCAGGAGCAGCATAGCTGCAAGGACACGCTATTCCTAGTAACCTCCAAGCCAGGTGCACCCGGGGGGATCGGGGATCGCCTGCTGCATTCGAGGAAACTGTCTTTGCTGCAGCCCCTCAGCATCTGCCCACCTGAGTGGATTACCTGCCTCCCGCTCATTACTCAGTCTTTTCATGGGGAGGGGGAGTGGGACCCTGAGCACTCTAGCCACAGCATTTAATGTCCCCAGCAGGAATCTCTCCTGTCTCATCAGTGAGAGCCTTCTACCCTTTGCACTGTACCTTAGAGATGGAGGAAGAATGAGCTCGCACCTACCTGAAGGTGGGTGGGGAGACCCTTGCAGGTTTGCTGCTACCTGCGTGACATTCTGGGCGAGTTCTTTGAAAGCGCCACCTGAAACCTTCATGCCGACCTCCACAGCCCACTCTCCCAGCTCACCTTTCCAGGGAGAATGCTAAACGTAGCAGAGACTGCCCCCCTGCATTCAGCCTTGTTCATCCCAGGGCCCCTCCTGCTTGAAAGGCTAGCAACTGCCATCTGGCTGGCTCCTTGGGCAAGGCTGTGAGGCACACTGCCAGCCTTCTGCTCCGGCCCTGGCCTCTGCTCCCAGGTACGGTATTTCTCCCACAGCTAAGGCTCTTCCCCAGGTGGAAGTCGCCTCCCATAAGGACCCTTCCCACGCTAGGCGGTGTGTCTGCGTGCCCAGTTAACATCACTGCCTGCAGTACCGGGGGCCATGGGGGCCATGAGATGCCCTGGCTTAGGTCCTGACCCTGTCCCTGGCAGGCACATTCGTAGCTGCCCTCTTTCCCCCTCATTTCCCACAGGAAGCAGCTTCTCCTTTCCCTCGGATGGGGAATCCAGCCATGGGGGAATGGGAAGTGGCAGAGAAAAGTCCTTCTCTGGTGGGGGTGGTGGCGCACGCTTGTAATCCCCGCGCTTGGGAGGCAGAGACAGGAGGATCGCCAGCCGCGCGATCGATCGATCGTAGGAGACCCTGTTTCCAAATAAAAAATGTAAAAATAGGTCTGGGAATGTAGCCCGGAGGTAGAAGGGCTTCCAGGAACCCCAGTACCAAGAAAAAAAGAAAAAGAAGAGTCCTTCTCCCGCAACCCTAGCCCAGCGTCACTACTCTGATGCCTCCCTTTGCCACCTTAGCTGGCTCTGCCGTACCCGCCCACCCCACCATGGCATCTATCATGATCGGACAGAATCCCCATATTTTTGGATTTACTTGATTTGTTGTCTCTGTTTTGCTAGAATGCAAGTTCATGGCACTCAGCACTGCTCAGACAATAGCTGTGGAACAGGAGACTGGACCAATGGACAGCAGGGAGTGCTGCTGGGGTTGGAGAGGGATTACCCAGGCCCTGAGGACCCAGGCTTGAGGTCTGCAGGCAGAGCCTCCAGGTGGAGGACTGAGTAGGATAGAGGGTCCTGCTTGGAGCAAGGGTCAGAGCTCCTTCATTCTGTCCAGAGGGAAGATTCAAAGCTGCTTTCTTGGGTCTGAGCTTCCCTCAGCTCCCAATCTCTACTGCGCTCCTGCCCTGGGTAGACAGACCTTGAGACCTTGGCAGGGGCCACTCCGACTCTGTAGTTTGGCCGTGGCTTACCTTCTGTGTGCCCAGGCCTCCACGCCCTTGTAAGTAAAATTGAGACCAGGGGGAGTCCTGAACACCACGGCGGAAACCGTCACTCTACAAACGGCCAGCCGCTGTGAGGGTCGCTCAGCAGTTTTGGGGCTGCCGAAGCATGTTTTGGACACCGGAGTGGTGGTGTTTAGATACAAAATTCTAATGCCAGGGAGCTCACAGGTCTGGCTTGGGAACTCTTCTATCCTAAACAGCCCTGACACAAAGCTCCTGTGCTAGAAATAACAGCAAACTAACAGAGCTACACACCGGGTGACTGTTCCATGCTAGCTCATGCACACAGATCTTTGCAGTCCTCACAGCAGCCTTCTGGTGGTACTATTATTCTCAGTTTGCAACGATTTGAAAATTGGAGCGCAGAGAAGTGAAATGTGTAATTGCTTCTGGTCATATAATAAAACAGGGGATTCCGAATACTGCCGGATCCTAAGCACTGTGTCCCCTCCCCATCTCAGAAGTCAGATCCCCGCTGGAGACTGGTGGGTGGAAAGGCTCCCTTCTCTCTCAGACCGGCAGAGTCAGTGGAAAAGCTCCAACTCTCCAGTGTTGCTTGGGCAGAATCCACCGGGAGCCTCCCAGCGGCTCGCCCCTCATCCCCAACGCCTGCGCATTGCCTGAGGTCAGTGGGGGCATTCACCTCCAGGCCCCGTCATCCCAGGCCTTGCTCCAGTTTGCTTTTGCTCCAGGCCAGGCTTTTGAGCCTGCCTCTGTGAGGGTGAGGCAGCTCAGCTGAGGTGAGGTCTCTGCACAAAGCTCCTGGTGTGCACACCCAGCTTTCCAGTAGGAGGAGCTATAACAGCCAGGGCTTCAAGCCGAGGGAGGGCCTGGGAAGGAGGCAGCGCAGGGCAGGTCCTGGGAGTATCCCCCCATGACTTACCCTTCACACTGGGACCTGCACCCTGACTTTAGGTGTTTAGCGCTTTCTAGAAGTGTGGCTGGCTAAGGCTCTGGAATTCGGCGGGTACAGAGAGGCCTTAACACCCCTCTCTCTCTTGTCCCTATTTTGTGTTTAGTATTTCAGGACATGGAGGACAAAGGAAGGAAACCTACACACAGGGGCACATCTTCACAGCCCAACCTCCCGACATGCCTCATAAAAGAGGCATTCTAGAGAGTTCCAGCTGCTCACAAGCTGTTCTTTTGTGAGTCTAGAAAGTACGAACAGGAGCAATGGAGGTTTGCCCACCCACATTTGCTTTAGGGATCTGCCTCCGGGCTCTTGATGCAAAGGAGTACTGGGGACTTCTTGAAGCAGCCAGGGTTCTGGTCTGAAGTGCCTGATTCTGGCCTGATGAAGCCTCGTTCCTGACCCCACGTCTTTCTCCCCTGGCAGGGGTAGGGGGTTCAGGGCCGGGGACTTCAGCTCTGAGGGTGGAGCAGACAGACCTGGGCCTGGGAATCTGTGCGAAGCCTGGAGGCTTGTGAGCAATTCTGTTAGCTCCGTCCTGGCCCACCACCTTTGAGAGCAAAGTTGGAATCACAGTTATCTCTGAGGTCCCAGCCTGTCCACCCACCCTAAGCATATTGGTTAATTTAAAATCTGCAATAGCCGGGTGGGCGTGGTGAAGCACGCTTGTAATCCCCTCGCCTGGGATTGAAGCGCAGGTTTGAAGCCAGCCTCGCTGGCTTAAGAGACCCTGTTTCCAAATAAAAATATAAAATAGGTCTGGGAGTGTACCCGGAGGTAGAAGGGCTTCCAGGAACCCCAGTACCACCAAAAATAAAATAAAATAAAAAAATAAAATAAAATCTGCAAATAATTCTCAAATGTCATTACCCACACCACACACACACCAGATGTTTAGACTGGAGCCTGGAGTCCCTGGACTGTGCCTTCTTGTCTTCTCCCTTTCCCTAAGGTTTCAAAAAGTGGCTGCAAAAGTAGTAGAGAATGAAGGCCAAGCACATCCCCTGATCTATCCAGGGTGCCGAGGCACCTCTGAGAGCAATGAGGTCTCTGTGCCTTGAGATGCTTGGCAGCCTTAGACTTGGGGAAGCAGATTGAACCCATTTTCAGCTGGGAAAGCAGAGACCTCAGTAATAGAAGGAAAAGCCTCGGCTGGCCAGAAGGACCTAGCCATCCCACTACTACTTGTTTGTCTGTGCAGAGGGTTTAAACTTTACCCTGAGTCTCCAAGGAGTTCCTGACCCCCAGAAGGCCACGCTCCATGGTGTGGGCAGGGCAGTCCCCTTGAGAGAGCCACAGTGCTCTCTCTGGGGTCCTGGACTTGGCCCTTCTGCCACCTTTGCTCTGAGGCAGGAGGCCTAGCACCTGCCCTGAGACTGCTCCACTCACAGGCTGGGGGGTCTCTTCTGTGGTCAAGACACTTCTTTTTTGGGGGGAGAAACTAGGGATGGGTCCCAGGGGCCGTTTACCTTTGAGCTAAACCCCAGCCCTATTTTACTTTTTATTTGGAAACAGGGTCTTGCTAGGTTGCTAAGAGCCTCACTAAGTTTCTGAGGCTGGCTTCGAACCTGTGTGATCCTCTTGCCTCAGCCTCCCAAGTACTGGGATTACAGGCATGTGCCACCATACCCAGCAAGGCACTTCTTTCTGGTAAGGGGTGGTCCTAGGATCCTACCACCCAGAAAACCAAGCTGAAGTGAGAGAGAGGCTGGAGGTTTCTATGGGGACAGAGAAGGGCTGACTTCCCTGTTTTCTCTGGCTGGGGTCCTTGAGTTCAGCCCTGGGTCCTCCCTGTCCCCCCCACTCTCTTTAGTCCCCAGAATGTAGTTGTATATCACCTGAGTGGTACAGGGCCTCCCTGCGCTCCCCTCCCAGGAGGGAGCATGGCCCCTAATTCCCTTTCTCCCCTTCACCCTCAGCCCCAGAATCCTTCTCTAAGGTGTCATTTACCAGTCACTTGCCCTCTCCCTGCAGGAGAGCAGACTCCAGCAGCCCGCGGGAGCTGTGTTATCTCCCATCCCAAGCCTTGCTCCCCAGTGATGTCCCCAGGGAGATACTTGGGAAGGGCAGGAAGGAGGGAAGCAGCGAGGTGCCCTGACAGCCAGTCATTCCAGGACTGGCCAGAACCCAGCTCAGGTTCAGGGTTGAGTCCCACTCGTGCTGCTTATGGGCTGCATTGTATAATGTCGACTAGCGACTCTGTTCATGGGCCTGGGTTTCATGGGTCATGTTCATCCTCCTCTGCTGCTCACAGGTCCATCCTGGGTCCTTGGGTCCTAGAATGAAGGCTCCCATGGTCCGCCTTTCCTGTTGGTGCAGGGGGTGTTGGAGAGTGTATGTTGGGGGACCACAGTGTCCTCCAGCTCCCGGATCCACCCAGCTTACACTTTCATCCTTTGATTCTTTGTCAGCTCATGGAACCTTTGGAATAGAGTCTGTCTTTTTCACAGCGGGAGAATCATGAATGCAGAGAGCCCCCACCCCCACTTGCTAGAAGTCACCCTGCAAGCAAGAGGTCAGGGTGACCCTGCAGCTCAGGGCTCTGGGCTCCCAGGCTTGCTCTCTCTCTCCCAGCAGCCACAGCATGTGGCCTCATGGACAGAGACAGGCCTGTGGCAGCAGCATCCCCAGCCTGCAACCCCTCCCTGGCAGCCTGCCCTGGAGGGAGAGGGCCTGGCCTTAACACCTGTCAGAGGGCACTGCTTAGCCCACATTCTGATCACCTAATCCCAGGCTTCTGACTGATAGGGAGGAGGGCCTGGGTGGGGCTGAGGAGAGCAGGGCCAGGGGAGTGCCCGAGAAATACTTGAGTACCATAGAGAAAGAGGAGAACAGCAAATGTAAGGCTCTAGGCACACAGAAGATGCTCAGTAAGGGGGTGGTGGTTGCGTTCCTAACGCCATCTTCTCTCCCTAGCTGAGCCCAGCAGTGCAGTCTCTCCATCTGACCTGAAGCATCTGAGGACTCCAGAGGTCTCACCTACACTGGCTCTCCCACCTACCTGCAGGCCTTCTATCCCCTGGCCTCTCGGCAGGCGTTCTCCCAGTTCTCCTGGAAGGGGCTTGGTGCACAGCTGCTAGTCGGGAGACTGTGGACACTGCCTTCTCCTTAATTCCTTTGTTTAGAGCAGGGTCCAAGCCCCTGATTATAGACCTAAGGATGGAAGTGCCCCACAGCGACTGGTAATAACCCCCACCCCTCTCCAGCCCTTGAGGAAACCTACCACTTGCTCCAAGGTCACCCTGGACCTGGATAAACCGAATTGCAACCCCCCCAAACAGCTGATGAGATAAATAAAGAACCCGCCAAACTCATAGCTTCCTGCCACTCCCGGAAACAGAGGCAAGGCCCACAGGAGCTGGGCTGCAGAGGTCCCCAGGAGGTGGCGCCTTCCCCCAGCTTCTTGGGTGCAGATCTGTCTCCCTGGGTCCTCATTGGAGTCCCTGAGCCTGAAGGAGGCAGGGCCAGGACACAGGAGGGTCATCCCGCCGGCAAACAGCCATCAAATGCAACCTTCAGAGGCAGGACCGAGCTTGGCTGGAGAGCGGGCACCTGGGGCCTGGCTGCCTTTGTGTGTGCTGTCTTGGGCAGATCACTGCGCCTGGTTTACTCACCTGGGCAGTGGGTAGGTCTCAAGGATTAGAGATCACCTGGAGAGGTGTTACCTTCGCTTTAGTTCTTATTTGGAATGGTGGCACTTTTTGAGGGCCTGGGGCAGCTGGAAGTCCTCAAAGGTCACCCTGAGTTTCAGTTTCCTTCCATTAAGTTGTCACCGGTTCCAGGGATCCTTTTTCTACTGGGGGTGGTGGTCCCAGCGCCATGTGACCTCCTTCTATGGCTACTCAGCCCCCACCCCCACCGTGAGGCAAATTGAAGCCTTTCAGGGTTTGTCCTAAGACATTTCACTTTCTCTTGCCAAGTTAAGCAAAACCATTCAATGTCTTGGGGACTGAGGGGAGCGAAATGAGCCCTGCTAATTATTGTGTTAGAGAAGCAACTGGTACTTGTCCCTCGCCTGCCCTTATTTATTTATTTATTTATTTATTTATTTATTTATTTATTTTTTAGGTAAAATTCATGTAAAGCAAAATTAACCTTTTTAAAGCCAGGCATGGCACGTTTGTAATCCCAGCATTCAGGAGGCTAAAACCGGAGGATCGCAGTTCACGGACAGCCTCAGCTACTTAGTGAGGCCCTCTGCAACTCAGTGAGACCCTGTTTCAAAAATAAAGAATAAAAAATAGGGCAGGGGGTGTAGCTCGGAGGTCAAATGCCCCTGAGTTCCATCTCCAACCCCCCCCCCCACAAAAAAATTAACCTTTTTTTTTTTTTTTTTGCACTACCGGGGATGGAATCCAGGGGCATTCTACCTCTGAACTATACCCCCAGCCCTATTTTTTGGTCTTTTATTTTTGAAACAGGGTCTCACTGAGTTGCAAAGAGCTTCGCCAAGTAGCTGAGGCTGCCTTCGAACTGCGATCCTCTGATCTCTGCCTCCTGAATGCTGGGATTACAAGCAGGCGCCACCATGCCCAGCCAAAATGAATCATTTTTTTTTTTTTTTTTTTTTTGGTGGTACTGGGGGTGGAACGCAGAGGCTTTCTACCTCCGGGCTATACTCCCAGACCTATTTTATATTTTATTTGGAAACAGGGTCTCACTAAGTTGCTGAGAGCCTCACTAAGTAGCTGAAGCTGAGGCTGGCTTCGAACCTGTGCGATCCTCCTGTCTCAGCCTCCTAAGTACGGGGATTATAAGCGTGCGCCACCACGCCTGGCTCAAAATTAACCATTTTAAGTTGAACAATTCTGACATTTAGTACAGTCTCAGTGAGGTTCAGTCACTACTTCTGTCTAGGTTCAAAATATTTTCATCACCCTTTAGACACCCATTTTCCTTTTTAACAGCTGCCCAACCTCTGAGCTAGGTTGCGGGCAAATAGTATAGACCCCAGGGCTCCCTGCCCTTCTACCTTGCTTTCAAAACTCTTAAGAGCTGTTTCCCAAAAGATTTACACAGTTGATCTCAGAGGACATGGGAGCAGGTCCTAGGAGGTTAAGTGGGGGGACCCAGAACCCACAGAATAAGTGCGAGGGAAACAGACTCTCAGGGGGGAGGAAATACAGGACAGAGACCTGGGATTTTGGCGACCTTGCCCTCTAAACTATAGGCACATTTCTCCACCTGCAGGAGGGATGATTCTACAAATAGCAATATTTTCATACAAGCATTTTCCATCAGTATCTCTTAGTCTTTCTAGGAAGCCAAGGGGCTTCTGTGTGGAAAGATGTAGACACATGCTCATGAGTTCCCCAGAGCTTCCTTACCAAAGGACCACAAAGTTGTTTGAGAAACTCCCTTATTAATAATCACAAACTCCTGGTTTTCTGGAGCTGGAATTTATTCTCTCTTAGCTCTGGAGGGCAGAGGAGCTGCTCCGTCCTAGGCTCCAGGGGAGTCTGTGCCCTTGTGCAGCCAGGATTTCCCTGCCTTATTCTTCCCACGGCCTTCCTCTCTGGGCTTCCTTTTAGTCTCTTAGCAGGTCGCTTGTCCTTGGATTTAGGACCTGCTCACACAACTTCATCATGAGATTCCTAATTTTAAGCTGCAAATACCCATTTTCCAAATAAGGTTGCACTTACAGACCCAGGGGGTCAGGACTTGGACACATCTTGGGGGAAGGGACTGCCATCCAACTCCAGACAGGTGCAGCTCCCAGTCTCATATGCAACTCCAGGGGCTTTCTCCTGCCCAGCCTGGAATCTCTGTTCTAAAGCCGCTACAGAATCCTTTGATATCAAGCCGGGCATGGTGGCGCACGCTTGTAATCCCAGCATTCGGGAGGCTGAGACCGGAGGATCGCGGTTCGCAGACAGCCTCCGCCTCCGGCTACTTAGTGAGGCCCTCTGCAACTCAGTGAGACCCGGTTTCAAAATAAAGAATAAAAAATAGGGCAGGGGTTGTAGCTCAGAGGTCCAATGCCCCTGGGTTTCATCCCTAGACCTGCAAAAAACAAAAAACAAAACAAAACAAAACAAAAAACAGGACCTCTGGGTTCAATCCCCAGTTCTGAGAGAGAATCCTTTGATATCACCATTTGAAAGGTAGAGAGAAAGATAATCCCCCCCGCCCCATTCTGTAAATCCTCATACCCACAGTTCTCTACTTTTAAGAAAGGGCACGTTTGCTTGCTTACTGTTAAAGGGAGAAAACGAAGCCATCATTCTGCCTCGGAGATAACATCTACCATTGGGAAAGGACATTCCAAAACAGAAGGCTTGAGACAGAAGTGGGTTGCCTTCTCCATAAAGAAACCCTTGAAAAGTGCAGCCTCAGCCAGAATCTAAATGGACCAACAGGAAATCGCACCCCATGTCAGACAAACGTCATAAGGGCTCTGTGGGGGCTTTTACTGCTCCAGAGACCTTTTAAGAAAATTGCAACCTCTTGCCAGACCCTGAGGGTATGGGGAGGTCTCAGGAAGATCATCACGCCCCTTTTGGGCTTCTCCTCTGGGAGGTGAGGGATGGCCAAGCTCTTTTCCAGGGAAGGGGAGAGGAATGGGGCAGGGGAGGCACTGGGGCCGGGGAGACGCCACTTCCTGAGTCCAGGGACCCAAAGGCTCCGAAGATAGAAGTGACTGCTTCTTCAGCTGAGTCCCCGGCCGCCACCTGTGTCCTTCCTGCAGATCGGATTTATAGAGTGTAACATTTTAATAAAAAACACACACACCTTCCCATTTGGGTGCATTAAGAGATTTTTAACAAAACACTGTAATGTTGCTATAAATTTTTCGCCCAGCACCCTCACAAGTAATAACTCAGCTTTGGCATTTTGCATTTAATGTTTATTTTGATGGCTGCATTCCAGAGGCGGGGCTCGGGGTGAGGAGGAGTGGGAGAACCCGGGGAAAAGTGCCTCCTCCTTCCTAACCATTAACGGTGTGTTTTTAATAAAGTCCCCACAAATTGGGGAGCCAACACTTGGAAAGGAAGGGGGGAGGTCATGACACTTTATCAGGAAAGGGCCGTGTCCTCAGCCTTAGGAAGCCGTGGGGGGCACTGGCTGGGTCCTGCCTGTGTGCGTCCCCAGTGGGTTTCTGGAATGTCTCCCATGCCCGCGCTGTGCGTTCTGCCTGAAATGCCCTCCTCTCTTCTTTCCAGCGGCTTCTGAGGCATCACCCGTGCCTCATCTTCTGGAATTTTCCCTACATCCTACTCTAAGGAAGCTATTTGGTCCTGTGCTGGACAGGGCTGCCTTCATCTTACCACCTGCCAGGTAGTCTTGAGCTGCAGGGGACGCAGGTAAAAAATACTGAACCAATGAATGAATGAAAGAGGAAGGAAGGACACAAGAAGAAAGGAAGGAAGGAAGGAAGGAAGGAAGGAAGGAAGGAAGGAAGGAAGGGAGGAAGCAGAACTGGTTGGAAAGCTCCATTTCACTGTCTCTGAGTAGCTTCCCTGAAGGCAGCTTTTTGGGGAATGTTTTGTTGTTTTCCCCTTTAAAATAGTAATAGTCCAAAATCTGATGGAAACCGGTCTGTAACACCCCCCCCCCCCGCCCACCACCACCACCACCACCACCACCACCACCACATTGTCCTCTTCACTAAAGACACAGGCCAGAAGGGGGATCATTTAGGTCATCCGGTCTTTTCTTTTGTCTCCAGGAAGAAATGAAAGGTGGCATGCTGTTCCCAGCTTCAGAGCTGTGACTCTCTGCAAGGCTGGGGCTAAGGGTTCCAGTGCCTGATGGCTGGTCGGGGCTCAGTTTCCTCACTTCTTAGCTGGGGTGACCTGCCACCAGCCTCTCCTTCTTAGGAACTTGCAGCCCTCTGCGTGTGTCCCCATGGGACTGCCAAGCCGAGCCTGGTGCTGGGGCTGCCCTGTGCCGGGGCTTGCTCCAGCGACAAGGGGGATAAAATGTGTTGCAGAGGGCACAGACCAGAGGGCGCAGCTCCACGCAGCCAGCAGCCACCGTGAGCCACAGGGTTGGGAGGGGTCTGAGGCAGAAGTCAACGGCTTGGGCCCTGCCACTCACTGGCATGCGACCTGGGTTTTCTCTTTTGTATGCTTGGGGAAACCTTAGCGATTGGCTCAGGGGTGGAGGTTTTTGAGGAGTTACTAAGGAGTTAGTGATTTCTTCTCACTGTAAGAAATGGCGGGAGACCCTGCCCCCACCCCACCTGTGCATGGTTCACTGGCTAGGTGGGGGTCCCCTTCCTTCCCAATCTCTACCCTTATGTCTGTCCCCGGAAGGAGGGACACCTCCCTTGAGCTGCCTTACTTTGCCTTCTGTATGAAGGAAAACCAGTCTTCTATCAAGGGTTCAAACCCTGCTGCTCATTGGCTGTGCAGAGGCAGGTGAGTTACCTAACCTCTCGGGCTTCTGTTTTCTTACTTAGAAAGGAGGACTTGTAGAGATTGAAGGAGTCAGTGAGAAGGCTGGACTGGTAGGGCCTCATAAATGTCTTTCCCTTCTCCTTCTTTTCCTCAACAACCTGACAAGCAGACACTGTATCTGATGCTCTGGGGCCTCTTCTGTGGCCTGATACAGATGGCTCCACAAAGCTGCTCTAGACGGATGGACCGGCTCTGGGGAGCTCTCGGGGGACCAGCTCGCTCATCCCAGCTAAATGAGGTCAATATACATTTTCTCCTTTTATAAGCTTTCAGCCCAACCCATGGCATTTTAAAGCCTAGATAAACAGTTCCAGGGCAAAGCTGGGGATCAGGGCTCCTTTGGCTCTTTCTAAAGTGTTTCTGAGCCTTTTAGGCAGGAGCCCAGGCTCCACCCCGCAACCCCTCTTGCTTTAATGGGTGCTGAGCACTTTACACCCCGTGAAACCTGCGGCAAATGGTCCGGGCCTCTGATGTGCAGTCCAGGCTGGCAGCAGGCGCTGGCGCTCAGCCTCCTCCTGAGGAAATGAAAGCCTGATGGGGGCTGGGGGAGGAGGTGGCGCAGAAGCTTCCAGAAACAGCATGGCAGTGTCTGCAGCAAGCCTGGCCTTTCCCTCAGCTCTGCCAGGGCTGTGAGACCGCTACCCCCAAGGACTCCCGCCTGCCTGCAGAAGCCCTTCTGGACCCAGCCGCGCACCTTCACGTTGGAGCACTCGGCAGTTAGGACCGTCTGGGTCCTGGACTCTTCCATGATTCCCTTTTCTGGGCCACCCAACCCAGGTAGCTGCCTCCCCAGGGACTTGCTGACACCCGCTTTGCTTTACTCCCCAGGGTACTTCTCACCCAGCAGCAATCCGGCTTATCTGTTGGTAGGCAGGTCTGCCTCTGTCCCCACATCTGTGCCAGGAGCCTCACGTGTGGGTCTGCGCTCCACCTCCAGGGCTTGGAAAAGCACCCGGCACAGGTGTTCCGTAAATAGTGTATTTTTTGGTCCGATTAATGGGAACATTCTGAGCCATCTTATAAGAGTACCGTGCCTGTCACTGTTTTACAGATGAAGCCACTGAGATGAGTGGGGGCCAGGTGCCTGGCAGAGGGCACAGACAGGTTGGCTCTGGGCGTGGGACTGGAGTGTACCCCTGTCCTGTTCTGCCCGGCCTCGGCTGGCCTCCCTGGCTTCCCCAGTGGGAATGTTCCGAAAAAGAAGAAGACCTCTTCCAAAATGGAAACTTTGGAGCTGGCACAGTGGTGCGCTCCTGTACTCCCAAGTTACCTGGGAGGCCGAGGCAAGAGGATCGCTTGAGACCAGGTATTCAGGGGCAACACATTAAGATCTTGTATCTTAAATAAATAAATAATAATAAATAAATTGACACATGAGATTGGAAACTCACAGCCCTTCTTGGGGTTGAAGAAATATTTGTATCCGTGATCCTACACCATCCTATTTCTTTAATCTCACAGCGAGGCAATGGCAGCGCTGGCATGCAAGTCTGGATCTGGCGAGAAAGACACATCTGGCCTCACAGGAAGTCTGAAGCAGACCCCAGGCCGGATCTTGGGCTGCTCCATCTGGGTCTCCATCCCACCAGGCCTGGGAGACTGGTGGGCAGAAGGAAGGGTTGAGGGTGTGGTTGGCCCTGGAGGGCCAAGAATTGGCAAGATTGGGTTAAGATCCTCTACTGAGGATCCTCGCAAGAGACTCAGGAGTGTGTGAGTGGAAAATACCAAGGCCGGAGTATTCGTGTCCTCTCGCCCCAGCCCCCAGATGGACGGCATTTATAAAGTGAGGGCAGCAGAGCTGACGGGGGAGAGGAGAAAGTATAGGAAAGGTGATGGTGCAGGTGCAGTCAGGATGCTGAAGTTTTGCGGCTCTGGAGCCAGAGAGAAGGGGAACTGGGGGTGGGGGCTGCCATTCTAGTGGAGGGGAGCGGACGGGAGAACCTTCCAGGCGTTTCTCAGTGTTGCAGGTTATGAAGGTCACTTTCCTTTTCATGTGAGTCTGTAAAGGACAGGGCAATGGATGTTTTTGTTTTGTTTTGTTTTTGTGGTACTGGGGGTGGAACCCAGAGGCTTTCTACCTCTGGGCTACACTCCCAGACCTATTTTATATTTTATTTGGAAACAGGGTCTCACTATGTTGCTGAGAGCCTCACTAAGTAGCTGAGGCTGGCTTCGAACCTGTGTGATCCTCCTGTCTCAGCCTCCCAAGTGCTGGGAGTATACGCGTGAGCCACCACGACCGGCTGGGGCAATGGAAACCGACTGTCTTTTGTAAGCGGGGCCGCTGTCTCTCAGACTATGTCTGGAGGGCTACACGCTGGCTGGCTCTCAAGGGTTAACTTTCCTACATGCCTGTACATATGTGTTCACGTGTGTGCAGGATCTTGCTCTAGCTGAAGCTTCCTGTGGTGTATGTGTGTCTAGAAGGAGGAGCCCTGTGTGTGCATGTGTGAGGGGGCCACAGCCTGTGCTCCTTTCCCCCAGCCCGGAACTGTGAGTGTGCCTGTCCCTCAGAGTTGACCCTGGGGGGGGGGTCACAAAAGGCTTGAGTGGGGAAAATCCCCCCCAGTCTGCTTTTGGCAAGTTGGCACTTGTAGGTAGTGCAGGCTGTGGGGGACAAACTGGCCCGTGGGGTGATGGTCTCGGGCGGGAATGAGAGGCTCCGACGCAGGCCCAGGGGGCTCTTAGGCCCTTCCACGGTCCCCGCTCCCAGCTGGCAGTGCTGAGGGCCCTCCACAATCAGCAGATACATGGGGCCCTGTAGCCAAGAGCTGGACACTAGGAGGAAGGCCTGGGCCTGGCTCTGCCCACACCCTGCTGGACCTCCTCAGGCCAGTCCCTTGGCCTCTCTGAGCTTAGCTCTCTCAGAGGGAATCCAAGAGCTGGGCTGGCGAATGGGAAAGGGTGTGGGACTACTGAGGTGCTGGTGCATAGGGGCCGCCCTCCGGGGACCCTGCCTTGGGCCCGCAGGGAGTGCTGGCTGTGAGATTCAGGATCCTGGAGTCATATTTCACCTATAGGCTTGTCACTAAACCCTCTCTCTCCACTTACTAATGACCACGTATTTAGTCTTCCTCAACTTGATGGTCTAACTCTTTAGGATGCCAGCCTGGTGCCAGCCCAGCATCCAGCCGCACGGTGCCCACATACCAAGCCCAGCGAGTGACCGGTGGCTGTGCCAGCTGCCCCTGGCTCTTTGGGCGTGGATTGCCCATGATGCCCCCTCAGATCCAATCTTGTATCTTGCCCTGTGCAAGCCACATGCCATGGAAGAAGTCCCTGTACCAAAGTGCCACTCCGCCCTCAAACCCACGGGTGAGGAAACTGAGGCTCAGAACCCTGGCTGGGAAGCGGCAGGGCCAGGAGCTGGGCTCAGCGCCTCCGTCCCCTGTTACAGTCCTGCCCAGGTGTCACTGCGCAGACGGTGCGCTTGGCTGTCACTTGCCCACTCTATCCACACAGGCCCGCCCGGCTCCCTCCGCGCAGAGCACTGGCTCAGCTTTGCCTCCCTGACTGCAAACCCTTCACTACTTCCTGTCTTTCCCCATCATGCTTCTCCCGGGGACCCTCCTCTTCCCCCACATTCCCTCCCACCCCTTCGACCTGGCCCACCTCCTCCCTTCCCCAGGCGGGCCTTGGGGCCAGAGGCTGGGCCAGGATGAAAGCCGCTGGCCAGGCCCATAAATCAGCCGGCCGGTGCTCCTTAACCTTCTCTATTAACCTCTCGCACTGGCAGCCGCGAGCTGTTACACTTGGCTGCCATAAATTACTCGCCAATGAATTTATGAGCACTCACCCCTTGGGAGCCGGCTCCCCCCACCTTCCTACAAGCCCTTCCAGAGGCCACACCCCCTGCAGGACTGGTGCCGGCCCACTGACCCCCCATGAGACGTGCTGCGTGCACGCACGCGCGCGTGCACACACACACACACACACACACACACGAACTAGGAGGGGCTGCAGGGAGGAGGCAGTGTGGCCATTTAAGTGGGGGAGGTTACCCCTTAACCCCACAAGTCAGAATTCCCCTCCCAGAAGCACCAGCCTGGACCCCACTCACTTCCCCCAGAAGGTGAACCCGTCTTGAATGGTGATGCCCACCACCGAGTGGGCATCACCTGCCTTGAATGGTGATGCCCACTCCTGTGCCCGCTGTGGGCTCAGCCCTCAGCCCATTCCACAGATAAGGAAGCAGAGACCCCAGCAGGTGAAATGATGACAGGGCCACAGCGATTTCCCCTTTCCTCTACTGGAGGAGAGGGCTCCAAAGGTTAGAAAACTAGGCCCCGCTCTGCCAGGGCATAGGCTCATGGGGGCAGAACTGGGAGCCGCTGTGGGGAGAGTCAGTGGGTCACACCACTGAGCATGTAATTCTGCAAGAACAATTCCACGTACAGAACCCTGATAACTGCAAACCAGAGCAACCTCATCCCCAGTCAGACTGCAAATCAGTTTCTGCAGATAACCACCATCAGTAACGGGAAAAGGAGGCAGGGAGGAGGAGGAGGAGGGGAGGAGGAGGAGGAGGAGGAGGAGGAGGAGGAGGAGGGGAGGAGGAGGAGAAGGAGGAGGGGAGGAGGAGGAGAAGGAGGAGGGGAGGAGGAGGAGGAGGAGGAGGGGAGGAGGAGGAGGAGGAGGGGAGGAGGAGGAGGAGGGGAGGAGGAGGAGGGGAGGAGGAGGAGGGGAGGAGGAGGAGGAGGAGGAGGAGGGGAGGAGGAGGAGGGGGAGGGGTAGAGGAGGAGGAGGATGGGGGAGGAGGAGGAGGGGAGGAGGAGAGGAGGAGGGGAGGAGGAGAGGAGGAGGGGAGGAGGAGAGGAGGAGGAGGATGGGAGGAGGAGGAGGAAGGGAGGAGGGGAGGAGGAGGAGGAGGAGGAGGAGGGGAGGAGGAGGAGGATGGAGGAGGAGGAGGAGGAAGGGAGGAGGGGAGGAGGAGGAGGAGGAGGAGGGGAGGAGGAGGAGGATGGAGGAGGAGGAGGAGGAAGGGAGGAGGGGAGGAGGAGGAGGATGGAGGAGGAGGAGGAGGAAGGGAGGAGGAGGAGGAGGGGAGGAGGAGGAGGAGGGGAGGAGGAGGAGGAGGGGAGGAGGAGGAGGAGGGGAGGACGAGGAGGAGGAGGATGGAGGAGGAGGAGGAAGGGAGGAGGGGGAGGGGAGGGGGAGGAGGGAGAGGAGAAGGGGGGAGGTGGAGGAGGAGAAGGAAAAGGGGGAGGAGGAGGAGGAAGAGGGGGTGGAGAAAGAGGGGAAGGAGGAGAAAGGGAGGAGGAGGGAGAGGAAGAGGAGGGAGGAGGAAAGAGAGGAAAAGGAGGAGGAGGAAGAGGGAGAGGAGGAGGAAAAGGGGGAAGAGGAGAAGAGAAGGGCTTTTTAAAATTCCCCTTCAGAACTGGGAACGGAACCCAGAGATGCTCTGTCACTGAGCTACATCCCCCCAGCACTTTTTATTTTTAGACAGGTCACTCCAGTTGCCAGCCCCAGGATGCCCACCTGCATTGCTAGCGCAAGGACGCTAATCGCAGTGTTATGGTGCCAGGAGGAAAGGCCCCTTCGTGGCCAGTGGCTGTTCATCTGCTGACACCTGCTGGGACCCCTGGGGAAAGTCCTTGGTGGTCCCCCAGGGGATGGAGCTCGCCTTCTTGTCACCAGGCGGCAGGGCTGGAGCCGCAAGAGTTCCCTGCAGTGCTCGGGTCCACTTGGGTGTCCCTCCCTAGCTGTCACTCCTGGGCGACTCCCCGAGCGTGGTCCTGGATAGAGGAAGCCAGCGGCTGGGGTGGAAGCGAGCAGCCAGATGGAGAGCGAGCAGGCTTCCTGGGACCTGCAGGACAGCAGGCTGAGGCTGACACGGTGGCTGAAGTCACAGGAGACGCCATCAAGGGTCTTATGCCTCTCCCTATGCCCTCCCTTGCCAGAGCTCTGGCCTATGCAACATGTCCCTGTGCAGCCAGGACACAGTCTCCAAGGGCGGGCTGGCCGGTGGCTCGCACCCCACTTGGCTGTGTCTAGCTCTGACATGGAGGGGCAGCTCCAGGGTACCGCTTCTCCCACCTGCTAAATGAGGACTTGGGCCTGCGCACTGCTGGAGAGGATGGGAATCAAGCCACACAGACCTGGTTCAAATCCCAGCCACACTGGGGTAAGTCGTGCGCCCCCACATCCAGTGGGGGCTCCCATCCAGTGACTGGCATCCTTATAAGAAGAGAGAAGTTTGGTGTTAGAGGCAGAGAAGCAGCCATGTGAAGAGGGAGGCAGAGGTGCCTGCAAGCCCAGGAACGCCAAGGGTGCCCAGAGACGCCTGAGCTAGGGGGGCAAGGGAGGGTGCTCTCCAGACAGTCTTGGAGGGAGGATGTTGTCACCTGGCCGTGGACTCCCGGCTTCCAGAACTGTGAGAGAATTCATTTCAGTTTTAAGTCACAGAGTGTGTAGAGTCATGGGAAACTAACAAAGGGACTTCACCCCTCTGAGCTGACCACCCTGGGCGGGTAGCTGACTCTGTCGGCCTCAGAGGCTTGTCTTACAGTGAGGAGGCTCATGCGGGAACCCCGGTCATGGCGAGGATTCTATGCACCAGTGTCTACAAACGTGAGCCAGGTGATGATTGACAGGGGGATTTGACCCCAGGGTGTTTAGACACCGTTGTTCTTCAGAGCTGAGAGACTCAGTCCCGTGATATTTTTTGGTGGTTAGTTTTGGAAACTCTAAGTTAATATTAGGTTAACAATTGACCATATTTACATAATCTTTCTTAAAAATATCGCAAGTTGAGCCAGGTGTGCTGGTGCGAGCCTGTAATCCCAGTATTTGGGAGACTGAGACAGGAGGATTGCACGTTTGGGGCCAACTTTAGCAACTCAGTGAGACCCTCACTAACTTAGTGAGACCCTGTTTCAAATTAAAAAATAAAATAGGGCTGGAGGTGTTGGTCATAGGTAGAATGCCCTGGGTTTAATCCTCAGTGACACACACACACACACACACACACACACACACACACACACACACACATATCACAAGTTGGGTATTCAATATCTTTAAGAAAAGAGGAAATGCAACTCCTATTGTCCCTCTGTGCACACAGATGGCATACTTCTACCAACTGAATCAACAGTTAATCCCAGATGCCAGCTGGTTTGCCTGGTGCCAACTGAAAATAAAGTTATGTATGTATACACACTCGCATAAGCTGATCTCAAACCTTGTATATAAAACCATATGCGTCTGTCTCTATGCCCATTGGATGCCTCTAGATTCAGAGCAGATGCATATAGATATATACATATAATTTTCAACTTCATCCAGCAAATATTTATTCAGTCTTCATTCTACGGAGGGCAGGTGTGCAAATATGTGTGTGTATGCAGATATAGAGGATTATGTGTTTCTACATAAATATATACACATAGCTGCTTATACCAGAAGCCAACCGAGTGGTAGCTGTAGAGACTTGAGCATCTATGTTGGGAAGTGGAGGACACTCCAGTTCCCCTGGTGGGGACATGGGCCAAACCCTGGAGGGAGAAAGCCGCAGTGGGACGAAAGGGGAGGGTGATGGCGGGGCCGACTTCAGGGTGGGAGGAAGGGTGGGAGGTAGCAGCCTTTAGGTTGCTCTGGGCCAGGCCTCGCCGCCTCTGGCGTCTTAGTCCATTTTCTATCTTTACAACTAAGTCCCAGAGACTGGATAATTCATAAGGAATAGAGGTTTGTTTATATTTAGCTTGTGGTTCTGGAGGCTGGGAGGTCTGAGGGTATGGTGCCTCCGACTGCTCAGCATCTGGCAAGGGTCTTCCTGCTGCCAATGTGTCAGGGGGGTCACAGGGAGAGACAGGGCAAGCTGCCCTCTAGGGTCCCTCTTCCTCTTCTTATGAAGTCACTAATGCCATCAGGGTTCCCACCTTCATGACCTTGTCTATTTTAAATAATTTCCCAAAGGTCTGATTTTTCCCCTCCTTCCTCCTCCTTCTCCTCCTCCTCTCCTCCTCCTCCTTCTTCTCCTTCTCTTCCTCTCCTCCTCCTCCTTCTCCTTCTCCTTCTCCTTCCTCCTCCTTCTCCTCTTCTCCTCCTCCTCCTTTTCCTCTTCCTTCTCCTCCTCCTCCTTTTCTTCCTCCTTCTCCTCCTCTTCTTCCCCTCCTCCTCCTCTTCTCCTCCTCCTCCTTCTCCTCCTCTTCTTCTCCTCCTCCTCTCCTCCTCCTCCTCCTCCTCTTCTCCTCCTCTTCCTCCTTCTCCTCTTCTTCTTCTTCTTCTTCTTCTTCTTCTTCTTCTTCTTCTTCTTCTTCTTCTTCTTCTTTTCTTCCCTCCTCCTCCTCCTCCTCCTCCTTCCTCCTCTTCCTCTTCCTCTTTCTTCTTCTCTTCCTCCTCCTCCTCTTCCTCCTTCTTCTTCCTTTACTGGGGATTGAACTCAGGGGAGCTCTACCACTGAACTCCATCCCCAGCCCTTTTTTATTTTTTATTTTGAGACAGTCTTGCTACAATGCCCCAGCTGGCCTTCAACTTGTAACCCTGCCTCAGCCTCCCAAGTTTCTGGCCTGCCCCTCTGCGCCTGCCCAGAGGTCCCACTTCTAAATCCCATTCACATGTGACTTTGGAGAGTAAGTGCTCAGCACATAAACTTTGGGGAAACACATTCAGACTATAGTTTTCCTCTGGGTGGGGATGCAGACTGAAATAGCTTTCAAGAAGAACAGCATCCCGGGGCCTTGGCACCGGGTCCTGCCTCTCCTGCATAGCACCTCCTCCGGGGCCCAGGTGGACTGAAGCCCGGGGTGCCTCCCGTGTTCCAGGAGCCCTCACCTCCTCCTTGATGGCGCTGGTCTATCAAGCCTGGGGTCCACTGTGCTGTTCTCTCCTCACAGCTGAAGCGATGCCTCCCAGAGACCATAGCACAGGCCCCACACACTATTGGGATCAGGAGGCTGAGAGGCGAGGGCCTGGTCCAGGGTCAGAGGGGCTTTGTGCACACCCACTACGGAGAGCAGAAACCACGGCTGCTCCTGCCTCCCTGGTGTGGGCCCTGCCCAAGAGCAGGCGGGCCAGCTCCCCGCCTGCCTGAAGTCACAGGATCAGCCCAGTAATTGGCGCACAGTAGGTGTGCAGCAAATGTTTGCTGAAATAATGGATGGCTTAGAGGCCTGAGTGTGCAGCTCTGGGCAAGGGGCAGGGTTTCTGTCCTGGTGGGCAGGAATTTCTCGGCCCTAAAGTCCGGTTTTGAAGGAGGGAGAGCATCTGTACTTGGGATTTGGCCGAGATAATGGGGATCCAGCCACGATGCCTCCTGCAATCACCACACATTCTATTTATTTATATCACTACACATTTCAAATAGGAGGGAATCTTAAGCCCAGAAACCGAATTTAGATATAGGAGAGCAGTTAAGGGTTGAGGATAGGGAGGGAAAGGAACAATCTTTCTTTAGCCTGTGTGAAGGCTGATCGCTAGGAATTAAACAAGCTATTTCCCACTTTAAGCAACTGGAATTAAGTAGATGAACAGATGAAGAACAGGTTCAGAGAGGTAAAGCAACTTGCTCCTGGTCACACAGCCAGGATACAGAAACACTGTCTGATCCCTCTTCCCTACTGAGCGTTAGAGGAAAACCACTGCTGGTCTTGCTACTGGATTTAGCATCCTGCAAGAATTTAGTTATTTTCCAAAGCAAAAGGGATCAATTGGGAACATTCAAATTTTGTTTTTGTGTTTTACCCTCTGGTATGCCTTCTAGGGAGGATGGGGTTGGTTCTGGGCTCTTCCAAGGACTACACCAGAGAACACTTGGGCTCTGGCACCGCACCCTGCAAACCCTCAAGCCCATCCTTCCTTCTCCCCATGCTGTGGGGAGCCAGATAGATAGATGGTTTGCAGGGGTGACGTCTGGTCTCTGCCAGGTGACACAGAAGTGAAACTTTTGCTGACTTAGGTGCTGAATAAATGAAGAGGCAAACATAAAGTGAGCCCATAATAAAATAATGCACCCCCTTTTCATGACCTATGCAGACAGGCCACATGGACGGGTCAGCCTGGGCCCCTGGCGTGGGGCGGGCTGTCCCCAGGGAGCTCCCACGGGTGTCCCCTACCCCAGCATAGCAGATAGCCTGGTGCTCGGTGGCTTCATGACCTTGTGTGTGCAAGTCGGGCGTGCTCGGGTAAGTTACGCTGGCTCGCTGCCGTGGTTTCCTCTTCTATGAGACGTGGGTAGCAGCGGTACCTGGTGTATTTGCTGTGAAGTTCTCCATTGAGTGGTAGAGGCTCTCAGTGCCGAGGCCGGGGGCACTGAGGAGAGTGAGCTATCATGGCCATAATTGCTGTCCTCAATAGAGCAGCTTTTGAGAGCCTGGAGGTGCTGCTGCGGGTACCTGTGGGCCTGTGAGCTGGCGTGGGTGCCTCGGGCTTCTGTCTTGGGAACACCAAGGAGATGGTAGGCTGAGAGAAGTTGTGGTGTGACCGAGTGCTCGTGGTGCACTCAGTGTCCTGTCTGGCCGAGCCCTGGCCCTGGGCGCCTCCTTCGGGCATGGACAGCCTCCTTCTATCTCTGGCCGCCTGTCTCTACCCTGGCCGAGGAAAAAGGACGCCCAGCCAGGGGCCCCGGCTCCAGCCCTCTGGCCTGCAGAGACAGGCCAAGGACTCCCTGTCCTGGGAGGGGACTGTCTTCAGAGGGAGGGGTGGGCTGGGGCTCTCAGCCAGGGTCAGCACCCCAGAGGGGCGCGACCCCAAGACTCTCACCCTCCCGCCAGCCCCCCACCCCTGAGCTGCTCCCTCCTGTTGTGCGTTGGTCCCAGAAAGCGGAGAAAGTGAGCCAAGTCCTGGGGAGGGGGCCTGGTCCCTTGACCCCAATTACTTCAGCAGGGGGGTGGGGCACTGCTGCCTGCCTCCTGGATGATCTTCTCCCAACCGCCCTCCCACCTCGTTTTCCAGATCTTTCCCTTTCCCACACTCTTCCCGCAAAGCTCCGTGCACACCCAGTGCTTCTTAAAGGGGCTTTGGGAAGAAGGCGTTTTGCTGTGAACAGAACAATGCCCTATTAATCTAAGGAGGGATTTGAACTTGGCAACACTTCCGCCTTTGATTTCAATATCATTTTGGTAATGGGGGAGAAGAAAGAAGGCTGGCTCCAGGAGGGGAGTTTCCAGTACCTTCTGAATGGACGAAGAGAATATATTTATATTCGAATATAAAATTAAACCCTCTCCTCTCCTCGGCCCCTCCTCCCTCCTCCCTCCCTCTTTCCCTCCCTCCCTCACACAAAAGCTCACTTCCCACATACTTCATGGGGATATTTCAAGTTAAAGTTTTGTTTACCTTATAGAAAAGTTAATTAGTTTCTTTTGATCTCACAAGGAAAACCGCACAGGAAATTTTTTCTTCAGAAAGTATACACACGAAGGCACACTTTGCCCTCACAACCAGAGATATTCATTAAAACGATTCGTTTCGATTTTTAATTTAAAGAAAACATTTTACATTTTCCCTATTTATTATTAAGAAAGTAATTGTCCCCGGGGCAGGGCATAAAGGGGGTCGGCGGGCGTGTTTGTGCTGCGCTAGCAGCCAGCGCTGGGCAGTTTATAATCTCTCCCTAGTTTGTTTTTCTACTTCGGATAACAAGAGACTTCTGCAGAGAGGCAAACTTTCAAACATGCCAGGTTTCAGTCGCCAAAATATTAAAAATCTGGGGTTTGGGAGATCGAAACTGTATGGTTCAAATAAAGATATTTAAGTTCTGAAATATAAATATTCAAGATCCTGAAAAAACATAAAATCTGAAACAGGCAGTGGATGAATTGAGAGAAGAAAATGTTTACTTTCTTGAGGTTTACCTAATGGCATATATATATATATATATATATATATATATATATATATATATATATCACATTATGCTCTTTTTAAAATTTCATCTTTTAATTTTTTTTATTCCTAGAGATACTTAAGTAATACCTGGATTTGTTCAATAAGCTGCTTAGCAAAAGTCAAGAGAGAGAAACGGTTGGATTTTCAAAATGCGATTTTCAATCATAAGCACATTTTCCACATCTTGTATTGTTATGGGAGAGGCGAAGCCGGGGACTGCAAATTGTGGAATTCATTTCCAGCACAGATCAACCGAAAAAGAAATAGTATGGTTTCATCGAGGTTGAAAGAACAAATTAAAAGATATTGCTGATGGAGGAGCCAAAAGCTGTGGTCCCCATTACAGCAAGGAACAACAGAAAAAAAAAATAAAATAAAAAAGAAGCTATATAGATATGTATGGCCGAAAAGCCTACAGAAGAGATGTTTTTACAAAAGAAAAACCACAAAAACATAACAGCTCTAACGCGTGGTGTTGACATCAGTATATAATTTGGAGGGTATTTTTGGGCACATACCCCTTTCCTGCCCCTGACACAAATATTTGGAGATTGGGACTGTCATTGTTGATAAAAATTAAGTTGATGCCGCATTCAAAAGATATATAAAAGCATGTTCACATATGGGACGACTTTGATGATATTCTGTACGGCAAAAGCATAAGAATCCGATGACATTTTATTGTCACCAATTTGTGTTTTAATCTGCCCCAACCACTGTGTTCAAAAACAGAACTCTTAATATAGATTTCTTTACTAAAAGTTTTCACCTGAAGATACATTTTTTTTTTTTCTGGTTTAAATATACCCTCCCTTCCTATTTTTTTTTTTTTTTTTGTAGTAAGTATGAAGGCATGTGGCAATCCATTTACGAAGTTGGAAAAGAATGCAGATATTTCGAAGAGGTTTAAAAATGCTGACGACGGAGCAGATCCCTGTGAACCAACAGCCCCGGGGAAGCTGGTTATTAATACACGTTTCCAAAGTCTTTTTGTTCAAATGCGGAGTCCAAAAACCTTTAAAAAACTGTCCTTCTGTAACAGAATTATTTTCATTTCCTCCCTAAGATACCTTTGATATTTTCTTCTGAAGAAGTATTTTTTTTTAGAGTTGGAAATATTCTCTTCTTCACCCCCCACCCCCCGCCTTTGAAGAAAATAGTTTAATGCGGAGTTTAAGGAAAAGAGAAACTCTTTTAACAAAATGGATGAAAAACAAAAGCTTCAAACGGATACCCAGTTCCTTCTTTGGATTTGCCAAATAGCAACTAAAAATCCAATACTTCAAATAAAACCATTGATGTGATTCCTTCCCAATAAATAGGCATTTCTTTATATTTTCTTCCAAACGATTTTCTCTGGGACTAGAAGTTTTGGGGGCCAAGGGATCTCACTTTTTAAGGGCTCTTTAAGGGATATGTTGAGATTTCATTAGCTATAAATTTATAAAATTGTCCTTTTTTTTTTGAAGGAGAAAACAGGAAAATTCCCCCCAAATTGACATCCTCCTCTGGGGGTACAGTGGGTCAGGAAAGAGTCGGGGTGCTGGGTCCACCTCATTGGACTGAAAGAAAGAGGGAAGAGGGAGAAAAGAACCGCAAGAAAGACTCAACCCCAAAGAAGGAAACGTTGGCAGAGTGAAAAAAAAGAACAAGACAAGTCGATATTTTTCTAACGCGCTTCCAACTGCAAAATCCATGAAGCTACCCGGTTAGAGTAAGAAAGAACAAAATTCGTCCCTACCTTTGTCAGCTGAAAAGTAATGGGGAACTTGTTTCCAAAGTGGTTATGACCTGCGGAGCCTACCCAGTGCTTCTTACCTTAAATCTATACATTTTGAACAAAAACAGCTTGGAGCAATTCTCCCCAAACAACCCCAAATGTTAACCATTCCATCTCAAGATCAGGTTTCTGCTGCAGCCTAGACAGTCATATCAGTTGGATTTTCTTTTCTTTTCTTTCCTTTTTTTTTTTTTAAATATGTATTCTTATGTTTCCAATCCTCAGACATATTTTTTTCATCTTTGCTAATGCTTCTCCGGCCGGTAGATGGGCTGGGATCCCTTCTCTTCAGGACAATTAGCCTCCCACTTGATCATTTTAAGACACGATGATTTGTTGCGGTCCCTGAGTGGGGGCTTTCTCCCACTCTCCTTTAATATTGTTGCAGATACGTAAAGTTTACTGCGTGCTGTAAATATGTCAGCTTTTGCCAGGGAGTTTGCTAATAAAGAACTTAGAGGTATTATTGATGGAAAAGATAATGTTTTCAATAAGACTTGCAGGGACTGAAGTCTGAGACTGCACCTCCAGCCAAGTGCAGGCGTTTGAAACGCTGACCCCTGGCTGCCGTGTCGTGCTGGGCTGGCCGGCCACAGGCCAGACTGCTGCCCGTGGCCCCGCCGCGGGCACTGTGACTCTATTTTTCAATGCACTTTTAGATGCCCAACTCATTTAAAAAGCTCCGTCCTTTTAAAAATGGTTCTTCTGACCATCAGTCATAGCCAAGCTTATCAGAGAACCAGAAAAGACCAGTTTCCTAGTATGATTTCTTTGGATTTATGAACTGACCCCGGTGGGCAGAAGAGAAAAAGAAATCAAACTTTTATATCAGAACCTTACTTTGGGATTTTAAAAGCCAGCTTCATTTTTTCCCCCCCTTTCAGTTCATTTGTGAACTGAATAATGTGAATTATTCTTTGCCTTCCCACCTAATAACAACAAAAACATGGTAGAAAAATCGGTCTCTGTCTTCCAGGCAGCTCCAGGCCAGACGATCACAGTCACCCACTCTTGGTCTTTCTGTCACCCCACCCCGCATGACAGTTTCATCTGGTGTTAATGTGGCCGTCACGTGGGTTGGCCCTCAGGATTCCATGCTCATTTACATTAATCAAATGCGTCGTTACGAATTGTGTCTGCATTTTAGAGCAGACCCAAGCCCCCACCCCACACCCAAGCGCTTTTTCCATTCACGTTTTGCAACAAAACTGCAGACATCTGCTGTGAGCACTATTGGTGTTTGCTGAGAACCCAGAAACCAACCACTGTAAATTACGGGTTGGTAAGCCATGTTCAGGTAACGCTGATTTTTCCAGATCATTATTAGTAGTAGTACTTACAGGCCACTCCCATCACCCCCAGCAAACTGCAGCTGGTGAGAGAGAGTCCAAAGGCCGCAAAGGATGGGTCTCGGCTTCCTTCCCAGAGGCCCGGGGTAGGGGCGAGGGTCTCCTTTTGACTGAGAGAATTTCAGTCTTAAATTGCATTTAAGTCAAAATAGGGACTGGCCATTCTAATTTGGAAGAATGTGAAGTATTTGCAGGCTGCGCTGGGGTGGGAGAGGGGCAGAGGCCGGACAGGGTTCGGGAGAGATGCCTACAGGGACCCTGGACTGCAGTTCTCCCAGATTCATCCTCCCCCTGCCGCGAGGACACTGAGTTCTGGAACCTTCCCTGGAGGGCCTGCCTCCTGTCAGTCGATGGGGACACAGAGTTTTCACTGGGCGGTGCCAGTGGTCAGAGTGTTTTCTGAGGACAGGGATGGTGTTCCAGGTAAAAATCCTTCCCTGAGCTGTCCTCATAGCTGTGGAGCCTGAGACAGGAGGCCTCCAACCCAGACCCTTCTCTCCTTGCGAGGCTGGGGGACAGATCTGGCTTGGAGCCAGTTCACTTTGTGTGTGTGTGTGTGAGTGTGTGTGGGTCTGGAGATGGAACTCAGGGGCATTTGACCTCCGAGCTACATCCCTTACCCTAGTTTTTATTCTTTATTTTGAAACAGGGTCTCACTAGATGGTGAAGGGCCTCACTAAGTAGCTGAGGCTGTCCACGAACCTCGATCCTGATGTCCATTTATCAGCAACATGGACAGAGCCTGTGCTGAGGAAGTCGAGGCCGTGTTACTGGTTTGTCATGGGCTATGATGGTGTCAGGAAACCTGCTGAAAATGACATCTCTTTAGGAAACACTACTCCCATCTGCCTTTGCGCGTGGGTGGGTATCCTGGAGAGAGGAAGCTCTGGGGGGGGCTTCTCAGCAGGCTCAGGAGAGGCTGGGGGTCTCTCCCGGGGCCTCCTGGGTATGATTTGGGAACTTTCTTCCTTTGGGATCATCTGTTTCCTCTCAGAAGGTCTGGGCCGCCTTCCCTATGTGGGGTAGAGGGGCACCAGAGCACAGACTTTCAAGCCCCTCTTCTTGGCGCACTGCGCTCAGCTAGGCCTCCTCCTCCCACTGGAGGAGCCAACAGCTGGTGCAGAAGTGGCGCTCAGCGGGCTGTCACTGGGATAAGCCTGGTGGCAGCTGCCCGCAACTCGGGCAGGAGGCAGTCCCTCTGAGCATGGGTGAGGTAGCGTGTCAATGGAAATATACGGGTGGGGGGTGTCCGTACCCCCACCCCAACCAAGCCTCAGGCTCCCTCTGTGTCTGCTCTTTCCCAGTGGGAAGTAACCCAGTGCTGCCGTCAGCCGGGCTGAGCCTGGTTTGTGGATGGACAGCTGGAGCGGGCATGGACCCTAAGGGAGGGTGGCGGGGGCGGTGCTGTTGTCCTCGCACGCCTGTGGCCTTCAGGGCTCAGAGCACGGCAGCAGTGTCCAGGCTCTGAGCAGAGGCTTCTGTGGCTGGGAAGAGCGCTGTGGTTCAGGGATTTGCCATGTTTCACCTGAGGCTCTGCTACCTTCTGGGCCTGTGGCCTGGCCTCCGAATATCCTAGGGGTTCCCTAAGCAGCACTCCTAGGCCACACTGCCTGAAGACCCTCTTCCTACGGCTGTCTAATCCTATAGTGGCGCTAGGACTCGGCCTCATTTATGATCCTCTGACATCACTGAGAACACTGGGCCTTGAGGATTCTGAACTCTGAGCCCCGACTCTGCAAAGATGCCGAGGAAAGTCCCTTCGCCGAGTCAAATGCAGGGCCTGGAGGTTCCGAGATAGATCTCGGCAGACGGAGCTTGGAGGAGCGGGCCCACTGAACTGCTTAAGAGAATGCAGAGGTCTGCTCCTACTTGCAGTGGGCTCCCAGGGAATAGCTCTGGCTCCACTGGCATTTTTCCTTTTTCTTTTTTTCCTTTTAAATAGGATTTGGGTCATTTTGGTTTGAGGTTTAACAAGTCAACGTGGCTTGTCTGGCTTTCTGTCTGCCACCTGGTTTGGTTCAAGGACAGAGAAGAATTTCTGTTTATAAACCCTGTGTAGACGTGGCTGCCTGCTTGTGATCCTGACATTCTCTGCTTCTGGGCCTTTCTAAGAGAGCAGACAATCCATCCACAGCCGGCCTTTATGTAGGGCTGGTGCACAATACCACCTGAAAAACTCCAGGCAGCTAATAAAAGTGATATGTAAATGGGTAATGTTTGATATGGAGAGATGTTCACTGTGAATTTAAACTCATTTTTTAATTGTAGTTTTGATTGGGGGATGCTGAGGATTGAACCTCCTCCCCCAATGCATAAACTCATTTCTTATTTTTTTGGAACTGGGGACTGAACTCAGGGCATTCTACCTCTGAGCCATACCTCCCAGTTCTTTTTTTTAAATTTTTTTTAATGAAACAAGGTTTTGTTAAATTGCTAAGGCTGGCCTTGAACCTGCAATGATTCCGTTTCAGCCTCCCAAATACTGTGATTACAGGTGTGCACCACCATGATGTCCAGCTTATTTATCTTTCATGCATTTGTTAGTCAGCTTTCTATCAGTATAACAAAATATTCGAGATAATTAACTTATATAGAGAAAAGGTACCACACCCACAAACTTTTTTTTTTTTTTTTTGGTATTGGGAATTGAACCCAGAGACTTTCTACCTCTACACTACACCTCCAGCCCTATTTTTGAAACAGGGTTCCATTAAGTTTCAGAGGACCTCACTAAGTTGCTGAGGCTGGCTGAGAACCTGTGATTCTCCTTTCTCAACCTCTTAAGTACTGAGATTACAAGCATGGGCCACCATGCCTGGCTTCATAAACTAATTTTTGTGTGTGTGTGTGTGTGTGGGTCTGGGGATGGAACCCAGGGGCATTCGACCTCCAAGCTACACCCCCTGCCCTATTTTTTTTTAATTTTTTATTTTGAAACACGGTCTCCCTAAGTAGCTGAGGCAACCTGCGAACCGCGATCCTCGGTCTCAGCCTCCCGAATGCTGCACCACTGTGCCCAGCTTCATAAACTAATTTTAATGAGAAGAGTTATATAAGCACCTGGTCAGAAACTAAAACCATGGAGTATTTTTAAAGTAAATTCCACGAGTTAATATTTGTACAATGTTTTGAACAGTGTCTAGCACATAATAAACACTCCAGAATTGCTTATGGAATAAAAATATAAGAAACTGGAAGGAAGTTTTTTTTTCCCCACCCTGGATATATGGTCTTCATCTCCAGAAGCAACCAAATTAACAATTTCTTCCAAAAAATTTTTTGTGAGCTTATTAAGTGTGTGTGGCATACACAATGATTTTATATTGAGAAGGAAAAAGAGTAGTGGTGGTAAAACAGCTTTGGACAGTACAGCCCCATTTTTTATTCACACACACACAAAATGGGAACAGGGAAGAACCCAGCATCGTGGGTATCAAGCTAGCAGCAGTAGCTGTCTCCAAAATGTGGACACCAGTGGATTTTTCTATTTCTTTTCATCTCCTTTTGCTCATTCCCTTTATATTTCTTAAAAGCGAACAGAAGAAGAGTGAATGTAGATAAATAAATGTTTGGAAGGGCCGGTGAACGCTGAGGCTTGCCTATGTACCAGAAGAACACCTGCCCTGGCTGGAGGCCTTTGACTCCATCACAAAGCGGGGCCAGACCATCTCCTATTTGCTCCCTGGGACCCACCAATCCAAGGCCAACACCAAAAGCTGATCTGCACTGGGCTCTGCCCAGAGCTCCAGGACGCAGCGTGGGCTGAGGATGGGTCTGAAATAGCATCTCCAGAGAGCTCTTGCGTGCTCCTGTCCCACATGAACATTTGCTGTTGCTTGCTTTTGCGTCTCCCCATCTCTGGACCATGATGGGGGAATGCCCCTCCTCCCTTTGCCTGCCTGGACCTGGGGGCTGCGTGGCTGGGTCTGATGTCCCATCGGGACCTGGGACCTCAAGACCCCTGGCCTGGGGTCTTTGGACCTGTTGCGCAGCCCCTTCTTGGAGGTGGGAGAGACAGCCAGCCCTGGCCCTCTGACTTTCTGGCCTGCCTTGCTTGCAATGCTGTCTGATTCCTGCAGTGGTCCTGGTGGAGGGTCCTGAGTGGGCACCGTTGCCTGCTTCTGACTCTGAATGCAGGGCTGAAGTCAAGCACACCTGGGCCCTGGACCAGGTACTACCGTTTGGCAGTCATGATACCCAGGGTAGCTCGGTTCTCTTTTTTTTTTTTTTTTTGTGGTACTGAGGATGGATCCCAGTGGCCTTCTACCTCTGGGCTATACTCCTGACCTTTTTTATATTTTATTTGGAAACAGGGTCCCACTAAGTTGCCGAGAGCCTCACTAAGCAGCTGAGGCTGGCTTTGAACCTGCGATCCTCCTGTCTCAGCCTCCCTAGTGTGCGCCTTTATGCCCTGCTCAGTTCTTCCTTTTGAGCTTCAGTTTATCTCTAAAGCGAAACCACAAGGTATTATTGTATCTTCACCTTCAATTTGTTCCTCAGATTTTTTTTTTTTGTGTGTGTGAGGGTTTCCTGTGTGACAAACTCTTTATTGGACTTGCAGACACAAAAGGCTCTTTCTAGGGCACCCAGTAGGAAAAAAGAATGTTGTTAAGCCGAGTCAAATGTGGGGCCCAGAGATTAGGGTTCTGCAGAGGTAGAATTGTGGGGAAGTCAGGGGAGGCTTCCCAGAGGCGGCAGCATTCTAAGGGTACTTGGAGGCTGGGGAGGAGCTCTGGTTCAGAAAGGGCAATGGGTCAGAAGGGAGTTTCCTCAGCCATGACGTCACTGGTTTCTCTTACGGTCTGAGGATTTGACTTTTGTGAAGGGGAAGTTTGACTGAATTTATTTTCCAGCCAGGTTGGGGTGGCAAATAGAGCCCAATGGCACTGGCTAATACTCAGTAGTACTGCCTGTATAGCTCCATGTAGGGAGATCTTCATCTCAAAGACACATTCCAGTACTTGAGAGGTTGAGATAGGAAGATCTCAGGTTCCAGATCAGCCTCAGCAATTTAGTGAGACCCTCAGAAAATTAGCAAGACCCTGCTTCAAGTTAAAAAGGGTCGGGGGTTTAGTTCAGATGTCTATATCCTTAGGTTTGATACCCAGTTACCTTCTCCTATGTAAAAAACAAATCAATTTCTTTCACTATTCTTTTGGGCTGGTAGAAATGGAACCCCCGACACACCAGCCTGCAAACCTGAGCCCGTCATGTGCTTGTTGGTGACCTCGGTAAAAGCCTCAGTTACCTCATCAGCACAATGGGCGCATGGTACCACCCACCTTGCCGAGCTGCTGAGAGGATGCCAGATAGTACAAAGGGACCACTGGTGCTGGGCGTGGTGGCTCACACTTGTAATTCCCAGCATTCATTTGGGAGGCTGAGACCTGAGGATCGCGGTTCACGGACAACCTCAGCTACTTAGTGAGGCACTCTGTAACTCCGTGAGACCCGGTTTCAAAATAAAGTATAAAAAAAAGAGCCGGGCATGGTGGTACACACTTGTAATCCCCGTGCTTGGGAGGCTGAGACAGGAGGATCGCACGTGTTCGAAGTCAGCCTCAGCTACTTAGTGAGGCTTTCAGCAACTTAGTGAGACCCTGTTTCCAAATAAAATATAAAAAAAGGTCTGGGTATAGCCTGGAGGTAGAAAGCCTCTGGGTTCCACCCCCAGTACCACCAAAAAAAAAAAAAAAAGTATAAAAAAAATAGGGCAGGGGGTGTAGCTCTGAGGTTGAATGCCCCTGGGGTCCATCCCCAGACTCACAAAACAACAACAACAACACAAAAAACAAAACAAAACAACAACAACAAAACACCAAAGGGCCCACTGAATGCCTACCACATGCCAGGGCATCTGTGGCCGAGCCAGGTCCTTCACCAGCCAGGCTCAGAGACTCCACCCAAGCCTGCCTCCAAGCCATACAAGCAGGTCTGGGCCCCTTTTGAGCTCTGGGGATCCTCAGAAAAATTTTCCCCCGACTTGATTTTCATCTTCCTGGCCGGGGTCAAATGCCCTCACCCAGGGGTGGCCCCTCCATTGGTGGGCAGAGAAATGGTGACCTGTCAGAGCAGGGGGAGAGACAGCATGGTGGCCACAAGGAGACCAGCCGGCACAGGACCGGCAGGGAGGGGGCCTCAGGTAGTGTTTCTGGGGGCCGGGCTTTCTGAAGACCAGGCAGTCCCCACACCTGCTCCGTCACAGCCCTCCCCTAGCGCTTCCCAAATTAAGAAGGCAAGAGCGGGCTGGGAGTTTGTCCCTCCCTCCTCTCTTCTGTAAGATTGAGACATCACAGTTCCAAAATGGGCCCTGAGCCTGTAGGAATTAATCCGGTCTGGCAGGAGGTCTGAAAATAAACATATTGTTTCGATTGGTGTTGACATTTGGAGTGTGAGAAGGTTTGAAAATGTAGCAGGAGTTGGGACTTTCCAGCATGGAGCCTTCCCATGGAGGGGCTCCCCAGCAGGAGCTCCTGCATGGGTGACCACTCTGGGTGAGGGCGAGGCTGGAGGCTTCGGGGTTCCGGGCCACCCCCCGCAGGGGGCCGGCTGTGTCTTCTAGGGGTTCAGGATGTCAAGCCCCTCTGGGCAGTGGGGAGCGAGCAACCACTGCAGGGGTGAGGTCAGCTGGGCAGTGTCCGCTGGGCGCCTGGTACCCTCTGTGTGTTCGCTCTTGTGCGAAGTATCCATGACTGCCCGGTGGAGGCTATGCAGTTACTTACCTCAGAGGTTAAGTAACGTTCCAAAGCCACACAGCAGTACAGGGAGGACTTCAACGTAGCCCTTTCTGGTCCCACCAGCTTGCTTCTTACTCTAGGCCAGAAGCTTTCTGGAAGGTTTTCTCATGGAGAGAATGGTTCATTGTCCCAGGGGAGGGCTGAGCTGCACGGAGGTGACCCAGGTTGGCAGAGCGCTTTGCAGAGACTGCCAGCTCCCTCTCAGTTCTGAAAGCCCTGTGGATCTAAGCTCCCCTCCCTCTGGGGGCCTGTGGTGTGGGCTTTGTTACCCCTGTTCCCCACTCCACACATGCAGGGCTCCTCTTTCAGTGGACCACTGCATGTGGGGTGGCTGCTGCACCCTGGGGAGTAACTGGTGGCCTCTCTGGGGAAGGAAGAAGGATATCCCCTTACGGGTTTCCAAGTGGACTCTGTCGCAAGACCCTGGTGCTGCGAAAGGCCTTGTCCCCATTTGGTGGGTCCCTCGGCACCATCTGCTTACATCTGGAGTCTCAAAACCACGCCCAGAAATTTGGGGACCTTGGGTCTGGTCTGTTACTGTCCTGGGAGCAAAGGCCGGCCCAGATCCATTGGGGAGGGGTGTGTTTTTCATTTCTCAGCTGGCTTTGCCTTTAGGAGGTGTGAACCTTTGATGAGGCTGGAGCTTCTGTAAATATGGAAGGTCTGTGTTCATTACAAGGTTCAGAAAATTGCTGTGGTTTTGGGTCACGGTCGAGTCTGATTTGTATGTTAGATGACAGCAGTGGCCAGGCAGCTCCGGGCTGAGCTTCTGCTTGGTCCCCATGGAGTCTGAGTAAAAGACACTCAGGTGTGCCCCTGTGATGGGCTGGTCCCCAGCCAAGCCCCTGGGTAAGTAGCCGGGGCCCATGAGAGGGGCGTGGAGTGCTGGGTTCGGGGCTGGTTTGGGGAAGTGGAGATGGAGAATTTGTTTTAAGTTAAACTTCTCTCACAGAGCATGCATGGGTGTAATTTTCACAGTCAGCCAGGGGGGTGATTTGGGGGAATGCACAATGAGATTCTGGGGCTGGGAGTTCACGGTCCCCAACACTCCCGAGCAGGTGAGAGCCACACAGCCGCCGGGTGACTTAGGGCCAGGCCGAAGCTTCTCCGAGTTCTTTTCCTCCCGCCTCTTCCTAATTCCTAATTAGGAATCAGGCCTTCCTAATTCTTGGAGAATTAGAACAGTGTTTATAGATGCTCAGAGGAGAAACCAGACTGTAGGATGTATTAGTTTTCTTGAGCCCTGCAAAGACAGGCCTGAGCCTTGTTAACCATGATCTTCCCAAATTCACACAATGCTTGGTCCTGCAGCAGCTCAAGGAGCCCTGTCAGATGCCGCAAAGGAATCGTCTCAGGTTATTACTGTTGGTTTGAATGTTCAATGTGTCTCCCCCAATTGCAGCTTTGAGCTGGAGTCCTGAACTGCCCGGCTTGCCCTGGAAGGCTCCCTTGCATCTGGGCTGGGCTGTCTTCCTGTAATGCTCTCTGGCCTTTGGTCATGTCCCAAGTACGTCCCCGGGCCTGCCAATGCCTGACGCCTCCTGCCTCTGAACTGACTAGATCTATTTCCATCTTCCCAGGGCTGGAGGAGCCTGACTTTCCATCACGAGGAGTCCCACAGGCTTTGGGTTTTTTTTTTTAATTTGGAGATCGGCATTGCTGGAGCTCGAGGCTCCTTGGAAGAGTGCCCGTATGTTCTGAATTTCCAGCCACAGTTTAGACCATCAGTGCTGTTATCCCTGTGAGTGACAGCCTGGTCGCCTTGAATTTTGGCCTGTAAATCATAATACTGGCTTTGATTTATAGAACACGTTTCTGTTCTGGGCACATAATCCTCACGGCTACCCTGGGGGTGGCATGATTAATACAATGCCCATTTTACAGATGAGGAAACTGAGGCTCACGTTAAGAAGCATGCCCAAGTTTACAGAGCTCAGGACTGAGAGCCAGGTCTTTGGCCTCGTGGGGAAACGTCTACTCTGCTCCAAATTCAGCATGTAGACAAGGATGAAGGAGACCTGCTATTCTGGCTCTGTCACTCTGAATCTCTTGGGAGCTCTTTCCCATCCAGAACAGAGTGGGTGAGGGCTCTCCAGCCAGCAGCGAGCCTCGGGCTTGGAGGACATGAACGGCTGGCCGCCTTGCCAGGTTAGGGTGGCACAGCCCCTGAGGGAAAGATGTCTCCAGCCATGAAAGGTGACCTGTTAGGAGCAGAATCACCAGGGCTGCGGCGGGGGCTGGAGCTGCTCCGCTCGCCTCAGCCCTGCCCAGCACTACAACGCCACGGGGCCCCCCGTGGCCGAGGACTTATGGCTGGGGACACAGATGGCCCCTCTGTGGTTGCTTCACGAGGTCCTGTCACATGTGGGGATGATAAACAGCCTTTGACAGGAGAGTCATGTTTGCACACGGAAGATCACAATGCCACTTGTCAAAATTTTTCTTTTTCATCCACCCAGTGGGATGAGGGTGAAGGGATGCAGGAAGATTCTAACCACCCCGTCCCTATGCTCCGAGACTCCCGCTCACAGAGGTCCCGCTTCCCTCTCCTGTTTCCCAGGCGGCCACAGCTTCACGGTGCAGAGGTGTCCCACTGTGTGGACCCACTGTGTGCCCTGCCTCTCGCCGAAATGAGCCGGCTGGCGGCTGGTCTCTGGGCTTCCATTCCTTCCCCCTTGGATCTTTCTTGGGGGTCATGAAGACTCAGCAAAAAGGCCAGTCTGATCCCACAGGCCCAGGTTTGGCCCTGACCATCTCCTCCCTGCCGCGGCCTCTCTGCTCAGCCACGCTGGCGTCTTCCTGCAGGCTCCCGGCTCAGCACCTCAGCACGCACTGTTCCCCTGACTGCAGCACTCTTCCCCCGATGCACCGGGATCACCTTGCAAGAGGCCTGTCCCTCTACCCTATTTCAAGTGGCAGCCCCTCGCCCCCAGTGTCCCACCCCAGCGCTTACGTTTCTCCATCATGTCCGTCACCGTCGGGCCAGAGGCAGAGTCGCACGAAACTCGTGCTTCTCAGGCCCCAGGGCCCCTCTCTGGCGGGTCCCAAAGTTCTGTACCTAAACTGGTATTTATTGTTTCTTATTCTCTTTTTCTTAAAGAGTCCATCCCGCCCGTTTTCCAAATTGTGCTATCTAGCATCCGGCTCCACTCGAGCCCGGTTCTGCCGAGAGTCTTGCTACATCGCTGCGGTTGGTCTGGAACCTGCGATCCTTCTGTCTCAGCCTCCCAAGCGCTGGGCTTACGAGCGCGCACCTCCTTTTGGTCCTTCGGTTCACATCACTGACTCCTTGCTCATCTGTGTTAGGGTCTAGAAGTGGTGCTTAGAGAAAGCAGATGAGCATATTTTTAGGAAAATCTGTGGGGACCAAAACTGGAAAAAGGAAACAGTTCTGTCCATTAACTGTGTGTGTGTGTGTGTGTGTGCGCGCGCACGTGTGTGTGCGTGTGTGCATGTGTGCATGCATGTGTGTGTGTGCGCGTGTGTGAACATCAAGAGAATAAACAAAAGATTATTTTGCATGTATTTTGCGGGAAAGGGGCCACCTGCTTAGTGGGATCTTTACCGGGGAAGAGGCGCCATTCATTTCTACCCTTCCAAATTAAATCTTTAATTTGTTTTCAGCTTACAAAAGAAATGGGTGACTTTGAAAAAGGAGAACTTTAGAGAAACAGACATGACGCAGGAAGTGACGGCGTTTGCTCTCACGGCCTCTCCCGGCCACTGCTAGTATTCATCTGTTTTCACGCCTACTGAGAGCCAGGCTCTGCTCTGGGCCCTGGGGGATAGAGTGGAGGGAGAAGGTGAATAAACACAGAGGCCATTGGTGTCCGCAGGGACCTCACAGGTGAACAAGGAAGGGATGTGAAGTCATCACATAACTTTAAAAAAATTAACTGTGTTTTACATTAAAGGGGAGCGATATGAACACACACAACTGGGGAAAGAAACCTGGACCAGGGGCCATCAAGATGCAGTTGGGATCTGTTATGTACGTAAAGATGGGGTTAAGAGTATTCAAAAAGAGAACATAGTCTATGCAAAAGCCCCGTGGCAGAAGGAACAGATCGGTGTAGAAAGGGGCTCGATCGTGTGAGGTTGCAGGAGGCATCTGGGGTCAGGGCTGTGAAGACCATAGTCAGATTCTTGGGTGTGAAGAGCAAAGGAAGTCTTAAACCATTTCAAACAAAGGTGGACATAATTAAAGTGGCTCTTGATGTCTATTCTTATTAGACTTTTTGTGTATAGATACATCAAGTTTTTCTTTAGAAGAATGGCTTCAGCAAAAGGGACTTTATTGGCTTTATGTGGCTGCGGCTTCATCTAGGGGCCCCGGTGATGTGTCCGGGACATTCCTGCTGTCTCCATCTCCTAGTCTTGTCGTCTACCCCCTCTCCTGCAGCTTCAGGTGCTCCCACACCCTCCTCCTACCTGTGGCACAGAGACAAAGTGCACCTGTCACAGCAGCGGCAGCCTCGGGGAACACGGTGCTCTGATTGGTCAGCTCGAGTCACATGCTCTTGGGAGAGGCTTCAAAGCAACTGACCAGCAAACAAGCCCTGGCACAATGCAGATGCACAGGCAAGAAGTCAGGGTAGTCCCTGCTATGGGGTGGGGTGGGCAGAGGGCACCTGGGAGTCTTGCAGGGGGGGGTTGGAAATGCTCTCTGTCTTTACCTGGGGGCGGTTACACCAGTGTGTAGCTGTGTAAAATGTACTGAATTGACACTCGGATGTGCTCAATATGCGATGCGTGTTAGATACCGGGATCTGCAAAGTAGCGAGAGAGTGCAGAGTGAGTCCTCTCCAGGAAAACTGAGGTGCTCTTATGAATATATCCATCCATCCATCCATCCATCCATCCATCCATCCATCCATCCATCCATCCACACACCATTTTAACATGATACGGGCATTACTGTGCATCCTCTACTTTTCCATTTAATAAATCCCGGGCATTTACCCATAGTCCCCTGCTTTATGGCCTAGATTCATTTTGGAAGTGTGCTTTAATTTGGCAAATGATCTGTGTCTCCTCGCTGCTACCTCCAGGAAGGGGGACCCCAGAAGCACGCTGGGGAACAGCCCCTTGGATGCCCGGTGCAGCTTGTGTGCTCAGGGATCTCAGGCTTTGCTGGGCACACTGGCCTCGGCCTTCTAGCGCAGGCCACTCTTTCTTTCCTCTTGGAACCCTTGCCTCTCCAATTTTCATCTCCTTTTTGCCCTGCCCCTTTCAAATCAGACCCCATGAAAGAGCATACCTCCTCATTCACACCCTGTTAATGACTGGTAGCTGGTGGTGTTCCTCTTCTGGTGGCGGGAGACTCATTAGCTTTTCTTTATAGCTAAAACAATAAAACTTCTAAAACTGTTTCTCCCCAAGTGCAAGGAATGGCAGGGAACGGAGTTCCAGTTGGTTCTCAGTGTCTGGGATGAAGCCCTACTTCACACACGGCGAACCGTGCATCCTTGGGCAAATGATTTACCTCCGTGCCGGCTTCTGATCCTGCATAAGGGAAGAGTCATAGCAGAGAGAGGACCAGTGTCGGGTGTGTGGTGCATGCCTGCAATCCCAGTCCTTAGGAGGCTGAGACAGGAAGACCGGAGCCTCAACAACCTAGTGAGACCCTGTTTCCAAATAAACAATAAAATAGGGGCTGGGGGTGCAGCTTAGAGGTAGAATGCTCCAGGATTCAATCCCCAGTACCCCAAAAGAAAAAAGAGGTGCGTTCAGGTGACCCAGGGAGATAAGTCACCCAGTAGCGCTCTTGCCTGCAGGTGGTGGTAACTGTGTTGGCCATTACGGTGGAGGGCCCCTGACAGGCTTTGGAGCGCAGGAGAACTTCAGGGGACATTCCCAGCTGTGTTCTTGGATCCACCTCACTGTCCCCATCTTTAATCCTTTTTGTCTGGCATCCTCTCCTTTTATTCTTTTTTTTCCCAGAGTCTCTCTCCCTTCCAAGGGGCTCTTTTCTGGGAGGCTGCGGGAGGCTGCCCCCAGCGTGGCGCCCAGAGCCTGTGATTGACACCGGGGGATCCTCTGCTTCCCCGTGGCCTCCTGACCACTCAGATCTATTGGCGACTTCTGGCTAGGGAAGTTTCGCACCTGTTGGCGAACTTGGGGAGAGGGGTCCAGGCTTGGAAATGAAGTGGACCTGATCTTGAACACATTTCAGAGGAGACGTTTTTCCCAAGGGCTCCCAAATTCCTCTGCTGGAAGCTGGTGCCCACGCAGCTGAGCCTGGCAGGGCTGGGAAGAAATGAGGTCACAGGTGTCTCTTCTACATGAGCCATGTGATGTAGTTGGCAGCATGGGGTGTGTAGTCAATTTTATTTTTAATTTTTTTTGTATGTGTGTGCATGTGTGGGACTGGGGATCGAACCCAGGGGCACTGTACCTCTGAGCTACGCACCCAGCTCTTTTTTATTTTTAATTTTGAAACAGGGGCTCACTAACTCACTGAGGCACTCACTAAGTTGCTAAGGCTGGCCTGTGATCCTCCTGTCTCAGCCTCTTGAGTATATAGTCAATTTACCAGAAGACCGTTCAAGGCAGTACTAGCCTCCCTTAGGCTGACATCCCAGAGTACGGCAGCCATAAAAATCTCATTGGCTCACAAATATAAAGGCTCCAATTCCAGGATCAGGGTGGCAGCAGAGGTGGTTCCTCCCGAGTCCTCTCTCCTCCTGGGCAGCCTCTTCCTTGGTCACCCCGCTCCGAGTGTCTGCGTCCAGATCTCTTTTATTCTACCTTAATGGCCCCTTCTGGGGTCTCTCTCCAGATACAGTCACATTCTGTAGGACCGGGCTTAGGACTTCCGCATATGAATTTAGGGGTGACACAACTTAGCCCATGAACAGGAGCACTGAACTGGCTCCCGCCAGCCATCCTTCCTCACGGAGTCCTCCCTGTGGGCCCTGGAGGGTTTTTGAACATCTAGAGTTCCCTTTCCAATGGGCCTATGTCTGGTAGAGCCTCCTCCTATTGGCTGGGTTGTAAGTGACAACTAGGATTAGCTGTAGCCACTGGGATGGGCCCCGGAGCGGCCAGAGGTCTAGGATGAGGCTTACTGGCCCAGGCAGACGTCCGCTGGTGGCTCAGTGCCATGCATCTCGCAGTGCTATAGCAGCGCCTCGTCAGGCCTGGACCCTGCCATTTCCCCAGGGTCTCTGCAAACCTCTCATTGCCACATCAAGGCTTCTGGATGCTAATCCAGTTCCCAGCTCCTGAGGCTGCCAGCCCTGGGTGGGGCATGGGGGAGAAGATACTGTTTTGGTGAGACAGGCAGACTGGCAGACTCCCCGTGAAACCCTGTGGGATGGCAGGGACTGCAGGCTGATCTTGGCAGCCGCATCCTGTGTCTCCTGAGGCTCCTTTTGCGCCTCCCTCGTCTGCAGACTGGTGGCCACTGACAGGCAGAAGGCGTCTGGAGCAAGGCCCAAGGTCGGCTCAGATCTGGACCTCCGAGCTGCCGCGCCCTGGTCTAGAGACTGATTCGCTGGGCAGTGAGATCCCGTGACCTCCTGCCGCTGGCCGCAAACGGCGCAAACTATGGGATCCCGTGACAAGAAAGGTCTACAAGGCTCTGTGGAGAGCCCCTTGCTAGGACTATGTGTGCCAGGCTATGATGTGGCCGGAGCATACCATACGGTACAGTTTCATAAAGGAGGGGCTTGGGGTCAGGGGTCAAGGTCAGTGGAAATGCTTTGGAGGTCATTAGAATAATCAGGGGCATAAATACTTATCAGTGCTTTTAGGGCATAGGGTCTATAGAGAAAAATCTCACCTCAGCAGGGTTTGCGTCTCTCTGAGGTCGGCAGGGCTTTAGAAATTTAGGAATTTTCTCCAATAGAGGGTCGATCATAGTTTTACAAAATCTGTACTGAAGCACATATTAGGCTTTTATTTTTGATGAGCTCCTGGGTAAGAGAAAGCACAGGAGCTCATGGGATCATCAGAAAAGAGGGAGGCGATCCGCCACATTACCTTGCAAAACAAGGAAGCTGTGTGAGAGCTGGTGCTCAGATGTTGTATTTCGGATCTCTGGCTTCTGAGACATTTCTCTCTCTCTGGCCTTGAATGAACATTCGTCACTTAAATGATACATATATAAAATTAAAGGAACTATGATACCTCATGACTCATTTGGCATGGTGGTATGGAATCTGGAATAAGATAGGTACTGAAGTATGTGTGTGGAGGGGGGATCCTTCCTGCTTTTTAGGAACCTAGCATGCCAACCTTTGTTATTTGTAACCTAGTTTTATTTAACAGCCCTTATGATGTGCCAAGTGCCGTGGAAAGGCTGGGCACGTGTTCATTCATTTAATTTTTATCACGAGTCTGAAAGATGTACGCTGTCATCGCCTATCATTTTGCTGGAGATACCGAGGCAGGTGGAAGGAATTAACTTGCCCTGAGTCACGTGGCTGGAGAACCCAGCGCCTTAGGGCCTGCCCGTGCCCACTGCGGAGCCTCTGGCCGTGTCCAGCCCCTGAGCTCTCAAGATGAGACTAATGCAGCTGAGGAATTAAAGTTTACTAAAATCTTACATCTCAGTCGAGTTTAATTTAAATAGCCACATGAAGCCCACGGCTGCTCTGCTGGACAGTGCCTCTCTGAACTGCCCTGCACCTGACCTCCATCCCTCTTGAAGATGGCGGGAAGGCAATTTGGGGCACGCAAGTGGAGCTGATTTCAACTTGCAACAAGTGTCCAGAGCCTCAAAAACTTCTCCTCCTCTTCCTCTCCGTCCTTTTCCTTCTCCCTCACCATCATAGCCAGCCTTTCCGGAGCTTCATTCTCCCCAAATCCTCGACACAGGCACTTTATTTTCTAGTATTCTTGTTTGCCAGAAGAGGAATCCAACACTCAGGAAGTGACCCGCTGAGGGTCACAAGGCCACCCAGTGGCCGAGCCAAACTTTGAATTAAGACGATAACAACTCTGAGGCCAAATTATCCCTTTTCTTTTCCTTTCTTTTCTTTTCTTTTCCTTCCTTCCTTTTTCTTTCTTTCTTTCTTTCTTTCTTTCTTTCTTTCTTTCTTTCTTTCTTTCTTTCTTTCTTCTTTCTCTTTCTTTCGTTCTTTCTTAATAAGATATGCTCCTACATGATTCCTTTGGTCGTAGGCTTGCCAGCTTCCTCCAGGGAAGAGCTTCCACTGGGGACGCCAGTCAGCATTTCTGAAGGAGGGATGGGAAGGCAGAGGTGGTGGGCAGAGGCGGAGGAAGTGCTGGATCAGCACAGGCTTGCAGCAGCTGGATCCTTGGGCGGCGCCACGGTGGAGCCGGGGCCCGGCAGCGGCCTCATCTCCACTGAGAGCAGATGAGGTACCTCGGCTTCCTCATCTGTCAAATGGGAACAAAGGTGACTGCAGGAGGCTCTGAGGATGCCTGTGGCAGACCCCAGGAGGTGCCTGTCCCCAGCCAGGGCTTGTCTCAGGGGAGAAGACCTCTGGGCAACGGGGAGTCCGAGCTGGCCGACCGTGGTGCTCGGTGGGCGGAGGGGGCTGCCGCGCGTGGCTGTCAGCTGAGATCACTGCCTTCTCCCTTCCAGCTGCCTGGGGATATTATGAAGCTGCGGAGACAGGGAGAGGAAGCTCGAGCTTGGGGGCCTCTCTGGGGAGCTGGGGAGGGGAGCAGAGGAGTCGCAAGTTAATGAAAAAAACATTCCTCGTTCGAGGTGACTGAGAGGGTTTGGGGCTTGTTGGGTCAGGGTCTGGCTTTGGCCCCCAGATGCAGAGGCTGCTTGGCCAGGGACAGCTGCTTGCCTGGGATGGGGCAGCTGTGAAGTCCTGGGTCCTGAAAATCCTGTTGTCTGGGGCAGCCCTGCCCACAGCCTTCCTCTCTTTTTGCAAAGATTCTGTTCTTCCTCTCAGCCTTAATTTGGGGCCCAAGGGGAGCACAGCACGAGGCTGCCGTTATAGGATCGCAGCTGACCCAGACGTGGTGCATGCTGGACCCAGCCTCTGAGCTGGAAGAACCCGCCAAGACGGAACGGCTAGGAAGACTTTGGGGGACAACTCCTGACTCCCCCTAACATTTCCGCTAGCCAATTTCTAGACTTGCAAGAAGTCTGCAATATCAACACCAGGCATAGTGGCCCATGCTTGTCACCCCAGTCCTTGGGAGGCTGAGACAGGAAGATCACAGGTTCAAAGCCAGCCTTGGCAATGTAGTGAGGCTCTCAGCAACCCAGTGAGACCTTGTTTCCAAATTAAAAAAAAAAAATCGGGCTGGAGGTATAGCTTGGAGGGAGAATGCTTCTGGGTTCAATCCCTAGTACAAAAAAAAAAAAAAAAAAAGAAGAAGAAGAAAAGAAAAAGAAAAGAAAGAAAGAAAGAAGAAACAAAAAGTTTGAAATATCTGACAAGTCTCTCAATCAGAGACAGCCAATCACAGAGCTCATCCTTGCAACAACCCCCACCAGAAAGGCAGCCCCAGTTCACAGCTGGCGAAACAGGTTCAGAGAGGTTAAGGCCTTAAGCTACTTGGCTGAGAAAATATCAGAGCTGAGACCAGATTTCTGATCTGAGAGAAGAAACCCTTTGTTCTGTATACTACCCCTCCCCACTTCCTTATAGATGCTGAGAGAACTTCCAAAGAAAGGCCCAGGGACCTGGGGAGAGGGCCCCAGCTCGGAGGCAACATGGAGGCCCAGAGCAGAAGGCTGAGTGAGGCACGGTCTCCGGCTGGTTTTGCACAAAGCAGAGGTCCCATTTCTTAGAACTAAGACCTCTGGGCTAAACTGAAGAAGTAGATCAAAGCCACAGGGGACTAAGGGCAGACGCGGATCATGCGGGGACCCCCATTTGCTTGCCCCGGACAGATTTCACCACCACCCACCTTCCTCTCTCCGAAGGGGCATCTTCAGTGTGTTTAGGTTAACATGGAACCCGCTTCATTCCGTTGGGAAGCCGGCCTCTCCAGGAGCGAAGCTCTGGCTGGCTGGCCAGATGAGTGTATTTCAGCCCCCGCTACTCCTCAGGCTGGGGACTGACTGGCGTCTCCTGCCCACGTTGTGCTTCTGGGGCCAGTATCTGGAGTATCTGAAGAGGCTGGATGCTGAAAGCTGGCCAGGGCTCTGCTGGGCCACGCAGCCTCTCTAAGTCCCCCTCTTAGGCATCGGACAGCCTTTCCAGGGCCAGACATAGGTTCAGCCCTCTATAGACTGGCTGAACATTGTTCTCGTATGGGACTTTGGGGGTGATCTCATCCAACTTCCTTTTGCCACCGTTGGGTAAATTGAGCCCCAGAGACAGTAGAAGCCAGAACTGGAGCGCCTTCTGGAGGCCCTTACCCGAGGCAGGAAGAGGAGAGTCAGGAGTCCACACCCTGGGGTTCTGGGAGGACACAGCCCCTGGAATACGCAGGAACAGCCTCCCTTCCCGGGGGTCTCCAGAGGCAGAAGGGCCCTCCTTCCAAGTCTCATTGGGTTCTGGTGGTGCTCAGTGGGTGAAGAGGCCTCTCTGTCCCCTTCGGGGAAGTGGACAATTTTCTGACAACTCTGATAAAGAAAGCAGTTCCCATGGAAGGGGACCAAATCTCCAGTGGGGCCCAAAGGACCCTGGAGAAGTGCTTTGGAAAGAGCCAGGCTCTAAGGAGCTCTCTGGACCTGAGATCTCCCAAAAGACAAGGGCACCCCAATCAACTGCCCGTCTGTGACTGGGGCCCAAGTGTCCCCCACCAGGCCCTTCCTCCTGGGTCTCTGTCCTCCCAGGGATGAGCAGGAGGTATCTCAGGTGTCCTCACCAGCGCTGGGCCACTCACTCCAGTGCACGGTGCTGGGGAAGTGGTGGGGGACAGCAGGCAGGCTGTAACCCTAAATCGACCCTCCTGCTTCTCTCAAAAGCAGTTAGCAAACTATCCCAATTTAAAAAAAAAAAAAAATCCAGGCTGCTCATTTGCATTCAAACATTCATTTGTGCCCTCTTTCATTCTCCTCCCCTTTCCTCTGTTTTAAATTGAACTTGCAAATTCCCAGTGCCTTAAAAAAAAAAAAAAGTAAAAACAAAACAAAACAAAAAATAACCCCCCCAAATCTAGAGATAAATGATAGGCTCGGGCACCGGGCTCCCCGCGTCTTCCAAGGCACAAGGACTCCGTATTTCTGTTCAGAAGCAGAACGGCTGTTCCCCCTCCCCTTGGACAATGTGGTTCTAATATATATCAACAGAGCCAAAGAAAAGCACCCCCCCCTCTTCTTCTTTTTTTAAGAAGTTAACTTCATTTCGAGAACTTATGTGTTTCTCATTAGTAACGCTGTCATTTGAAATCCAGCCGAGGGCGGCGATTCCAGTTGAAATCAAAACTGATATGCGAGGGTTTGACTTAAATGCGGCCCTGTCCGCCCGCTCCCTGCCTTGTTGGGGCTGATTGCTACAGAGATGGGACAGGCCGGGGCAGAGGGCCAGCGCTCGGCTCCCTGTCCGGCGTCTAAGTGATGGGGGAGCCCGCCAGGCTGGGTACATTCTACCTCCCGCGCTTCTCACCTGTCTGGGGGAGTTGGAGCTTGAGCTAATTAATGACCTAAAGAGGCCAATGCAAGACCGGCTGCCCGGGTGCCTGGATCACCAAGTGCTTGCGGAGGGTAAGGGCCTTTGGCCCCGACACAGCCACAATCTGAGTAATTTTTTTTTTCCTTTGGGTACAAGAGATTAAATTCAGGAACATTCTACTTCTGAGTTACACTCCCAGCCCTTTTTATTTATTTATTTTGAAACACAGTCTCCGTTGCTGAGGGCCTCATTAAATTTCTGAGGCTGTCCTCGAACCTGCAATCCTCCTGTCTCAACGTCCCAAGCACTGGGATTACAAGCATGCCCCAACAGCTGGCCTGAGTAATCCTTATGTGACAGAGACAATGAGGAATTACATTATTCCCAAGTTCTAGGTTTTTCTAGCCATTCTAAGCAAAAAAAAAAAAAAAAAAAAAAAAAAAATCTCCCTTTATTTTTTAAATTTATTTTTATTTTTATTGTTTTGGACAGTTTCAGCATTTCTGCTCCATGAGACTGGGCCTCCTGGAGAACGTTAGGAGAATGGAAGCATCTCTCCGGGGTCGGCCAAGGGGCCACTCATCCTTCACGCTCCGGGGCCACTTTCTCCTGTCCCAACGGATGAGAAGTTTTAGCCCTCGCTGGGAAGGCAGCGCCCATTCTCTGCCTCCTCTTCTCTGCTTTAGTCAGCTGCCCTCAAATTGGATTTTTTTTTCCTTAATAAAAAACTGTCTTGTTCTTGGGAGAGCTGATGGGTTTTGCTCTACAAGGCAAAAGGATTTGTTTCAGGGATGACAGAAACCAAGGGGATGGCTTCCGTGACCCAGCCCCATCCCTGTCTAATCGAATTTCCCCCATTCTTCACGACCCAGCGACATCCTTCCTTCCAGGGGAAATCTTTTTTTACCCACCCCCTCGGTGACGGCGCCAGCCTTGAGTTCATCAGCCTGGACCACTCACTTTACATTTGATGGGGCGATGTCTTTTTATCAAATTGTCCCTGTCACTCGTATCATTACTTAATTGGGTAGACATCCAGATGCTGGGGCCCGGTCCCCTTGGCTGGGGGTGTGACTTTCTTGAGTTCAGACATTTTTTTCTACACTTCTTCATCCCGCCAACTCAGCACAGGGCTTTGAACGAGAGCAGTTAGTAAAGTGACTATGAGAACATTTTCTGATCTTCACCTGTGTTCTTTCCTGTCTCTTTCATGGCAACTCTCTCGGAAAAATATTATTTCCACCGGGGTGTGGTGGCACACGCCTGTGATCCCAGGACTTGGAAGACTCAGACGGGAAGATCGTAAGTTCAAGGCCAGCCTCAGCAACTTAGCCAGACTCAGCAATATAGTGAGATACTGTTTCAAAATAAAAAATAAAAAGGGCTGAGAGTGCAGAGCAGAGAGAGGTAGAACAGGCCTGGGTTCAGGGCTGTTCCAATATGAAAGAAAGAAAAAAGAAAAGGGAGAGGGGAGGGAAGGAAGGAAGGAAGAAAAAGGAAAGAAGGAAGGAAGGAAGGAAGGAAGGAAGGAAGGAAGGAAGGAAGGAGGTTTCTTTTTTTTTTTTTTTGCAGATCTGGGGATGGAACCCAGGGGCATTTGACCTTTGAGCTACACCCCCTGTCCTATTTTTTTAATTCTTTCTTTATTTTTAACTTTTTTTTTGGTGGTACTGAGGTTCCTGGAAATCCTTCTACCTCCGGGCTACACTCCCAGACCTAATATATGTGTGTGTGTGTGTGTGTGTGTGTGTGTGTGTGTGTGTGTGTGTGTATAATTTTATTTGGAAACAGGGTCTCCTAAGCCAGCAAGGCTGGCTTTGAACCTGCGCGATCCTCCTGTCTTTGCCTCCCAAGAGCTGGGATTACAAGCGCGTGCCACCACGCCCGGCTTATTCTTTATTTTGAAACAGGGTCTCACTAAGTTGCGGAGGGCCTCACTAAGTGGCTGAGGCTGTCCGCAAACCGTGATCCTCCCATCTCAGCCTCCGGAATGCTGGGATTACAAGTGTGCACCACCACGCCCGGCTAAAGGAAGGGTTTCTAAGTGATACCCAGAATAATTCTTTATTGAGTCACTTTCTGGCCTTGGTCTTTCTGGTTTACATAGTTGTGATGCTTGAATTTTTCCTTCCTTCCTTCCTTCCTTCCTTCCTTCCTTCCTTCCTTCCTCCCTCCCTCCCTCCCTCCCTCCCTCTCCTTCCTCCCTCCCTCTCCTTCCTCTCCTTCCTTCCTCCCTCCCTCCCTCCCTCTCCTTCCTCCCTCCCTCTCCTTCCTCCCTCCCTCTCCTTCCTCCCTCCCTCTCCTTCCTTCCTTCCTTCCTTCCTTCCTTCCTTCCTTCCTTCCTTCCTTTCTTTCTTTGCAGCACTGGTGATCATGCCAGGCAAGAGCACTACCCCTGAGCCACACTCCCAGCCTGCAGGGCTTAAATCTGTGGCTCCATGAGCTTGGCCTGTGCTGCGTTCTCTCTTGTGCGTAGTCTTGCTTGAGGAATTAATAGATCTGTTCTCCAAGAAAGAAGACTGAGAGATCATCTCCCGCCCACATCTCTTCCCAGGTTAGGTGTGTGGAAGGCAGCCATCCAGACCTGCCTCGGGAATATCCCGGTCCCATCCCTCCATCCCTCACCTGCCCCAGGACCCTGGACAATGGGGGTCATCAGGGTACCCTCCTGGCAGGCTACGGCCTAGAAATTGTATCCAGAACGATGTTCCTACGAATTCACTCATCTGACCCGGCTGAGACCAAGTGGACTCCTGGGAACATTGTCCTTTTCTTCAGAGACAAGTGGTGGCCTGGGGCTGGGGGGCTTCCTGGCAGTGTGTGGCAGGGAGACTCATGTCCTCCAACTCCCTGGGTTGATTTTGGTCCTGGCCTCATGGTGCCCTGACCTCGGTAGGCCAGGCGCTGTGCTGCGCCCTCGGCGTGGGAGCAGACATAAAAACTAGAACATCGGCTCTTCTTCCCCACACTTCCACTCCGCCAGCTGAGCCAGCTCCTCCTGTGGCCGGTCGGTGCCGCCTCTGTGCAGCGTCCACCGGTTTGTACCTTCCTGTGTCATAGTGGTGGCGATCACCCTTTCCTGCTGGAAGCTCCCAGATAGCCAAGGCTGGGTCTGTTTCCACTCATGATTTGTGCAGAGCCACCTGGCTTCTGACTAGGCACTCCTCCAGATCTCCCTTGGGTCCCTGTTCTCAACTACCCTGGAACTTGTCTTGCTTCCCCGGAGAACCTCATGTTCAGGAATAGCAGCAGAAGCCCCAGGCAGAGGCCGAGCCTGAACTCCTGATCCTCGCACAGAGGTTCTCTTCCAACCACGACGTGTGGAATCTGTGTCCTTGCCCCGTGGCTGTCTTGGCCTTCGCCGGCCGCCCCCACTTCTCCACCTGACCCACCCTGCTCCTCCTTTAGGGGTGTGCCCTAGTGCTGCCCCCTTGAGAAGCCTTCCTAGACTCTGTTAGAGACTCAGAGACCTAGAAGAATCATGAGTCTCACTCAGGATGCTAGAGCTCCGCTCCCCAGAGCCACTTAAGCTTAGAGTTCCCTGAGCCAGGTGCAGAGACAGGGACTAGCATCGTGATTCGTTCATTCCCTCCTCTCCTTGCTTCCTTCCTTCCTTCCTCTTTCTTCTTCCCCAGTACAGGGGATGGAACCCAGAGCTTTGCACATAACACATTACTACTGAGCTTCACTCCCAGCCCCCCCTTTTTTTTTTGGCAGTTCTAGGGATTGAATTCAGGGGCATTCTACCTCCACGCTACACCCCCAGCCCTTTTTATTTTTTGCTTTGAAATAGGGTCTTGCTAGGTTGTTGAGACTGTCCTCAAACCCAAGATCGTCCTGTCTCGACCTCCTAAGTACTGTCCTCAAACCCAAGATCGTCCTGTCTCAACCTCCTAAGTACTAGGATTGCAGCCACGTGCCACCATGCCTGGCTGCTCCCAGCCTTTTTAAATTTTCTTAAGACAGGGCCATACTAAGTATAAGTAATCCAAGCTGCCAATGAATTTGGGATCCTCTTGCCTCAGCCTCCAGAATAGCTGGATTACAGGTGTGTGTGCCTGTAATCCTACTGACTTCTTTTTAATATTCATACAAAAAATTATTTCTTGAATGCCCCCAGAGTGGTCCAGGCCCCGTGCTGGGGATGGGTGCTGGGATGGGGATGAACTGGACAGCCTTGCTCAGCTTCCTGTGTCTTGTCCAGTGAATTCATGGGTGCTGCAAGGCCAAGGTCAAAATAAACCCAAGGAGTTGGAGGGCACGAATCTCCTGCCAGGCACTGCCGGGAGCCTCCACCCCACCCCAGCTGACCACTCGTCTCTAAAGGAAAAACAAAGCGGGCTGTCCCTCTGCAGAGGTGCGTGGGTCTGGCTCCTTTTCCCAGACGTGGCACCTGAGGGCCCAGGGGAGCAGACAGGCAGGGACAGAGCCACCCTGCTCCTGAGGCCGGGCTGACCCTCTGAACCCAGGGCCAGGGATGACTCCGTCCACCCAGAACCATCTGGATTGCCAGCTGTGGGCCAGCACCGCTGAAAGGTCCTAATTAGCTCATTTCCCCAGCCCTGTGGGCCGTGCGCAGGCCCCTTCACCTTTTGCCCGCCCCATCTCACTCAATTTAGCAGTTCAGGGTTCACTGTGGTGTCAGGGTGGGGACAGGGAGAATGAACACACCTCCCCCACCCCGTTAAAGAAAACCAGGACTTTACAGCAGGCAGCTCCACCCTGCAGTGTCTGCAGTCCTTCCCTCCTTTGCCCGGTTCCGATGGCTGCCGTCCTGGTCCAGGCTGTGGGCTCAGAGACCTGGCTTCAGATGCCTGCTTGGCCATCTCACCAGCGGCTGGGTAGTCCTGAGCAACAGACTCACCCTCTCTGACCCTCTGTTTCTTCCTCTCTGAGGGCCCCAACATCCACTTCACTTGGTGGCTAGGAGAATCTGATGGGCTAATACCAGGGCACAGAGCCGACACAGACGTCCTCAACTCCAGCCCCTCCACTCTGCGTGGATTTTCTCAGACTAAAAACCCAGGAGGGCAGTGGCATTTGTCTCCTTTGCACGCCCAACATTTCCCACAGAGCCGGGGTCTCGAAGAAGCAAATGTTTACTACAGACCTCCTGTGTGCCAGGAAATACCTGTTAAAATGAATGCGCTTTTTCTCCCCTGAACCCCTTTGGTGGGACCGAGCTCTGGCCAAGCAATTAAGACATGATGGAAGCCGACTGGGGTGGTGCATACCTATAGTGCCGGTACTTTGGAGGCTGAGACAGGAGGATCACAGGGTTGAGGACAACCTCAGCAACTTAGCAAGATCCCATTTTGAAAGAATATAGGGCTGGGGTGTAGCTTAGAGGTAGAATGGCCCTGGGTTCAGTCCCCAGTACCACACACCTATGCACACACAGTTTATGGACAGAGCTCAGGCCATGGGGCCAGGAGGCCAGGAATGAGCTGGAGCTCAGAATTCTGCGTTCACCTCTGCCCTCAGCAGCCTTCCTTTTTAAGGACAGGAACATTGGTTCTTATTTTCCTGTCTCAAGCTCAGGGATAGTTAGGGACCCCCGCCAGCACCCCAGAACCCCTGACTCAACATCTGCATCTTGGCGGGGGTGTGGCTCGGTGACAAGGCGCTCGTCTAGGACGCGCAAGGCCCAGGCTGGCTCCACGCGCAGCACACACGCGTGCGTGCACACACATACGTCACAACAAAATTCAAAAAACAAAAACTCTGACATTCTGACAAGATTCCCAGGCAGGATATGCACACTGGAGTTTAAGAAGCACTCTTCAGTGACATATTCTTAAGCTAGTTATCACTTTTCTTTTTTCCCTTCCTTCCTTCCTTCCTTCCTTCTTCCCTCCTTCCCTCTTTCTCTTCCTTCCTCTCTTCTTTTTTGTGTGTGCTAAGGATTCAGCCTAGGGACATTCTTTCTCTATGCCACACCCCCAGACCTATTTTATTTTTTATTTTGTAGCAGGACCTCTCTAGGTTGCCGAGAGTCTGACTGACCTGCTGACACTATCTTTGAACCTGTAATCCTCCTGTCGCAGCCTCCCAAGTACGGGATTATAGGTGTGCGCCACCACACCCCGCTTAATTACCCCATTTCTAAGTAAGTGGGGTGCTGTTCCATGGCACAAGCCAAACAGAATAAGGAACTCCAGTCTAAGTTAAAAAAAAAATAGGTAAACAAATTCCAAAGCCACCTAGAAAGGGACCTAGGGCTTTGCCCCGATCTGGGGATTGCAGCTCTTTGGAGTTTAGGAATTCAATGGAACCCCAGAGTGGGGGTGGGGTTGAGGGCCAGGCAGCAGGATCCTCTCCTCCATCCTGTGTTTACTTTAAAATAGAGCTAGAGAGAGGTGAGAGTCGAGGTGGACAGGCAAAGACTTTCTCCTGTTCCCCCATCACAGGGCCTGGGGACGGAGGTCAGGAATCACGCCCAATCCCCAGCCTTTCGGTACCTTTCCCTAATAAAGCGGAGGGCCCCGGGGCCACGCATTCCAGGGGACGTAATTAAAACCACCAAGGGTTATTTGGAATAACAGACCATTTAGTCGGAAGCACTTGCCCTACTAATTCAAACAAGGTGATTACTGGCGATTAGCCAGCCTAATGCCTTCACTTTAAGCCTGGCTGGGTGGAGGGATGAGCGACCTGTTGCTACTTTTGTGCACCCCACGGGGTCTGCTCTGGGACTGAAACTTTACAGGGTCAGTGGCGAGCTGAACATGTTGTAAGGTAAGATGCAATTTCACTCGGTAAGACACTTGCCCAGTGCAAACTCCTTCGGGAGGCAGTGGAGACTGACCCCAGAGGGGAGGGACAGAAATGAACATAACACCTTTGCCTGCCCCAGAAAAGCGGACCCTCCTCCCTCTGCAGCCTTCCCTGGCGGCTGCTTGGGGTCTCATGGTCTCGGTATCCTGAAAGGGAATGGTTGCGGAGGTGCGCGATACACACACCTGATATTTGATCAAGTACCACTCTGAACAGCAGGTGCACACCCATCCAAGTCAGTGCCACCGCCGTCTCCCTGTGACAGAGCCTCCCGTTGGGTAGGTCACCCTGTGGGAAAGTCTCGAGCTGGGCCTTTTTTATTTTTTTTGGTACTTGTGGTTGAACCCAGGGGCATTCTGCCTTTGAGCTACACCTCTAGTCCCTTAAAAAAATTTTTTTTTTTAAATTTTGAAACGGGTTTTACTAGGTTGTCGAGAGGCTTGCTACTTGCTGAGGCTGTCCATTGCATGCCATTCTCCTGTCTCAGCCTCCCAAGTACTGGGATAATAGGCATGTGTCACCACTCACAGCTCAAGTGGGGGCTTCTGCCCAAATCTGCCTGACCCTGACAAGCCTTCCATGAGCTTGCTGGGTGCTGCAATGAGGCCACATTGTGGGAGCCATTGCTGGGATGCCCGCCTTACAGAGGAGGGGACTGGAGCTTGGGGGAACTGACCAACTTGCCCAGGTTCATTGCTTGGCCACTGGCAGATGGGACTTGATCCCGGGTGTTGCTGACACCAAGCACCAGGCTGCGAATTCCTCTTCTAAGGTGCCCTGGAGACGAAGTGGGACTGCCCAAACTTGGAGGGTGGGAGGATGCAGGGAGCCTTGGGGCAGGCAGCCTGCAGGTGCATGGGCAGGGAGCGTTAGGCTGCCAGAGACCAAAACCCCGCAGCCACAGGCTAAGCGTATGCACTAGGGAACTGGTGTCATTATCAGCAAGGGGAGACGCCCAGCTCCTGCTGATTGAGAAGCGCCACAGCGTCCTCATGGAAACTGGCCTCCTTCCTGCCACCTACCCATCTTCAAAGTGCCAGGCACGCCCTTAAGCCCTGGGTGTATGGTGGTAAAAGACAAAGTCCATGCCTTCACAGAGCCTGCATTTTGTGTGAAAGACTGGTAATAAACACACGTATGAATACCCGCTGGTAATTAATGCATATACACATACCTGCTGTGCAAGTGTGTGTCTATACATAGCGCATGTGGTGTGTGTAAAACACACACATATTGCATATGTGTATAATGGGCATAGATTATATATAGTATCTAATAGGCAATGTATATGTACTTATATACTTATTGCATATAATGATATATAAACACAGTATTTGTGGATATTATGATCCACATAATATCCAGTCTTGAGGCTGTAACAACACGCTGGTCAGTGACAGACTGCATGCATGATGGTTCACACCATTAGCTGACGTGTGTAGTAGGCTATGCCACTTAGGCATGGGTGAATACAGTCTATGATGTTCACACAATGATAAAAACCATTAAACCACACCTTTTTCAGGCTGTATCCCATTATTAATTGATGCAATAGAGGCATGACTGTATAGCATAAAATAACTTAGAGCCATTACAAAAAAAATCAAAGAGAGAATGGTGGAAGGGATAAGGCAGAGAAGTCCTTGGGAGGAGTGGACATTTGAGCAGATTGCACTCTGGGCAGAGGGGACCGCATATGCAAAGGCCCTGGGGTAAGGTAGTGCTTGGAGCACAGTGAGCGAGTTGTGCCCTCTCAGAGGGTTGGCTTTGCCTCCAGATGAGCCCCCTCTTCATAGTCCAAGTGGCTGTAACAATTCTGGGCACCAGAGGCAGACAGGACACCAGCCAGTGAGTAAGAGGCCTATCTCTTTCTGTTTTTCCAAATCAGTGAAGAATGTCTCCATGAGAAGCCCAGCAGGGTCTCCTCAATCTTGATGGCCAGACCTATCACAGGCCCATGTCAAACCGGTCATGAATGGGCCTGTGGTGGCCGATGCAGGCTGAGGGCTATGCTCCTGGAGTTAGAGGGGGGGCTGTGCTTTTTTGGGTCTTGGGAGGGAGAAGCAGCTATCCTCCACCAAGATGGGCCCCAGGGAGGAGCAGGAGGGCAGCTGAGGGGCGACTGCTGCTTCAGGGTGGCCGGCCACTGGGACCTGATGGGCGGGCACCAGGTGGGCCCGGGGAGGCTGCTCCCCCTTTTTCCTCGGGGTGCCTCTCTCTTCTTCACTCCCATGCCCCAAACCACCTCAGTGTTTACCTTTCAAAATGTCCCCATGATGGGGAAAAGAGGACGTTGACCTAAATTAACGAACAACCTCTTGCCCAAACCCACAGCTGGAGAAGCAGACAGTAAATGACACATTGGTATTTTGAAAATGAACATTTCATAGAAAATTTGCCCCAAAGCAGTTGGACCCTGCCCCTGGTGTGGCATCTCTAGGCTCTGGGTTTCAGAAGCCCACCTACCCACTGGCCAGCGGCACCGTGGCCAGGAGGTGCTGGGGGAGTTTGGCTTTGGGGAGGCCGAGACTCCAGGAGAGTCCTGCAGTGTGAAGTCTGAGATGGAAATCAACCTGGAGGGTTGGGCTAGTGGATGGTCAACCAAGGAGACTCTTCTGCAGGTTTGGGGTGGCCGTCAAGAGAGAACACAGGCAGTTCCAGGGTTCAAACCCCTTGTTTGGCTGAGTTATTCCCATAACCCTCTTGGTTGCAAGTGGCAGAAATCTAACCTGAACTGGCTTAAGCAAAAACAGAAAATGTGTTGGCTAATTAATTGAGAATTCCAAGTGTCACTGGCTTCAGGTATGGCTAGATCCAGGGGTTCTATATCTTTGTCTCTCTCTACCTTTTCACTCTGTTTTACCCTCTGTGGATTTATTTTAGGCAGGTTTTCTCCATGTGTCAGAAAAGGAAACCCACTGGGAGCCCCAGGCGTGCTTCTGCTGATATCTCAGGCTCCTGAGTAGAAAATACCCCATCTCTGCTGGCTTCCATATGGCGAAACCCATGAAGGCACGCTGACTTTTCCTGCCTGGATGACATGCCCAATTCTAAATTTATTTGCTTTGGACTGGGGACAGGTCCCCATGATTTGTAGGCATGGGTTGTGTTTCTTCCTCTGCCACTGGGGGACAAACAGGGCTCTGGTACTGTGGGATCTGTGGACGAGGGGCTGTGGGAAGGGGTGGGGGATCCCCGAGTCAACAGGAGGTCTTGCAGACAAACCACAGCCGCCCATCTCAGGAAGCGATGTCCTCATGGCCCCCAGTCTAAGAGGCCAAGTCTGACTCGTCTCAGTGGTGGTGCTCCTCCCATCCTGCCGCAGGCCGGTGGGGAGCCTGGGGGCCTCTTGCCAGCCCAGGGTATCTGTGGATGGTGACTGTGGTGGGGTGCTGGATCTCAGGCAGCCCTGAGGCAGTGTGCGGAGCCCCACGGTGGGACTCTGGCTCTGAGCTAACCTCACCAGCCTCCGCTTTCTCATTCTGGAAGGGGGATAATGATTGCCCACGTGCATGGATTATTGACTGTTCTTGCAGGGCAGGCAGAAGAAGGAAGGTTGACGAGCTCTGGCAGGCTTGCTCCTCCAGAGCTGCAGGGCAGGGGTTGAGGAACAGAAGACGGACACACTCCCTGGCCCCTGGGTGGCTTTGGCTGGGGATGGCCCATCTGTAGCGGTCAGGGCAGACTGGTAAGATACATGAACCCAAAATGTGGGACTTTCAGTTACTTTTGAATTTCAGATAATGCACAACAACAAAAAATCCCATGCAATATCGAGGACTCCTACTGTTCCTTATCTAAAGTTTGAATTCCCTGAACTTTTATCTGATGACACTGGGCCAGCGAAGGTAAACGTAGAGGTCCCACTAGTTCTGGCCAATACACCTGACCTCAGTGCAGCCTGTCTGTCTCCTGGCCCTGTTACACCTCCCAAGTGCCTCAGAGAGTGAGCTTGCTCTTCTAGGAAGCAACACACACACACACACACACACACACACACACACACACACACACACGGTATTCTACCTCTAAGCTACAATACTAGCTCTTTTTTTTTTTTTAACTCAAGACAGGGTCTTGCTACGTTATTGAAGGCCTCACTAAGTTGCCGAGGTTGGCCTCAAATCCATGCTCCTTCTATCTCTGCCTCTCAAGGACTGGGGTTACAGATGCACACCACTGTGCCCAGGCCAGAAATTTCACCTCAATATTCCTGGGGTCCCAGGAGACTGTTTCAGGCTAAAGAACATGCTAGAATCCAGTTCCTTCAGTCCAAGTTTTGATAGCAGCGATGCCAGGAAGCAAGGCGAGCGGGCACCAGAGGGAGACCAGCCCTGGCCTCGGCCCAGCGGGTCCCTGGTGTCACGGGCCTCCGAGTGCCTGTGCTTCCTGGCTCTGCCGGGCTGGGGACCAGCCGCGGCATTGGGAGGAAAGGTCTTGGGCAGCTCAAAAATTCACCACTGCATCCCGCCCTCTGCCTTTCAAGAGCAACGCAGGAGGTCTCCGCACGGGCCTTGGCCGCCACTTGGTTTGGAATGGACTCATACCCTCCACCCTGGCAGAGAGAAACGGGAAGAGAGTCCCAGAGTTAAGGGCCCGGTGCTTTGGGGAAAGAGTCCTGCAGCCTGAGCCAGCGTCCACGCCGGCACGATGTCTGTGGAGCCTGGCTGCTCTCTCTGCTGAGACTTGAAAGGGTGTGGAGGAGGCAGGTCGTATTTTCTCTCCGCCGGATCCCATCCTCCCTTCAAGCCCGCGGAGCTTGGGGGTGTGGCAGGAACAGAGGACTGAAATGAGAGCCCCAGCCTGGCCCTTCCTGCCCACAGGCCTGGGCTTGGCAGCCCCACCCTCTGAGCCTCCGTTTACCCAACTGGAAATAATGGGTTTGATTTAATTTCCCCACTTTTCAGGGAGATAGGTAGCCGAAAGTGCCACGCACATGATAAAAACCAAAAGGCACAAGACGTCAAGATGCTCTTCGGAGGAGTGTGGGACATCCAGGGACACGTAATTGTGGGGCCTGTGACGACGTGCTGTCTCATGGAGCAGTGACGGCATCAACGGTGCCCAGGTGACTCAGCTAGAATAGGTGGGGTGTTGGCAACCCCGGGCGGCCAGGCAGCTCTGTGATGCCCAGACTCCTCTTGTCTGATCGCTCCATCTTCTTTGGGGGCTGGCTTCTCCCGCAGGGTAAGACAGCTGCCATGTTCACATTCCAGCCAGTGGGAAGAGAAATGGAGAGGGGAGAGTATTCCCTTCCCACTGAAGGCTGGTCCTGGACAGGGTGGCCTTGCCCCTGCTCACATCCTATTAGCTACTTGGTCACATGGCCAAGCCCAGCTGCAAAGGAAGCTGGGAAATGTATTTTTTTTTTTTTACTTGCTCAGCCTCAGATCAAGGGTTCTAATAGTACAGAAGAAAGGAAGAATGGGTTTTAGGGGACATGTGGCGGTCTCTGCCTCAGAGGTCAGTAGTTTCTGACTCTGCATTTCGATTCAGTTGAAATGATGTTTTCTGAGCATATAAGAAGCGCCAAGCAAAGAGGCAAAGAGGAAACCGTCCTTCTCCTGACTTCACGGAGTCTCCTGGGAGACACAGTAGTGACCTCAAACTCGAGGCAGCAAAGTGACATAGGGTTACATGCTGTTGGGGGCACAAGGAATGGTCGATTTCAGTTGGGCAAACGATCTGGTGGGGGCGAGGAGGTGTCCTTGCAGCAGGACGAGCCTGAGCCAAGGTGTGACGAGGGCAGTCTCACGGTGGGCGAGGGGAAGTGTATAGTCTGACGTGGCTGGAGAGGACAGCAAGGAGCAGCCTGTGGGCATGTGGCATCTGGGAGCCGTGGAGGGTATTTGAGCAGGAGAGTAGAAGGGTCCAACCTAGAGTAATGGCAAAGGCAGATCGGGAGGGGAGAGTGCCTTGAAGTGTATGGCCCAGGTGCCTTGGGCCTTGAAGACTGAACTCCAGAAATACTTTGTACCTTTTTCCACGGACCCTGAGTGGCTGTGTGTCCCTAAACCACATTTCCCGGGTGAAGGCCACTGTCTAGCCCATTTCAGGCAACCTCGCTTGGAAGGAAGTGTGAGCATGGTAGGGAGAGATGTCCCTGGAGCACCTGGCAGCTTAGCTGACCATAGAGAAGATGGGCAACCAGAGCGGCCAACCTAAGGATGTATTGTTACTCAACACCACTTGCAAGCAACAGAAATTTTGCCTGAATTGTTGAAGTTCAAATAAGGAAAGAAAAGAGAATTCATGTTTTAGGAGTTTATGTAGTAAACAGTGGCAAATTCATTCCAGATATGCCAGATCCAAGGGCTCTAATTATTTCACCAGGAATATCTATCTCTGGGTTTGGCTTTCCTCTACTCTGTTTCATTCTCAAATGGCGCAGAAAACGGCCATCAGTGGCTCTGCCCAGCTGTCCCTCCCAGCTTAGCAGGCCGGGCAGGAATAGCAGCCTCCTCCTTCCTTCCTGGGCATTTCCAGCAAAACTCTCAGGCCTGCCTCTCATTGGTCTGATCTGGGTCATGTGCCCTTTGCTGAACCAACGATGTCTTGAGAAGATGCAGTTTCCTGATTGGCCAGTCCTGGTCATGTGCCCACACTGGTGCTGAAGAGTGACATCTGCCCTGCTTCCTCTATATGGACTGGGAGAACATCCCCCAAGGTAAATCAGGGTGCTGTCCCCCTGAGAGGTGGAGTAGGAGCTAGGCTGTTAAATGAGCAGGTGCCTTGTTCATAGGGGCAGACTTGGCTAAGCCCACTAAGCACCCAGGCCATACACTTTTGCATTCTTGCTGTCCTGGGGAGATGGCGCAGGGTGGTCTGCTGGTAGAAGCATGAGCTCCAGACCACACAGGACCAGAATGGATCCTGGCTCTGCCTGTGTGACCTCAGGCCACTTCTTTGACCTCACTCCGGCTCAGTTTCTTTGTGTATACACTGAGAATAGACTACAGCAGCATGATCAATGATATCGAGCAAGCAGTGTGCCGCATGCAGCACTTGGTGGCTCTTACCTTTTGGGTTTGATGACTCCGAGTCCAGCACTTATCATGGAAGAGTGACAAAGCCTTGGTCCTTAGGTGGAAGAAGGGCCTCATCTTAGGGTAGGTAAAGTGTTTGAAAGCCCCTGTCCACCAGCTGGCCGTCCACTGAGGCTGTATTTTAGGATGGTGTGAGCAGATCTCTCAGAGGTCTTGGGCTTAGATGTGCCCTGGCTTAGAATTTAGGTGCCTCCTCTGGAATCTTTGGCCATCCTTGGATGTATATAGAGAGATCTATATAAAGCATCTAGGTTTATTTATTTTTATTTTTTTGGTGGTACTGGGGATGGAACCCTTCTACCTCCGGGCTACACTTCCAGACCTATTTTTTAATATTTTATTTGGAAACAGGGTCTCTTAAGCCAGAAAGACTTGCTTGGAACCTGCGCGATCCTCCTGTCTCCAACCTCCTGAGTGCAGGGATTACAAGTGTGCGTCGCCATGCCTGGCTACTTTTAATTTTTGATACTGGGGATTAAACCCAAGGGGATCCTACCTCTGAGCTATACCCCAACCCATTTTTTATTTTGAAATAGGGTCTGGCTAGGTTGCAGAGAGTCTCACTAAATTCCGAGGCTTTCTTTGAACTTGCAATTCCTCCTATTTCAGCCTCCAAATTCTGGGATTACAGGAGTGCACTACCACACCCAGTGGTCTTTATTTTTTTAGGAGCTGAAAAGGCTCTTAAGTTATTCATTCTCAACTCTACCAAATGCCTGCATTGGCCTATCATGGCTCTGTGCCTTCAGCTTTTGATTTTCATCCCTTGAAAGATTAAATACCCCTGGGAGGGATTCAGCTTTAAGCAGTTAATAACTGTTGACACCTCTCTGGGAACACAGGAACTAAGGACAAGATTTATAAGAGAAATGAGACAGGGAGAGACAGGGGCGTTGGGTATGTGCTGGGGTGGGTTCAGGCTGTTACAGTGGGAACAATCGTCAGGACAGAGTCTGTGGCTGCCTCCTCTGTGTGGGCACAGAGGGGTCCCTTCTCACACCACCCCAAGACGATAGAAGTGAGGTGAGGAGATGGTTGAAGATGAGCGTTAGAAGCATCCAGAAACTGGAGAATCCTGACTCTGCCAGTTCAATGCGATGTGAGTGGCCTCCAGCAAATACATTAACCTCTCAGCTCCTCCTCTGTTCACTGGGACCCTGCTATCTACCGCACAGGGTTAGTATCAGAATCTGTGAATTATCTACCAAGACCCCACATCCTGGCCTCCCAATGGAGACTTCCTCAAAAGTCGGTGACTATAACTCTTCAAGTTCTCTTGCCAGCCCATGCCAGGGACTCCCTCCGCTGTCCCTGGGCTCCAGCCCAAAGCACCCCTAGGAGACAGAGGCTTATGGGGTTAGGTCCTGGCCTGGACCTCACTCCCGGGTCCCCCAAATCGAGAGGCACTTTTATCTCCATTCTCCCCACCCCTCGTGTGCCTGTCAAGGAACTCCGACCACGTAGAGCTCAGACAATAACAGCTTTGTTCTTCTCTAAAGAATCTTAATTGACTGAAGGAGAAGAAAAAAAAATCCGAGCTCTTCTTTGAGAAGCTCTTAATTTAATAGGTGAAATGTCAGGGCAAATCAATGCCAGCCTGCTTCCTCGCAGCCTCATTACGCCAGCCATTAAACAACTTTTATGTTTTGTTTATAGTCGCTTCTTTCCTCCTCCTATTGCTCTCTTCCCTCCTCTTTTTTTCTTATAAAAGAACATTTTTAAATTTATGATGTTAAAAAGAAACATGGGCTGAGGAACCGAGTTACAAGAAACCCACTGGCTGTCCCTGGCAGGGCTGGGGCCATCCGGCCACTGTAGACAGACGTCCCCAGGAGCAGAGGCGACCGGGGAGGGGGGGAGCCTGGGGTCAGCACATTCAAGAAGTCTGCCACTTTGGAGAGGCTTTTTGAGATAGGAAGGCCCTCATTTATTGGGCGATGGTCAGAGGGAACAGGAAGGGCCCTTGGAACTAACTTTGTTTTGTGGTACCGGGGATTGAACCCAGGGGCATTCTACCTCCACCCCCATTTTTTATTCTGAAACAGGATTCCAGGAAGTTGCAGAGGCCTCACTAAGTAGCTGAGGCTGGCTGTGAACCTGTGATCCTCCTGTCTCAGCCTCCCAAGTCCTGGGATTACAAGTGTGCGCCACCACCCGGCTCTGGAACCTTGGCAGTTCCTCTGGGTCTACGGGAGGGCGATGCTGTGGGCTTTGTCACAGCACGCGGCACAGCTCCGTGGCTGAAGGTGAAGGTGGTTACGATCGCTCCGGGAGCTCTTTCTCCTGATGGTTTCATTTGAGGCCACCTGCGTCTGCGCTCAGCTGCGGAAGGGGCAGGCAGCTCTGCGGACCTGGACTGGGTCCTCTCACATCGCTGGTAGGTGATGAGCTATGGGATGGCTTTGCTGGAGCTGTAGGCACAGGGTACTGGGCCTCTCTTACTCCAGGCTGCCTGCCTGCCTGCCTTCTTTGTACTGAGACTGAACCCAGGCCACACATTATGTCATCTTGAGCCAGGGTCTCACTAAGTTGCCCAAGCTGGCCTTGAACTTGCAACTCTCCTGCTTCAGCCTCCTGAGTAGTCGGGATTATAGGCTGGGGACTGAGTTCCAACGTATCAAGTGGGGGCCACGGGCCACTTGGGGCCTAGTCCCAGAACATTCTGGGCGGCCCAGATTCAAGCAAATGTGAAACAGACTCCACTTCTGCAAAGGGCAGAAGATCCATGTTGCAGAGGACACGGATTCAGGGAGGCCATGAACTGGGGCTGTGAGTGCAAGGGCTCTACTTATAGGTCATTTGGGGGAAGAAACGTAGTTCCATGCAAAGTGCCAGGACATGCTGCAGATGTGCGCCTGACATGGAGCAGGTCCTCCACAGTGCCGCCTCCTGCTCCTCCCCAGAGGCTGGGGAGGCCCTGCTGCCCCTCTTCTTACTGCGCCTGAAAGAGTGCCTCCTCCGGTCTTCACCCACCGATGAGCCAGCAAGCGGTCAGGCTTGCCGTGCGCAGGAGCCGTGAGTCACAATCCAAGGACTTCGAACCTTGCCCCAGACACAGACACAACAAGCTCTGCACACACTGCTACAGGGACAGACGCAGATGAGAAGCTCTACCACCACTGCACACAGGTGTGTGCACATGCAGCCGTGTACCCACAACACACAGAGGGCCTGTGGCTCCTCCACGTGTACCTACAACACACAGAGGCCGTGCACCCCACACCATGTGCACCCACAACACAGAAACCATGCACCGCACCCCACAAGCACCTACAACACACAAAGGCTGTGCAGCTCACCCCACATGCACCTGCAAGGCAGAGGTTGTGCACCCACAACACAGAAGCCATGCACCCCATGCACCCACAACACTCAGAGGCTATGCACCCCCATGTGCACCCACAGCACGCAGACCTGTGCTCTCTCACACCCCGTGTATGACACATTCTCACACAGACTAGGACACGGTCCCCAGGCCAAGTTGATGTCCACCTACAGCGCCCCACGTGCACACCATGCATAGCACACACTCACGCTGGGGCCTGCACTTGCTGAAACAGTCCCGCACACTCCCGCGAGGCGCAGGTAGGAGTCCTCCTCCGGGCCCAGCAGTCCCCAGCCACAGCCTCCACCCCAGGCTCCTCTGAGCCTTCTTGGCAGGGCCTCTTCCAAGGGGAGGAGGGCGGGCAGGCGGTGGCAGGCGGGACAATGATCCCGTCTGGCTCCAATGCTGACGGGCCTGAGAAAAGGCAGATGTGGCTGGCATGCATGCCCATGGGGCAGGCCGCGGAGGGCAGAGCAGGGACAAGGTAGGGGAGAGGTGGCACCCCCAGGGGGAGGCCAGAACCTGAGCGCCGCTTCCCCGTGGCCGGCTCCCAAGCCTGTTCTGCCCTCTGGGAGGGACACCGGAGCCCACAGAGCAGGCGAATGATGCTCCCCAGACCCAGCCACCCACCACCCGGAGCTCTTTAGTGGGCAATTTGAGGTGACAGCGATGGTGAAAGTCCCCACCGCCTCCTCCATCACATGGACTGCAGCCCAGCTGCTCGGCCCTCAGACCCCCAGCCGCCGCAGCCTGGGGTATAAATGGGGCTGCTGTGTTTCGGAGGCTCAGCCCTCTGCCGGAGCTGAGGACGGAGGCAGCCCCGCGGAGCCTCGCGCAGGTAGTCACTGTGGCTTCTCGGGGGTTACCGATTTTGTGTCTTTGGGGTGACTATCACAGAATCTGGTCCCTCTGGGCTTGGGATGTGCTGGAGGCAGAGGGCGTGGCACTCTCAGGAGGCCCAGAGAGCTGTGCGTGGCCCAGGATGGCCTGGATCTTTTGGTGACCTGGGCTCAGGCATCTGTCTCGGGTGTGAGCACCCTGGGGGCGGGGAGTGGGCAGCAGTGGCTGTGCGGAGCCTCGGCCAGCTCTGGGCCCTTGTTCTTGTTCTTAGTGGAGGGCAGGCTCTACTCCACGCCAGCCCCTCCTGCACACTCCTCATCTTTGTAAATAAAGTTTTACTGGACCACAGCCAGGCTCCCTCGAGGATGCCCCGTCTGTGTCTGCTTTGGAGCTATGGCCACGGACAGGGTGTTTGAGATTGGAGCAGACAGCCCACGAAGCCCAGGGCCGTCACCACCTGGCCCTGTTCAGATGCTTGCCCACCCTGCTTCACTCATACCCTGAGGATGAAGAACATGGGCCCTTCTACTTCTCACCTCTGCGCGGCGTGACCATGGGCAGGTTACTCAGCCTCTCTGAGCCTCAGTTCTCCAGCTGTAAAATAGAGATAACTGCACCCGCCTCGCAGGGCCGTGTGGAGGATTATGACATGGTGGTGCTCAGAAAAGAGCAGCGTTAGCCGGGCGTGGCGGCGCATGCTTGTAATCCCCATGCTTGGGAGGCTGAGACAGGAGGATGGCGCAGGTTCGAAGCCAGCCTCAGCTACTTAGCGAGGCTCTCAGCAACTTAGTGAGACCCTGTTTCCAAATAAAATATAAAATTATAAAACAGGTCTGGGAGTATAGCCCGGGGGTAGAAAGCCCCTGGGTTCCATCCCAGTACCAAAAGAAAAAAAAGAAAGAAAGAAAGAGAAAGAGAAAAAATAGCAGTGTTTGTTCAGGGTTTTGCTCAAGGCCTCCTGGAGACAACTTTCTTCAGGAGTGTGTGTGTGTGTGTGTGTGTGTGTGTGTGTGTGTGTGTGTGTGTTAGGAGGTGCCAAGGAGAATGCTCAAGCAAGACTCAGATCCCAGAGCCTGGCCCCAAACCTGCCAGCCAGCTGCTCAGTGGTCGCAGGGCCATGCTAGGGACCCAAGGGGGGCGGTGGGGTGGGGTGGCCCAGGATGAGCCTCCACCTGTATGCCTGGCACTAAGGACTTTCCATGAAGGCACTGTAGCCAGGGAAGTTTGAGTAAACCGGGATGAGCCGGTCACCCTACCCCGGCCCTTTAAACCAGCTGGCCAGCACCGTGGCCGGGCAGGCACCAGCTTACCCTGCTCTGCTCACTGGGAGGGCGGCTTCGGAATTCTGAGCCGCTCGGATGGACAGCCGGACAGCTGAAGCATTCCACGGCTCTGTCTCCGGTGGCCTGGCCCTCCCCCCGCCCCACCTGTCCCTCTTCATCTCATCTCCATCTTGTGGGGACCTCCACCATTTTGGGGTCTCAGGCCTCCAGGGGCCCCATCAGGGTTGACTCTCAGGAAAGGGAATTTTTTTCCGTTATTAACACTTCAGAATTCATTTCAGTAAGGCAGCGCCTTCGTCTTCAGGGAGTCCTTGTATTTGAAACTTTAAAAAAAATTTTTTTCTGCAGTACTGGGGATTGAACCCAGGGCCTCGCACATGCTGGGCAGGCGCCTAGCCCTGAGCTGCACACAGCCCTGAATAAGAGAGGACAGCCAGCTTCCCCCGGGGTGTCTTTGCAGGGTAGGATTTGCATGGAGAATAGGGCCGGACCCACCAGGGCAGTAACATTTATTCCAAAGCCCACCTGGGATCTCTGGGAGAAAGTGGGGGTGTCCCCTCACCCCAAAGGAATCTCCCGGGCCAGCCTCTGTCTCCCTAAGATTCCGCCTGAGAGTGGAGAAATCTTAGCTCTTGAGCCAGGAATATTGTTTTGAAAAAATGAAATGTCCAGAGCGTCCCCATGGTCCCCAAACCTCATTTTAAAGGGATTACAGCAGCTGGCTTGTAAATCCTGTTTCTTATGGTGGGGGGCTTAGAGCCGGGCTCAGGAAGAGGCTGGGGTGGGAGAGAGAGGAGGTCATTTCATTTCCTGGAGAGGAAAGCCGGCTCCCCCACCGCAATGCCTTGGACGGGGTTCTCTGTACCCACAGAGGAAGCAGGGGCAGGACAGGGCCCTGGGCTTGGCGTCCAGTGACGACAGGGCCGGGCGCACTTGCACCAGCAATTCCTGGGGCGGGTTTCTTCCTCCTCTGTGCCTCTGTCTCCTGTGCCACGCAGATTTTTGAAAACTCTCCAAGTAGGGGACTGTCTTTCTGGGTTCTTGTCTGTCATGTGAGGGCCAGACCGAGTTGGGCAAAAAGAGAACTGGGTAGATGCAGCGCTGCGTGTCTGTTCTGCTGGTGCTGGAGAGGCTGAGACAGAAGGATCACAGGTTCGAGGCTAGCCTCAGGAACTTATCAAGACTCTCAGCAACTTAGGGAGATTCTGTTTCAAAACAAACAAACAGGAAAATAGGTTGAGGGTGTAGCTCGGAGGTAGACTGTTTCTGGGTTCAATCCCCAGGACCAGTATAAAACAAAACAAAGCAAAAAAGAGAACCAGGAAGAAACGCCGTATCTGGAGAAGCTGTGGAGGTTTCTGGAAACAGCTATGTGGCTGAATCTTCAACAACCTAAACTTTAAAGAGTAAGGCTTGGAAGCTCACTAAATACTGTGTGCATGTAGGTCCCCACCACTCTGAACTACATTACAATGTGAGACTACCATGCACCCAAAAAAATATTAGGAAAAAAAAAACAGGCTTGGTGTTTGGAGGGGAGCGAGAGGTGAGGTGGGGAGAGAGGATGTGCGGTCAGGGGAAGCAGGGGTGAGGTCAGAGGGTTTTAGGTAAGTTTTGCTGTGTGGCCTGCAGTAGAGCCCCTGGAGACCGCTGTAGCTGAGGGTTCTGGGCCAGCGCCATGGTTCTTTGGGGTCCGTGCTCTGCAGAGTCAGGCTTCTGGAAAATAGGCGAAGTCCTGGTTCTCTTTGACCGGTGCCTCTATAATGCCAGGCTGGTCCAGGGTGTGGGGTGAGTCCTGGTGAGCTGAAGGCTGGCTCTGGACAACCTGGGACAATCGTTCATGCCCGTCTATAAACGGTTTGGACAAAAATAACTCATGCATCTGACCTAAAAATGTGTAGACATGATGCTCAGGGCCAAGTCTGGAGATGTTTACGTTAGTCAACGGAGGGATGTTAGATGTTAGATGATGCTCGGACCACACGGTCATTGGCTGGAGAGGTCAACAGCGGACACCTGCGCAGCAGGGGGACAGGACGTCCATGGGTACCAGTGAGCTCAAAGGGCCTGGCTCGGGGCCCATGCTCACCCGGTCACTGTGAAGGAAGAGACACGAGAGGATGGGGAAGGGTGGGTGAGGCGCTTCAGCCAGCGCTGAGCGGGTCCTTAAGGGATCGGGTTGGAGTGTGTTGGAATCCAGGTGGAGCACATTTAGCTGCTCTCCCTCCCTTTTTCCCTTCCTCACACTCTCTTTCCTTCCCTCCCTTTTTTTTCTTCTACCCACTGGGTACAGGCTCCTGAGGGAATTTACAGTAACTTAAGAAAAATAAAGAAAATGATATATTGCTGGTAATCCTGCTCCGCTTAAGTAATGTTACTAGACAATCCTCGCACACACCAATAACATTAATAAAATTAAGTTTTGGGGCGATGACATCCCACAGCCCTTTCTCGGACAATATTACAGGAGCAAGTCGAAGGTCCTGAGAAGTCCTGCATCTAACAAATATACACTGAGAAGTCCTGCATCTAACAAATATACACGTGACAGTTTGAGCCATCAAAGAAGAAATGTAACTCTGGGATGTTCTTACCACATCACATGCATTAATAGCTGATAGTATCTGTTTCCAAAGAAGCTGTTTTGGGAAATGCTAGACTGGAAGTCCACAGAGGTACCTTCCTCCTCAGAAGATTCATACACCGATGGCTGGGGGTGTAGCTCAGTGGTAGAGCGCTTGCTAGATTATGTGAGGCCCTGGGTTCCAGTTCCATCTCCAGTAACACACACACACACACACACACACACACACACACACACACACACACCCCTCATTAATGCTTGGAAACTCTGAGGCACCTGGCTCCCAACAGCCTCTCCTGGGTGGGCCAGAAGAGTGGCTCTTCCTCAGGAGGCCTCCAGCCAAAATCTGCCCCACCCCCTCTCTCTGTCTCCTCCGGGGCAAAGTCAGAGTGACCTGGGTGGGGTTTTCAGAGCTCCCAAACAGCCTCAAACGAATGCCTCCCGATGGCCCAGGCCCCCTCCTGCCTGTGCTACTGGGGTTAGAAAAAAAAATAACAGCAACAAACTACTAAACACCAAACAACAGAAGCCCGCCCGAACAATGTCCCTGGCCACATCAGAGCGGCCCTGTCCCCCTGGGCCCCCGCCTGGCAGAGTCAGGATGTCTGGGTACCACTCCCAGCTCCGCCATGGCCATGGCCGAAGCACTCTCTGGGGGCCTCGGCTTCCCCAGCTCTTCCCTGCTTCTGGGCCACCCTCCTTGGGTGGTGGAGGGAGCAGGGGCTGGGCAGCCCGATGGCGAAATCACAGCTCCCAGGTGGTTAGAAGCGCCTTTTATTTAAGCGCTGAGGTGGTCAACAACCTGAACCACGACTAGGAAAGTGACATCTGTCCAGCATTTGGACGTTTACAAAGCAGTTTGATTGTTATTCCTAAGAGGAGCCCAGGAAGTGAACAGGCGCAGAGAGGAGAGGCAGCCTTCCCAAAGCCACACAGCTGGTGGCGTGTGGCAGAGGTCAGGGTTTTCTTACAAGGCAGAAGACACGTTCTCTGCCTTTGAAGGGTTTTTAATTTAAGCTTATTTCATTTTACCTTTATGGTCTATTTTGGGAAGGTGAATAAATTAATCTAAGAGTGTTAGCAATGCTCATTCACTAGGCAATACAACTTCAGAGAAAGGAGAAAAGTCTCTGGGTCTGGTGGACAAGGGAGGCCTCTTAGAGGAGGTGGACGCAGAGCTAGGTCCTAAAAGAAAATACTATGTACACAGCACAAGAAAAGCCTTCAACCTGTCAGTCATTCACTCTGTAGTATAATCATCCAGTAGCCAGTCTCTAAATATAGGACTAAAGCAAGGCTTTCTTATTCATTCCAGACAATATGCGGAACTACACACTGGGTGGCAACCCAAGATGCCAGTACCAGCTTATCCCCTGGAATAAGCCCCAGGACTAGGATATACCTGTGAGTGTGAACAGGAAGGAGAGAGATGCCAGGAGGCAGGGGCCTCCCAGCCAGGGGGCGAAGGAGCAGGATCTGCACCCAGCCTGGGGTCTCTTCTCTCGACTCACTCCTCTCTGTCAAAGTGGGTGCCTTGCCCTCTTGAGGGAGCAGTGTCCAGGCCTCGGGCAGGGCTCGCGACTCAGCTCTGGGCCTAGGTTTTTTTGCAGGAGGGTGAGAGAAGTAAAAGGAACCAGAATTCGAGCCTCTGGTGGGGTCAAACAAGGCTGAAGTTGGAGCAAGAGACATCTGGTCCAGCACGGAGGTGAAGGACAGGGCTCTAGAGCGTGAATTCGAGAATTCACGAGCCCAAGGGTGGGATGGAGGGGTGGAGGCGGAGCCTGTGGCACGGGGAAAGATGCTCCTAAGACCCTGGTCAGGTTGGACCATTAGCAAACAGGTTGAGTTTCTGAACTTAAACTGTTTAGCAAGTCAAGTGGAGCATCGAGAGAAGACGGCCAATAGCTCCAGTTTCCCAGAGGCCTCTCCTGCCCGCTGTCCGCTCTGGGCTCCATCTCCACCCGCAGGCTGCCCTGGACGTTGCCCTGTGGGTCTCTGCTTCTCCCCAGGTTCCATGGCCCTCTCCTTGCCCTCTCTCCACACCGTCGCACACACTGGTCCTCTGTCCCCTGAACACACCAGGCTTCCTCTCACCCCGGCCCCTGCCTCCTCTGTGCCTCAGTCTGGACCGCTCCTTCCCACACCCCTGGGCATCAGCCCCCTCTTCACATCCCCATGTAGGGTCAAGGTCAAAGATCACGTCCCCAGCGCCTTCGAGGACCACCCCCAAGAAGCAGTTCACTTGTGCCTGCTGCTCCCCTTGCCCCACTCCATCCTCTTTGTGGGGTTTGACAATAGGGAAGGTCTTATGTGTTGACTTTTTTGAGATATAGAATCTATTTTGTTAAGGTGATGTATGTACTTAGCTTTTTTTTTTTTTTTTTTTTTTGGTGGTACTGGGGTTCCTGGAAGCCCTTCAACTTCCAGGCTATACTCCCAGACCTATTTTATATTTTTATTTGGAAACAGGGTCTCCTAAGCCAGCGCGTGCAGCTGGCTTCAAACCTGCGCGATCCTTCTGTCTCTGCCTCCCAAGCGCGGGGATTACAAGCGTGCGCCACCACACCCGGCCTGTACTTAGCTTTAAAAGTCAAATAATACAATAAAGTGTAATAAAAACCCCGTTTCCTGCCCCTCCCCCCACTCCTCCGAAACAAGCATTTTTAATTCTTCCGACTGCTGTTTCTTTTTACCTCTATATTCTAAATAATGGACTGTGTTAAAAGTTCTCGGCTTTTCTGTTTTGTACATTACCCAGGGTCTTCCTGCTGAGAGTTTAGTTTTTACGCGCCCCAGTGCGCATGCACGCACACACATGGTCGTTATTGTCCTTCATACGCCCTGAACGATTTATCACAAACTTGTGTAACATGACCAGCCCTTCATCATCATAAATATGTAAATACTTTTTAAAGATAAGTCGTGTTAAAAAAAAAAAAGAGTTCTTTCTTGCAGAGTGCCTACATTTTTTTCTGCAACGATTTGGCTATTATTAAATTGCTTCTTCTGTTCACTTTCTTAGTTTTTTTTTATCTCTAATCCTTTCTAAACTTTCTGACAGAACTTAAAAACTCCTCTTCTGATGAAACAGCCTATTAACTCCAGCTAGTACTCCTTCTTTCTTTCTTTCTTTCTTTCTTTCTTTCTTTCTTTCTTTCTTTCTTTCTTTCTTTCTTTCTCTCTTTTATTTTAGTACTGGAGATTGAACCCAGAGGTGTTCTACTTCTGAGCTAAACCCCAACCAGTTCTGTTTTATTTTGTATCTTTAAATGGAGTCTGGCTAAGTAGCTGAGGGTCTCACTACATTGCTGAGGTTGGCCTCAAGCCTGTGATTTTCCTGTCTTAGTCTCCCAAGTACTGGGATTGCAGGTGTGCGCTAGCATGCCCGGCTCAGCTCCAGTGTTTAATTCTGTGGGGGCATAGCTCCTGGAGCTCCGCCATCTCGTGATCAAAAGGGGTTGTTTGGTCTTTGGGCACAGCTGTAGTTCTAAACATTTCTATCTCCCATGATGTTGGATCCTTGATCCTGCTTTCTTCGTTTATGCTGAAGTGGATGGCATCTTCACAACGCGTTGGATAGTATTTGGGGTTTACCCTCTGGAAGCCATCCGACGGGGGGCATTACAGTGTGAAAGCAGTCATTCCTTAGGATATATATATACAAATGGGCATGTCTATGTTCCAATAAAATTTTATTTACAAAAACAGGTGGTGGTAGTACACACCTATAATCCCATACTTGGGAGGCTGAGACAGGAGGGTGGAGGGTTAGAGGTCAACTGTAGCAATTTAATGAGACTGTTTCCGAATGAAAAAATAATATAGGGCTGAGGGTGTAGCTCAGAGGTAGACCACCACTGGGTTTAATCCTCAGTATTGCAAACAAAACAGATGAATAAACAAAAGACAAACACCTGGTGGTTGAATTTGGCCCACATCCATTGTCTCCCATCTCCTGATGTGTACCACCGTTCTGTACCATGTGTGCCATCCATCATTTGGGCGGACCACATCCTTTGGTCGCTTGTTGAGAAAGGGCTCATGAGAAACAGTTTTTAAAGACTTTGAGTGAAGAGTCCTTGTTCCACCCTCATGCCTCCTTACCGGTTTGGCTGGATATTTAATACTACGTCGGAAAAGTTTCCTCAGGATTTTCAGGTCACCCCTCTGCTGTTTTCTGGAACTTTGTGTTACCATTGAGAAGCTGGAGGTCATTCTGATTCTTCTGACTTATTTTTCTGTTTCTAAAAGTCTTTAGGATCTCTTCCTCCTACATCCTCTGTGTGTGTAGGGGGTTAGATATTCTTTGGTGATTTCTATTTTCATCTATTATCTGATGCACAATGACTCCTATAAAACTCATTCTGATAACCCATGGCCTTCAATTTGGGGACACTTTCTTGTATTATTTCTCGAGTGCTTCCGCACACTATTAACTTCATGGGCTCTTCTTAGGAATGACTAACTGCTTTGTAAATTATCTGGGATTCATTGGAGCTGGTTGCTGAAGTTCCTGGTTTGATTCACTAACTTTTAAATATTTTTCTTCTCTAGCCTGGCGTGGTGGCGCACGCTTGTAATCCCAGCATTTGGGAGGCTGAGACCGGAGGATCGCGGTTCGTGGACAGCCTCAGCTACTTAGTGAGGCCCTCTGTAACTCCGTGAGACCCGGTTTCAAAATAAAGAATAAAAAACAAGGCAGGGGGTGTAGCTCGAAGGTTTAATGCCCCTGGGTTCCATCTCCAGACCTGCAAAAAAAAATATATATATATATATATATTTTTTTCTTCTTCTCATATTTCCCATATTTCTTGATATTTGTGTTTTTAAGTTATTTTATCTTTCTATTTTATCGAATATTTTATGTTGCTCTCATTTTTAATTCGGAGAGCTATTTCTAAATGTGTTCTGTTTTTGGTAATTACCTACACTTTCATCATGGAATATCTTCCTGTATGCTACGAGGATATAAATTATATGTGTGTGTGTTTTTTACCTTTTTGAATTTCCTGTTTGTCCCCTTCCTCCTCCTCTGTTTATTTGGTTTCTGCTTCTCATGTTTCTCAGATCCCATGAGCCTTGCTGTCTACATTAGGCTTTGTGAAGATGGACGGAGGGCTGACAGATGGCCAGGTTTCTTGGGATCATTGAAGAGGGACCCGGTGGTCCACTGGGAGCCCCAAATCAGCATCTCTGAGTCCCTTCCTTTGGAATGAAGGTTTCTCAGGGGTGGGTCACCCAATCTTTCTTTGTGTGTGTGGATTTGGAGATGGAACTCAGGGGCATTCAACCTCCGAGCTACACCTCTGCCCTACTTTTTAACCTTTATTTTGAAACTGGGTCTCACTGAGTTGCAGAGGGCCTCACTAAGTAGCTGAGGCTGTCCGCGAACCGTGATCCTCCAGTCTCAGCCTCCCGAATGCTGGGATTACAAGCCTGCGCCACCACGCCCAGCTTGGGTCACCCAATCTTTAGGCTGGCTGGGTCCTTAGGGCCCAGAGAGAAAATAGAAAACAAAGGGAGACTTCAGATGGAGAGGAAAAAAGAGAACTGACAAAGTGGGACGATCTCATAATGTTATGATCATATGTGAAGTTCTTTTTTTTTTTTTTTGCGGGTCTGGGGATGGAACCCAGGGGCATTCTACCTCTGAGCTACACCCTCTGCCCTATTTTTTTTATTCTTTATTTTGAAACCAGGTCTCACTGAGTTGCAGAGGGCCTTACTAAGTAGCTGAGGCTGTCCGCGAACCGCGATCCTCCGGTCTTAGCCTCCCCAATGTTGGGATTACAAGCATGTGCCACCAGACCTGGCTATATGTGAAGTTCTCAGCAGCGATCTCACTAACATGCAGGGGGGTGAGGAGCGGAGGGGGATGCGAGGGAGACACCAGCGCTGTGTGCGTGCTTGTGTGCACCACTTTGAATCTCACTATGATGTGTAATTGCAATGTGCCAGTAAAAGTATATAATGTGTTATTATACTAATACACTTAATAATATGCTATCATATATGATATACTTATGTGTGTTATATATAATTATACCATTATATAATATGCTTTATATGAATATATATTTACATACGCATTATATATGTATATTATATATAATAATGTAAAATATATAGGCTGGATTTGTAGCTCAGAGATAGAACATCCCTGAGTTCAATCTCCAGTACCATAAAAAAAAAAAGTGGTTAGAAGAAGGTTTCGCTGGGCATGGTGGCGCACGCTTGTAATCCCCGCACTTGGGAGGCAGAGACAGGAGGATGGCGCAGGTTCGAAGCCAGCCACATGCGCTGGCTTAGGAGATCCTGTTTCCAAATAAAAATGTAAAAAATAGGTCTGGGAGTGTAGCCCGGAGGTAGAAGGGCTTCCAGGAACCGCAGTACCACAAGAAAGAAAGAAAGAAAGAAAGAAAGAAAGAAAGAAAGAAAGAAAGAAAGAAAGGAAGGAAGGAAGGAAGGAAGGAAGAAAGAAAGAAAGAAAGAAAGAAAGAAAGAAAGAAAGAAAGAAGGAAAGAAAGGTTTCTAGGTTCAGCCCACGCTCAGGAAAGGGGAGCCTGTGGAGCCTGAGCACCAGGAGACAGCCATTACTGAGAGCCATTCTGGAAGCCCCTCTCACCCCTGGGTTGCGAGTCTGTGGTGTTTGATTGACACTTATCTGGGAAGCTGAAACCAAAAATGGGAGGGAAGAGTGGAGAGTGGGGGATGTCGAATTTGACGGTGGCATCGAAGGTTATTGAGCAGATGTCTGAGTTTGCGCGGGGCCGCTATATGTCCTCACATGGTGGGCAGAAAAAGCCAGATTCTCTGGTGCCTTCTTAGAAGGGCAGTAATCCCGCCCAGGAGCCCCATCCTTATGACCTCATCTAACTGTAACCCCCCCACGCCCCCTTCCTGACACCACGG